>NC_071470.1:74121707-74747617 GCF_028500815.1 Rissa tridactyla
TGTGTGTCTATACATACATTTAAATATATAAAGGCTTGCAACAGGAGTGCTATGGCAAAGAAAGCGAAGCCTAATTTAGCGAAGAAAGGAAGTACCTATATTTTGATAGCGATTTCAAAAACAAATTGTTTCTATTAGTTTGCCACCCTTATCAAACAGAAGTGTGTGAAATATGGCCCTACTGAAGCCCATGGCAAAGCTCCCACTGTCTTCAAAGGGTTCTGGATTTCACCCGGTGTATTTTCTCAAAGGGAGCTGCCAGTAACATCTGCCAGCTGGAGATCCAGTTAGACGTGGGTTAAGACAAAAGAAATGCATATCAGCATTTCACTGCACGACAAAGGATGGAGGCTTTGAAAGTCTGCTGTGGTAGATTAGCACATAAAATGCAATTTTTCCTTTAAAATTAAACAGGAGGAGCACTTGACTGCACTGTTTTGGTGCGTCTTTGTGGGCATATCCACATAAGGCACAACTGTGAAGCGAGCATCCCTCACTGAGCTACCAGGTTTCAGGCTGTTAGTGGTCTCATTTCACTTTAAATCTCATCCCTGCCACCTCTGGAGATTGTGTGATTACTTTTTTTTTTTTTTTTTGTACTCTCCCTTTATTTTTCCAGGGTACTGTCCCATTTCCTGCAGCTTGCTACCTGGATCCTTGCTAAGTAAGGAGGTTTGTTATCTGTAGCCTCTTGAAAACCACTCCATGTGCTTGTAGAAAATAAGCGTTACCTGGGAGAAGTCTGTCTCCTGGTCACATTGGATCTGCTGTTATTTCACTTGTCTCCATCATTGGTCATTGAGAAACGAAAATAACGTATAACCTGAAGTTGGCGAGTGCTGGCACTGCAGCAGATGTGCTATATCTAGAAAGGGCAACCTGTGACACCCAGGATTTTGCAAGATCCCTCCTGTGTGCTCATGGGCAATAATAGTGGCTTCTGTGGCTTCTGTATATTTGCACTTTAGTCTCTTTAAAATTCTACACATGGATACGAATAGCTTTAAAATATTATTTTTCTGATTAACAGGCTGCACATGGGTAGGAAAAATTGGAAAGTGTAAAGTCTGTATTCCTATGGGCCATGAATTAAAAATGAAAACCACAGGTGGTTTGGGTTTTCTCCTTCTAAATGAAAACATGATGACTGAGGCTTAGCCAAAACCAAAATATGGCTGCCCATGGCCGTTTTTCAATAAAAGTCCCCCAGATTTGTTATACATTCCACTGAAAATCTTCATTGTTAGCGTGTTAGACACCATGAGTGTCCTGCCCAGAAAGGAGTTTCTCATTTGACTGTTTTTAAACATTTTTTTCTTAATATTTCTAGCATTGTGCAAAAACAGTACTTTCTTTTTGAATACGTTACTATCAGATTGCCTTCTGTATTACATTCTGATATTTCTTTAAGAGAGAAATCTTTGTTTTGGCTTCTAATAAACATTATATTATGATAGCCCAAGAACCCAGAAGTCATGCAGCTAAAGTATTACAAAGATAAGAATTCATTCTTTTATCTTCTCTTTATAATATCAAAAGATGTTTTGCTTAGTTCATCGTGTCAAACATTTAATAAGATTAATCATTTACTGACCTTGGAAATTCAAACACTTCAGTACACTGAAAAAAATGATCAGGCGTATAAATGGAAAAGATTTGCATTGTTTGTGGTGTCCAAGAAGATATAGATCTGTGCAGCAACAAATACCCAAGCTATTTCTCATCGTTATGAATAGTAAACTGTAGGCTTTAGAGGGTCAGGAAAAGGTGAGCGTTGACTTATTAAATCATGTTGTGGTGCAAAAAAAGTGATCAAGAATTAACTAAGTAATAGTCCTGCCTAAGCTAGTTAAAAAAAAAACCTGCTATGTCTATTGAAACACTTCTCTGCAGGAAAAAGCTTTTGCGTATATTCCCCTCTCCCTTTTCTTATTTTTTTACTTATTTATTTTATTAATACATTATTTAAAAACACCTAGGATCAGAATTATAGAAGATTTCTGAAGTTTCTTTTTGAAGTTTTCTGAAAATCTGTTGTGTCTAAAAAATTGCCCAAGAAAGTCAATGGCGACCAAATAATAAATGAATGAGGAGCCTGAAAGACGGAAACTGGCAGCGTTTACAAACTGGCTGCCCCTCTTAGGTTTCCGCAGTAATAGAAACTGAGTAACCAAAATATAAGCATCTTATTTCAGAGAAGTGCCAAACATCCCTCAGTACAGTGAAGACGAGATTTGCAAGCGCTCATCCTGCTTACCCATTGACTATGAATATAGGGCTTTAACATTAGACACACAGACTTGGGTTTTTGTATTATAATGTTTAGCTAAATGCGGTTATAAAGCAGGTGCTTTCCTAGATGCTTATATTAGGTGTAAATTTAATCTGGAGAATTAAAAATCCTTTGGATCCCTGTATCTGTTTGAAAGTTTGAGGTTCCCCTAAACCTTCCCCTACTGATTGCACCTCCCTGCTGATTACATTGTTTTATTTCAGGAATTATAATTACTGCTACTCTTAGGTACTGGTAAGTCAACCAGTCTAAGAAAACCTCAGGTGGATCACAAAATATACAAAAGAACTTGCGCATGCCATAATTTCTAAATTTTTAAAACAACTTCTGTGTCTTGGGGGTCAGTGTCAGGGCTGCCCTGCAACCAGTTGCCAAAAAAAATATTCATGTAACTTTGGCTGAAATTCATTGCTCTGTACAGAGCCATCTCAAAATCATGAAATGAATATCAGATTTTGCCCAACAGCAAATTAAAAAAAAACAGTATCTGCCATTTTTGTAGGGAGCTTAAGATCCGATTTTTATATGCAGGTGCTGCTTTTGGGCTTCACACCAGGAGATGTTTCACTGAAGAGACGAAGTAATGGGAAGGTTCTGGCCGGTGAAATGGAGCAAAATATCTTGACTAAACACCACAATTCTCTAAACAATCTACCGCCTTGCCAGTGCCAGGGGTTTTCCAGGTGAAGCACTTTGATTGTTGGAATCCATACTATTCAGTCACTGCGTCCCGCATAAATAAGTACAATCAACAGCTAATTAAGACATAAGGCATATTAGAAGGCTTTTAAGGAACCATTTTTTATGCCCCAGGCTGCTAGGAGACTCGAGAGGCATAAACCTCTCTCATTGTTAACTGTTGTATCTTCTAATAGCAACACATAAAAGGTGGTGCTCTTCTGCAAGAGCTTTGCCTGCACTGGAAGCTCTGACCTCAGCCATCAGTGAGAAAGTTTCAAGACTTGTAAATACAAAGTAAACGTTTTACCTGGGGCTGAAGCAATGACAAAATTTTTTATTATTAGTATTTTCAGGGTTTAAAATCAATAAGGTCTACCAATTTTGAGCCTTCAAGTCTCCCCTGCTTTTTAAAAATTAAAGGCACTTTCAGGTAGGAAAAGGTAGGCTTAGAAAATGACTCTGAAAAAAGAATCGGTAGATTTGGGTGGATTAATGATAAGCTTTCCTGTTAGAGTAAGGAGCAATGTTTTCAAAATACTGAGTTGAATTCTTTTTATTTGTTTCTGGTAATTGAATTTTTAGGTATTAAAACTGACATCAACATTTTCTCCCTAATATGAGGACAAAAAACCTGTTTTTGAAAAGCAGAAGTTGGAGTTTCAGGAGCTGAAACTTTAGAGAATTCATTGAAATCATAGGAAGTGGCAACACTCTATATTTTGATTTAAAAAAATCCTGTCACTTATGAATGCAATGAAATTTTCAAGACGAATGCCTACATTTGAAAGTTCTGTAACTTTTTGCCTAGTGTCTGGGAGAGAATAAGAAAATATTTTTATATATAGGATTTGATTGACTGGGTGTGTTGATAGATGATGTTGTTGCAGGTTTATATAAGTATATGTAGATTGTATAATTTTGTGGTTTAACTATACTGTGTATCTACTAACATATGTATTTTTATGTAGTGAGTAATACTGTAGCATATGTTCATGTTTTAGTACTTTGGAGATAGTTCAACGGCAAAGGAAATGGGATTTTTTATCTCCTGGATGTTTGTTTTGACCTTTACATGCACTCCTGCAAATTTGAGGGGATGAAGTTAAAGTTAGGCGGGCAGTGCCAATTGTGTGAGTGATGAACGTCGCATGGGAGTTACAAACACTCAGTGTCTTGTTTCCATATCTTATAGCGATTAGGTTTTAGTTTCCAGTGTAATGGTGTTAAAGGCAATTATCCCCTGTAGTATATGCTGATGTTGGCCAGACTTGGTTAAAACCTGGCATGCACACACTTCCGTACCACCCTTGGCTGCAGAGCAGGCTTGTGGACTTACTCCTGGGGCAGGGTCAGAAGTGGCACCTTCTCAGAAGACCCCAGAGAGGACTGTACACAATGTACCAAGATCGTCAAAGTTAGATCATATCCTCGTGAAATATGCCTATTATTTGATATATTTACATAGGAATGTTGACCTGGAAGACTTGCATCAAAGAAGCATGGCCAGCAGGTCGAGGGAGGTGATTCTGCCCCTCTACTCTGCTCTGGTGAGACCCCACCTGGAGTACTGCGTCCAGCTCTGGAGTCCTCACCACAAGAGGGACATGGAGTTGTTGGAGTGGGTCCAGCGGGGGGCCACAAAGATGATCAGAGGGCTGGAGCACCTATGCTGTGAGGACAGGCTGAGAGATTTGGGGTTGTTCAGCCTGGAGAAGAGAAGGCTCCAGGGAAACCTTATAGCAGCCTTCCAGTACCTAAAGGGGGCCTACAGGAGAGATGGGGAGGGACTCTTTATCAGGGAGTGTAATGATAGGACACGGAGTAATGGCCTCAAACTGAAGGAGGGTAGATGTAGATTGGATATTAGGAAAAAACTCTTTACTGTGAGAGTGGTGAGGCACTGGAACAGGTTGCCCAGGGAAGTTGTGGCTGCCCCATCCCTGGAAGTGTTCAAGGCCAGGCTGGATGGGGCTTTGAGCAGCCTGGTCTAGTGGGAGGTGTCCCTGCCCATGGCAGGGGGGTTGGAACTAGATGATCTTTAAGGTCCGTTCTAACCTGAACCATTTTATGATTCTATGATTCTATGATCTTAATAAGTTACTCTAATAGTTTGCATATGGTAGTGTGATGTAAGGCCCAATACGAGAAAACGTATGTATGTTCCTATTAAGTGTGCAACAGCTGCAGATACTTTAATGTGCGTGTAAATTAATGTGGAAGTAGTATGTTAGTTACTTAGTGAAAATGCTAGGACTTTTCCCAGCTTACCTGTCCTGAATTGGCCTTATTGGCCTGAATAAGAGGCCAGTAAGTTTTAAATTCTTTTGTCCATTCTAAGGACACCAGACAAGAGGCCTGGTCTCCTACACTCACTTCTGATCTGAACGCCAAAGTCCCACAGCTCCAGGAGCTTGCCATCCCTAGTTTCTCAACAGAAGAAACATCACAGGCCAAATGGGGTATCACATCAGTAAACCTCTTTTCCTGGGAATTTTTGATGGCAGTGATTAAGGGTAAACGAAGACCTTCCTTGAGAATAAAGAAATTTGCTTACTGAAAGGCAAATTGGAAAGTTAGGGCAACATACTTTCCTCTTAATAAAACCTCAATTTTTCCTTGCAGCCAGTGGTGACTTCCACTGTTGGGACATCTCCATCTCATCCAGAAGAACCTGCTTTCTCTGTTTTCTGTGGCTGCTGCCAGCTCCCTGCCTTGTCTTATTTCCAGCACCTCAAAGCTTGTAGTTGCGCTTCCGTTCGAATCAGTGTGACTTTTACATCTCTTGTTCTGATCATTAATGACATTGCTAATACTCTCCAGATAGCAAAAGTAATAATTAAAATCACTTGATTTTCTAGCATGAAGGGAATATACAGGGAAATGTCTTGGACAGCACAACAGAGAAAGCGTTTATCACAAGGCAACAGAAGAGAAGCTGTTCCTTCAATGTGCAGATCAATCTGTTTAATCATTTGCTATACAGTGGAAGCTGTGATACAGATTAATCAATTACCTGCTGCCCATGTTCCTATCTGACATGGGTATTTCTATCCCACTTCCATAGCCGAGTACCCTCGAATGACTGAGACTGACAGTACTTGGGGGACTGCTCTCTTCCTGTGGAAATCCTCTTTTCACGCGCATTGAGAGCTGCTATTTAACAAGCACATCAACATTGCTTTTGGCCTTTAATTCACGGTATTTCTACCACATACTAGGGCAGGATTAAAACTCTTCCTCCTTTCTATCATTAAAATTAAGCTCTTTGGCTGTTTTTCACCCAGTTTTGTAAGACTTTCCTGCTTAACACTGCTGTGATTGACAGGAAAGAAATTACTGACAAAGAACAACGTAACCAGGTTTACAGGACCAGCGTTTTCTGGCACAGCTGTAACGGCCTATGCCACGAAGGGTTGACTGATGCACCCGTGTCGACAAAAACCCTGCCACTGCTGGATTTGTTACAGAACTGCTGCCCTTCAACTGCTAGCGATTATGTTGTTTGGGGTGGCTAGTAAGTAACTGTTCCTGCAAAAATTAGTTTTACTAATACAAGCAGAGTCCACCTTGTATCTTATAGTTATATGAATCTAAATTCTCCTATTCTAGTCCTGGCCTTAGGGAAACATAGGAAGCAGATGAGAACTTAAAAAGTAGTTTTCATGACACAGTGGAAAAAAATAAATTGAATAGCTATTTGAAGTGATCCTTATTTCATATTTTTATCCAGATATAATGTATGACATAAAATTGCTTAACACTATGAGCAGTCCAACTGCTTTTCTTTTGTTGAAGTGCTACTTCTGCTTTACGATCTGGAAGCTGTGCAGATCATTCCCTGAAAAAATACAGGAGCAACAAACTTGGCGGGGGGGAAGCAAATGCAGACTGACTTTCTTCTGACGTTATGCTCAAAATGGTACTGTACTGTAGGGTCCTGTCAAAGAAAACAAATCCAGTATTAGCAGAAACTAGCAGAATTTACAGCGTTGGTTAATTCTTTCCTTCTTCAAACCAAAGGGGACTCCCTTTACATATTTCAGTATTGAATGTCATGAGAAAACGGAATGTTTTCATTCCCTGTGCTACAATGAGGACTACAATTCAAGTCATATAAACCAAGAGAAACTCCCTTGAATAGAGACTATCTGTAATATACTTCCTAAATATATGAGCCTTTGGAGAGATTTACACTCTCAGGTGCAGGGTCATGGTGCCCCGGAGCTCTTGCTGTGGGCTCTGCACTGTGTGAATGCAGGACACCCCCTCCCATCTGCCTACAGGCTGACCTTGCACTTGAGAGTGCAATCATCCTCTCCTCACCTTATTAATTCTCAGGTGAAAAGTTTCACAGGCTGCATGAAGCAACTATGGTGACCTATTACTGTTATCATTATTTTGCTGTCCATACATCTCGTTTCATCTGCTGCTGGTCATCCACAGACAATGCCTGGCTCATGACAGCTCTCTAGTCTTCACCTGTCCAGCCCAGCCCCGTCTCTAACACACAGTGTGGACTCCGGTCTCAATTTCCAGGGCAACCACAACTTCCTCTGCCATCCAGGTGCATGCTGCTTCCAGGATCACGTCAGGGAAGGGCTTGAGTCTAGTAAGTCCCCCACGCTGCCTGCGTGAAATTGTTGCCACGTATCTCCAACAGGCTGTAGGGAAAGAGATAGGACGCTTTCCTCAAAACCCGTGAGAAGCTCGAGTGCTACGACAGACATGATGTCGTGCAGCTTAGTCTGAGTTTAAGAGGAAGCCCAGAGGCTGCAGCACAACAACGCAAAATGCTCTCGGGCTTTCATGACTACCAGCCGAGCAGTAATGGTAACAGGGTCTTTGCACAACTATGGACAGGAATGATTTTGTTTGTGTCTGTGAGAGGAACACCAGAAAACCCCCAAAACCCAACCCAATGCTGTTAGCCATCACTGATAGGGGAAAGATGGGGTAGATTTTCTTAGAGCAGTACCCTCTTACAGGCAGGGCAACCCTACTGTGCCTGCATGAGAGAGGAGTCTCTCAAAACACCTAAGCATCAATTCACCATATATACTTTTGTAGCACCATCAATGGGATAAGCACAGGTTGGAGATGACCCCAGTGATACCTGAGCAGTGTCAGCATTTTATAAAACACTGTCAAAGCTGTCCTCATAAGATACCTGTGAAGGGTGAGAGAAGACACAGCTAACCAGCAGTATGATCATAGAGTCATAGAATCATAGAGTCGCCTGGGTTGGAAGGGACTTTTCAGACCATCAAGTCCAACCATCAACCTAACTCTGACAAAACACATCTCTAAACCATATCTTTAAGCATTATGTCTACCCATCTTTTAAATACCTCCAGGGATGGTGCCTCAACCACTTCCCTGGGTGGGATACGCAGATGGTATGCAGAATTATAGAAGAGAACATCAAATGCATCACTAAAGCTTTCAGAGGTTTGCAGCATTTCAGACTTCTTTTTCTTTATTGTCTTCCCTAACACACACATGTTTTGGATCTTATCGATCTGGCTTAAAGGCTGGAAAGAAGTGATGTGCTCTGGCTCAGAGATGAATTGACAGTAGTAGAGAAATTAACAGTGTCTCCGCACACTACCGGAGTGGAATATATATTTTCTCATGCCTAAACGCACAGCAGATACTGCCATGAAATCGTGGGATAACAGTCTGGGAAAGTCATACTGTGGAGGAACGGTACATCATAAATGTCAAAAACATTCTTCTGGGAAGATGCAAAACCTTAATTAAAAAGTGTGCTGTCTCTCAGGAGATGCTGGACGAGGAACTGGAATTACTACCAGTGAATATCCCTGTCAGGACTTGCTCACAGGGGTCTAAGAGACAGTGACCCCTGTTTCTGTCCCCATCCCCACAGGAAGGAAATCTGGGTGCATCATATACAAAGGATTATCAGTGCATTCTCGTTATGGCCATGACCAAGACCATCTGGGAAGGAGAGCCTATATCATGTTGTCTTGCACACTGTCCACAGTTTTGATGTAGGGAAGAAAAAACACAAACTTTTTTTTTTTTTTCATGAAGAAGTCATACGGGTCGATCTCAGTTCAGTACCACTAAGTTACATGAGGCCTTTCACAAAGGAAAAATAGGGAAAGGGAAGAGGGAATAAAAAGTAAAGGTTCCTGACCCGAAGTATTAGTGGTGTGAGGGCCAGCCTTGCACTGGGGCACGGCCTCCATGAGATCCCCATGTGTTCCCTCTATAGAAGTAAGCTTTAGTAGATGTGTAACTACCACATCTACTAAACCACAACAACATTCAAAGGTAATGCCAAATTGCTTTGAAACAGAAGCAATCTCGTTCGTGTCAGAAAACAGGCAAGGTCTGCTCTCCTCTGAGGGAGAAACGGCAGAGCTGCGTGATCCCCCAGTCCTCACCAAGTGACAATAACTGCAATTAATGCACGGGACGCTGCCCGTGTAGGTGACATTGCGCTGTAACGCTGTGGAGGAGGACGCTGCCACCTTTCCTACAGTTGCTTATAGGAACGGAAACTAAGTGTCTAGCACTGAAGAACGCTAAAGGGCAGGATCAAAGAGCACTAGCTTGTTTTTTTTTTTTTTAAAAAAGAAAAATAAGTTTTTATAACTAGTCACCTAGCATGGGGACTTTGAACTGTTTGCTTCTGCGGCTAACGACCTTCCCAAGGTGAAAATCTGTTAGGAGAAAGACCTGTAGCAGGGCAGGGGAGCTCCTCGCTGCTGGAACCGAGAGCTGGTGGTGTGGCTCGGGAAGTCAGTGGCGCTGCCCGCAGCCCTGTGGCTGGGGAGGTGGTGGTGCAGCACTTCTCCCTGCTGCTAGGGGAGTCCTCTTCAGAAGCACCTGTGGTGGCTGAGACAGCTCCGCAGTCCTGGGTGAGCTCAGCGCACCGCCCAGTCTTGAGGTCTTCATTCCCAGTCAGCTTCAGAGGTGAATTTGTTTCAAAGAGATTAAGGATGTCAGTTAATGGAATTATGCCTTTTAACATGGATGGCCTTGGATCCAGACTCCTCTGAGCTGGAAAGCTCATTGTGAAAGCGGTCCCTTTGCTCAGCGGTGGGTTTTTGATGTCACATTCATAAGCTTTCTCCCCTCAGCAACACAAGTCTCAGTGCAGCGGCTGCGCTCTCCGGGCCTCAGGGCTCAGTGGTGCAAAGGGAGCAGGAGTCTGTAAGACTGATCTCCTGGGTCCTGGGCCCGAGCAAAGGGCTTCTTCTGCCACTTCCTGATGAAAACAATCAGTCCAGTAGATGCTAGGTGGAAACTCCATCAAGGGGAATTAAGGAAGAAAAATCTGTTTTTCATATGAGTACCTCTAATCTTGCGTAGCTGGAATATCTACGTCACCAGAAGTTGAGGTCCCACGAAAGGAACAAAGCATTAGATACAAGAAAAAAATTACTTATCAGTAAACCGTAAGATCCTCCATATTGGCTAAAAGCAAAGGTTAATCTAACCTCCAGTTGCGTAGGGGTGCTGGCACACACAGGGGCTGGTTTAAGTGATAATTTCCACACTATGGTTTGCAATTTTGTTGAACTGGTCCCTTTGGCTTTTTTTTTCAGATGAGTACCATTTTCCTTAATAGAGCACTTTTCAGTTTTTCACGATTTAAAAAACCCCACAACTTTCTACAGACCTAGTTGGAGAGAAGTCCTTCACTTCATTTCTCCCAGAGCTCAGCCTCCGTTTGGGAGCCTGCGTGACTGCCACTGCAGGGACAAGTGGCACATAATTCATGTAACATTTCAGAGAGTTTTATTGTCACCACGAACTTCTCTTCTCTCAGATCCGGGATTCACCCCACTGACTTTCTGACAGGCTTCCTGCTCCTGAAACATTTGAAAAAGGTTTTATTATTAACTTTTATTCCTTTAGTGAGTTCCTTTAATAAGTTGCTCCTCAATAAATTGGCATGCCTTCCTGAGGTTTAACATTTAACTTGTCAGGATTTATGCGCTTCTCCTTTTTTGGATGTGATCTGTCATTTCTGAAGGGTATCATTTTACCTGTAGCCACCTTTCCTCTGCTTCCTGAGCTCTCTTCTGAACCTTCTTGCCGGCAGTGGACTCTGACAGCAGGTATAACTTCTGAGTGTCTCATCTGGCGTCATTAAACACATCTCCTGATTGCGGGCATGTTACTCTTTTTTTTTTTTTTGCTGCTCCTTTCACTGACCTTTTGTCTACCTCCCTCATTTTATGTAATGTCCAAATATTGGATTTGGGGGTGTTTCTCACCTCCTGTGACAGTGCTGAATTTGAGTACAGCGCGGTCATTATTACATATATTGGAGTGTAATTAGTTGGTGGTCACACCTTCAACATGATCCTGTGCGCTACTCGAGGCATAAATTAGGAAAGGCTGCTCCTGTCATGAGATATCTCACAAATATCTCCAAAAAGCAGCGACACAGAGTGTCTAAGAGTCGCACGGAGGCTGGATATCTGTCTTCATTCCCTTCTGTGTAAAACAGTGCTGGTGATTCGGCTGCTACCCGGGATGACTGACCCTCCTGCCGGTTGAGATGACATCTCTGAAGTGGCTTTCTCCTCACCTTCCTACTCCCGTGCGCAGCTTTGTGTCTGGGGAAGCGGTGGTCACCTCACTGCCTTGTGTATGTTGGAGACCTGGGGAGCCTGGCCAGCCTGGCACGGGGGCAGTTCGTACCTCCTGTGCACGTAGGGCTGACCCCCGCCTGAAGTCAATATTCACCAGTGTGGCTTGGGCTGAAGTTGTGCCATTCCCTGTTCCTCCAGCGCCGGTGAGCAGCGTCTTCACCAGGCAGCCCTGCCCCTCACCTCCACCCAAAATCCTTCTCATTTTGTGTGTCATTCAGAAAACTGAAAAACAGCCAAAGGTGGTGTTTTTTTTTTTCTTTGGATTTTTTTGGGGTTTTTTTGTTTTTTTAAATAAAATGGTGGTGATAAGAAAGTGTTCCAGGTTGGGATTTCAAATGCCAAGTTTCATTGTGGAGTGAGTTTTTATGGCTGAGTTAGTTATAAACCCTCTAAAATATGGTTTTATAATGGAAATGCTGACACAACCTTTATACACACTCGGCCATAATTCTAGATGATGTAAAATACTTTATATAGAAAGCCAAGATAAGTGGATTTTTTGCTATAAAGAGCAAGCAGAAGATGAAAAGCACACCTTTTAGCTAAGTATTTTCATTCTTTGTTTTAATTTTGACCAAAGAACAAACCATATATCTAGAAGGGCAGGTTTTTAAAATCATACTTCATGTTTGTATAAGACTAAATTATGTTTTTAATCTTTTTAGCAACCTAAAGTAATTCTTCCGGGAAGATCTCTGTTTCCCAAGGCAAAAGTCAGCCTTATGCCTGCTACTGACAAATAGGCATTTTCAAAGGAATTTTATTAAAAATCTAGAGAATATCACAGCGAACATAAAGTAACGTTTTCAAATAATAGATATCGCGCTCAGAGGAAAGTGTGTTAGAGGTAACGGGCTGGATATAATTGAAACTGACCTCATAAAATCTACAATGTATTTTTGTGATGCTGCTTTTCCAGGTCATTTCAGGATAACCGAGTATCCAGGAAGTAATGCTACGCATCACCAAACAACACTCAGAGTTTAATTCAGCTATGGCATAGAATCATAGAAGGGTTTTGGGTTGGAAGGGACCTTAAAGATCATCTAGTTCCTACCCCACTGCCGTGAGCAGGGAATCCAAAACTCTGGATATTTACTTAATGATTATGTGTGAATAAGAATACTTTCAATTTGAAAACCACCCTGATAACAACAGAAAAGATTAGAACAGGCTACTCTGGTGATTTTCTGTACTTAATATTTATTTCAAATGAGATTTTTTTCTAAAAGCCGGGTTTCACTTTCATATTTTTGTTTCTTTGCTTCTATGTGTTTTCTTTCATTTAAATTTGGAAGGATAGGAAAGGGGAAAGGGAAATTTGTAGACTTGGTGACTTGTGATATATGACTTGAAATTTCAGACCCTGAGTTGCACCGTACTTCTGCATGTACCACAGTCTCCATTTTTTTGCTGTTTGCGAACATACTGAGAAATATTTTGGTTTTTTGCTTAACAATAATACACTTTAAACCCACAAAATATTTTAATAGTGACCTATAAATCGACTTAATTGGCCAGATTTGTGCCTCCGACCTTTTCAGGGCTTCGGCTTTTCATCTCTGTTCGCCAGAAGAGTCAGGTGCGAAATATCCGCTGCCCTTATCTTCCTGACACGGCGGTTTCTGCCGTCAGCTGGGTGGAAGCGCGCATCCTCTGCGCGACAGGAGAAGCCAGGCCGCCGATCGAGCCTTCACCTTCCACTTGCTGGGAGGTTTGCGGAACGGTTTACGCTACGCCTCCAAGCGCCTCTGCTCAAACAAAAGGGGGACTTCAAACTTGGAACAGCTGAGCGTTTATTTGCCTTGCCCCCGAGCAGGTCCTCCCCAGCTGCAGTGGTAAAGGTGTCTACAGAAACCCAGACAGGCTTTAGAGAGGAATAAATGGAGGCACAGAGAGGTTATGTCACTCGCCCCAGACTGGGCAGGAAATCTGCGGTGGGGCCAGGACTAGGACCGAGGTGCTCGGCTTCTGTATCTCAACCACAAAACCATTTCTTTCTTCCTCAAAATTAACGTAACAAACAGCGTCGCTGCTCTAGGGGCTAGCGGAGAAAGTGTCGCACGACGCTCAACAGCTGCTCTGTCGCAGGCTGGAGATCAGATATTTCTCCACAAATGTTCAGTGGAATGAAAGTTGAATTGAGGGCTGCATATGTTGATTATAACCATGATTATTTTCCTAAAGAAAGACACTTAAAAGAAAATGTTTATTCAAATTAAAACAAAATATTTTCTTCTTTACATGAAGTTCCATTTCTTCATTTTTGAAGCAAACAGATGCTAATACAGCAAGAAATATTTTTTTTCTTGGTTTCAGTGTACATTTTTTAAATGTCAATTTACTGTCTCTTTGATTTTGAATTAGTCATAAAACAACCTCTCAAGAAATGAAAGTTGCTATATAGCAGGGTGCCGCTGCCATAGCAGAGCCCGTGCCTGGGACCAGATACGCAGCCAGCTGTGGTCCCTCCCAAAACTGCTGGATGGACAGGCAGGCAGCACAGCCCACCAGCCTTTCCGTGTCCACAGCCTTCTCTGGAAATCAGGCCTGCCATGTAGAAAAGGGCAACAGAGAGGCAGAGAGACACAGTAGCCGGCAGCTAGTAGAACAAGGATGGGCGCGCTGAGAAACACCTTGAGAGCCCTCAAGCTGTCTGCTGACAGCCCTGGCTAAGTATGTCTTGGAAATTTTGGGAAAAAGGTGGCAGATCTTTGGCAAGAGAAGAGAAAGGTGAAGAATTTGAGGCTCCATCGGCACTCGCTGTCTGCCGTCCTGCCTGCCAGTGCTCTTCTGGGGCTGGGGAGACCACAACTGGGGCAAGTTGGAGTTTGTGAACCTGGCTGCAACCTGCAAGGGGGGTCAGAGGTGAAATTTCTTTAAAGGAGTGTAAGGTGGGGTGAAACCCGAAAGCCGATGAATTCCTTTTGGGCAGTTCTGCGTGAAATTCTGTGCGAGGTCATGAAAACTGACTATAAATTTTTACTCTGCTGAAGAGAGCGAGCTGGCAGGTTGCTGCTCCTGAAACGTCCAGGTGTGAAGTGAGAGCTGCTGTCACAGGGTTTACAGAGAGCACCTGCGATAAGGAGTAAATATGGAAAAACGCCAGAAAATCCTTTGTAGGCTGCACCCCTTATGAAGAAAGTAAGAACACAGGTTCAAATGAAAGCTGAAGCATTTGCTTACACTTTGAGATTCTAAAAAAATGTACAGTTGGCTGACACTACATATGCAGGGAAGCGTTATCCAAAAAAGTCACAGAAAAGGATGAATCTATTAAAAGATAAAAGCTCTGGGTTATGTGATACGGGTGCAGGTTTTGCAGAAGACAGGCTATAGATACTTCTGACAAAACTAGATTATTTTTCTACCAACGAACATGCCTTCATTTGTTGAACCAACGGACCAGAGAATTATAGCTACCTGTTAAACATGGCCCCACGCTTTGCTCCTGTGATGCTGTGCGCGCTCCGCTGAAGCTTGCAGCGATGAATATGCTGTCGCACTGGCAAGACACTAAAACCATGTAACTCCTCATTTTACAAGAGAAATTTGCCTCTCTATCACTCACAGAAGCTAAGGAGAAAAGGTTTTACTGAAACTATTGCCATCCGTTCTAAATCTATGTGGTAGTTCAGTTTATTCTGGAGCAGATACAGGCCCCATCTAAATAAAGCGGCAGAGGTGCAAGTTGCATTGAGCAGGGATGATGGTGGAAAGCAAAAGCTTCCCTTTTGTCCTTCATGTTTCATCTTCATATTTTGTCACTTTCTACGGGACAATACAGTGATTCATTTTGCAGACGATGGAATCAACTTCAGAAAAAGTTGAAATCTGTTGGTGTCTATCCCTGAAATACAAGAAGCTGCCTTAGCTTCAAATAGAATAAGAATGTTTACTAATTTTATTGGTGTTTCTCTTTCTAAAAATTAGAAAAGCAACTCTGACAACATCAAAAATTGTGCAAAAGTCTCTTCTGCTTTTGCAGAAGTGAAAAAACGTTATAAGAGGGTCCTTCTAGGAACAGTATGGAAAGGTTTCAAATTCTTGAGTTGCATTGGGTTAAGGAGAGTTACTTGAGACAAAAGGCTATGTGCGGCCTTCATGTGGACTGCATAGCTGTAGTACCCAAATGTTTCATCATCTTTAATGTGTTTAATGTGTCTAATTATTGAAGTTAATTTACTTTAATGACAGAGGGGTTTTGTCAGTCCAGAAGACACTGATTCTGAATGAATTGTGACGAGAGTAGTCAGGGTAGACTGTACAGACATCCGCTGTTATTTACCCTGTTTCTTAGCCAGAAGATCAGCAAATTTCGGAACATTAAATGGTTACAGACAGTGCAATCAATCTCTGGCCAACTGTTCTTCAGCCTCTTGGTGACCATATCGTTGGCATATTTTCTTCCTGTGTTACAGAAAACCACAAGGGATTTGTATTTGTTTTTTCCATCAGTTAAATTATCCTTAAAACCATTAAAAACGTACACATATTTTTATAAGAAAACAAACCAAAGATTTTGTTCAGTAATGGGATAAAATATGAATTTTACAATCTTTGGTGCTGTGCAGAACACAGCTAGGATGTGGGGCAGATTCTTGGATGAGTGTATTCCAGGACCACAGTAGAAGCGAAGAGTGTTCAGTAGCTCCCGGGAACAGACTTGATCCTGAAGGCACTATGTATGCATCGCTCTCATTCCAATCTGTGGGAGTTGTGCATGAGTTAAGTGTCAGTCACTTTGACATTTAGCCCAGCTGGTTGAATGATAAACCATGACTATATGGTGCATTTTAATCTGAATTTTCTTCTCCATGCAGTATTCCATCTCTCGCTTTAGCTACCTGTCCTCTAGCTAGTTCATGAACGCTAAAGGCATCATTTAGTCTATCTGGTTTAGGAAACAGCCTTAGAAGGAGTTTCCTTGTAATGAACAATTGATAGGTGGGTAACAGCAGGGGTGGAGGGGAAGTCGGCTGGAAAAGGAGTCAGGAATTTCTGAACCGAGCTTTACCACTGAAGTACATGTGAGCACACCCCGCCTTCCCATGATTCAGCTCCCTGATTGTAAAAACAAGGACCATAACAGCGGGGTTTACCTTTGCGTCAGACTCAAAAGAGCACGCACGTTCTACCATAGTACCCAGAACAAACTACATTAGTAGCAGTAACTATAAGCTGGAGGAAGCGTTTGCTGTGAAATGTTACTTGACAAATCCATACCCTTTTCTTTTTGTGAAGTGAACATAACAGCTTGCAATTCACAAGTATATTTACTATAAAATTTGTAATTTTCCTCATTACTTATGCTTTGTCTTTTTCTTTTCCCTTTTTTTTTTTTCCTGGCAGGGCATATCAGTTTCTCAGTTGGTTTTAGATATCTTGTTTTATTTGTGCTCCACAGATCCTACAGTATTGAAGCTCATTGATGGGGTGAACGTAACCCGTATAATGAAATACCTCAAAGAAAACCTGGTAACGCTTTGTGCAAAATTAATCTTCAACAAAGGCTGACTTCTGTTTGCTTGAAACTCTCTCTATCTGAACATTCACCCACAACAGTAAACACTGAGAATTCACTAAAAAAGACCTCAATTTTTCTTTCCCAGAAAATAGTTTCAGGTTCTTTCCCCTACCTTTACCCATGCTGATTGATTGAAATTTCTTGCTTTCACCTTCTTGCACTGGTTTCCCCTCTTACTCCACATTTCCACTTAAATGTCTTTCTTGTCTCTGTTTTATACCTATTTTCTTTGGCTTCTGCTTAATGTAACATTTAAGAATACACTTATCTTGGAGCACACAAGCAGTCCTATTTCTCTGTAGTGGCATTATTTAGGTACCCAAGCACTTTGTTTAGCCAGATTTTTTTGCTTCCACAATGCTATTCTATTTAGGAATTTATCTGAAATGAAGAGGTGTGGTGATTTTCATCCAAATTACATCTTCGTCATATTTTCTGCATTAGAGAGGTGGGATTGGCATGGGGCAAGCTTGCCATGCACTAAATTTTTGCATGCCAAAACCTTGCAATTTGTTTTTAGTTTTAGTCTAAACTTCTGCAACATTTCTTTCCGGGAAACATGTGCATAGGTGCTTTAAAAAAAAAAAGAAAACTGTAGATCTAGAAACGATCTTTCAGGTGACCCAGAGGATTATTGAGGAGCCTAACATAGTCACCTGTTGTCATTTTCTACACTCTCTGTGTCTGAAGTGTTTATGTAGGGTGGGCAGGTGTGATAAAAGACCTGTAGGTGACCCAATCAATAAAGCATCTCGCTGGGCATTTAAAGTGGCATTAAGCAGATGTGCTTAGGCATTTGCGTTCCACCCCAGATCTGCGGTTTCTCTCCCTAAGCACATTTTAGGAAATATTTAGTATCCTTAATTATTAGGATCACAAAATATTAGCAACCCCTGGCAAAACTATCAAGATAGTCACAAAACTCTAGGCAAAAATAAATATAATTTTGTTGTAAGTTTGTTTAAATATGCCTGAACTGTTCTTTGGGCACAAATTCATGATTTTTCACTACAAAACAGTGAGTGAAAATTTTAAGCTACTCCCTTTGTAAATCACAGCTTGACCACCATTTTTGTCTTAGAGTAGTGAAACATTTTGCTGTCATGTGCTCAAGGGTATCTAAAAAGTGAAGATCTAACCTCCTTATTGTGTTCATCATCCTGCATTTGTATGTGATTTAGTGCAGGCTTAAAAGACCTACAACCTTCTTGGTTTGTAGGAGTTATGCATCATATGAAGGCTGTCTGGGGACTCTAAATCAATCTACTCTTCAGCCATCTCCAGTGCATTTCGGTGTTCAAGCTGAATATGCCTTTTGCAGAGCAGCACTGACAAAGACACGAATTTATACTCTAGGATCAGGTGTCATGGCAAAAATGTCGGTGTGCAAGCTCTGACAGTCAGTATAGCAAATGCAAAATAATCTTTATTTTTCCTAAAATAGAGAACATTCTGCTCTTATATTTGAATCCAGTGCCTTAACCTTGCGACTACAGTAAAGTAGCATGTGACTAGCAAGTAAGGAAGAAAAACCAGTGTGACTTTCCACCCCTGAAGCCATTTCTTAGTAAAATGAGATACTTCAAACAGACCTCTGGGAAAGCAAGAAAGCTTGTTAAAAACAAGGTTATCCAAAGCTCTGGACTAGAACCGCTCCCTTCCACGGAGCCCACCAAAAAAATTAATATATCAAAATTCAGAAGGTAAAGGAGAAATCATGTTATTTTACTCCTTATACGTAGTATATGCATACACATATACATATGTATACAAATATACATGTCATATAGGAATATATTTGTCACATACGGAGCACACATAACTCCTTAGCAGATGACCACCATTTAAGAAGCACTAGGAAGGAGACCTGTATTCAGAAGGTGCAGCAGAACTCAAGACTGACCTGTTCAACGAACTTCTTTATCAGACACCTTTTGGGGAGCTATCTGTTATTATTCACGCATCAAAAAAAGAGGGAATAGGATGATCAGACAGGATATTGTTATTGATTAACCAAATCCTCAGAGGCTACTCGAACTGAGACATAAAAGTAACTGCTGCAGTAAGTCATCTGTATCTATCAAACCTCCTTTTTTTCCATCTTTGCTTTCTGTTTATTTTCCCAGCAGTCTTATAAAACATTGCACCATTGTCAGTATAAAACTTGTTTTACATATATCTCATCATCAAAAAGGTAAGTCATAAAAGATTTAACACTTGTGTTTTGAAATAGCTATGTCATAGAGAACTAAACTGGCTAGCTAATTTCTGCTGCCTCTCAAAAGATCTGGCGGTCTACCTTGCTCTGTCCTGTGTCATGCACCCAAGCAGGACAATAAGTTGTCAGGTGGAAAAGAAAGTGCCATCCAGAATATTTATCTGTACTGGCTGTTCAGGCCTCTTCAGAGAACTCCTCCTGCGGATACATAGCAATTATATTTTAAACAAAGATATTCTGCAGACCACAGATTCCTGTAAATCTCCATTATAATTCACATAAACAAAAGAGAGTTGGAGGGTTATACAGATGGCTGCATACAGGTACTGCAGTGACTTTCTTCAGCATATAAATGGTCTCATACAGTTTGAGAAGGCCAATTAGGAGCTGAAGTCTCAATTTAAGACACAGTTTTTCTCCACTATCACTTAAACTCTATTAAATATAAATACTTTGTTCTCATCAGTGGCTGAACGAAGGTTTTATTTTCCAATAAAACAACTCAGAAGTCATGAAATCTCAAAATTATGCAGTGTTCTTATCTCCAGTAGACATTGCAAAGTCTTTTCTTTTTCTTTTCTTTCTTTTTTTTTTTTTTTTCCCCTTCAGAAAACAATCCTTGAAAGAACTCTGAGCTGTAAGCAGAGGAATGCATGTAATACCCTGGTATTCATTGCGCACGTGGTGCTCAGTTCTTGTTTACAGTATAATAATCGGTGCTCTGCAACCCAGTGTGGAAGTTCAGCTGTAACTCAGTTCCACCGATCTATGCTGTTAGATGACTGATGACCCGACTAATTAAACAACTAGCCAAAGTTTATAATTCTTGGACACATCCTGTCCCACCCAGAAGGCTATCCTGCCCCGCTCAATACAAGGAAGGTAAGCAGATAGGATTAGCAAAATATGCAGCACTGAAGTAGAGGAGTGTCTTTGATTCCTGGTCGGGCTTCTGCATTTGGCTTGCTGCAAAGTCCTGCTAAGATGGAGAGAGTCCAAAGGTTCAAATCCCTTCCCTCCCTCTGCCTCCAGACACGGGCTTATTTAGCAAGGAGCTGCCATCCTATTTTAGAAGTGCTCACTGCTATGGATTGCAGGCCACCTACATCCCAAAAGGATGACTAGCAGGCAAAGAAATCTTGTTCCAAAGGGATGTACCTAGCTGGTATCTGGCAAGGCTGGGATTTCAGGCAAACCCCTCTCGTTGCTGGTTAGTTATGCGCCGCTGCACAGGAACATGCTGTCTTTAGGTCGATCCCTGCTCATGCTGTGGGCTGTTTTGATTCCTTTTCTAATCAAACACAATTTCTAGAAATTCTAACCCTAACTACTTCAAGAGATGCGCATTTCATGGAACCTCATTTGCCCCACAAATAGGAACTAAAGAGAAATTTATGAGGCCTTATGGTGAGCTTCCTTCCCTTCCACAGATGAGGAATTTAAGACTCATGTACATGTGTGTATTTCTCCAGACTTCTGGAGGCATTGTAGGTGTAAGGCTGCCAGGTGTAATTACATGTCCCTGTCTGTCCATCATGGTGGTGATGAACCATTTAGTACTGGGAAGTATCCACAGAACTGGAACAGGTCCCCTCGACCATGGTAGATTTCAGCTGTTCCTACCAAAAAGTGCGTTTCAAATCTTATGTGAAAACTTGCAAGTCTGTTAGCAGGTTGAAGACAAGCACATGATCCTTGAGAGCCTTACTGGGCATGTCAGGTCTGGACAACCACATCAGAGCTGGGTAGGGCTGTGACACGTGAAGGGAGGGAGTTTGAGAACCATGTGTTCTCAAGAACCTCAAGAACCAGGGCTGAGCATCCCTCTTTTTGCAAAGCCTGGCACCTGCAGCTGCTCGGAGAGCTATCTGGTGCCAGGGATGCTGCATCCAAGCCAACCTACTTCAGGTGCAAAAAGCCCTTCCCTTTGCAGGGGAAGAATTCCTAACACTGAAGCATGTTGTTGTGATCAGGACCATTGCAACTGTGTAAAGTGCTTGCCATGCCATCCACTGCTCCCTGACCCGTGCCAGACGCCTCATAAGAGCTGTCGGAGGGGCACTGTGCCCCAGGCATTTCTCTTTCTCCGTGCTCCTCTGCACAGCTTCACTCCTAGGAGGTGGACCAGGAGCAGCTATCAGAATTAACACTTCCCTTCTTGCCAGTATGGCTCAAAAAAGTAAATGATCTTTTTATTGGGGGCTTGTTCTTTCTCTGTTTCAAACAGATATGATAGGCCCACTGCCAGATGAATGGCAAGAAAGTATAATTTACAACCTGAGAGGAAGAAGAAACCTGGAATTAAACCAATTTGATTCTTCAGGGATTCATTCTGACCTTTTCTCACTAAATTTGTAAGGTTTCTGCCTTTCCCTTCCATAGCTACTGCAAAGTTCCCCCTTGCAGCGTAATGAGTTACACACCCAAGCTGCTCAGAATGCTATGTCCTTCTGTAAGTATTTATATTTGCAATTTACAGGAACACGATGAAATATACACCTGTGGAAAGTGCCAGCATAACTCTGAGGCACGAAAGTTTAAAAACTTACAATACCGTGACGAAGATTTTTAAGCCTGATTTTTCATTTCAGGTGTCTTGGCCTTTGTGTCCCCACTGAGGCACATCATATAATAACCCAGTTTTCAGAGGACATGTTACTACAAATACTGATTTTTTTTTTTTTTGAGTTCCAAAAAGTGGTCACAGCAGTTTATTAGCTGGATTAGAAAGCATAGGTAGGATTTAAGGCACGTTTATTACATGAACCGAGGCATGGGGACGAGTTCTACCGCTCAGTGGTGAAGTGGTGGGAACATTTTATGAAATGGACTTCCCATCATCTTGAAATGGAAGAGGAAATCTTTTCAAATAATAGGAAACAAGCTCCTAGCTGCATTCAGGTTTGACATGTACAAGCTAGGAATCCATTGGATATGCCTAATACAGGATAGGGAAATGATTTTCTGCTCATGCTCTCTTCTGAGATTCTTTACTATCAACACAAACAACTGAATGATGCTCCCCTGGAAAGAAAAAAACGGGACAAGCATAGAAATAAATTATGCACAAGGAGACATGAGCATTTCATTGTATTTTATTTTTTTTTTTAAATTCCTTGTTGAAATAATGTGACAATGTGTGTAAGATCATACAAGAAAATTAAGAAAAGAGCAATGATTTAATTTCTAATGATGTAACAACTTCCTCATGTGCTTATCACAGCTTCTAATGTCAACAAGACAATTCTTCTCTTTCTCTTCCAGTCATATTTGTGTCAGTACCAGATGACAACGTTCCATCCTTAACAGTAAATCATAAATAGTCCTACATTCTTCACTGCAAAAAATTTAACCATTATTAATGACACTGGAATTCATGTGAATGTAATCAGTGTTTTTCATAAGAATTCTACTATAATTTTGCAATGCATGAATACAATTCAAGTCTAGTCTAGAACTACACTGGACAATTCATGTCATAGTCTAGAACTATGGCGATAGCTTTGAAAGGATAGATATTAAAGGTTGCTTCTATTGTCTTAGATAATGCTGAGCCTTAAATGAAAAATAAGGACTTAATCGTACAAGAGCAGAATTTTTGCCAAAAATAAATGGATCTGCCTTCAAGTGTAAGTGGAATCAAATTCCTTGTTACAATGAATCGAAAACTTTGCTTATCAATAAGCAAGTGTGCTTCAAGAAATGCTTGACAAGATGGTAGAATCACAAAAATAAGTTCATGGAGCTATTTATTATATATATGGACTGTATTGTATATATTGCAGAATAACATAGAACTAAATACAGAGTAAGAGATCATCCTATTTTGGTGTTCTTGGTACGGCATGTTTCTGTGGTTTAACATAGTATCAAGACTTGTTTAAGTCCTAATCAACATGGACATAAACATATTACAGGAGTCTTTTCCAGCACCCTTTCTGTGGACTAGTGACACATCCCACCATCCGCTTGAAGCTTCACTGTCTGATGAAAGAAGCAGCCAGTGGCGGGGGAAACTGCCCAATTGAGGGATTATGGGGCAGTGAACTGGTGAAAGCTCATAGATGAGGAAAGCCAGGACTAGGCTGCCTGCGACAGCCACAGTAGGCAAGATTCACTGTAAAAGCAAAAAATTATTAGTGTTGAATAACAACCAGCCTGACCTTTCGGGATCTCATGGACAGAAATTGAGAGTTTTAGTTCAAGCCTTCAGTTGGGGTAGTTTCAAATCATGCTTTTTAATTCCAGAGTTGTTGGGAGCAGTGCTAGGGATGAGCTACAAGGGATATCATTCGTTATCAGTGATCTAATCTGTACTGAGAGAAAAAGCATCCCCCAGTGCTAGTATGTCCTACCTTTAGTGGTTGGTATGAACAACACTTACAACTCCTCCATAAGTCAAGGAGTATGAGTTTCTTCTGTGACAAACCAAAGGACAGTATGTGTTGTTATATGAGCAGAAACTTCAAATTGTGGCAACTCCTGCTCTCCAAGTTTGATTTTTCAAATGCTGCCAGACATGGTCCATAGAAAGTATGTGTGCCACAGACAAGAATTTCCATAGCTCCTGCTTCTGTCAACCGTCCACAGAAAGCAATTGCCAAGAACTCTCAACAATTTTTATGCTGTATTTTTAGATATTGTTGCTTACATTACCTGTAGCCATAATGTATCCAAAACTATTTTGTAAAAAAAAAAAAAAAGCCAGAACATCTTAGGCATCCCAACACTTTGTTGTTTAAAAATATATGTGTGGTCAATGAACTGGTCCAGCAGCCATGAGAAAAGAATAGATGCGTACCCTGCCCTGGCCCATTACCCTCTTATTCATTTCAACACACTGCTTGATTTGTGGCTTTTGCTCCTTGCTCAGCTATTTATTTTATGGTAGCTCATTGCAATTCCTGTCGTTGCTTCTACTTTGTTTTTCCATGCTATGTGATGTAGCTTGGCATGTTCGGTGTAAGTATAAGTGGGCCCATCTCAGCCCTGGCGTCTGCAAGCACAGCTCGACTGACATCAGAGTCAGGACCACTAATAACAGGATGGACTTGGCGCTACGGATACACTGCACGTCTCAACGGAACCCAATGACTTTGTTATCTCCTTTATTAGTTTCACACACAACCGCTGCCTTTAAGCCCAACCGTAAAATTGTGCTTCGTTCTTATAAAAGTGAAAACTACCTGTAGTTTGTTCCACATGGCTCCACTGCCAGCCTTGCTAGAGATTTCTGCTCCTTGTGGTGGCGTCTGCCTCCTTTGGGTCCCATCTTTCACAGGGACTTGGAAAGGTGAGCCAGTTTGACCCGTGTTGTGCTATTTATCTGCAACCCCTCAGCAAAAAAGGGCTCTTCTTCCTCCCACTCTCTCCACCAATTTCTCCCCTTCTCCGTCCACTTTTAGGAATCATCAGAAGTAGAAACCCTAGGTATTCCTGGGGCTTGTGGTGTTCATTTTTTGGGGTTTTGGTTTGGTTTGGTTTTTTTTTACATAACATATTACAGCCTCTGTTAAAAGTAAACTGTTCTTCTAACTGAAAACTGCACAGTATGGTTTTCTATTAATTTTGAATTCACAAGAAAAATGAAACAAAGTACTACAAGAAATGGCTGCTGTCACCTAGAAGGAATAAACATTTCAGAGTCTGGGTGCAACTTTATGTATTTGAAATATAGACTTATACAAGCCTTTCAGTGCTGGGTGGTTTACAGGAAACGCCTAGGTAACACTTCTCAGGAGTAACCGGGTACGTCTATTTGCTGTGGCTTGATTCGAGAAGAGATACCAAGGAAAACCGGTTGTAAGACTTCTGCTTGCAGAGTAGTGGATAAATCTCCCTTTATTTTAAGAATCTTTGAACACTCAATTTATCAGGCTCATCATACAGAAACTGGGAGGTTGCCGGGTGCAGAGGGTGTGATTTTCTTTCTTCTGTAAACCTAACTAAGCAGCAACCAGAAGAACAAATTCTGTGGAATAAGTAAATTACAGTAATAAACACATAGCATCTCACATTGGCTTGTGTGAAAACAGGCATAGAAGGGTAGCAAACATGAAGAAAAATTGCAGATTTTACAACAGGTGTGGACAGAGAAGGGAGAATAAGGAAATCATGCAGACTTTTATTGCAATTACTTATGACTTTCTCTTGGGATTGCATTTCTCTGTAGTCTTCCTCTACCTTGGCTGACTTTCCCTATAAAGCATTTTATGAGACATGTTAAGTATTTTATGCAAAAAATAAGTTGTATTGCATTGCACTGTAGGTCAAGGCAGGAAGGACACATTGCCAGAATAGCTAGTTAATCTCTTCCATCTTTCCCATGCTGTCATTAATGCTTATCTGTTCCCATAGGTATTGCAAAGTCATCTGTTTTCTCCAGTGGCATAGTACAATAATAAAATCTTTTGATTTGACTTACCAGTTGTTTCTGATGCTGGTTTTTTTTCATGTTCGTTTTGAGGTCAGATTTACGCTTCCTTGTCTGTAATGTTTTTATCATCCTCTCTATCTTTTCTTTTCTGGGAATTCAGGAGTTTAACTTCACATTTCTGTCATCTCCCTGTGTGAAAGTAGTTTGATGTTGATGCATATGTGGTAACAGCACTTGTTTTAGATCATAGCGTTTAGAGATCCTATGAATTAATTGGCTGAGTGTCTGTGGGGCTTTCATCCCGTTTATTATCTGATAGTCTGCCTATTGCAATCAAAACCTCTCTCGGTCTCCCCTGCTCATCTTGTGCTGAAGTGGGAAACCAACACCGGATCCCATGTCCTGCTCTGATGTCAGAAGTGAGCTTTCTCAATTCATAAGGAGTCCTCAACCAGCTCTGTCAACTTCTTGAGCAAGCACAGGGAATGTCTTGTTTGTCACAGTAGGTTTATCCAAAGTGATTTAGGGCAAACAAAATAGCTAAGGTCATTAGCAACCACTCTTTGTTAACATAACTTTCAAATGTCCCTCATTTCAGGATGTCTAAAATTTCTGTTTCAGAAGAAGACTAGGTCTTGCATTACATTGTTTTTGAAAAATATTTCTAATATTGTTTATTGTTAATAAATCTGGGGGGCAGGTTTTATATAACTTAATTACCCTGAATAAAAAACCCTGCAACTTTTTATGTTTCCTTAGGACTACTTTTCTTCTCTTCTGGGTCCTTGTGAGATGTTACGTTTTGCCTTGGGGCATCAATAAATCAAGAAATATGACCTGCACCATGTCTTTAATTGCTCGCTTCTTTTTGGTAGCTATTCCTCAGCAATTCAGGACTGCATGTGGTGCACACGCTTGTTTATTGATACACACGTAACTGAAGAAGTCCTAACGAATCAAAGAGTGAGGAGGCAAATGCTGGGCAAAGCTCTTCTGAGGGAGCTGGAAGCAATCAGCCTCATAGTGGTGGGGGACACTAAAAACTGCTCTCCCAAGGTCTGTCGCTGCCAAGGAGCCCAAAAATATAAAGAAACTTCTTCTTGAGTGTTTGAATCAAAAAATACATAGAAATAATTTACTTCCCCGTTTACTTTCTCAACTTGAAAGTTGAGACCAAGCCTTGGGATGGCCCAGCCACCAGAAAGGTTATATGAACTCTCCAGACTACTGAGTAATGTGTATATTACAGACAATATACGCATTTTGCCACTGCAGACATGAACAGGAGGTATGGAAATGTTGAGAAAGCAAGATGCCACTAGTGAGTGAGATTAATATACCGATAAATTCATAAGAAAGTAATTTGATCTTAAAATTCAAGTCTGAGCTTTAATAGCTCCAGTAATTCTTAGCAAACAGAAGAAATTAAGGTAAATGAAAACTAATTTCACATTAGAGAACAAGCGACTGTGAGAGGGAGCTTTTGCCCCGTCTTGTTTGTCGACTTGCGAAGTGATTGAAGCTGAATATTTCAGTATGGTTTAGTAAAATCCATAATTTTAAAGTGCAAGAGAACTTATTTTCACTTCCTCAGGACTTTGATCCTTTAATTCACTGTAAGTAATTAAACAATGATGTCAACGTGGATTTCATTTTTCTAGTCTGTACAATGGCCTCTAAATACCAGGTTTTTTAGAATATTGCAGAAGGTGATTTTACCTGAATGACTGAGAATAACATTTCTGTATTTTTTTCTTCTTTCCAAATGAATCTATCTGTGGCCTCTGTTTTTCCATTAGTGTCAAAGACACACGGCAGAATTGATCAGTGCTTCCATTTCTGATTACGT
Organism: Rissa tridactyla; assembly: GCF_028500815.1. Taxonomy (NCBI): domain Eukaryota; kingdom Metazoa; phylum Chordata; class Aves; order Charadriiformes; family Laridae; genus Rissa; species Rissa tridactyla. The sequence continues at coordinate 74,149,285 of NC_071470.1, forward strand.
TTTGGTTGCTGAGGTTTAATATGTAATAAAAAAGCAGACATGGGACTGCTTTTTTCTTTATGCCGGAATGACTGTGAGAACTTATGTCAGAGCCCACTGCACATCAAGGGAGCACCAAAATGAGTTTTACTGCTTTCGTTAGGCTTTTACACAGTAGTTTCCTCTGAAGTGACTCAATGCATAAATGGAGGAGACACTGCCTGGGGTGCCAGGAAAATAAGAACTTATGGCATAACTTCTCCAAATGACACAAAAGTATGCGATGATCAAGTCTACCAGAACAGTGCTGGATTTGTTTAATACACAATATAATGGCCTATTTGTTCTATATAGACCTATGTTTTCAGTCTGAGTGAGGGGGGAAACGCTCCCTCCAAAAGTCATCATGAACATCTGAGAAGATGCTCATGCCCATGCAGAGTTTATAAAAGCTGAGCGGTGGATGGTGACAGAGAACTGCAAGGTAAGCGTCACTAGCTCATTTTCCTCCCTCCTTTCCTGCATCATTTTTGGCCAGTGACTTAGATTCGTTTTTGTTCTCACTTTTTCCCCCCCCAAGAGTATGATCTGACAGCCTCAGTGGCATTTAAAACACACATGGCTCATTAACTCTTCAGCTTGTAGAAGGAGAGGGAAACCAGCCTCAGCTGCACTCTGTTGCCTGTGGTGGTCACGTTAAATCACAATTCTAAGGGACTACTAGAACCTCCTTCTGCAGCAGCCATAGCAGTAACCCTCTGGGCTTGCCGGTTTGGTGTTATTTTATGATTTTTTTTTTTTATGAAAGTGACACACAAGGATTTAACAACCAATAATGTTAAACTACAAAGTAGTGAGCTTAGACTAAAGACTGCAGTAATACTTTCATCCATTCAGAACTGTTTTGTCTTTTAATTCTTGTCCTAAAAATCTTATTCCAGTATATCTTGTGTGTACACCTTTTTTACTTTTTTTTAGTGATGTCAACCCAATAGTGCTAGATTTGGTTTCATTCGTGTTAATGAAAACTACTTGCTACTGTGTGATATATTATAGCATTTGTGTGGCCGACGCTGAGTTTTGTCTTTGAGGTATTATAGATTAAGTTTATACCTCATTTCTTTTTCATCTCCACTGTAATTTTTGTTAGTCGTCTTTATGTATTTTGCCATTTTAAGACAAGTCCTTCATGTAAATGAACAAGTAGCGCAACTAGTCTTAGCATGGAGGATAGCTACATTTCAGGGAGCAAACAGTTTTTCAAGCAAGGAACAGTACTGTTGCTTTCAGGAGCCAGTGACCTTAGGAGTCACTTATTTCCTTCAAGATACATTCGAGTCAATTGTTTATATAAATAGCTATTTTGATTTTCTGTAAAAAAAAACTACTGGTCAAATTACAAGCAATACCGTTTCCCATTTATGTGGGCCATTATTATCATTATGTGCAAAACCTGCGTGTGTCAGCCTGCTTCCTTCATGCAGCTATGTCAGCTCTGGATGCGAAATTAAGTTGTACAGTTGTTCACCACAGAGGGTTTCTCTGTACTTGAACACTTGAGAACTGCGCTCAAAATGTGGAAGAAAAAAGGCATCATTGAGCCCCAGAGGCTGGAAGAATAATTGCAAAAGGCTAGTAATTGACCCTTATGGAACAATGAGTAGATACTCATATAGATGGTCTATATTTAAAGAAAAAAGACATTTAATTTAACTGGAAATCCACTGAGTTGTCGTATGTTATGAATTCTCTCCTTGGCCAAAAATGCCTTGGCTGCCATTATACCTGCAGGTTCATGATGATGAATCATGTCAGGCAAAGGCTATTTAATCTTTGACTCCAGGACTGTGTTCAACCTTGAACAGTCCCATGACTGTCAGTTATATTTATAATTTGCTTTCTTACATACTGATATATTTGATGCAATTAGGCAATAACAAATCCTTCCCATTAACTACTTTGTTCTGTTCCTATTCCTGCTCATGCACATTTGAAATGGCTGCCTGGTACTGAGCGCTGAACAAAAGCAGCCTGAGATACGTAGGGCAGAGCCACACTCAGGAATTTTGCTCAAATAGTCTTATATAGCATTTGGGTTGTCACTGAAATACAGTCTCCAACGAAGATTTCTTCGCATCACAAAAGCGTCTTGTGCTTTAACTTCCTTCTACTTGACTTACAGTTTCAACCCCGTAAACTTAGCAGGAGGGGTATTATAGGCAAGGCAGAGGTGCTGCAGGAGAGCTGGGTATTTAAAGCTTGCACAGACCTACCCACAACTACTCCTTGGCTCCTGAGCGTGGTGTTAACCTCTTCCTTTTCAAAGCATCAAGTTAAAAGAAGTTTTAAGCATTTACGATGGATAAAGAGCTTTGTTGAAGGCGAAGGAAAAAGGCAAGTTAAGGGGTGGGGATCAAATTTTGGAGGGGCTTAAGTATGTTCTTTAAATCAGCTCGTGTCAACTCTTTCTATACTTTCTATGCAGTTCCTCTTGCTGCTTTACCACTTCCTCTGTGTATGGTATATGCAAATGTAGTTTTATGATCAAATTCAGGTTCTTTTCTCCCGGACATCCTTCCTCTTTTCAGTCTGAATCCTGTGTTTCACACTGAGGCGTCTTGAAGTCAGAAGCAGTCTGCGTGCAATCTTGCATAAATATAAATCCAGCAAGGATTGAATACTTAGTACTTCAGATGGAAAACGCACTCTGAGTCTAAGAACGTAGTGCACTATGCAAGTTCTGTTACGGACCCCTAAGATGAGAGTATGCTTCTGTTGTTGGTAGCTTTGCCTGTCTCTTTTTATATATTCAGGCATTGCAGTGAACTATTGTACTGTAAATAAGGCTGTTACAGTAGTGTAAACAGAGCAGGAAAAGCGCATCATTTGATGAGTCAGTTTGTTTGAAGCAGCAGACCAGCCACACAAAGTCGATGAGCACAGTGCAAAATTATGGCAGGTCAAGAAAAAACTGCAAAGTAAGAATATTAGATCAGAGGGTGATATTTGCTACTTGTTCAAGAGGAACATTTTTTTAAGGGCTGACACCTGTCCCTTCTGCAAATCCCTGGATGGCCTCTTTTTCTCTAGCTCACAGAAAGTACCTTGGATACACTGCAGTCTTTGCAGCCCATTTGATTTATTCCTGCCTTGAATTGTGATTTTCATGTGTTAATACTTTGCTCCAGTTCTTCTTTGTATTGGCAGCATGTGGCCGTTATTACTCCCCTCCCCTAGTCCCATTTCCCTTGTTATGTATCTGTTTCATTTTCTTAGTTAAGTTGAATGTGAACTTGGGGTCAAGAACAGACAAGTCATGTGATGGGACTGAGGTATAACTGCATTTTCCAGTTTTTTTCCACCGCATCGTCTGGGGGTTTGGGAGCACAATCTCACATACTGTGCAAAGACCCAAAAGTTCACAGTTCAGCTGCCAGTTATAAAATAGGTTCATGAATTAATGTCCTTAAGGAAGCCTGGGTTGGAAAGCTACCTGATGTGGTCTCTCTTTCAGGTGTACCTGTCAAGGTATGACGCCTCCTTTTGAAAAGCAGATTGATCGCAGTCCCTCCATAAAATCTATCTCCTAGAGGGCTAGGAGCCCTATAATGTGCCCAACCAGGAAGATTACTGGAACAAAGGGTCATTGTTTTTAGTCAGATTTCCACAATCTTTAGAAATACACTGTCATGACGTGACGTATGGGGTAAGGCTAATCTTCATACTTGCTCGAAGATGTGACAAACACAAACAGACAAACCAAAAAACACACCTGACATATCTGACATATTAATGAAGTACTGAGAATGTCTGTCCTGTATTAGTTCCGTGAATGCATCTCAATATTAAGACTTTTTTGGGCTAGCATGCTATTACGCTGCCATTGTACCTTTAATAAATAATGGGTCACTTTATCGTTGAGCTTCAAAGAGCAAAACGTATTTAGAATGCAAGAACAGTAATTAAAGGCTTGCAATAAAGTAATGGAGCATTTACCTAAATGACAGAATTACTGTTGACAGCCTGAACAGCAATGACATTTAAGTTTTCCTGAGACATTTCTCATTCAAATTATGTCACTAGTTCTGTGGCTCCCTTTTGTAAGTCTTCCTGGCGTGTACCTCTATAGCGATTATCCCTCATTGTCAATATAGCCAGTCATTTCTTCTTCACATCAGTTTTGACTGAGTTCTTCCAGTTTTCCCACACACCTATCTGTGTATAAACTTGTGCAAGTGATTGATATGGATTCATGCTTTTATTCTGACTTCTCAATTTATTTCTTTTTTCTGCAGCAACTACCAAAGTTTTGCCTGTATAGCGTGCAAACCTAGTCAAACCTGGAATTAAAAAGCTGTAGACTGAGTATGGGCTTAATACATTGTTGTCACGTATTTTGAAGGGCAATACATCTCTGGGGCATGCTGAGGTGGACTGTCAGTCAGGCATCTCCACTGCTGAAATTCACATGACCTTGGCCAGAGTAAATTCTTTGCTAAAGCATAAATGGGAGGAGCAGCTTTCTGAAAACGAAATATTGTACCATAAATTTCTTTGACAACGTTGCACAATTTAGCAAGGCTTCACGGCGTCTCTCCAGCACGGAGGGCATTGCTGAAGAATGAGCGATACAAGTCACACAAGGAGGCAAAAGAAGGTGAACACAAAAGTGAGTCTTTGTTCAGGCAGGTTACCTGGGGGGGAAACATAGTACATGATGTACCGTGTGATACATCAGTCATGCAAGCTATTTCTGGAGGGTTTTACTTACTGGAGAGCTGTTGTTCATTTAGGGAGGAATTCCTCCCTGGGCAGAGTGCTTGGAAAAGGCCAGCGTACCTCTGGATCTCACTGAAGCCATATTCTGGCACACAAGACACACAGTCTCATACAATTCCCCTGCACACAGATGAATTTCACCTTTGCCGAATTGCCAGTTTAACTTTCATCAGATCTAAAAACACGTAGGGGATTTGTAAAGATATTAGACGCTGCTTGGGTTTGTGCAAAGCAAATCACTCAGGCCTTCACCCCAAACTCTGCCTGTGTCAAAAGTGAGTGATTTTTGTCCTATCGGGTCATTCTACAGAGCTGATGTTTCTCCCACTCTGCTGGGCAGCACACGGTGTGGCCGGAGGAGCTCCCCAGCTTCCTGGTCCCACCACGTGTGGCTGGGAGGCTCAGGGAAGTTGTGCACAGCCAGTGGGTGTATTAAAAAAGCTGATGATTTACGAGCTGCGACGTTTTGCTGGCTATGTAATGGGAAGTACCTGCACACCGAGCCGCACGGGCACAACTGAAGGAGGGATATGCCTCCGTGCTCCAGCGTGCTCTATCAAACAAGGCTGACCACCAGGGAAGGGCATGGCAGAAGAGACTGAAGTGGGTGTTGCAGCTCACGGGCAGCCCTTGATACCCACCTGAGGCTGCAGTGGAGATCTGCTGTTATTCTGCAGCTGGGTTAAAACCACGGCCTTTCGCTTACCTCTGCTGCAAACGAGCCATCAGTGGCTCTGCAGATGTGGGGGATTTTGAACTTCTCCTGATAGGCAGGAAACACCCGCTACATTAGAGTGATTTCCATGAGTGATGGAACAGATGTGGACCACGATTTCCCTCATCCAGTAGCCGTCGCTGTGAGTTTTATTGCCACTCAGTTCTCGAGCCACAGGTCAGACATACCACTTGACTTGGCCTGGTCATATTAATTTTTATGACTGGAACATTGATTCAGCTATTAGCCATGAACAGTCTAAGAGAAATGCCATTTATGCTTTACCAGCCTTAGCCTCTACAAGCAGTTCGTACCCTCCCTTCAAAGGCATTCTGAATATTTCCTTTAGTAGCTATATCCTCTAGCTTAAATTCACAAAGCCTTATACTTAGTGTTTCGCCTGAAATCTTGATGCTGAAGTCGAGACAGCGCACACCAGTACACAGACATTTCTATTTTCAGGGTCTCTTGAAAGGTAAAGAAATGAATGCACTGACATATAGAAACCTACCATCTCTCCCCAGACTGGGGATATCTAAGCAAATATAAGTGTTGCTCTGCAACCAGAGCTCCCCTTTCCTCTCTTCTCCTTTGGGTATGATGAGAGGATGACAGTGGCTCATTGTTTAGAAGATGAAAGCTAATGCTGGGTGTGGCTTTATGATCTGGATTTTTAAAGCTGCCTTTGTTTTAGAGGGCTCCAGTGAAGTTATGATCATTTACATTAGTGGCAAATCTGGATTTTCTGCCTCAACTCCATTGTCTCTCTCCACGTTACGCACGTTGTACTCTGTTCTCCTGCATCAACTTTAAATGATGCATCAACACGTGAAAGTAACTTACCACGTATTAGAAAGCCCTGCCTTCAGCAGGGCTTGAACTGAATTTCTGATGCACTGATGGAAATATACAAGGCCTGGCGCAAATAACACACCAGGTTACATTTGCTAACGTACCTAGTTGCCCTGAAATCTTCATTGGAAGACACTAATTCTCTAATTCATCAGACCCATAAGGCAGTTCATGAGACCCATTGTCTTAATGAGGCTTTCAGACAACTTGAGCCTGGGGGCGCTGAGGTAGGAAGTGATCAGCTAGCACCCCCCCCACACCCTTGCTCAGTTATGGTGATAACGGAGATTATCCAGCCCTTTTTAGTTTGATTTCCTTCAGTCTAATGTTCACCAAGCATTAAGTCTTAGCACTCTGGCCTGTGCCTGCAAGGGCTAGCATTTTCATGCAGGCTGTTACTTTAACATCGGTTAGGGCAGGATTACTGGAGCTGCTGCAGTCAGCCCTGTTTGGCTAAACCTTATTCTCTCCCGCTGCAAATGAATGCAGGACTCAAGGCCTGTTGAATCTCAGCCAGCAGGGCCAGCCTGCCTTGATGGACAGCTTTCACAGGAGTGGTCTTCTGTCCGTGTTCACCTGGGGGACTACTGGGCAACCGTTTTGAGGAAGAAACAAGCAATTCAGCAGTAGTCTTTTAAGAGAATTACATTAGGATTTGTTTAGCATCATTTCTGGCCAAAGTCTGTAAAGCCCATTTTTTAATATGGTTGTGTACAACTCCAGAAAATTCAGAGCCCAGGAAAGAAAGGTGTGCTCAACTTGCCCCCAGGTCAGCACTTTTCTCCTCATCTCGTGTCTCCTGCTGTCCCTATCAGGAACAAGTGCTTCTTCAATGATCCCTAGATGTTTGGATGTTACATCTCCGCTCTAACTTTCAACTCCCAGAAGCCTCTTGGAGAATTAATAATTCAGCATCAACAATTTAAAGTCATGTGGCTCATCCACCTTCTCTTGGCAGGATTGTTCACGCTACTGTTACTGCTGAAAGAAAATGTGGAAAGAGCCTGATCGTCGCTTATAAGACCTTGTGGCTAGTTTAATTGATTGTGCTTGGCATGTTATACCCTACCAGAGCGACTGCTGAGCATGGTGAGAAAGCCTAGAGATGTGGCTCAGCTGAATGGCCTCCGGGGCCAGACCAAAGCTTGTAGTTGAAGCTACTCAAAGCCTCTCCTTTAATTAAGGACTTATTGGATGGGGAAGTATCTGAACAGGCTAGAGGAGGAATGCAAGGCTCTGTCTCTGCAAGGACGCCTATTTCTACCCTCAGTCCCCCACTTGCAGCTCACATACAATGGCTGAGAGGGACCTCAAAGCCAACTGTCCAGCAGCTCTCCAGAGGCTCTAGTTACCTAAAAATTGTACTTTTTGGAGTGAACTTGCATCCTTCTCTACCTGTTCAGAGCAAGAGTCTGTGCATACTGTACTCTAAATTCAATGATGCCTTTGGTTCAGTTTTGGAAATGTCCGTCCCTTCCTTATTTTGGGTAAATGATTAAACAATCACTGTATGAAAGAACTCTGGAAATGTAGACAAAAATCTGCTCAAGACCAGAAGCTTTTCTTAACTGTCTGCCTAAACTATTTAATCTCCTTGGACTCATAGAGGGAGAGAAGAGGACATGAGCACAGGAAAGGCCTGTTTGGGACTTTGTAGGTCACTGCTACCTGTCAATCAGCTGGCAATCAACCTACTTCCTTCAGCCAAACAGTGCATCTCACCTGGTTCTAGAGAAATTACGTCAGTGAGACATTAGTGCTGTCTCAGTGTAAGCAAGTGGGTGAAAAGAGATCTTCATATGCAGCAGATGCTGTGAAGAGACTCATGCATCAGGGTATTAAGAGTATGAGTAGCACGACATCCTGTTCACATCTTGGATCCCAGTTTCAAGGATACTAATTGTGTTTCCAGCCTCCTTGCCTGGAGGAGACAAGAGGCAGAAAACCTCTGATTAATGCGGTGACTCAGCACACAGTGGATGGACTTGCCCCACACACTAATCAGCGTGAACAAGGACAGCAGCCGCTGGGGCACAAGGACAGTAAACGCAGAAAAGCAACTAAAACATGCCTTAGGACATGTCAGACGACCTTGAGCTAGGCTGCTCTAGGAACATGAGCTCACCTAAGCACACCATCACGTCCCTGGAGATAGAAGCTTTGTTGGTCATAATGAAATCTCAATGCAACTTTACCTTCAAAGTGTATTTGGACCACATGGTGCCAGGATGCTTATCCTCTGATCCACTTGGAGGTTAAAAGGCTGGCATTTATAAAAATGGACAAAAACCCACGGATTGCCCATGGACTCTCCCCTGCATGAGAATGTGACCATGGACGATGAGCCCAAGGTAGCACCAGGATGGCTTCAAGCTCGGGCGCTTGGTTCTGCCTCTCATTGTGCATAGTGCATGGAAAAGACCTGCTGCCTTTTCATTTCACAATGATCAATCTGAAATTTTCTATTGCAAGGAGAAAGAGTGTTTTTCAAACTCTCTTACTACTTCTTCAATCTTTTTTTCATAACTTGTCATCATTATTTTTTTGACAGAACATTTGCCATATGATGGGAGGTTTGGGTTTTTTAGACAAAACCAGAAATGTCCACAGGGATGGATAGAAGCTGACCTGTTTATTGACTTTCATTTTATTGTCTCCTGGTTGGTCCCAATTAAAAAAAAAAAAGAGCAAAGGTCAATTGGAGAAACAGCGTGTTGGTTAGGAGGAACTCTTTTTTTTCTGTAACCTTTCAGAATTTGTGGCAGTCAGCAAAAGCAAACTAAACAGTAAAAATACTGAGAGAAAAATCTTGCTTTTCTTTTTGTATTTCACTAATTGAGGACGTGTACAATGTTGTGATGAATTATGTTAATCAATATCAATAAGAAATTGAGTTTGTTTTGAATTTCATCTGTCTTCATGTTAATTTGTTATTTTTTTCATATAAATGCCAGCCTTTTTCATTTTCTACTTAGAATTCAATTAATAAGAAATAAACGAAGGAAGCCCCATGAGCACTTTTGTCTCCTGGTGGATGTAACAATTTCAATTTAAGCTAAGATCATTTCCCACAAGTTTCATAAACATAAATTTCCGTAAGAGAGGTTGATAGGTAAGCATTTTACTATGTGCAGGACCATTCAGGCTACCAGTAGGCTGCAGGTTTTTCAATGTCCTTTTTGGCTCCTGCCTTATATTTTTCAAGCATGCTCATATAATTTGTTGCCAGTACATGTATGCTATTTTCATTTTTATTAATTTTTATTGAAATGGGACGTTATTTCAATGTTTCTTTATCAGCTTAATTATAAGCAAACTTCTTGTCTGACTCGTTTCTGTGACATATGTAATGGTTCATAAGATCTGGTAATTAATAAAAAAGAAGCTAAGAATACTTCAAAAAAATCAGGTTTAGAATTATAATTTGATCACATCCTGTTTTGTTTTTTCCATTCCTGTGGATGAAGAATGACTTAAACTCCTGCTTCTTCCCTACCACCAGGAGAATACATTACTATGTAGCTGTTGGTATTTTCTTCATCCTTTCTTTTGAAGGAGAGGAGGGACTTCTTAGCAGCCCCTTTTTTATATTTCAAGTCAACCCTTGGAATCTAGACTGGCTATCTAGATTACTTGTGCCGTATGCATGGCACTACGGTTAAAAACAAAAGGCAGGTCAAATAAACAGTTCAGTTTTGCAACAAGCCTAGATGCCCTGTGGTTTGCTCACGTTAAGTCCTTCCATTCTTTTCAAGGGAACTTGTATATGATTAATAATTTGTACTCCCTGGCCTTTAATACGTAAGCTCATTTTTTAAAGTTTACTAAAAAATTATATGGTTAAGCAAGACTCTATCAGTTGGGAAACTGTATTTCTTACTGTAAAAAATGTGAAACTACAATAGATGCATGCAATGCTGGAAATTAGTGCAACTTGAACAACTCTGTGAAAAGGCTTTTCTGGAAACCGTTTTCCAGCATGTCCTCTTCATGCATTTCCCAAAATTTTGTTTCACTTATATCCCTGCATTGTCCGGACCTGCTTCGAAGTCCGCTGGATTTGATCACAACAATCATAGGGCGGACCCTTAATTTTTCCTGTCTGAAAAAAAAAAAAATTAAGATCAAACAAATAAAGGTTTAAAACCAAAATCTAAGATATGTTGTTTACAAATTATCCAAAGAGATTTAAAAAAAACCAAAAAAAACCCCCCCACAAAACCACACTACAAAACTAAACAAAGAAATTGCCCGATTTTTGAAAGTTTAAATTGCCTGTATTTCTTTAATTCCAAACTCAGACAGCAGCAGACTTAACTTAGAATATTTTTTCTTTAGGAGTGTAAGTCAAATCCTTAATGCTAATGTAGGAGGGTTTTTTGTATTTAATTTAACATACATTTTGTTATCACTTGGCTCAATGCCTCAGGAGTCTGAGCCAAAGCTGTTATACTGTAATATCCATGAGGTTCAGTTTTCTCTTTCACCTGCAATACTGTACTCTCAGTGTAATGCTAATGTGACTCCCGCAGTATAACAAAGAACCCATAATGACAGCAGCAGAGGGGCCTGAATGTCATTTACACCTATTTGCTATATCCAAGGTCAGCAAGAATGCACCTGCAAAACACTCGCACTGCACCCAGACTGGCTAGAGGAAAATGCTCTATTGAGATGAGATTATTTTGAATAAGAGATTTTTTTTTTTCTTTTAAACTCCTGAAGGTCTTTGTAGGAAAGATCATAATGAGATATTCAAGGTAAACACGTGCATTTCTGTGGTAACAATGAAGGAGACACATTTTGGAACAACGGTAAAGAACTGGAAAAAAAAAAAAAACATTCTAAAGATGTATTAAACATATTTATAAATAAATTGCCAGAAGCCTTGTTTCCTCATAGCATATTTCATACCCTGCCTGTTGATCGAGTAATAAAACCAACCAATTACTTTGGAACCCTTGCAGCAGAAGCAGGAAGACTGATGGCTGCCTTCATTGCAAAGAGTGCGACAAGTTCTCAGCCTTGTGAAAGGAATGAAAAGCAAACCGTGGTCTTCTGATGTAGTATCTTCTTGTAGGCTATATTGAAAGACATCATAAATATGTTTTAAAAAATCAATACATTGCATTTCTCTCTTTTCATTCTCCGTACCGGTCCAGAAGGACAGTCCTGATCAGCAGAAACAGCAGAGACACAATCAACTTCGAACAATGAAGTCTTTGGTGTAGTTGAACTCTTAAAAGAATGAATCCCCACAGTGGAGGGGCACAGGCAGACATCTGGAACATATTGTTGCAGTAGCAGGAAATGCGCATAAGTAGAAGCTTGTGTTAGTCAAGGGATGCACACCATAGCCCTGACTTCACGGCCGTGCAGGACCAGCAGCTCCTGCAGGAGCGCCAGCAAGGAGCTGTGCAGGCCTCCATGCCACCGGGGCAAGCAGCTGGACGCCATCTCCAGAGCTTCTGCTGGAACTTCCTGTCGTTGCGGTTCCCCATCGCCTCCCTGACCAAACCTATCACCTCCTCCTCTCTCACTGCTCCAGGTTTAAGCTGCTGACCTCTGATAACCTGCATTGTCTTGTCTGGAGCAGACCACGCAGCTCCCACATGCACAACTCCTTTGCCAGGGGCTGGCCATGCGCAGCCGAAGATGGGCCCACGTGGGTTTGGAACCTCATTTGTGTCCACCGCTGTTTTCTGGAGCCATGTCTGTCTGGACTTACAAATGGGTGGGAACAGGGAGATCTTTTGGATTGGAGTCTTTGGGGAATTTGGGATCTCCGAGGATGCGAAAACTCGAAGGGAAATAGGTGGCACCTCCCCATCTGCTGGCACTCCAGGAGAAAGGCCTGCGAGTCTAGACTTACATTTTGAAATGTAGATCTAGCTCTAGCCTGGAGCAATAACTATGGGTAAGAAATCATGTCTAGGCAGAAAAGCTGTGATAGGAAGGTTTTGCTAATAATATACTCTGCTGCTGAAAGGAGAGGTCCCACAGCAGGGAATGAAGATTTTCACCCTGCGTTTGGTTAAGCAGAACTGACAGTGTTATATCGGTGTCAGCCGTAACACCACCTAGTGATTCCCCAAAATACTGCTCCCCCTACCTACCCGCAACCTCTGTTCTCCTCACTTCCATGGTGGGTCCAAATCATCATCGCTTCAGGAGCTCAGGACCTGCTCCAGAGAGCAAGCCCCCTTGAATTTACAATTAAGGTGGGTTTTAGACAGTGCTCTGCTAGTAGTTCAGTGCACTGCATTTTGTCTTTCAACAGGAACATTTAATGATAACTTCAGAGCAAATATTCATATATTCAAGCCTTTAGGTGGTTTCAGAGTACAAGCAACACAAAACGGTAACAGAGGTTTCCTGTATCTTTTCCTTTCTCTATGGACGGAAGCAGAAAAATTCAGAGTGAGGCAAATCTTATCTAATCTGAAGATAAAGACTCATGAAAGGTAATCTGAAGTCTACGGATTAGAATAAACTTGTAATTTAAGATTGTAAAGTATTCTTCTATTCCCAGTCCAAAGCAAATTCTGAGTATGCAGTTTAGTGTCAGTATTTTCACATAATATATGCAGACCAGCAAAGCTATTCATGCATTTGCATACAAGTAAGAAGACTACATTTTGGGACTACCTTCATACTTTGCATGCAGTATGAATGACCACATGGTCTTTCAGCGGTCATGGACTAACCAGTCTTTCACATATATAGATCAATTTGTTATCCATCACTGGTTTTTTTTGTTTGGTTGGTTGGGTGGGTGGGTTTTTTTTTTGAACTAGCGCAGGTTTGAGGAAGCATTCCTGTTTGGAAATACAATGTTCACAGAATTTATTTTGATAAACACCCAAAGGAAATATCTAAAACCAGGCGTAACTGATGATCTGGCTTAGATGAAGCCCTTAGTTATACGGCATTCATCACCTACCTCAATTCACTTCTCTGTATTATTATGCTCGGCCACAGCCTGTTTCAGGTTCCAGCAGCTGGCATATCTGTCTCTGAATCTGAGTTTCTCTCCATCGCTGTTTCTTCATTGCTGTTATTTCCATAGTCATAATATTATTCTCTGGAGACTGGATGTTGCCTTGCCAGATTTAATGAGGTTTTAGTCAAAACTCAGGCATAACTTTGCTGACGGGAGGACAGCTGAAATGTCCTGGGCATACCTCTTTGTTGCACAGCATGTTTTCCTGAGAATTAGAGGTTTGTTTGTATCAATTACTGACTGCCCTCTTGGACCCATTTACTCACAAGCCCTTATGCAAATGAGTTTCCTATTTATCCATCCTTTTATCATAGAATGACCTTGTATTTATGGTTTCTGGTTTCCCTTGCATAAAGGTAGGATCCTGCTGCAGGAGTTTCATTTAGTGATGGTGACAAGAGCTATATGGTATGGCTCAGCTTGGCCTTGTAAATAATCCAAGAGATTTAAAGACCTCAGCCTCGTTAAAGTATCATAAAGGAAAATGATGACTGCATATATGTACGCTCTTGGGGAAAAATGAGGGTGCTGAGGGTGCTTTGGTCTGACGAGGGAAGGTGTGCTACCAAGAGCCGTTGTGTGGGAGTGGAAAGAAAGGGGTGATTTTGCCACAACTGAATGTCTCTGAGGCATGGTGTCCTCTGGAAAGTGCGCTGCAGTCAAAGGAAATTTATAGACTCAATGCAGGCAAGCAGTAAGATTTAAGAACGTGTAATACACAGAACAATAAACTAGAGCTGTATTTACACCCTTCATCTGAAATATTTAGTATAGCCTAAGTTGCATATATAAATGTATACACAATCAGACACAGTCATTTAGTCATATTCTCGATCATGGACTTAGATGCAGTTCCAGCTCTCTCACGCATGCCTCTTTCTATTTTTGGTGTGGAGCTTTGTATGTTTTTTAGTCTCAAAGAGTCTTGCTAGCCAATCTGTCTTAGCACAAGAGGGATATTTCATGGTGCTCATAGTGGAGGATTCACTTTAATCTTGTATTCCCCAGGAAACTACTGGGCTTTATGAAATGAATCTCCGTATCCTTCCATTACATCTTCTGGCTTAATGCTGGTAGCACTGGAAGTCAGATGGCTCCCAGTCTCAATATCTACACCATCGATTTAAGATTCAGGCATGGTTTGAAAGCAAGCAGTAGTGGGACATTGTATCTGCAGTTTAGAATTGTAAATATTTTATCTGCTTTAATGCATACACACATCTTGCACATTCATGACTAATCTGCAAAATGGGGCTAGTTCTTAGACAATGACTGCGGTAAGCTTGAACAGTTTTACCTGTTCAAATATCTTTATGGATATTAGAATAATATGCACGCTAAATATCCACTAATGTTTACCCTGGTGTCATTTCTCCGTGCTGGTAACCTTTGTGAATATGCTGTGCTATTATAGCTGAACCTTCTATTATTTCTATTCATGCGGCATTGTGTGTCCACTGCATCATTCCTTTGGCACTGTGACCCTGAGTCCACTGCATTGACTCTCGGAGATCTGCACATTTCCCATTTCCCAGTCTTTTTTTAGACTTTCATCTGTGTTTTGTGGTTTCACATACTTCCCACTGCTTCTTCTCTTTGTTTACAGCCTCATTGTCTGCCTGCTTTTGGCATAGATTTTTTTTTTTTTTTTAAAATCTGCATAAACACTCAGTGAAGTGTTGTCTTCTGTTTAGACTTGGATTTTCAGTGGAATTGAGTTCTATTCTATGTGTTTTAACAGTGGCATATTTAAATCCATTGCATTTAAACTTTGATTTATTTCAAATGGAATATATTTCATGATTGACTCGTGAACTTTTGAGGGACTTGTTCCCTGTGATCAACACTTCATATATATCAGTAAAAGCACAAACCTCACCTAGGAACGTTAATTCTCACCCAGAGTATTTTGTAGGTGTATTTGAATGTTACACTCTGACAGACTCTTTTGCTTTTGAACACTAGGGTTACCTTTGGGATGACAAGAATATACAATCATAGAATCACAGAATGGTTTGGGTTGGAAGGGACCTTAAAGATCATCTCATTCCAACCCCCCTGCCATGGTCTATATTAAGCCTATTAATTTTTACAGAATCACAGAATGGTAGGGGTTTCTCCATTCCTTTGATCACCTTCGTAGCCCTCCGCTGGACTCTTTCCAGCAGTTCCCCGTCCTTCTTGAACCGGGGAGCCCAGAACTGGACACAGTACTCCAGATGTGGCCTCACCAGGGCAGAGTAGAGGGGGAGGATGACCTCCCTCGACCTGCTGGTCACACTCTTTTTAATGCACTCCATGATACCATTTGCCTTCTTGGCCACAAGGGCACCTTGTTGGCTCGTGGACAGCTTGTCCACCAGGACTCACAGGTCCCTCTCCCTAACCTATACTGGTGTATGGGGTTACTCCTCCCTAGGTGCAGGACCCTACACTTGCCCTTGTTGAACTTAATTAGATTCCTCTCCACCCAGCGCCTCTCCAGGTCGCTCTGTATGGTGGCACAGCCTTCTGGTGTGTCAAGCCACTCCTCCCAGTTTTGTGTCATCAGCAAACTTAATTAGCGTGCCATCACTAAAAAGCCTATTAATAGTAAGTCACCAGCTGTTTTTTCTCTTCAGCTAATATACACATCTAAATATCTTTCCGTACTCAACAAAGACTAACCAATACCATTTCCCCTTTTCACTTTTGATTCCAAGAGATTCTTAGAGCATCACTCTTCAAAAACCCAGAAACTACCCTTTTCACAGGGAAGTGCTGTATTCCCAGAATTAATTCTCAGAGTCCCTCATTTGCAGACCCATCTCTTCTGTGGAGAGCGGTGCCCTGATGACACTTCCAGCATCATGTACAGTTGTGCTCGCTGTCAGGTTTTGCTTTGTCTGCACAGGCATACTTGTAAGCAGCAGCTAATCCTAAGCAGCCCTCATAAGCAATCGAGAAAGAGGGAGAGAACTGCTTAGAACCAGAGTTTTCAGATGGTATCTCATTTAGTTTCCTGGTTGGCGTTAAGTAGCTCATGTAACCTAGAAGAAATGCATATGACTAAGAGAAAGAATGTTGTAATGAAGATCTTGATGGGCAGGAAAAAGGGAGTGGAACAAGACAGGTGGGAAAGTATGCTGTGAAATCACCGCAGAGGCCTAGACAACCACAGACACTAAAACAGAGTATGTTTTTCCTTATTAAAAAAAAAAAAAAGCAAAAGTGAGCATGGCTAGTTGGGGCAGCGAATCATTCCAGCAAGAACGCAAGAGCTTTTGGTCCGCTTCAATAATCAGTCGAGACTGTATGAGTACTGTATATTTAAATTAATGATTGGGGAACTTCCATATGCAAAGAAGAATGACAACATATCATAATGTCCACATCCCTGCCTTGGAGGCATCCAGTTGTGACTCCAAAATGAGGTGAGAGGACCTTTGAGCACGTCCTCTCTGTCAGCTTACCAGTGTAGACAGGTGTTTATTGTTTATTCTTTATACCTTCTTGGAAGTAATAAAATGCAGGCTGGAACTTCAGCACAATGTTGCATCTCCTAAAACCCACAAGGAGAAGAAACGTCTGAATGTTTCATTACATTTTTTTATTTTATATTTTATAAGATGCTGCAAGGTATGAAAAAGAAATCATAAGTAAAGGTTAAAAAATGGAAGAGGAAGGTGCATCGTATCTGAAATTAAAAATAAGAAAAAGTATAGTGGCGTTCATTACTGGAATGAAAAAAAAATTGAAAATCCATTTAAATGATTAGTTGGGAACAACATTGCCTAGAAAATATATAGAGCAATTATATTAGATATTTAAGGCACAAGGATAGCAATGGGACCACATTTACTGTGTAAAAAATTGAGGGAAAGAGCTGAAACTGATAACCAGATAGAGCAGAAAGGTGGTCTTGTGGTTAAAGGACAGCTTTGAGGTATGAGAGATCTGGTGTTCTCCCTTGCCACATCAGGGTTTTTTTGTATCTTATGTTGGCTGCATATCTAAGCTCTTCACAGTTCTCTGTGTATGTACATTCATTTATAAGGAGCAAAAATAAAGAAACAGAAGTTGGGTTTTTTTTGTTGGGTGTTTTATTTTTTCCAGAAAACACACAAAGATTGATGAATGCAGTGATTCCGTGGCCTAATCTGTATTTCCTGAATTTCCACATATTTTTACTTCATTTGCCTGCACTTGACTGTGGAATAAAGACCCCGGACACCAGTAGGAACAGCCCTCCTGGCAGCACGGAGCTGCTGATGTGCTGGTTACAGCAGCTGAGGAGCCAGCCAGCCCCTTTCCCTGCGGGGACTGAGTTTGGGGCCTGAACCCAGGCAGCGTCTGCAGCCGATGGAAGAAGCGGCTCCTCCGTCTGTGTTAGCCCAACGCCGGGCTCTTTGGAAAGGGGGCCTAAAGTGCTGTTCTCATTGCTGGAAACAGCGAAAATGAGACTACTACTAACACGGTACGTGTTATGTGCCGTTGATATAGTAATGCCTCTGTCAGCAAAATCTGCATCCCAATGAGCTTTTCTAACCTTAGTAATCCGAACTATTTCTCTGCACCGAGACATGTACACTCAGGCATGCAGAAGGCTGTCCTGTGCAGCCATACAATACCCTTCACAGCCTCCCTGCTCAGCCTGTTTTGCTCATTTCAGTACAGCTGTCTCCGGTCCAGCAGAAAATGCAGTAAAAGGGGCTTTTCATAGGAACATTTCACATCTAACTGTCTTTAATATAAATCCTTTTTTTTTTTTTTTTTTTGCATGCGTTTTCATAACACTGGCAGACTTGGAAGTCCCCAGAGGAAGGTGTGCTCCACAGGGGCTTTCTCACTTCCCGCCCCATCAAATGGAGTTGCTCCACTCACATGACAGGGGGGCAACTTCTCAAAAGCGCTCAAGGATGCGGACACGTTGCCAGGGATAAAGAAGCAGGAGCCTGAATTTGTGGCACGTCGGTCGACCTCTTGTCGGTGGCTGTGGATGTGCTGGGAGCCCGAGGGCAAGGGAAAGATGCCCAGTTGGTGCCAGTGCAGGTGTGAGGAGCAGCCATGGCTTCCAATTCGCACCCAAGCTTCTCCCTGGAACTTCGTCAGCTGCCGGTGGTCTCAGGGGAGCACAAGTCCAGTGTGAAAACTTGACTTTCCTGTTAGGAAACATAAATATCAAGGCATTAATGCTTCTCAGGCATTGTTGACGATGGTATGTTTGTGTTTTTTTTCTAGCCCTAAGCGTTGCAGGCTAAGCGAGCAGGAACACAGCTCAGAGTGGGGGGTGATAATGAAGAGAAGGGGAGGGGGCTACGTCTTCCTCTGCTCTTCAGTAAATCCATCTTTGTACAAACACTAATACCGTGATTAATAATAATAGCAGCTTATGACTGTTTTGAAAAATGGCATTGCTAGAAAATGAATGTTTCCAAGTTGCTCCAAGGAAGGAAGATTTAAGAGGGGAAAAAATATATGCAGAACCGAATTTGAAATTATTTACAACTGTAAATGCTGACAGTAATTAGGATGACTTGAGTATTTCAGTACGCTGTCCTTGTAGTAGTCTTCTGCTCTGCTAGATAGAGTAGCATTTTCTATCTTTGGCTAGGAAAATTTAGAAATTTATATATGATGAGTATGACATGCTCATTATAGGGTGCCAATTGAAAGGGAACCAAATAAGAAAATCTGTTGTACATATCGATATACCCACACTGAACCTCTTACTAATGCTGCTATGGTGAAGAACTCTTCCTAGATGTTTTCTTTAACTTGTTTTATGTAATTTGAGAATTACAAAATTACAGACAGACAAGATAAGGACCCAGTACTGCTTTCGCAAAATGAGCTTTTACAGGAAAAGTTTCTTCTCTTTTTCACACAATAACTTTAAATGGGGGAATGATCAAAACTCAGGAGCAAACAAAACCTGCCTGACAAATGATGTCTTAATGTTTGATCAAGTTCAAGGCATTAACGGTATCAAGCAGCAAAATTTCTGCTTTCTTGAAAAACAATGGAGCTCGTTTAGAAATTGGAATTCCCTGGAGAATGCCACGGGAGTGCAGACTATTAATTACCCTGTTCTATTGTTATCTTTTGTTCAGAACAATAGTGCTCTTGAGGTCCTGTGGAATCTCTCTCCCCTGCAAGGTGTCGGGTTTTGATTAAGCATCATTTCATACAGTTCATTAACAATGTATCTTAAAATGAGCTTTTGATTGAACATTTTTATTGGGCATTTAATATAATTTATGGTTTCTGTTGAAATTTCACATACAACATTTGCCAAGCTAGTTATTATATATTTTTCATTAAACAATGGTGTTTTACATTTTCTGAAAGGTTCTATTTTTTAAGTGGAGGAAGAGATTACACAAAAATTGATTATGAATGCAGTATATCATGAAAATAGCCCTGAAAATGGCTGTATTTTGTTCCAGTGGAGCTACAGCACATAGGTGTACAAGCGGGTCCATTTGCAAGTGTTGTCGTTTCGGACTGCCAATCTCAAAGCTTAGTTTTCCTATCTAGAGTGCTAGCATTTTAATAAATCTGTCTGCTTTCATGAGAAGTTACACCCTAAAGCGAATGAATTCTGCTCATGAAGCTTCATCCAGCAAATCAGAAACGTTTTAGCAAACGTAAGAGAGCAGCACAAAAAGAGCATGTTTCGTCACACATCAGCTATGTAAAGATTGTAAGCACTCTTAGGAATAGTGGCCACCAATCCAGGTGAACAACCTACATAAAAATACAGGTGAAATTACCTTTTAAAAGGTTAGCCAGTAAGTTCAGGCTTTGGCCTCTAACAGTCTGGGGGACACTGAAGTCTGAGGAGTCAGGACTGTAAGTGGCTAGACAAAACAACTCTTGTGTCTGTCTCTGTAGAACAGCCACATCAGGAAAAAACCACACACTGAAACGCTGAGTAGGTTTCAGCTCAGACAGATAGATGAATATTTATACCTTTTAGGTAGAGAGGACTGTTTCAGATGGGAATCCTGATGGAAAAATTTGGCCATTTTCTTTTTTAACCTGGGAACGTATCTTCTTTGTCAGTTTGCAAGACGATAAAAAAAAATTAAAATCTTATATCGCTGAAATGGCATGTTGAAGAGGGAGCATGCACAGAGACAAACATTATAGTTAGAAACAAACCATTAGCTGGAATTTGTGTCCAGGGAAATTATTGGAATTATTTACATGCACATGTGAATACAGAGGGAAGAGCTCCAACACTGACTGACTGTTAACGTAGTGTACAAGTCTGTTGGGATGAAATAATAAGTCAAGTTTTCATTCAAATACTCAAAGCAAAACCCAGCTGAACCTTTTGCTGAGATTTGAGACAGTTCAGAAAAAATCTTCCATATTCTGCATCTTTTACTTTGACCCTTGAATTTGCGGTTGTCAGAGGGACGGGAATATTAGAATATTCAGTCCTCTGTTTCCTTGACCTACTAAGAATTAGAAAGCACCAAGATTTTTCAGGAAGTCCTGCTATAAATATTTCCAAGTTAATTGGGCGTATCCCAGAGGTTCAGATCGTTTGGGATTTGGATGCCTGTCCAAACCAAACCAGAGACCCTTTTAAGAGATACGGGCCCCAGCCACAGTGTTCGGATTCATATTGACGTTCCTGCTAGAAGTGAGGGGGGATTTGGAGCCAAAGTGTCCTATTGCGCTTGTCTCCAAAGAGGGGTCAGCTGAAATTTTTGGAGCTGGACCCTTTCTTTATTTCAAATGGACACTGCATTTCCCATGCTCCATTTAGGACAGGAGCCCATCTCTGATGCTACAGGTGCCTCCCATCAGAAACAACCATAACTAAGAACTCGTAATTTCTAGGGCAGCCTCTGTTTTCCTTTGTGTCTGTGGTTAGAGTAAGAGTTACCACTCTGTGACCACTCACGCAGTCTTGCTCTTGAACCTCGTGACCCACACTGTGCTGTTCAATCAACCTGGCTAAATTTCAGAGAATTCTTCAGAAAAACGACCTTTCTCTCGCTGACTGGCAGCATCATGCCATTTTTGAGTCAACTCCCTTTCCCAGCACTTCAGGCCTAAAAGGGTCACTGTGATATTGAAAACATATTTTTTTCTGATTTTTCTGCTCTACTGGTAATACTTTTAATACTACTGTAATTGACAGAGATGTGGAAATATGTATACTGGCTCTAGGTTTTTAGTGCTGTGTACTTGATAGCACTTTATATTTCAATTTTCTTCTAATTAATAGTGCAGTCAGCTTTCCCTGTTCTTTTCAGATGATTCACTGCATAAAAGAAAAAGAGATGAAATCACTTAAAAATAGGAAAACATAACTCCATGAAACGTGTTATATTTCAAGCTGACAGTGCTCTTTTCCCTTCCTCAGCCTTCCATTAATAGATACAAGAGATACATATATTCTATATAACTCTTCTTCGCTGGCTTTTCTGTCTCTGGGATCTATCATAAATTTACCCATGTTTCCCACTCCATTCACAGCTCTGCCTACAATAGTCTATTTGTCATTTCACCCATAAACACCTGTGTCTTGCTTCCTGGGGCTGGGAATCACTTCCTTCACATGCACATTTTTCCTGAGTGGTTACCTTGTCTGTGAGTCGACTGTTGCTCTAATCCCATTAGAATAAGCTTATTTATTACGTTTCTAATGGAGATGCCAAGATAAGAACATTCCATAACTGATCGGTGGCATCATCTTATTTTCTAACCTTTGCCTCTCCTAACCCTGCCTGCCCCCAGCGGTGCTTTTTTGGTGTGTCACCACGTGTCTACATTTAAATTTTGGACACTTCAGGACAGGGATAACATCTTCACCTGTGTTCTTTAAAGTTACTGCCACACTTTTCAGCACACTGAATCCAGTAAGTAAGAGCTGGTGGGTGCTTGCACTCATATTACTTGCTATGTCAGCAAATTTCTGTGCTTAAAAAATGGTTTTGTCTTACAAAGAAACAAATTAAACTGTCAGGTTCCCCTGACTACAAAGCTCATTACTGACCAACACCCTCCTGTGTCATTTGGGTGTGCCTGTGTGTTTGTGAAGCCCTGAAAAATCCGAGGTAAGTCAAAAAGCAAAACGGTTCAAGGAAACACTTCAGCGTCAGATCACAGGGCTGGAAGGGTGCAAGGCTAAAAGCAAAGTCAGCGTTGAGGACTCTTTTCTTCAAAACAAACAATACAAATGAAACAGGAAAAACAAGAAAAAAAATATCAGTATTTGATATTCCTCATTTCAGCAAGGGAAAACTGAGGCACAGAAATCAGAGACTGGTCCAAGGTGATGGTCAAGTCTCTGCTGGTGTGCCCTTGGCTGGCAGGCAGCTTGCTGTCACGCTCCAGGGGTATCCTCGCCTGTGCAACACCTCTTGCTCTTCTGTCCCATCGCCAAGGTGGGAAGGGACAGCTTTTCAGTTTCACATGGGCTTGCCAAGCAGAGGCAGTGTTTCCTGCGGGCTGGGGGGGACATGGGCAGCCCCCCAGGCACTGCAGCTGGTGGGGAAGGAGCAAGTCCTGGGTATCAGCATCGCCTCAATCCTGGGCACACAGCGAAGCGGCAGGTTTCTGCTGGGCTCTCCTCCTCACACAGCCCTTTCACTCAGTCTTGGGGTGCTGTTTCCAGCCTTAGTTTCCAGATTTTAGTTCAAGAAACAGAGGGTTAGAGTAATAAAGCGCTGAGGCCACTCATGTTTGGGGCACCACAGAGAAGCTCGACTGTGGTGGAGAAGGGTACCTCTCCAGACTTGCTAGAAGACGGGAAGATGTCAGTTTATCCAACCCTGCAGAGTTAAGGAAGACTGAAGTTGCATATTTTCTTGTTTGTAAAACTTCTTTAAGCTGAATTTCCTCTCTGAAAACATTTACATATTCACCAACACCTACAGCCGTACCCGTGCTCCTGCAGACTCCATACACACAGGTGTGGAGGTCTTTCTGCAATTCTCAAAATATATCAGTGAAGGTACGGTGTGGGGCAACGGTGAATAAAGACCAGATCTGCCAGAGCCTTCATCCGCACCGCTTGTTCCTCCTTTCCTCTGCCTCTCCAGCCGAGCTGCTGGGAAGGCAAGTGGGTCTGTATTCTCTCCTCGATCACCCCCTCTCTCCAGCCTCTGCTTTCTGGGACATGAAAGAAGGGTTTTGCAAAATTGCTTGGAATACAAATACTTTGTGTATATTGATGTATATTTGCTTTCGTACTTCCCTAAATGCTGCGTGTGTTATGTGCTTTTGTCATGCCTCTAAGGCAAAGAACAAAGGGATGGGGCTGAAAGAATTTTTCTATGTTCTTCCCAGAACAAAGTTTGTTTTTCCCTGTTTGACCTTCAACTCTCAGAAGACCTGAGTTTAACTGCTTTGATTTACTTCCATAATAAAGTGATCGATTAATGTTAAAGGCAGGCTTTATGAGGCCTGTCCTCAAATGGTCTCAGAGCCTGCCATAGCAAGGATGTTATACTGCCATACTCTGAAAAAGGTCACATGAAGGGAATCAAAGACAAGATAAATGATGGTTTACACATCAGAAAAGCTCTCTGTAGTACAGGCAGGGAATGTGGAACATAATGTCTCTCAGGGCTCGGTGCAGATGGTATATAGTAAATATAGTCTGAACTGCCTCCCTAGGATTTATTATTGGTGCCGCTGTCGTTGTTTTGGGGTTTTACTTTTGGACAAGGCCGCGCTCTGGAAGTGTGTGACACATGGACAGCCCTGGTTAAAATCTAGCAAATGAAGAGGTCTGATAAGTTGATCTCAACATGCTGGTGTTGAAGCACTTGCTCTCAGAAGTTAAAAGCTTGATTTCTTGGGATTTTCTGTTTTCAGTTAAAAACCGTAGTTCACTTTTCTTTTCTAGCTAGACTTCACTGCAGGCATTCTTCCTTAAAAGAGAGAGGCAAACTGAGTACGCAAAATAAGAATCAATCCAAAACTTCAGCCTCTGTCCATATGTGTATGTCCTAAAGGAGAATTTATGTGTTATCAAATGGAACTGCAAGCTTCTGTGTTTTCCCTCATATTAAGGTGAGAAATTGTTTATTCTTGTTCCATTTGTACCTCCACTGGACTAATTTCCTCTGGCGGGCACAGATATTCCTCACTTGCCCTGATGTAAAAGGAAAAACTGAGTAATAAATTTTGAAGAACAGGTATAAGCCGGAACCTGAGCTTTAATCGTGGTCTTAAACCTGAGTAGAACTGGCCAGCTAATTGTGTAAAAATCCAGCTTCTGCAGGAAAGCGCATCTTTCTGACCAAATCTCAGGCCAGATGCTCTCACTTCCGACATCACTCTGATTGGGAAGGCTTGTCAGGTGTTGGATGAAATTTCAGATCTCGGCCGGAGGCAGAGAGGGAGGCCGAATGGAGAGCAGGCAAGTGAGTGAGGTACCCCCCCCGGCCCCGGGGCTTGGGAGCTGCAGGCTCAAAGCCTTGCTCTGTACCACTTTGAGCAGGTATTTAAACCTGGGCTGCTTATCAGATCCTGCCGCCTTAACAGACAAATTCTGGTCATCCAGGTCAGGCTGGGTTGAAGGACAGGACCCAGCCACAGCCCTGGGTGGCTGGAAAGCGGGTGGGAATGCAGGGAAATCCCTCCAGAGCCAGCAGGTGCCCTTGCCGCTCCGTTGTCCCCGGGGGAAAGGGATGGCTGGGGGCACGGGTGAAGATGCACCCTTGCAGACGCTGTCATCATCCTGCACAGGCTGACCAGCACTGCTGTGGCCAGTCTGGCTTTCCCTCTGGCTTAAATTAAATGGATCCACGGCCAACTTGCTGTCTCCTGCAGGGCAGCTGCCCTGTGTCCGCTTTTTTAGTTTGTAGAAACAAAATAGCGAATATAATGCCAGTTTACAGTTCACATTGCAATCAGTGAAAATGATGAAAATCCCACAGCACCTTCCTGGCCGGTCTCAAGCCCGTGGGCGATATTACCCATCAAATCAGCCCGCGAACAGCTGATGCACATAACTCAGGAGTGAGCGGTTTTACGAAAGTTGCGATTCAAGGATGCAATGACTGCTTCTGGTGTTCAAGGATGGGACCCTGAGGCACCAAAATGCCATGGAGGACATGCCCTTAGTGCCCTCTGCCTAGTAATACATGGTACCAAGGCAGATAGTGTTGCCACCCCAAATGGCCGATTCAAGTACTTGGCTGCTGCGATTGTGCAAGCCCATGATAAAACTTGTCATGGTAGAAGGAAACCAGCTGAGTAAGAAGCTTATTATTAAGGGCTTATAACTAATAGGACTTTTCACGTGGCAGTAACGTGGTAAGACTGGGTCTGGCAAAAGCATTTGTATTTCCAGTTGTGTGGTATACATGGGAGGGGAGAAAGGAAAGGGAGAGATCTAGGGGGAAAGGCTCATCTCAAAATACATGGAATAAAACAGTCTATGCGAGGCACAGATTAATGCAGCCTACTCTGAAAAATATTTGGCAAAAGGCATGTAATGAGTTTTTCAGACTTCTAGTATTTCCTTTTTATTATTTAGAGGACAAGCAGAGTTTAAAGAAAAAAAAAATGAACTCCCTTAACAACATTCTAATCACATATAAATAGGCAAATTACAATTAAAAACAGCTCATAAAATTGTAGAAAGAACTGATGGAAAAGTCCCGTCACTTATTAAATCCATCCTTTGCCAGTACAGAGCTGCTGCCTACCTTATACTAGCCCTTCCATTCAGTCAAACTTTAAAGCTGGCTTTAAATACTCTTTTTAAATCTAAGGTTTTCTTCCGCTGCCATCCCAGCCTTTTAGAGTTGCAGCCGCTTAATATTCTGCTTGGCCCATGGGAAGAGATGAGCGCATTAGGGATCCAAATACAAAACACATTTCTCTTTGCATTCAGTGTAGCCTGACTAGACACTACAGTTGGCAGACACCAGATGGTTGATTGGAGTCTCTAGTCAGTCTCCGCAATTGCCGAAGCCTTAAGGACAAAACAGCACCAGGGAGATAGATCTGATCTGATCATGAATCACTTCT
Organism: Rissa tridactyla; assembly: GCF_028500815.1. Taxonomy (NCBI): domain Eukaryota; kingdom Metazoa; phylum Chordata; class Aves; order Charadriiformes; family Laridae; genus Rissa; species Rissa tridactyla. The sequence goes on from NC_071470.1 coordinate 74,175,603, forward strand.
GGGACCACAGCAGATAACTGAAGATAGGAGTCATGCGGGTCACCTTCTCGGAGCTCCTTCTTGTACCGAGTGCAAACAGAGAGAGGAGAAGATTGATATCGGAGAGCAAACGATGATGGATGGCATTAGTGGCATAGTAAGGTGTATCTGGGATTTACTGAACATCTTCACACAGTGTTTGGAGAGGACTGACTAGCAGAAGTGGATGGGCTTTTCAGAGTCAAAAAAGGCAAATCTTGTTGAGGTGGAAAAAAAGGAAAATGAATGGCTTCGCTTCATTTAAATGATATTGCAAGTACTTCTAACAAACAAAGTATCAGATGGTTATTCAGGAATATAGAATGAGCAATATGAAAATGTCCCCATTAAAACTAGGTGGTTATTACTAAAAAATCTCGAGCAGCTATTCAGATTATAACATGAATTTCCTGCAGCTGTACTCACATCACTTTTTCCACTTTTCATAAATTCTTGAGTAACTGATTTTTTTCTGCACTCTGAAGTTTTCATGGAGAGGAGCAAGTGTTAGGCTTGCATGCTCTAGAGCCTTGTGAGTTTCCACTAGAAAGCATGCTATTTGCGTGAGAAGCAATTTGTACAAGCAGAAGGAAAAGGGTTCTAAAAACCTCAGTTAGAACTTAAAGCAGATCTCAGTGGGCATTATACGACCCAGACAAGACTCTGACTGCACCTTCTGTATCTAGAAGCTTGCTTGCCTACAATTTTTTTGTCATTTGGACAAAAGGAAAACCACATTTATATCACAACACTGCCAAGAAATCCATAGTAACAGATTTTGCTTATGTATGATGCCTCAGACTTGGTTTTTAAATCTCAAAGAATTTTTTTTTTTCCAAAAGAAGGTACTTGTTAGACGCAAAACTGCTCTGTTGTATTCAACTTCTGTCTTCATCACAGAAGCACCCTCTTCAAATTAAAAGTACAGCTAATGTTCTATAGTTTGTCATTATTACAAATACCTGAAATTATACATGCTTTGGGTGTATGCTATCTAGAGAAAAGCTTAATGTCAGACAATACAGTAGAGCTTTATGTACAAAGTAAAAAGATTGGCCTCGACTGAAGAGCAGGAGATTTGTTCTGCTTTGGTGGATAAATGAACTCCGAAATTAAGGAGATCATAAAATGATCACTGTATAGAAATGAATGTCGGAAGGAAAGTAGACTTTGGATGCTCTCATGTTTTCTTTTTCTCTAATTTCTACGCTTCCTGTGCATAACAGCTTGAAGGGGTTTACTATATCGGGCTGGATGAATTACTGGGGGGAGAGCTATTTTGTGCTTACTGTAAATGTACTGTATCTGGAATTTCCTCCTTCACTGCCTCCTATTGTGTACGTATTCAAGCAAAAATATAGCTTTAGAGCATTATCAACAATTTTCCTTTATTCCTTGCTGAAGCAAGAAGCAGCTCCAGAACTGGAGCTTACCAGCCTTCCTGGGAGTCAGCAGAGCTTTGATTATGCCTTGTATTCTGAGCAGGTTAGCTGGGAAGCATGGCTGGCATAGCTAGCTGACTATTTACAGCAGCCCTTAGGCTTCTCATCTAGTTCAGTGCTGGCCCGGGTCAGAAACCACATACAGTGAAGCCATTTGACTTGCTGGAAGATGATGGATGGGGCCAAGCACTGGCTTCTACAGTGTGGACGGTCACAACTCCAACGTAACTTGGTGATGTGAGCCAAGAATAATGTCCTGTAAGAATCAATATCTCCCAAAAATTTCAGCCAGTGTTTAAGCTTAATACTTTCTTCTGTACATTTACAGAGGAGGAGAAGATATTGACAAAAATATCCATGGTCCATTGGAAAAGCAGCAGGAAGGCAGGTTGTACCGTTGAGTAAGGAGGTTGGTACCCCTAAAGCATGACCTTAACTGTAAATAAAAGGATAACATACAACCTCGTCATTGCTACTTGGGACTACTACATTTAAAAAGTTTCATAACCTCTTATGAAAGTGCTGCGTTATAAAGTTAGAGAAAAGGTGTCGGTGCTCTGCTGAAAATCTCAACATGCTTTTGAGTAATCTCTGCCTTCCCAATCTCCCCCCACACCATGCCCAGCTTTCCAAATGCTGCAAAATTGTGCCTGGCCCCTCCAGCTGGCAGGTGGAGTCCTGGTAGCTGAGAGAACCACCTCAAACTCCTTCTTATTAGCACCCATAAATAATGATCTTCAAGCCAAGCTGATTATGACTCAGGCGCAGTCAGTTCTATCTTGCGAGCCTTGGAATTTTATCTGAGATGGGTGTTGAAAAGGGCTCCTGAGAGGAGATTGGGGTGATGTTTTGTGGAACATCATCATCACTTCCTGGCACTGAGATGTTAAGCGTAGTGCCACTTATTTGCAGTTCATGGGGGTTTGTATGATTCTGTTTAAAAGATGATAAAGGCTCAGCGGCGCCGGAGGAAAGCTCATCTCAAACCTTCCGACGCTTGCAGTGCTCATTGGTCCTATTGAAGGGGTGCAGCAAGAGAAGGGGAATTTCCTGACAATGAGAAAAATGTCCTTAAGCCATGTGCAATTTACTGGTCTAGTCGAGTCAATTACAGCCATGACTCACTCTCCGAAAATTGCAACTTGGCTTTCGTTATTTTCACTCACACAGTGCTGAGTGCTTGGAGCCGTCCTTAAGTTTCAACCATCTCGTGCTTTACTTGTGCTAGTGATAGTTTAGTGACTGCAGAGTAGAAAGGAGGAGGATTTCTTTAATTACTTTTCTGTACCTCAGTATCTTGGCTTCTGTCTGTGTAGAGTTGAACATGTTTCCTGTAAAGTGTGCAAATATGTGTCTTTTCGCAGTTACTCTTTGACATTTTCAAAGATAGTTCCCTCTTCCCATATCTAACTTGACAGTCAATCAAGCACAGAGTAACGAGGAGAAAAAGACAGAGGACTGGGAAATGAAGACAGAAAAGGAATCCAGGAAAAAATAAGAAATGTAAAGAAAAAATGGAGAAGATTGAAACAGGAAAACCTTTTGAAATAAATTCATAAACTATTGTTTACCAGAAAGAAAAAAAAAAAAAGAAAAACAGGTGCTTTGCACCAGGTCTCTTGTTCTTTCCCATCATTGTCTATCTTCAGCTCTTTTCTTTTTGCTATGTCTCTCCGACATGCAGATTTTCTAGCTTTTTGGCCCGTAGTCTTCACTTGCCTTATTCTATCGCATACTAATTTGTAAAAGGAGTTCAAGATGTATGTGTGCATGTTCAGCACACAAAACATGGCTAAAACGAGCCTCAGTGTGACAATTTACACGAAGCACAAGAAACCTTCAGGAATTGTCTGCTGATCTTTCCCTCAGCTCCCCCGTGGAGACTTTGCCATGGTTACTTGCTGCTTGCAGGTGTCACCAGGCTCCCTTGCTCTGCAGTCTCACTGAAGTCAAGGAGATCTGAATCCAAGAGCAGAAGTTGGCCTTTACAATTCACTTCCATGAAGCATATGTTACTATATTGTATACCAAGAAATGTAACCGAGAGGAACCGTGGTATTTACAGTATGCTAAAATTTAACTGTTGCTGTAGTCTTCTGAAGCCTGTGGGCCACATCCCAAAGGCTTTACCCATGTTTTACTTCATTTCATGTGAGGTAGGACTCCTATTGCTGAGGAGTGAGTGACGCAATATTAATAAGGGTTCAGGATCTGGCTCCATGCCCTTTAGCAAACTGAGGTAGTCCAGTGGTGACTTAATTCCCTTAACGAGTGGGGCAGGAGAGGTAACACTGACTAGAGTGAGGGATACTGATCTATTTTTTTAATTATTATTTTTGGTAGCAAAGTCAGATAATAGAATGTTATTTTAAGAGACGTTTAGCAAGCAGCAATGAATTTTCTTTCTGACACCCAGAGGGATGAAGTTGAAGGTGATACAGTGGGTATGGGACACTGCTGAAAAAATACATGGGGCTGTGATACTTTAAAAAAGATACCGCCTGTAAAATCGGTAACGCAGAGAGCAACTTACAGCACACTTCCTGAATTTTAAAGGGCTGTAATATACTATGGGGTCAAGTATCTCCATCATTCCTCAGCCTGATTATTTCTTCTTTTACGAGGTCAATGGTCCCAAAATAGTGAGGTAATCGTCATCATACAGAAGAGGTGCGAGAGTCTGCTCACAATCCGGTTATGTGCAGGTCTCCGTATTTCCAGGTGAGTGATACTACCCACATGCCCGTGTCCATATATCCCCCTGCCTGTAATGCAATTTTGCAGCAGCAGGATTAGAACAGATTGCTGGCATTATGGCAGCAAGGATATTGTTGGGAGTAACTTGGCAACACTTGTAGGTGTTGTGACGCTGGCTCTTTGCTCAAGGGCAAGGACAGGGGAGGGGATGCTGGATACAAACCAGTGAGAGAAATAATGTCAGAAAAGTTCAGAAGATGAAAGCAGTGACAGTAAATAAGTCTGAAATTATTTTAGGTTTACATACTTTAAGTCCTCAGTGACTGAAAACACAGCCAAGAATTGCTTCAGCAATATTCCTTCATAAATCTGCATAATAATCTCTCAGAGGGGCTTTGGTGAAATTACAAGTATTCATTTACTAAATTGGGTTCAGTGTCTGTATCATACGCAGTATGAATATTCAGTGCCATGAATTCATCCAAGCTATATTGAAGTTAGCATGGTCCGCAAGCTATCTGAAATGATAACCCAGACAGTAGGCATGGGCAGAAAGGGTTTTCTCTTAAAAAAACCCCAAACCAGCTTCCACTAGAATCCAGTAAAGAAATAATTAGCAGCTATGTCCCTAAGAATGCCAGTAATACATGCATGTAATTTTTTTTCTTGTGGAATTTCTCATCTTTATAGCTCTGAATTCAGCAACAAATGTTTTCTTGCTAGAAAGGGACCACAAACATAATGCAAACGATTTATGAGTGATTTATCAAATAATACAATGATAACTGCCAGCCAGACACAAAAAAAAATGGCTGGGAGACTAATAATAGAAAGACTGAATATAAAGTATAGTGACCTTCATACAAATTAATGACTGGTCTTAGGTGACTGAGAAAACTTTCCAGAGAGTCAAAGTTTGTCACTGTGAGCTGCAATAAACTGTAACCCAGCATAATTCTCCATGGTTTTGTACTTTGTGAATCAAATATATGAAAAAAAAAAAGCCTACCTAAAGAAAATCTCGGATAGTGGGTGTCTGCAGTGTACAAAGTGTCTCATCTTGCTGTGAAATGGATTTAATGCAGGTTAGCCGTACTCTGAGTATTTGTCCATCGCCGTATTCACTCTTGGTCTGGTCTTGTTTGGGTAATCCAAGCCAGCAGTTCCTTACCCCCAAGGTTCCTGGTTTGCACACAAGATGTTGCAGCAATTCTTAAAAAAAAAAAAAAAAAAAAAGAAAAGAAGAAACTCACAACTTGGAAATTTCAGAAGCTGTCTGTGGCGAATTGAGAGACACCCCAGAAGTCACTCATGCTACATAGGAGAAGGTGGTGCACTTCGAAGGCAAATGTTCAGTGGGTGGTTTCTGTGGACCAAATGGCAGCAAGCGAAATGCAGAGCAGAATGATAACTATGAGAAACGGCTCCAGTGGATAGTTTCTCGACTTCTTATGTCAGATGGCATGGGAGTTTTAGCCTATTGCCTCAGAAGGCATCATTACCCAAGGCAGTATTTTTGTTAGCGATCATTGCAGGCAGACCAGTAGATTGTCTGTCTTTGTTCGTTACTTTTTTCTGCTTTCTAGGTTTCATTTATTTCCCCATTTCACATGAGATTGCGTTAGTCATTGTTTGTATTTTACCCAATGTTTGAAGAGAGATGAATTCAATGTTCAGTTCACATATCTCCAGCACTTCTAGGGATTGTGCTTGTATTCTTTGTAAGGTAAATTCTGTGATTCGTACTCAAACTGTGCCTCTCTCCCTTGGCGTTTCTATTGGTTATTCTTAGCTCTTATTCATGGTATGATCCATTTCCTCACCAAAAGTCAAATATTGAGACCAATTGAAGAGGTGGTTAGAGGGAGCTTGCACTTCATTATTACAGAGCATATAATCTTTATAATGCATGGTCTGTGGGTAAATGAAGGGTTTCGGGTGCCATGGCTGCCAGTCCTGGCACATTTTCTAGCAGTAAGTTCATTTATATAAAGTCAAGGCATATACATAATGTGCTCATTCTTATATATTTCTTAATCTTTTTTATGCTAGCAGAATGGAAAAATACCACAACAAAATTCAAGTTGATAAAAAGTGAGGAAGTGGGTCCAAACGAAGAAGAGAAAATGCACATAATGGCACCAAGGGCCTGTATGGTCATAAGGGAATTTGGGAATCACACGAGGAAATTCATTTCTGAGGGGTCCAGGGAGTGTTCCAGGAATGGGTGGTGAGAGGAACTGGGAAGGGGGTCATGACCACCCAGGGTTGTGATTCAGGACTCTTCAGTGAGATATGAGGGCTCAGGGCTTGGTGCATTACCTTGATTATTACCTTGGTGCTATTCCTAGGTGAAACAGCAAACACTGAGCTCCATGTCCGCGAGGGAAACGAAATGACATAAAAACTGGGGTTCATCACCTGGGGACTTTCTTAAACTGCTGCCAGATTAAACAAAAAAGACCAAACCCCAACCAAACAAATAATAACTTCACATATGATCAGTACGGCAATGAGCTGATACATGGCCTTTGTGTGGCTGCGTGGCCTACAAAGGATTCTTTCCATTACTGAAGGACAGTCACTGTCTCCTAGAGAGAATGAAATTGAGCCACCACCACAAAAGCTTCAGAGATTAAGTAGTCACAAGGGGGGAAAGTTAATTAGTAAAGAAAACTCGCATCGATGATTTTGAGAAAAATCATCCCTTCAATTTTGATCTCTGAGTGATGTCCCTAACATTGTGTTCATCTATCATCGTACAAGGTCAGTGGAGTCCTTTGAATTCAAGTTGTTTGTAAAGCAGCTAAACAGCTGCTTTCAGCTGGAAATTTCAGCATCCAGGAGCTGTTTCAAAGAGGGAAGAATCTGTGAGTCCAGTCTCCTAGATGGATCCTGAATCACCTCCAGCTTCTTCCCTCTCTCTCTCTCTTCTCCCTCTCCCTCGGTACTTTTAATCTTTTGGTAAAGATAGGCAGTGATCTACAAAGAGAATAAAGGAAACTGATGATCATTGTGCTTTTTCTCCAAACAGTTTTTGGTTTCAGCCACAATTTGAAAAGATTTCAAGCTTTCTGGTTCTTTCACCTGAGCTTCTTCCGCCTAAGGGTGGTGGCTATGTTTGCCAGGCTAACAATCAGAAAATTCTGATCAACGGGGTTCCTTCACATTGGTTGCTCTCCATTCATATATAAATTCACGGTCTTTTGTTGAAGTAGCTTATCCCATATCATCATAAGGTGTAAAACACGTTCTTGCATTCAACAAGCAGGAAGCATAATAATAATTTAGATTCTACATTGTGACATTACTCTGTTGCTTAGCGAGGGCATTGATTAAGCTCAAGAGAAGTTTGAGGAACAGCTTTCTTTAGTCTCAAATTTGCGACAGTTCCCCTTTGAGTTGGCAGTACATTAATGGAAATGGAAACTTGCCTCATTCTAAATGTCAGAATAATAGAGCACCAAAAACAATTCAGTCATGTCTTTCAAACCACGCACATATGGTTCAGCACCAAATGTCACTATTCTTCCCCACTTCCTTTCCATTTGTCACTATCTCTGTTGATTATCATTGTTTGGGTTAAAACTTCCATGAAGGCTCAGTGCAAAGCTCACCTTGACAGTAACTAGACATATTCGTGGCATATTCTATACTTTGCCTATGCCTAATATAAGCTTCCCAAGTGCAATGAACTGGAGATGCTGGATAGTGTTACCACTTAGATACTCCAGAAAAGTTTGGTTTGACTCTTCCTTATTTTTGAGAATCTGTTTCTGTCACCTTGCTGATTCTTTAGGACAAGTTACACCAGCAATGCCAATTGGAAAGGAAAGAATTACGTTTTTAATTTTCTCTTGCCAAATACAGAAAATCCAAAAAATAGCTAGCAAGTACTCAGCCATAACATCAGCTTTTTGGAAATGTTTTTCTTTTTCATGAATGCTAAGACCTTGAACACCATAATAACATTTTTCTTAAGAGTGTACCTTCCTATGTCTCCTCTCTCCTAACATAATGCCCTTTTATGGCTTAAAATGATAACTCAGGTTGTGATATTGTTTATATGCAGGTTGTCATCTAGACTTTCAGGTAGATACATCTCCTGCCCTAAAATATTTAAGTCCTGTGACAAATATAAAACAACTGCTAAGGGAGGCAAAAGCTGTGGGAAAGGAAGAAGGTGGACAAAGCAGAGTTACAAACATGGCATGCGAAAACTACCTTAAGGGACTGGTAAGTCTTCAAAAATCAAATATTCTAGAGTTGCAAAATGCCCCAAATAGGCAGCCTGTGACCACATGATTGCATGTTATTTTCCCTTTTTCTTCCCAGAGGATGTTGGCCTCATTCAATGAGCAGAATGGGTGACATTCACTTAACGATTTTTCTGTGTCAAAGTGCTGTAACTAGTAAAAATAAATGCCTCAATGGGGTTGGTTTTAGTTGTGGAATTTTTTTTTTCTGGCCTCTTTTTGAGAAACAAATAAACTAAATAGATTCAGCTGGAAACACATATCTGACCAGAAATTTCTAAATGATTGATGCTTCATCAATTGATAAGGAAAATGGGATTGTAGAGCAGTAAATGTCATTGTTTCCCCCAAATGTTAACTACTCTGCCCTTTCCCTATGCTTTTCCATGGGACAGGAGATAGCATTGGAGATTGTTTCACTAATCCTTGCCTTTTCTTAGTTGCTTGTTCTTGTGTGTTGCTGGAGATGCATTCAGAAAAGACGTCTGATATGAACCGGTATGATCAAGTGTGGTAAGCTTGCTTAAATCAGGCTGCAAATCTGAGCTCAAAATTCGTCTTTTTTGAGTATCAGACACTTTGCTCTAAACTCCTATTGGGAGATTTCATTTTCGTTTCCACTTTCACTCAGCTCTTCTCTTTTTGGTCCAAAGCATGGCCTGACGACATGGCAATGTCACCGTATACCAGCAATTTGAGAAGAAAACTGAACTCTTTCATTTTCCACCCTAACTCACAACTGTAAGACAGGATCAGGTACCATGTGACAAGCTTTGCAAGTGATGAGGAGAAGGACAGAATGTCGCCCACTGATTTTCTGACCATGGCATGATGCTACGGTGGAAGCGAGGTGGGTGTGAAAGCCCCGTTCCTGCTGGAGGGAGCAGGCATCCCCAGGGACAGGGGTAAGTGGTTAGGGGAAGCCATGGGGGTCACTGGGTCAGTCAGCTGCCTTGCTGCAAAGGGGCTTGCAATGTGGCAATGTGGCCAGCAACTTTCCTTCTGAAGTGGAAAGGCAAAGGCAGCAGATGAATATCTGCACCAAAACTGTGTTATGTCCCCCAAGCAGTACAGGGGGCATTTGAGTGAAGTGATTTATAATGGATCAATCTAAACCCCCTTTCCATTTCTATCCTTCAATATGAAGAACTTAGTGTAGCTGAGAAGTCAGGCCGTTGTTCTCAAAATGAAATGTGGAAAGCAAGACTTTAGAAGTACCTTCATTGTGTATCCATGTTGACGCAGCCACCTGAACAGAGATTTTGTGTCTAATTTAATAACGTTAATCCATTATTCCACATGTTGATTTGTTCTATTTAAAAAATGTATGGGAAACTGGTTTTCCAACAACCACTTAAAATGACTATTCACTTTAGTAAGCTGAAGTATTTTAATTTGTTTTTTTTTGTGTCAAAAACTAACAGAAGTGTAAATAAAATTGAGAACACAGAATGGCTCTTAGTTTTCAGTATATAAGCATTCTTTTGCAGACTGAGACTCTTTGTACAACAAGGTCTTATACATAATTTTAAGACATCCAAAGAACCTATATATTCCTTTGGTAATACAAAAATCTGTACATGGTAAATTCCTTAAAATTCACTTGAAGTTCTACTATCTTCTGGTGAGTAGGGCTGTCAGGAGCTACAGTACATACATCACAAAGCTTTTAAACAAACACCTTCCATTTCTCCAGGAAATAAATATCAGTTGTACTTTAAAAATTACTTAACAAAGATGTTTTATGGCCGCTGTATATCAGCACTTATTGCTGTGTAAATTAAAATAGCTAATCAATTAATACAGAAGTAATTTTATTAGCAAATGGATAGAGGAGGTATGAAAAGTGCTAATTAAAAGCATTGTCTGCTCTGCTTTACACTAATGATTCTCTAAGAACCAATGTTATTTGTGAATTAGCTTAATTGCAAAGGAATTAAAGAGAACAAAATTATTTGTATGAAAATAGTACTCTAAGTGCATGGAGGCTAGACAGAAAAAGCGCCCAGAGTCATTTCTATATCTGATCAACTGGCTTGTCTAATCCATTTTACTGTGGATAGTTGGCCTGACATGACTTCAGATTAGTTTAATAGGGATTAAAGGGGCATGAAGTGTATAAATATATGAATTTGCAAGTACAAACGTATTTAGGAATTCATTTTTCTTTAAGGGCAGGAGGAGGGGAAAAAGTTCAAAGTAAAATCTGGATACATTTGTAAACAGAGATAATTCCACGGGAAATTTGGAAACCAACTAAAAACCATGCAATTTGGATGGCGAGTCCTGTTGACTTTACTCAGTTTCTCTGCACAAAAGCAATTACTAAAGTCAAACAAGAAAGACCCCAAGATCTGGTGCTTGGAGAATTGACGTGGAAGTCCTTAGGTAAACCTACAAGTCCCGTTGATTACTGCCCAAATAAAGCAGACCTCTGGCACTCAGCTTTGTGAGCTGGCATGATCAGCGCATAATGTCTTTGGAGCTAGAGCTGCCAAGAGAAAGGAATCAGAGACAGCCAAATTATGATATCACACCAATAAAACCTCATCGTAGTGACATACATAAAACACTCCGTAAATTGCTTTTTGTAACTTTTAATTTATTAAGAGCTTTTGAACCGTGTTTTCATTCTGTGACATGTTTTCATTTACCTCTCATATCCTTCATTAATTTGTTTCCTGTTTGAGAAATAATACCACATTTTTGGCAGTTTGAAACTGCTGAAAAAATATATCATACCCTACATGAAGTAGCTTGCCAGGGAATCAGGAGTGTGCGGTATTTTGAATTGCTAGGCTGAATTACAGTGAATTATTTAACTACTCAATTTGCCTAGTATCAAGGTTGAGTCATGATAGCTGCCTGTCATGCTTTGCTCATCCCTAAACCCAAATTCAGAACAGCTTCTGCGGCTGATCTGGGGCCTCGGACAATTTGGAGGTGCTGGATTTTTGCTCTGGAGGGTGGTGTGTCAATATTTTTGCGGGGCGGCTTGCAGTGCTAAATAAAGCAGATCGGACAGTTTTCCATGCTAGTTCTGGGAATGGTGGGGACGTACCATTGGCAGAGTTAGCTCAGGGTTCAAACATCGGCGTCCTGCTCCCTTCCCAGTTGCTGTCTTTCTCCGTCGTAAGTTCATAAAGTTGACTCAGCCATTCTGGGAATGAGACCAAAGGCATAAATGGACAGAGTAAAGGACTAAAATAACTCAATACCACATCACGTAGTGCTGACCCCTCAGGTATCCATCCATAAATCCATTCCAGAAGCATTTATGCTTCTGCTACAGCCTGCTCGGCACATTTTTCCAACTACGCCTGCACAAACAACTGTTCAGCCATGAGCTGCAAAGTTTCCAAAGGAAGCCTGAAACTCTCCCCCAAAGCTGCTCTTCACCCTCACCCCTCCAAACATCCTTGCCTAAACTGTAGCTGCCTTTATGGTCCATTAGCTAAAAGGCAACTTTTTCAAAGCATTCGGTCTGTAACTTTGAAGAGCAAAGCAGTTAGATCTTGTTACAGGTAGAGTTTGCAACTATTGAAAATATATAGCACATATGGAACCCTACAGATTTTATACCCTTTCACTTTGCTAATACCATTCTCTTTGTGTTACCTGTGATCTAAGTCAGAAAATTTCTTTGACTATTTTCAAGAACAACAAAGAAATGCGGTTAAAAGTAACAAAGCTAGCTGAAGTTTCCTTTTCTTTCCAGTCTGCTGTGTAGAACATCGGTCAAGAAGGGAGTTACAAAACCTTTGAAGATGACCTTTCAAGGCCAGGCCATTCAGGTGATATTAATATTTCTTGTCAGCTCCTGAGTTACACCCCACAGGAGGGGAAGGGAGTGTTTGAATTGAGGGACACTGAATCCAAAGCGGCTTTTGGAATGGGGTGATGGGAAGGGCTTAATTGCACTTGGGAAAGATTTCCCACAGTTCATGTGTCAGACAGGGAGGAAAGATCTTATGGAAGCAACAGGGGCCAAAGGTTTTGTGATGAAAACTGGGGCAGAGAAGAAAAAGCTTATTTTTGTTTCCTTCTGAGATATGACTGGATTTTGACATGAAAAAAAATATCGTCTTCCTGCTGTGTAGGAAGCTCTTAACGTGCGATCAAAGAATAGTGAGTGTCTAGCTGCTAGCTCCCATGGATTTTAAAAGCTGGATATTTGGAATTAAGAAAGTCAAACCCTGGAGCAAACAAGGAATGATTGAACGCTCAACACTCAGTTCCACTCTACCTCAGAAAGAGACCCGCAGACTGATCTCCCTATGTTCAGGGGCGACCCTGGAGAAATCTGGGGGTGGTGCTTTTGCCATGGTGGGATCTATCCTGGGATGTGCTGAATGTTGGCTGAAATCCAGCTATGGCAGGAGTCACTAGAGGGTACTGTAATACACTGTATTATTTCTTGTGCATGAGTGACATTCATACCGCCTGTCAAAAGTGAGGCTTGTCGTCTAATTTTTTAGGAGAGAGACTGATGTAAATATAAACAATTTTATTATTAAGTCTGTCTTCAACTGTCTGGCTAGACACGCTTGCCTGAGTATCAGTCTACCAGAACAGGGCAACACCTGCATGGTATTCAGAAACATCTTCATGGGACGACCAATGTAGTCATGGGAAATGAAACTGGAAGAAAGAATGTATTTTCCCTAACACTAGTTTTATCTCCAGATACAAACCAACTTGCCAGTACAGTGAAAGCTACTCCCCAAAAGCAAACTTGATTTCACGCAGATTTGCAATGCTGTGCTGTGTGGGTTCAGAGAGATTATGATCTATAGCGTAGATATGCACTCAAGAATCAACCCCCCAGGCAGTCAGTCACTTCCCTAGAAATAACCTGAATAGCTTTGATGCTGAGGACTTTGTCTTGCACTGCTATCCTGGGATTTGGAGCGGGTATTTTGCACAGTGCCACGCAATGCCATCCAGAACTCCAGATCTGAGGCTGAACCTTGTGTGGTGTGGATGTCTCACCTTCCGGCCCAGCTACCTCCACAACTCTGAGTCCCTACGGGCATTGCCAGGTGTTCTGGGAAAGGGCGTGAAAAAAGAGGTAACTCGCTCCCCCTGTCTTTCCTCTTATTTTAGACTTCCAGTAAGGAGGAGATTTACACACAGCTCCTGGGAGACTTTTATTGCTAGTGGTTAGTTGTACTGCATGAATATATTTTCTTTTCTGAGTGCCTTTCATATATCTATAGATCTATCTATCTATCTATAGATATGTATTTCACCACCTTTGAATCTACATTTTGTGAATTAATTATAATTCTTCTGTCAGAATGAATGATAAAATGTGGTTATGTCTAGGAGGTTAGATATTCTCTTTCAGATATGGATAACAAATTCATGTTTGTGATTATTAACTCAGTCTAGATCATTTGAGCAGTTGTCAGATCCAGCTGACATGATATACTTGTAGCTACTACATACAGGATCCTGGAAGCCTGGTACCCTTTTTCTCCCATTCTTACTTTTTTATATGCGTTGTCTTGACATTTGATCTCATATAGGTACTTACTTCTCATTTCATAGTTTGCAGTTTCAGTTCCTTTTTTGTTTGGCAAATTGTCATCAGAGTTATTTTTGCTTTCCGCAGATATGGTAATTTTTTACTAAGTAGTCAATGAGTACTTCCTAGCCATAATATGGATGTTCTGATTATTCATTATTTGTGCTGTGTGAATGATCGCTAAAGTCATATGTTTAATCTTGATAGGAATAGTAAAATAGATGCAGAAGTAATCACATTTCTGATCTTTACATTATTTATATACATTTCCAGGGTGATATTTTATGTTCAATAGAATTTTTTTGTTCCCAAAATATTCAGATCTTTCAAAATATTTCCAAATATTCTGTCAAATTACTCATATGCACTTGTAGCCACAATATTAGATTCTGAATTTGTCTTGTTGAGAATGACTGCTAATCACACTTGAAAACATCTCAACATTTAACTCGCTTCAGTGAATTAAATGCAAACAATATTAACTGCAGTAAACAATAAAATGTTATTGAGCACAAATAATAGTGAGAGAAAAATGATGCACAGCATACTAAAATTATTGAAAGTAAATTTTTAGAACAGATCTAGAAATAGCTGTCCATTTTCTGAACTCTTCTAATCTCTTCGTCCCAGTGGAAGCTGCCATTTCACATACAGTCCATAGAGAAGATATAGATTTATTATGCAGAATGGGAGTGGGAGAAGGCAGAAGCCGACTCATACACGTTAAGAAACAAGGGACTTCGAAAGGCATAGCTCTGCTTTGAAAAGTGACGATGTAAAATGACAAGTTCTTCCCCAGTTTTGCTGACTACTTACATTCATAGTTACATCTGATGACCTTAGTGACTAAAATAGTTTTACTGATGTTTAAAATTACGAACCCTGATGAGCAATACAGACCAAGAGACTGAGCCACATCCCATTCCTCCCAGTTCGCTATCAGTAGGGTAACTCCCTCTATGTCACTCTGAAGTACAGCTCACTGTGCATATCCGCAGATGGCAATCGGGGTGCTCAGAGGTCACTGAAGGTGTACTCTGAAGACAGTAGGGTTGCTCAAGGACAACTGAGAAAATAATCTGTGTCTTGGGCTCCTTGGTACCAGCAATAATGTGCAGGAAGGAATAAACCCAGTTTGACTTTCGGGTTTTTGAGTTTGACAGGTTGAAAGTTGAAAGCAAATTTGCTCTCTCTTTTCCTTTTTTAATTTTTTTTTCTTGTAAAATGAGCAGATTTGCTATAAAGCTCCTCAAACGATACTCATATATATCAAACTGTATGAACCTCTCACTCTTCTGCAATGCACCCCTTTTTTTACTTTCCCATATAGACGTTTGGTGTGCTTCGGGGTAAATGTAGGTGCTGAAAAGTGTCATGGCTGAGTCAACACTTCAGGCACAGCAGAGCATTCAAACAAAACCTTCTGAAAAGCAGAAACAGAAGTATTATTCATCTTTTCTTCTTGTTGCCAAACTTGTTTCTCCTTCAAGATCACACTTTTTTCTCATTTGTAATCCTGTTAGAAAAAGGCATGGAAGTAAACTGTCGTGTATGGACAAATACATTGTGTGATAGAAAATGTTTGCTACCCTGTTTATCTATCTGTCTATCTACGGGTATTCGTAAGTATAGTGACCTAAGCCCGGCTAATTGTCTCCTCATGGCGGGATTTCATGATAGCCTAGAATGAGTAGGACTTACGACTTAGGAATGGAAGACTTACAACTATCCATACTTTCAGTATAGAGACTTCGTTGCTCTTGCTCAAAGAAGTAGCTCATTGCTACTTCATATGCCTCCTTCTTTGTGTAATTTAAGACGTCTGTTGGTTGCCCTAAATTGTATTAAAGGACTATGGAGCACCTCTGAGCTTTGCTGTGGGAGCCTCTACCACTGCCAAGGCAGTATCATCATCTGAGTCATGAGTCATTCTTTCTTCCATGCTCCTGGGGAGTAGAGGGCTCACTGTGTGAATGCTGTACTCTCATACACAAAGGCTGAAAAAAAAAAATATATATTCTTTAAGACTGGGTGAGATTTGAAATTGAGATGCTTTGGTGCCCTTTTCCCTCAGGAGCCAGGAGATGAGGGGGTGGGTTTGTACTTGCAACCATCCTTCCAAATCTCAGACTCCCATATGGCTAATATTGCCGCTTGTTGTGGCATTGGCTACAGCCTTAGCTCAAACAGGCTTCATTTGACTCATCTGCTACCAAATTGTTATGTGACACTGGCTTTCTCTTCTTGGGTGTTTCTTTTTCTTTATCGCGGAACCATTAATATTTAGACTATTATATTTGTTACCTGGAAACTTTGAGAAGATTGGCCAAAAGTTTAACAAATGTAGGCTTTGTGTCTCTCACTGTTAACAGTGCGTCTGTGGATTTTGTGAGCAGATTGGCCATGTATGTCTTAAGGAGACAAGCCACAAGGAAGTATGACTAACTTACATGTCAGCTGCTTCTTCATGACTCTTCTTTGTAAGTAGGATTTTTTTTCCTAACAATTGAAGATGATTTCTTGTAGAAGAAGCAGATATGCAGGGTATTTGAATGGCACAGAATACGATAATGACGATATAATTTGAAAGCATCTAGGGATAATCAGTTTTGAACACCAGATTGCTGTCAAACAGATCACCTTTCATGAAAAGTTAAAATAGCTAATGTTATCAGTATTTTGGTCTGAAGATACTAGGGTTATTATTTATAACATGAAACAAAATCCCTGCAGAGTGGAGAAAACAGGTCTTTTGAAACTAATAATCATAGCAAGAACAACAAATATTCAGTCCATTTGCTGAATTTAACAGGAGAAGGATATTGCTTACGGATATTGCTATATTGTATTTTACATCTGAGATTTCTTATTCCTTCTTCAGAAAATTTAAATTCTTGAAACCATTGCTTTCTTAGCTGGATATAATTGATCTGAATATAATTGGTAGAGGACACAACGTTATTCCCGGTCAGGTTTGGATAATTGTCCTACAGCTAAGGCAGCCAGGGTAGACTAGACTCACTTTA
This sequence comes from Rissa tridactyla, assembly GCF_028500815.1. Classification (NCBI taxonomy): domain Eukaryota; kingdom Metazoa; phylum Chordata; class Aves; order Charadriiformes; family Laridae; genus Rissa; species Rissa tridactyla. The sequence continues at coordinate 74,192,572 of NC_071470.1, forward strand.
CAGTCAGTAGAGAGAAAAAGGTGTTTTTAGGTTACACACGTCTGATCTACAGGTGGCTGCTTTAGGATGAGATGAATAGTGTCCTAGACTCTCTTGTCTGTATTGCCCAGATGCCATTTGACTGAAAGGGAGACAAGGGTAACTAGCTCGTCTATAGCTATGCAGATGAGTCCCTCTTCTTTTTATTCTAAATGGCATAATTAGTTGATGCTTGTTAGAGGCTTTCAACCTGAAAATGCTGTGTATGGGCTTGTTCTACTCCTCCCCTATGAGGATGCATGCAAAATATGTATGGATTTAACAATGATTTGTTTTGAGGGAACAATTAAGAAAAAACATATGGGGTGTCCAATGCTCTGGAAGAAGCTGAGTTAAAGAAGTTTTAGAAAATTTTGTATACGCAATCTCCATATATGCATCGTCAACAGCTTATTACAGTTTTTCCATACCACGAGATCTAGGCTTTCTGCCAGAGCACTCTTTGGGTATGTTTAGTATGCAGCACCTGGAAGTACTTCCGAGATCACAGATCAAGTTGTGTATCCCGACGCCACCCTGGTTTTGGGGGGTCGCATTTGAATATGTACACTTCTCCTTTCCTCAGTTCCTTGTTTACTGGGGGAGGAAAACCTGCCACATGAAGTGGGGAAACGTCATGGCAGTTTGGCTAGGGAAGGACTGGGATCCAGGCAATTCGGGCTGGTGCATGTATCAAGCAGTTTAGGCACATGCTATGCAGCAAAAGGTATTTAAGGAGTGTAGCACATCTCAGTGCAGCAGGTCAGCTTCTCTTTTTATTCACCAATCTTATAGTGTTAAGTTCAAATAACAGGGACTGAATTCAAACCACCTTCTGTTTTGCTGACAATGAGTTGTGGGGAGATTTCTTCACTAAACCATTTAGGAATCCCTTCCTTTGCTGCTTGTAGTGCGCACGTGTGACATTATGTCACACAGGACAATAAATACAACTTAAATGGCCAAATTTTCCCTATGGTCTCCTGAGGGTGTATTTCACAGGCTGTGCTGTTGCTTTCCATTTTGTGATCGACAAAGGGGTGGGAAATGCTCGCTTATTCTCCCCTATTCGAGGCATAGCAGCAGTAACAAGCAAGAGTCACCAGAAGCAGCAGTAGAAGGAGAGAGAGCTCCCCTGGAGTCAGACTGGATGTGACCGAAGGCACCGGGAGCCTTCCTACTTACTTTAAATGGAACTGTCCTAGCCTTTGAGACAATAAAGTACCTTATGTCTCCCTTAATCTCTTGCATGCAAGATAATTGGAGTTGGAGGGAACTGCGAGCAATTGTTCTCAGCTGGCAAGGGCACATAATATTTAGAGGGAATCTCACAGAAGATTTCAGGGGGAACAAAAATGCTCCTGGTAGATTCTTATGATGACATGATGGAATCTAGACTCCCTTTGCCATTTAGATGTAGGATTCAAAATCCACATCTTATTTCCTTGGCACGCCTTCATCTTCCTCCGTTTCTTTGCAGTCTTTCTGAGTTAATTGCAGTTCTGGGTCCAGTGCCTAAAGCTCTCTATAAAGGCTCTGTTGTTGTTGTCCACTGAGGCCTGGGTTGCCTAAAAGATTATCACTTAAATAAGGTACCTTTTTTTATGGTCAGTCCTGCAACTAAGACGCTGTTGCACGCAAAAATGCGTGTTGAATTCATAAGCTGTAGGGGACATATAGTAAAATACTGTGCGCTGAAACAATTTTCCCAACTGCTCTCAAAGCAAGGCTCATTGCACAAGAAGCAGAAGGCATCGCATTACTTTAAAATTATATGGCATCTTATTGTAAAATGTTATGCACCGAATCTCTGTGTACCACTATTATTAAGCCAAGTGCTACTAAAAATAATTATGTGTGTATTCTATTCATGACAGAACATACAAGTAACAAACTACACTGCCACAATTCCTGATGGAAAAAGGTGTTTCTTATATATACCTGTCTCGTTCTCACTCAGAGGTAGCCACTATGTAACCTTATTCTCTCATTATGCAATATTTACCTTTGTATTACTAATATATTCATATACTAATCCTCTGCCTCATGCTTGCTTTCTTTATTGGGTACTGGTTTTTTTTTTCCTGATGGGTATTCCTAAAACTGGAAAACCAGCATTTAAAAACATCGCATGCTTAACAGTTTGGTTTTTTTCTCATGCTACAGCCTGGTCCACCAGCAGATAAGGAAGTCTTAGAATTATAGAATGTGTTGGGTTGGAAGGGACCTCTAAAGGTCATCTAGTCCAACCCCTCTGCAGTAAGCAGGGACACCTGCAACTAGATCAGGTTGCTCAGAGCCTCATCCAGCCTGGCCTTGAACGTCTCCAGGGATGGGGCCTCCACCACCTCTCTGGGCAACCTGTTCCAGTGTCTCACCACCCTCATTGTAAAGAACTTCTTCCTAATGTCTGATCTAAACCTACCCTGCTCTAGTTTAAAACCATTGCCCCTCGTCCTATCACTACATGCCCTTGCAAACAGCCCCTCCCCAGCTTTCTTGTAGGCCCATGGGTCTCACTTAGGATCACAAGAGGTATGAAAATAATGTAGCTATATTCAGTGTCTATATGCTCTTCCCTCACCTGCACTAGCTCTGAGACTTCTTTTTGCCCTCAGAGGCAGGCATAGGGTGCTTGGCACCACTGTCCATGGAACCTGGGCTACGGCTGCTGAACTCCCAATGCCTGGGGAGGGCACTTGCACGTAGACCACCACCCTGGCATGGAAACCTGGAGGCCAAACACAAGCAGTCCCTGAGAAGGAGATTCGGGAAGCTTGCTGCTGGCAAGGCTTGCTCCAGCAACTGGAGGCAAAGATGGGTATTATAAAGCAGAGGATTAGAGATAGGTGTTGGACCTGGTGCAGCCTTTTGCACGTTGTGCATTTAACTTTAGTAAAAACAAGGGAGCAAGAGTACTGCTTGCCAGCTGAAAACGCCCATAAAAGCTGCATTTGCAGGAACGAAGAAGCTGCATTTGCACATCTGAAGGCAGGAGCAGACTTTCTGTTTTAAAGGCTGAGGACTTCAAGGCCTGGTGGCATCCATACCTTCCACCTGAGGCTGAACAAAGGGGTCCACAACTTGTCTGCATAGATCAATAGGAAGCCAGCCAGACCCAGAACAAATTTAGGTAGTGCTTTCTGGTGCACGACCATGAGCAGCCCAGGAGTGTCTAGTCAATATGATTTCTAGGCTGTCTAGTCACATTTCTCATCACCTATCAGGGATATCGGCCATGGTATCTAGAGCCCAACCTGAAAATGCACTGCATGTTCTGAAATACCACTTTCATATACTGAAATCTACGGTGATTACCAAATTCGCCATTTGCCATGCCACTGCAATTGATTTAAGTGTCGGATATGTGTCAGCCAACTTCTATTATTAACCGGATTCTACTTTTTGGCTTTGAGAGCAAAAAAAAAAAGAGATGAATGTAAATCATCTTCGTTTGTCCATAGGGGTTTTCCACAGAGGGCTAATAAGTTCTTTCCTTCCAGTAGTCACCTTCATGACATGCCAGGCTTCAGGTGCAGCTGCACCTGGTGTGAGAGGCTGGTGAGATGGCAGGTGGGGAGCACAGTAGGGAGCCCTACGAGGGGAAATCTCCTGTAATGGGGTGGGAAACCAGAGGCTGATCCCAGGCATGGCTGCTGCTTTACGAGGAACTGCAACTGCTCTTTTATTGACCCTAGTTTCAATAATCTTCAATGATATTTTGTTTTTAATGAGAGTCTTGCAGAGAGTGGTTCATTCAGGCTCTGTCCTCTCTTTTCCTTAGTTTGTCAGGGCTACTCTTTCTTTTAGGTCCTTGAATCAATTTAAAAACAACTTCTTGTCACATTTTCATTTGATAACTGCTTCCAGAATATCCTTAAGCCCACCTTCAACTAACTTCAACTGGACTCCCAGAGACATTTCCAGTACAACAACTGATATTTTGTTGTCAACATCGATGTCTATGTAAATGAAGTAATTAGACAACCATGATTTGCCGGGCCCTTGTCATTCTCTTCTATTCGCTGAGATGCCTTCTCTTGGTGATTTATATCTATGCTTGTTCTCCATGCTAATGCTATTTTCTGTTAATATATATAACTATTCAAATGATGAAGTGAAGGTATCACAAATGTAACCCTTTTCATGCAATACTGTTGTTTTGTGTTTTTTTTAACCACAGGGAAGTGCACAGATGAAGGCGTGCTGTTTAATGTAATTACGAAACAGATAGCTGCTACATAATGTGTTAATGTTTCCCCCTTATTAAATGCTGACTTTAATTAAATGAACTCTTTACCTAAGAGAAGCAAATTGATTTTGTGATTCAGATATTGTCAATGAAATCATTATGACTAGTGAGAAGAGATGTTAATAATTACGAACAAATGTACAGTTATAACTTCAAGGCCATTAGTTGTCAACTAATGGACAAGCAGAAGAGCAAGTTTTACCAAGAGATTAATTCAGAAATGAACCATTTATCTGACAATCATGTTACTATGATTTTTGTTGTCATTATTATTATTGCTACTAAGACATACGAAGTAGAGAGGAAATCGTTTATCTTCAGGTCTGTCAATTATTTGCTAATAATACAAAATCAAGGTTCAGAGCTAACATCCTGAAGTGATGGTTAAACACACACGCAATTTTATATAAAATAACCCCAAACATACTGGAAAACTTGTGCTTCCTTACTGAACTAAACCCAGCTCTTCTGGTTTTCCTACATGTGTATCAGTCAGTGTCGGACTTGTACTTGGGGAGAAAACAGCGTAAGGTCACCGGTCAGGAGCATGGCACTTTCTGAGATGTCATCATTGTTTTGGGGATGTAGTCTGAAACAGGTTAAAGAGGGTTCATTTCCAACGAGGTCTAAGCATGAAAACTTAGGCGCAGCAGCTGAGAGCCAAAGATTGGCCTTCAAAGTTTCTTCTGGTAGATTTGCTTCCGGTAGACTTTCTTCCGGTAGACTTTCTTCCATGTGTTATTAATCTATTAGAATTGGCCTATATAGTAAACAGCATTACATATAGAAGATAAAAAAAGAAGCAAAGTTACATTGCACTTTACTTCAGGATAGATATGACATAGCCTGCTGAAGGAAATGGTATGATTTCTTAAGCTTCCATTTTAGTTTATTAGCTTAGGTTCATCAAGGTTTTACATGTCTGTGTTTTGCCTATCCCTTTTCAGAGCTGCTCCTGTCTCAGCTACTGACCGGGTAAACTCAAACATGGGGCTGCCAAACGCAGAGCTACGGTTACCACTCATCCTGCCAGACTTCATCAGTCTTCTTGTACATTTGTCTGGGAAAATATCTACCTATCTGTTTTGATTTACTGCTGAAAGATGAATAGTTTCATTTTAAGTCTATAATTATTTCATGACCTGCGTTCAGAAAAGATGCCAATCTTTTTTTCTTTTTTTTTTTGTTTTCTTTTAAGGACTCCTGTCTGACTTCAGTGCAGACATTAGGATGGACTTTTTATACTACCCATAAGCGAGATAGGTGGATTTCTTATATTAAGAAGCACTTAACACAAACCTTTGGACCTTGTTTGGTTTGCTTGCAGTAGAGCATACATCACAGAGAATATCCAAAGGGGTGTCTTTCAGCATCAGAGGTCGTGGTTTGATTTCTGACCAGCTGGTCGTCTGTCCTCCTCAGCAGGAAACATCTGCAGAAGGAAGATGGGTAGGTGGACATGAAGAAACAAATCTATGAAAAACGCCACCAAAACTTTTTTGGTTTTGTTAGTAAGTAGCCATTTAAATTTGTTTCATTTAGAAACTAAAGACAATCTGGCATAGTCCAAGAAATAAAAAAAAAAAAAAAAAAAGAAAAAAGAAAACACAATGGCTTCAAATGTCATTCATGATGTGGAAATCTTTGAGGTTTGATTTCTGTTTGGGCAGCTGGAGTTTTGTTGGATAATTCAGACTTCAGCATCCTGCTCATATTCTATTCCAATCTGTCTCATACTGGATTTTTTCACTGTCTGCCCAGTTTAGGGAACAGTTGTTAAAGGGTTTGTCAGTGCATCTCTACAGCACCTGATACACCCTCCCATTGACATGCTCAGGTTGACCTTTGAAAGCCTTCAATCACAGCAGAAACTGCAACAAGGAAACTACATTAATAAAAATAGCACTTTTATGCTAATTGATTCCAGAGAGTGCAACAGCTCCTACTGTGAATGAGAAGTGAGGACCCCACTGGCAAATGCGAGTTTTAGCACAGGAAGCGACAGTAGCTAAATTAATCCAGGAAGCACAGGACACAGAAAGGCAATTTAAATTCTGTGATTTTTTAAATTTTTTTACTGTCCAAGTCCTCCACTGTTGTCACACAATTGCACGACTGCACTTTGATTTCTATGCTGCACCGTTCCCTTTGTCGTAAAGCTGCGATGTCTACAATGTCGCTGTGTTGTCTAAAGGCCTTGGCAAAGTCATGGTGGCAGCTGGGGATGTTCAGGGCATCTTTCCTGATCAGCTCGTACGGAGACCTCCCCCACGCCGCTCATACCTGCTGTACATATTCCCCAGTTTACCTCCTCCAGGATACCAAGGAGCCACCCCCTGGGCTGCTGGAGAGCAGAGGCAAGCATTTCCAGCCTCACGCTGTTGCGCTAGGAAATTTTTGCAACAGAGGGTATTGACGGTATTGTAGGAAGAGATTAGAACAGGATTGAGAAGCAGTAAATCTGTCCCACTAGCCGTTGATCATATTTATGGTGCAGAACGAGTCTTGCGACTCTTTCAAGGGCAAGCAAGACTTGCCTAGGGGGAGCCACTTTGTTGACAAAGCAGCCCAAAAGTCATTTCAGCGCAAGGAGACACCTTGTGCAGCTGCCTGTTTTTGCAGGTCTAAGGGCAGCCTCTGTCGCTCTGAGAAACGTGATGGAGTAGCTCACCAAGTGCTGTGATGCTAATAATTCAGTTATGTTTTTAACATAATCTGCGTCGCCTGGTTTTTGAAGCTGTTTGCGTTACAGGAGTATTCCAGCAAATTAATTCAGTGGAAGGAGTGTTTGCCAGAGTACTGAAAAAAATACGTGGAAACTTCATTTTTAAATTCAGGTGCACTAATTTTTGCTGGGATTTTAGTCCTAAGTTTTTAAGTCATTGCAATAAAGGCAGAAAATGGACCATTTACCACCGGGAGAGCCACCTATTTAGATGATATTAACACCCACAGTGTGGTGGGTGCTGTGTTATTTTTATAAAGCTTATATCCATAAAGCTTTTCATATACAAATATACACATTTGTATTGAAAGTTTATTCCAATAGTATTTTATGTAGTAGGTATATTCAATAAAAATACCCTAAAACCCCAAAAATTAAGAAAACCAGAGAAATTCATGAAAGAAGCTTGTTTTAAATTAATGGTTTCGTTTTTTGTATTATCATCAGCAGGGTTCAGAGCCAGACAGATTTCTCTGCAATGTGCTGTTTATGGTATTTTTGTTGTTGTTTATATTTTGTTAGATTCTTTCTTTATGTCCCTTCCTTTTCAGTTTCGATTAATCACTGCATTCCCAAGGGAAGCTGAGAACCGTTTCATTTTCTAGGGAACATCTCTTTCACCGATGGTCCCAGCCCAGTTCTTAGATCGCGCTTCAAGTAAGTTTTGCTGCTGTTTATTTTACAGGTACAAGTGGGCAGCTTCTAACCTGCTGGTATGCTTGTTGTTTCATAACTTTGTTTTCAGGTAAAGATTTACCTGCTGCAGTTTAGAGGAGGATTGAATTAACGCACTTCTGTAACTAGGTTTCAAGCGACTATCGACACATCTGGCCTCCATATTATTTTTGAAAAGGAAAAGGCATCTCTCTAGTTCAAAAATCCATTATTAAGTCTTTACATCTGTGACTGAAGACAGGGCATACTCTTCTGTTATCTACCTGAGGAATTATATTTTTAGAAATACCATATATCTTTATGGAAGTAGAAGGATGGACTCCAGGTTTTAGATTGAAATCCAAGTACTAAATCATGCCTGAGGATGTATCTGATTAATACTTGTCACTTGAAGCAGTCTGCAGTCACTGCAGTCTGAGATACCACCTTGTCATTCCTCTCCAGATCCTTCTTCCTGCACAATTTAGGCCATGTTTAAGCATAAGCTAGCTTGCAGTTTCAGAGAACAGGTTAAATACGGAAGGTAACGCTCAAGCTAATGGTCCTCTGGTGATAAAGGTAGGAGCAGCCTAAAATAGCACAACTCATTGCGTGTCGCCGTGCTGCTTTGATGTCTTGGCTTATTCTCATTGGCCTCATCTGAGGGACATGGCTGTGGTACAGTAATAGTAGCTGCCTCTTGCGGTGGAGATGAGCCTTCAGATAATGCCTTTCACGTTGCAAAAACATGGGGTCAGCTTTTAAAGGCGTTTTAGCATGCCAAGATTTGGAAAGGCAGAAATGAGATTTTAAAAATTCATAGGTACCTCATTTAGATATTTAGAAGCTTTTGAAAAGTCCACTTGTGGTCTGCCTGCCCAAATACACCTTAAAAGTCAGGTCCTTAGGGCAGGACAGACTACTGTTTGCAAACAATTGGTTTCTCAAATGCTAATTTTTTCCTCCCATTTGTAAGTTATCCAGAAATATGGCCCTTTTTAACAGCAAAAAAGTAATAAAATTATTTAAAATAGGTTGGCAGCAGTTTTGTGGACATTTTTGAGTTATGAATTGCCATTTGTCAGCTGTTTGTAGTAAATATGTAGTTGACTCTTTGATGTAGGGTTGGTGTTTGGCTTCCTAAATCACAAGTTCTGCATTATTTTCCTGGAATGGATGATGTAACTTTATAAATCACTTCTGTTTCTTTCCATAATGAATTTTCAACATATAATACATTTTGTTTGTTTTGTTTAAAAGGACTTCAGTAAGTGGGGCTTAAATTAGCTGTTTGGGATCAGTTATACAGACAGCACTTTAGTCGTTCAAATGCTAGTAAAAACTCATTAGCAAAGGGATAGGGACAAAGTCATTTTAAACCCTTTTGCTTTCTTTTGCTAAATGTTTTACATTTTATGGTTTATGACTACCTTTATCAGCTCTGTACAAACATTAACTAATTAGTCTCCAGGGACTGCTGAGAAACCGGTAAGCCCGGTGTTCGTCATCCAGTTTTACAGTGGGAAACACGTGGACAAGGACACACAGAGGTCCTACACTGAGGGAACTGCAGGGACAGGTTGAGCCTGTGGTAACTCCTGCCGTACCTGCCCAGGTCAGGCTGCCGTACTGCCGCGTGGTGCACGACACGCTGCCGGTAGGTCTCCGATAATGTGCAGTCATGTAGAAATGTTCCGCCGAGAGTCTTTAAATCTTCTTCGCAGTGTGCTAACTTCCCACATTTTTGGAAACCGGTCAGAAGACAGTAATTCTCATCCTTGAAAACTAAAGATGTTTTATTATTTTAAAAATAGTCTTTTAACGGATCAGAAAGCATAACCTCTTTTTACATTGCACGTAGAGAAGATAAATCATTGGATGCCTTAATTTATAAATACCCATTATATTCCAGCCTCATTGCCAGTATCTATTTACACATTTCCCACAAAGAAATTAAAATAGAAGAACATATTGTTCCCCAGACTTGTTGATTGACTTACTGATTTATGAGCTCGGTTTCTGAGACTCAACCAGAGCCTTTCCCATTGCACCACACTAAGAGTCATGAAAATAATGGAACAGAAATACCACATGGCTAAGCCATGCATGCTTTCTGTTTAAGCAACGTCAGGCTGACCTTGAAATATCCGAATCTCCAAACCTTGAAATCTCCAGCAAACCACACAGGAAGTAGTTGCTCTACACCAACCAAGACACGGAAGAAAACCGGTGTTAAAAAGAACCATCCATTTATTTTTCTTTCAGCACGAACAATTAAATTAACTTAAACATAGCATAGCATTGACAAAATGTATGCTGACATTGAATGTTTTGAATTTAAATTTCATGGTAAAGTAATCTTCAGGTCCTACTCTGCTTTCAGACACATTGGAGGAAACTTACAGTAGATACCCTGTGCAATCTATCCTGTTTCCCTTGCCTACAGTATGAACACCATTCCAGGCCATGTATTTTGGGGTTTTTTTCTCTTTTTCTTTCTCTCCCCCCTATATATAACAGTGTGTACTTTTACTATATAGGTTTTCCTGCAGGTAATGCCTGTTTATTTTTAGCACAGCTAATGGCGTGCTTGCTTACAACATAACAGCCCTGCCTTCTGAATAAGGGGAATGACTCACATTCATTAAAATGAATCTTGATACATTTGGCTACTCATACAAAACAGAGGTGCATAATGTGGGGGAATTAGAGGACACAGAATTCATTAATCCATGAGGTGGCAGTGATGCCAAGCAGAGACAGGCATAAATTTATCATATGTGTCTTGGTGACAAAGCAATTGTTTTGGGAGAAAAGAAAAGAAGCCTGGGATTTGTGAAAATTTAACTCTCGGAGGGGGATGTTCCACAGGTTGAAAAGAAAAATGGATTGTGAAAATCAAGCCGATAGAAATTTTTAAGGACATTCATGTGACATCTTCGTATTTTTCACTTCATTTTGAATTTTGGTAACCCTTCAGACTGTTTTGATTCAGTAATTTCTTTCCTTTGGAACGATGTCGCCTAGCAAAATTTTTACTGGTGCACAGACTGAGAACAAAATCCATTCTATGAGTAGCAGCAAGAGGCGACATCAGCTTTATGCTACATGATGATTTTGATGGTGTGTGGGCTGCGTGCAAGTCAGCCCCTTCTGTTTAAAATAATGGTGTGGCCAATACAAACCGTTGCCGGTGTTGATACTTGGGGAAAGCAGAGGAAGGCACACAGAGAGCAAGTTCTCTATGCAACTTTTATCTAAGAAAAACACAGCTCTCGACACAGCATTTCTTTTAGGACCAACCACCCACTGACTTCAAGAGGATTTTGCAGTATGCAAGGGAGATGAAAGTGGTCCAGCGTTTTGAAACTGGGATGCTTTCCATAATGCCAGTCCTTCAAGGCTGTGTTAGTGTGGGAGAGGGTCATCTCCGCACACTGGTGGTTTTATGACATCTACTGAAACAGAACGTTTGCCTCAGTTAACTTTTATGCCAAACACATGGTATTTTATAAAGATGACTGGCCTGGGTAGCCCTCTCACGTCCTCCAGTAGCTATGACAATATGTTCAGTGTTGATATGTTTTAATATAGACAAAATAATACATAATCACTAATAATTTGCATGTAAGTAACATGGTATATGCAGTGTCTGGTAGGCATATTACTAATTTGAATTGACTGGGTTTCCTAAGTCTTTTTTGTGACAAGTAAGTGAAAGCTGACATTTACAAAGTTGGAGGGTTGAAGTTAGACAATTAAATCTGTACTGAAGGCTCAGAAAGAGCATTCCTATATTCAAAAATTGTGAGTCCCCACAGTTTCCAATACCTACGGTATTATGCAAGTCATATAGAAGGAAAAGATGCAGGCGAAAAATCCCTTATGCTCAGACCCAAGTCACTCACATGTGTCTCCATCAAGCAATTACCATGTGCCACAACAATTGTAACTCAAGAGCAGGACACCTCACAGATCTCACTGGTTTCTTTTTGGACTTCACTGCTGCCATCTCAGACCTGCTACAAGGGTCACAAAAATTGAGTCCTAAAGCGTTCAAGCAGCTTGTGGAAGAAATTTTCCAGCTTGAGGTTTGGGATGTAGTAACAACTTCAGGAATCTCCATTTGATCTCTGTGTCCCAATGCATCTGCAGATACAGCCTTGATGGGATGGCTGTGCAGGAAAATTACTTCCGTTGTAGACAAAAATCACCCCTGCTCTTCTATACCTCCCTTCACTACAGAGAAATGCAAGGCTGAGGAAGAACCGTCTGAGTCTGAGCTACGTAAGAGCGTGGTGACACTGGTGGTGAGCTCTGGGATGCGGAACTCACTTCTGCTGTGGATAGCGCTGAACCCAACTCTTGCAGCTTTCCTACTGCTGTCCAAGATTTACCTCTGGAGCTGGCATTTTACTCAGCTTCTAATGGCCAAGCCAGGGTGCTTCTGGCCTAACAAATACATAGGCAGTGACATATAACTCAGTGTCTTCAAAGTCTCCTTTATCCTGAAGGATAATGGTTTTTATCATTTTAAATCACGTAATAACGCCAAGACACTGCAGTAATGGATCCCCTAAAACATACACACTGAAATAATGATTCTCCTTTTATTATGTCTCTCTAGGATGCTTAAACTAATAATCTCTGGAAAGCTTTCCCTGCACCAGATGCAGCTAGCGAATGGTTTTATTGTTATTCCCCACACTACCAGCATCTGATCCATGAAGCCAGGAAAGACTGTCCAGAGAAGCAGCAAATCAGCATTGATCACTGAGGGACTAATTTCCAACAGAGTGGATAAATCCCTGCTATCTCTCCTAATGTTCTTCCTGGCCCAAGACACCCTGACGAACCACTGGCCTCCCTCCAAGCCGCTGCGAAAGGAAGTCAGAATCACAGTGAGATGATTCAAGGGAATAGTCTCATCCATTGCACCCAGACTGCTTAATTTTATTGAAAAGCCCAACACCAGCTTGCACTGCCAAATCTGTCTTGCTGAGATATATATGAGCTGAAGTTGAGTCTGATCATGTGTCAAGGACAATAGCAAATCTGTTTCAACTGCGACCACGAAATATCAGGAGTTGTCTGGGAGTGGAGTTAGGTCCATCTTCCCCCTCCCGATGCACTCACACCAAGAGCAGATCCCTTTGTTTTGGCAGACATGATGCCTATGCCAAAAGTTACCTTGGGAAAGAGGAGCTGGACAGAACAATTTGCCTCCAAACCGTGAGCAAGTGATGGCTACAACCTGAGAAAACATTACCTCTGTTCTTCCAGCTCTGTCCGGAGGGACTGGGCTGGTGCTGGATGCTCTGGAAATGGGTGAGGGTGCCAAATGTGGAAGGAGATTCTCCATGACATTGCTGAAATGGGTGCCGTAGAACAGTGCTCCCCAATCGGCTCTTCAAATGTGTGCGGCAGTGTTACACACAGAAAGAAAATGTTATGGACAGATGTTATCCCAAGGAGTCCACTTCTCCATTTTGACCTTAGCATTGTTATGTGTGATTTGCAAACCAGGGATTTCCAGGAAACAATATGCCAGAAGCTCTTCACCTTTGCATATGAAACCAAGAACAAACTTTTTGTAACAGGACAAAATGCTTTTTTTTAAGTGCTAGAGCAGGAAATACCCTGCCCTACAACTGTAAATCACTTCATTTTAATAAATTCATGCTACTTTTTGTGAGGCTGTGTTTGACCCTTTTTTTCTTGGGTTTGACTCTGGGTCTATAGAAATGTTGAGAGTCTAAGGGTTTTCTTTTTTCTTTTTTTTTTCTTTATTTTTTTTTTTTTAGCAGCATGTAAGGATCTGTGTCTAGCTGAAGGATAATTTTGAAAATAAAATCTGGATGAATTTTCTGACCTTTATAAGTATATTGGAAAGCAGAAAAACCTCTGAAGAATGTGGTTTGACTAAAAGACTGATATTTTAGGGAAGCTGAAAAAGAGCCAGACACTTATGAATATAACAGCAACCGTAGTAATACTGGCAAGAATTAAATTATAAGATCTCCTCAAACTTAGATTACAAGTCCTCAAGCTACGAGGCCCTCCCAGAAGATTCCACCATTCCTAACTCTCCTACCAAAACCACTACAAAAGAGAATAGAATAGAATAGAATAGAATAGAATAGAATAGAATAGAATAGAATAGAATAGATATACATAAAAAACATATGGGGAGAGGAATTTGGATAAAATTGCATCCTTCATTAGGCACTCTACCATTTGAATATTTCTCATTGAGAAAATACCATTTATGTTACAATTGACTGAGATTTCCTACCCTAATCACGGAGCCACAGGAAAAACCTCTCAACACAAGGGGGCTGGAAACTTTTTAAATTGCCCTGGCATATGTTAAGGAATGAGGTTAGCCTTTCAATATTGAAATTGTGGACTGTCAAAAAAATCTCAGAACCTTCCTCCTGGAAGTTAGCAGCTGCAACCAAGTTAAGTTAAGCACGCACAGAAGAGCCTTTGTAAGAGAAATGTTTGGCTCGGACACACCGCAGGCTCTCAGGACGAAAAGCGTGGATGCGTTTTCCTCCTCTCACAGGCGCAGTGACATCCCTGAAAATATTTGTTTAGCCCCGTTGCTGAAGATAATTTTTCCCTGCCTAGGCGCTGTGGACCAGTAGGTCTGTTTCGAAATTAACAGTCGTTGCTCTTTCAGACTCAGAAGTAGTAAGGGATAATTGGGGAAATGTGTCAAACTGGCCCTGTTATGTTGAGTCTATTATGACTGGTCTATTATGGCTTTACGCTTCTGTTTTCCTTGGGACATTCTTAGCTGCGAGTTTGAGCTCCAGAGGGCTCCGCCGATCGCCTGACACCCAGTGATGGATTTTGCTCACCCCGGATAGCAAGACAGAGTGCTGCTTTTATTTGCAGCTAACCTTCCTAAAACAATAGCCCATCCATTGTTTTGGGGGGATTGCAGCTCATGTACAAACAGGATGGCATGACAGCGAGAGGCCAAAGGGACAGCCTGCTCTCTATAAGTTCATCAGGGGTGGTAAACACAAGAGAGGGGGAGAAGCTATTTAAGCTACAGAACAATGTTGGCACAAGAACAAATGGGTCTGAATTGGCCATGAATAAATGTAAGCTGGAAATTAGAAGAATATTTCTAATCCTCAGCACAGTGAGTCTTGGGAACAGCCTTCCCATTGGGGGCAAGAAACCTAACTGGGTTTAAGATGGGACTTGATAAATTTATGAAAAGGATTATATGTTGTGGTTGCCTAAGACAGCAGGGGACTGGACACAATGACGCAGGATGCCTTTTCCAAGCCTGTGTTCTTCACAGCAAAACCACCAATTACTCTTTCATATGTGTTTTTTTTTCAGGGCCTTCTTTTCCAGACAAGGGCTGCGCTTCTATTCATAACCGCATTGAAGGAATTTAGGTTCAAACCTCGGCTCAACCTGGCAGCCTTCTCGCGCCAGGCAGTGGTGCTGTGTTGTGACCATGCCGAAACCCATTCTGGGAATGAAACCCAGCCTTGACTTTTTTGGAAATTATATTATTTGTTGCAACTGGAAAATGACAGAGCCTTAATTCTTACAGTTCTCTTACCGATGCAGAGATCGCTATGCAAATTTGGCACAACTTGCCATTTCTCATCAAGAAAAGCCTGCGAGTGGAATAATAAGGAAATTCCCAATCAGGGGTAAGGTCCATTGGCAAAACTGTTTTGGGCGGTTTAAGCAGCTACACTGTTTATACACTGTATACCTGGAGGATGTGATAAAAATAGTGGTTCATGCTCATAAATTGAAATGGTTGCATAGCAATGTTAAAGACTTCTGTATTAACCAACTGAAATTTAAGAGAAATATTTAACATTAGGATTTCTGTATAAAAAAATGTAAGACAAGCTCACCATAATGTTTTTGCAGTAGGAAACAGTGGTGATACCATTCCAATATCTATTATTTTGTTTCAGGAAATGCAGTTATCACATTGTTTTCGTGCTAAGTCATGGGCTAGGGATAGGAAAGACATTTCCTTACTCCTATCAGACTTCCTCCAAATTATGGTTATGTTCAATACAGTCAAAGTCACATTACCTGAATGTCAGGAATTGCGTAACATTGCATTCCTATAAACACTTGAGCTGCCGGGTAGAGCTTCGGTTCACAGAGAAGGAAGATGATCACTCCTTAGAGGAACTTCCAATTATACGTTGGTTATTGCCTGAACAAACTACTCACAATTCCAAAAGGGTCACTTCGGCCTCTTTAGGTGAGAGCGGTTCTTCTGCACTATTAGAGCATTCAGCAGGCGTAGTTGGCTTCAGATGTATTTTTCATGGCAGGGTAGCTTGCCTGCCTTGGCATCCTGCTCTGGACAAGAATGGGGAAATATTTTCATCAATAGCAGAGGTCTCTTTCTTTCTGGTGACTTCCCCTGTGGGTAATACAGTACAGCAAACTCATGTCACGTATGGTACCTTATTAACCACTCCAGAAATTTGAGATGGTTGCATATTATAGTTATCCACCATCCTCTCATTGAGCTGTTGGTTTGAGCATTTGATGTTGGTTGCTTAGCTGCTCTTTGTGATCTCTTTTTTCGGAAAGTTCATAAAAGCTTCATGAAAAACTTGAAAGATGGTGGGCCTTACTTCTCTCTCTGCCAGTTGTGCCATTCTTAAATTAGGGATAATGATATTTACCTCCTTTGTAAAGTACTTTGAGGTGCAGCAAATGAAAAGCAGCAAATAGAAGAGATTGCGATTAGTTTTTACTTTATGTTATGAATACAACTGGTTGTTTCAGAGCTGTATTAACTTGAATCTGGAGTTCTATAAAACTTTATTAAATCAAGAAGGCGGGTAATCATTTTACGAACACTATCTTCTACAAGTCTATGCTCACTCTTTACACAGATGAATTCCAGATGCTTCTCCAAAAGAGCTACATTGTGCTTTATCTCACAGAACCTGGTGTTGAAAATGCCAAGGAAAAAATGTCTTCCAAGTACTAAGGGCCAAGCAAGTAAAGATATTTGTTGGATAGTGGCAGTCTATATGGACCATTTCCAAAGGAAGTGTCTCAAAAAGTAATGGACTGCACCAGACCTCTGAGCCATTTTTTTCTGGAAGACCAGTTATAAGCAGCAGTGATGATAGCCAGAGAAAAAACGTTTAAACTTCACAAGTTGGTTTGTGCATTAGAAAATAATCCACCAAAGAATCATCCTATTACGGATGCAGATTTTACACCAGCAATTAATGCAAGTTGCCATATATGTAGTATTGCAGTATAAGCAGCAGTTATGTATGACTAATTTCCATACCAAAGTGCAAAGTATTCTCTCGTGATGTTTGGAAACAATCATCTAAAAGTCCTGGGCATCAACAAAACCTTTCTGATAGGCTCAGTGGTGCTGTGTCTCTTTTCCTTGCAGTAACATGAGTAATTAGATCTGCACATTTCAAAACAATTTTTCTATAAACTCAGTCAGTGTTATTATATTTACATTTGGGTGGGTTTCCATTTGCAGGCTGCCTGCTGTTAGGTTGTCCATCAGTAAATGAGATACTCACAGGCCACAGAAATGTCAGAAGTTGTACGATGTGCGATGAGAGTAACATCACAGGTTTCAGTAAGATGATGCAGTCTTACTGGCTGGCACTAACGCCTTCATCAGCTTTTGTACTGTTACAAAAAACGTACCGATGCAGGAGGAAAGTGGGATTTACCATAGCAGATTGGCTCAGTGCAGGACGGACGCTCTGGTGGAGACACAATATTACCCTCATTATTTAGAAGAAAATGAGGTTTGATCCTGCTTTTATTGGAGTCAAAGGTGAAATGCCATGTGACAGCTAAACTATAATTTACCCTGGGAACTGCACGATGCCAGAGTGGGATCTGAGCAGTGTCATAAAATCATCCAGCTCTTTTTTGACAAAAACCTAGAGATAGTATTTAACTCTTTGATCTCCAGCAGCAATAAGTTGCAGAGGCAGGAGGAGGAAGTGGACATATTTGTGTTGGTACGTTTTGATTTGAGGTCATTGTCAGGTTTCCATATTTGTGGCAGAAGGCTTAAAAGCAGAATGTGCATCCATTTAAAAACAAGTAAAAGGACACGTGCAAAGGACTGTTCCTTGCATGGTGGCTGTTGACTTTGTGAATAAATCTCTTTTGCACATTTAAAGCACATGAATTTCTATGCAGTTTAGGATTGTGTCCTGATGGAAGGAAAAGATGAACTCAACATGATATAGAGAACTATTTGGACAAGTTCTGTCAGCTTTTGGAATTTATATGATATTAGCTAGCAGTCAGCAGCCAGAGGCTTTTGCCTTTAAATATTGTTTTATGCCACCTGTGACTCACAGAAAGTATTAAACTGGTCTAATAAGGTGAATCTGGTATTGTACAAAAGGTTCTTTTAATATTTTTCTTTATTCCTCAACATCCTGTATTTATTAGTAAGGCCATTGCCTGGTGACAGATCTCAGCTGCAGATTTCTTGAGGTGATACTGTTGCTTGTTTTCAAAACAGCAAATGAACAGACAAGAGAACAAATGCTTTGCCTGTACTTTGAACTGTTACCCCCTCCAAATTTCACAGTAGCATCATTTCTGTCTGTGTGTCTGCTAAGCAGAAGCAACATACTTTTTAATACAGTTTAACAGTTGTCACTTGGCTGATAATTTGCATTCTTAATGTTTCAGCTTGCAGTCATCAGCATTGAGCTGGCCCTTCACAATCTTAGGGCACTGATGTGATTTGAAGTATTTAACCTCTTGGATCAAGGGAACTGAAGCTCTGAATTTAAAACAGGAAAAAGAAGCTTTGCTAAGATTAAGCAGAATGGGGGTGCATGCTACTAAAGCACTTGTATTAAGCGCTAGTTTCCTCCCATTAAAGAGGCACACTGGGAATGGCTTTCTCAGCTGGAAGTATTGTTATGTGTATGTAGCACACATCCCCAGGGAGAGATGCTACATATGATTTACTTCTCGTTTTACAGTTAGATTTGCTCCACATAGATTGGGAAGCTGCTCCCAGCCTCAGAGCCGCAGAACGGCAGGGAAAGGACACAGATGGGAGCAGAGCAGCATCAGAGCAGGATCCCATCCTGGGGTGGCTCCTCGCTGCCTCTCACCACACAGTATCCTACATATTTCATAGAGCCGAGATAAACAGAGTGTCTCCTTCCAGAAATGCATCCCAGTTTCAGAGTATTGTTATGTTTAGAAATAATTTGTATGACTCTATTTAAGGTAAAACAGTAAGGTTTGAGATAAGCACATAGAGGATACATTTACGTACCCAGTAAGGCACCTATGTTATGAAACACTGTATGTTGGCAGAAGATGAAATGTTAGGTGGGTTTGTTGGGTTTTTTTTAAAGTTGTGGATTGGAAAGACATTGGAGCAGCTTCCTACGGGAGGCCCACAAATCGTTTTAATCTTGGCAGAATGGCGTCAGCTGGCATTAGGCTTGATCACAGTGAAAACACGGCGCGGAGGGACTCACCTCGACTGTCCCTGCAGTGCCTGTTATGTAGGGCACTGCCTCCCCTCCCGAGCACTTTGGGATCTTTCCCCCACGGAGAGAGACAGGTCCCGGGCCAGGTCACGCTGGGGGTGCAACACCAGGGAAGGTGGTGCTGCGGCTGTACACCCACACCAGAAAAGGGGTATCACAGGAGCATGAGGGGAGCAGGCGCGGGGCTCACCCTCTTCGCTGAGGAAGCCACTTGTAGCAGGTGGAAAAACTACTGAATAAATCTTTCGTCAGCAGCAGGATTTCCCCACATCACCTGCATGTTTGAAGGTCACCCTGAGAAACCAAGAGAGCTGCAGGACGCAGACGTTCCCAAGAGAGATCTTTCCCTTTGATGAGGTTTCCTGCTCACGAGCAGTATTTTCCCTGGGAGGCACTTTCTCCAGACTGCCTGTCCAGCCCCTGGCTCTTGGCAGGGGTGGAAGTGGCGAGTTCAGTTTTTTGAAGCTGAATGTTACTAATTATTCCCCTGGTGAAGTACAGCTACAGGTACCATCTATCTTCTCTGTTTCTAAGTGACTACTCCACAAGAGCCAGGAGGCTTGGAGAAAAGTTTCAATAACCTACTTCAAAAATGTCACTAGAAAGTATTTATTAACACTCAAAATTATGCGTTTCAGCTCAAATTATGCTTTTAAGCTTAAAAGAATTTGATAAACCCCACACTCACCTACACGTCAGGCCTCCTACATGTGGCCCCCACTGTTCTATAAAGAGTGGAAAGGAGCAGAGAAAACCAGACCGGTTTTACCTGGGGAAGTCTGTGAAGGGTCTGTCCCATGGCAGCTTCCAGCAAAGCCCCCAGAAGGTCTGCGGTCACTGGGGGGGGGCGTACTCATTCTCTGCAGCTTATCTCAGCTGAAAGTCTCGTCTGCCTAGCGTGCAATTCCAGATGCACCAGTCCTGCAACCTCTACTGTGTTTTGATTAAGCATTGGCTACAGATAAAGCAAGGGGATTTTATACTGCATTATTCAGATACATTAACTAGCCCAATTTAGAAGTTGTCTTCTTATCCCAGCCTGGGAAAGAACAAAAAGATTCGGTAAGTTATTTGATATCATTCGTTAAAATGGTGGCAAAATACACCAGACTGAGTTCTCCAGTTCTGCACTTCTTCCTCTAAACCTCCTCATCACTACACTTTGGTGGATTTCAGTCTGGACATGGTCCTCACTCTGTCTGCTTCTAACTTCACGTTCCAGAAATATCTGTCAACAAACAAACAAGCGGAGCATCAGTCCTCAGTACGCTTTTTCAGAAAAACACCACTAAGCATCATCCCTGTCACAGGACTTTCACAAATAACAAAAAGCCTTCAGAAAGTACCAATTTTGACAAAGCAGTGTTCAGTCACAGCAGAGAGGAAACTGAATGGTATTTCAACATCATTTGCACTGAGCTACTTTTACAAAACTTATCCTGAAATGTTGGAATGTTTTCTGAATTTTCTCTTGCTGTCCTCATGTACAAGGATGTCCGAAAGCTGATTTCACGGACTCTTTTCAGATGTTGCTAACACCCAAAGAAGAGCCATCGCACACTGTAGTGGTGGGATAAAGGTCTGCTTTCTCTTAAATTAACAGCTATCGGACAGGCCACCCACTATCCATGAGGCTAGTACTTTTAGTCAGAACCGATCTTGTCAGAATTTAAGATGATGGATCCACAGTCTCAACAATTCTGGTCATGTGTTGCTGCCAGTGAAGGAAAGCTACCTCTGTGATTAGTTACACTCACATAATGTAGTGTCTAATTGCTAGTCCCAATCCTTCTTTGCATCTCTGAGGTCTTGTTTTGACTCTTAATGCCTCATAAATTATTTTCCCTGTAAGACCATCAAGGAGGGCAAGAGACAGAGGAAAAAGCCCCAGATAAGGTGACATAATTGCTTTCTCTGCAGACTGAGCTTTAATAGAACTGCACAGTCACAGGTATTATTTAAAAATTGTTATAAGAGTCCCCACTGTCAACAAAAGGAGAGGAAAAAATATTATTCCTGAACTTCAGTATTCTAAAATAAAGGAAGCTAATAAAATAGCTGACAAGATGGTAAAAGACTATTGGCCTTTTTGATGGATCACCAAGAACTTGCTGAAACACCAATTGACAGACATTATATAAAATCTGAAACCGTCAAGTATGTGAAGAGCGAGTTGAGAATCTATAACACTGAAATCAGCAGAAAAGACCCATTGACTTAAGTGGAAGTATTAAACAGCAACTTGCCACAATCATAATATAAAACCTAACCATGAAATCACAAGGCCCCTTACATTTTATTGCTCTTCTATTTCTGTCTCCTTCACTGACCCATAGATGTGACAACAGAACAACTTCTATTCCTAAAGCAGTCTTCATTGATATTGGAGTTGGTGCAAGTTTTCAAACCGGGCCCAATGACGTAATTATGCATTATAGCATTTTTATTCTTCCTCCCCCCACACCCCAATCTCTCTCTGTGTCGTTTCTACGCTCTCTGACAGCTCTAACCCCCCCCCAGCATGGGATTAGTCTGCAATTGCCACGAATTGCAAAGTGCTCACTGAAGGGTTGGAAGTAGTAACGGGCAGGAGGGGGAATACCTCCACCTGCCCCCCGCTGCAGGATAAATTAGTAAGAGACTTCTAGTATTAGTGACAGAGACAAGTCAACAGATATGTTTTACTTTGTCTAAATGGCTTCCTAGTTTCTTTTTATGAGTAGCTCTTAGGGCCATTTGCAGGCTTTTTTAAGTGGTTACCTGCCTATTGACTTCATTTTTTTGGGTTGCGACAGAGTAGAGATAGGTCTCTCAGAAGGGAGAGGAATCACCATGGGACAAACACAAAGCTTTATAAAGCAACCTTTGGAGACTGTCCCTTAGCGACTGCGCTCTGGAAAAGGGCAGAACCGCAGCCCAGGACGCAAGGATGGGCTGAGGACACTCAGATAAACATCTCCAGAGGCTGTTGGGGTGGTGAACAATTGCTCCCCCTGGACTCGTAGGCAGTATGAAGCATGGCAACTTCACGGTCCTCACTAGGACCAGGCAACTCTGCTTGCAGTGGCTAGGAAAGGCTCTCTGCGTGGGTTGCTTAAGTTGTGGCTGGTGCTTCTGGCTACCAAACCTGCGCCTTTGGAGTGGAAACGGTGCAAGCTTAACTTGGAGCCTTGCAGCCTAACTGCTTTCAGACTGCTGCTTCTCATGGATTTAATTATGCAGCAGTCCAGGACTATGCCCGAAGTTTCTCAAAGGCTTGGTCAGCAACAAACATGCTACTGTGCACTTCCCTCAGCGGGGTGTCAAGCCCCCCCCGGCCTGGCACGGAGGGGAGAAAACTCTTTGTGCTGCAATTTTGAGAAAAGTGTTATTACAATACACTAAAGTGTTCTTGACCTGAGAAGGGAGTAAGGACAGAGAAACATGTACATATTATGTTGCCATACGACCACCAGACCCTGATAGAGGGGAAACTCTTGTGCGACCTGACTGATGTCTTGTGAAGACCATCTGCAGCGCGCAGGAACGTATAGGCCTGTGTCAGAGTGCATGGATTTCATTCAGTCCTTGCTCTGGTAAGGAGGCAAGGCATCCCTTTCTATGGGATGCCTCCTCTGAAGGAGAAGGAAGGGGCCTCACCAGAATGTCTCCCTCCAGAGGAACACCAATGACATTGCAAAAATACTGGAAACACACATTTCACTTTTTCCTACAGTCTCAAGGACTTTTTGTATTATTATTTTACCCTGGTATGTTGTGTGGAAGTTAGTCCAAGAGCAAAAATGATATGAAGTGATTTTAAAAGTTATTCCTGAGTCATTTTTATGGTTGTTATTTCTAGCATTTATAGCAGGTCCACAAAGCTGCTCAGAGAGTAGCTGCTTCTTGTCTAATATCACAAACAGTATTATAATTTTAAATTTATGATTGCTTATCTTTTAAAATTTCATAATCACATCATCAGTAGAAACACACTGTTTATACCCCAGAGGTAAGGATAATGTTCCCACCCCAAATGATATCATCGTCAATTTGTGACAGCAACAGAAGGTTTCTTGTATGTAACTTCCACTGCTCTTGCTATTTTTCATTTTGAGAGCATGCTGTTGCCTTGTGTCAGGCAGGATTTTCTTCTTTCAGTTCAGCTCCTCAGCAAAGCAACCATCTGAAGTACCAGGCAAATTAAGTATGTAGCCTACTCCATCCATCCTTCCAGTTGGCAATGGAAGAGAAGTAGATGGTTTCCAAAATACATATAAATCTCTGTATTTCTGTAATTTCTGAACATCTTAATGGTGTCCAAACCCAATCACATAAGAACAGTTTATTTTCAGTCTTTCAGACCTGAGATAGGACTATCACATATTTTAATACCCCAAAACAGTTACTCTTTTACAAAATATTGAAAGTTGCTGCTGCCAGACAAGTCTGGATTAAAATAAAAAATAAACCAGTTTTAAATTTGGAAGAAAAGTACCTAATTCCCATCAACTTGCAAATTAAAGAAATTGGAGGGGATAAAGTCTCTTAAAGGAGTGTCACAAAATGCAGAACGCAGGAATAGCTGAGTTATTTGCTTCCTAACTCTGTTTTTATATTGAGGTGGAAAAATGGACAGACACACACACACACACACACGTTTGCGCGCTTATTTTACTGTAGTTGTAGTGTTGTAAAACCTATGGAGGGAGGGTAGATCAGTCTGAAAGTAATTTTGCCATTACATTCCCATATGGAGCAGGAATCTACTTTTATTCAGAGTAACTGCATGCTGAGATTTGGGGTACTTCAGTTATTCTTGTTAAATCTGTTGGACAGGCAATTGTCTTGTGACCTGCGCTTCTACCTCTACCTCAGGTGGACAGCTGCGTTGGAGGATTTTTTATGCCACTGCTACGCCTTGTGTTGTAATTCTCCTCGTGACAACAGAGCACAAAACGGTTGATGAAAATGAACAAAGTGGTATTTTATAACCACATTTCATATCCTCCACCCACATCCACAGGAGGCCATTCAAGCAAGATCAAAAAAGGATAAGGTCATTTATATTAGCTAGATAATTTGAAATTAAATACATATTAATGCATCAATGAGATGGTAAATCTAGTCATTTCCTAGCAGAAAGAGGCGTCCTATGCCCACTTCCCTTCAAAAGGGAATGCCACACTAAGAAGACATATTGCAAAGATGCCTGGAAGATGCCTGGCCCTTTGGACATGTCCCGCATGCCTGTTTATAAAGTCACTTTAGAGAAGTCAGAAGAGTCTCCACTTCAGAAAGTCCTCTCAAAAAGAAGTTAATAGTAAGAACTCTGCAATTACTCTTCATGTCGCAATTTAACTTGCTGGATCTTGGGGATAAGTCAGGTGCAGGAGTTGGTAAATTCATGCACTCAGTAGTGCACTTCCATCCTAAATGTAAGCCAATTGTTAATATGGATTTTCCATTGATTATCAGAAACGCACCATCTGGGACTATGCTTTGTCACTGCGTTTTCTGCATTTCAGATGTTCCCGTTTTCCTTCATCTACTCCTGTCGTTCCACCTCATCATCTACTTGTACAGCCAGTGATATGATCACTTACACACATGATTTTTTATCCTTGCAGTCATATTGAATCACTATGCTCTTTTACTCATGCTCAGCCATATTGAATCAGTCAGTCAGTCATCTCACATCACGTTCAGGTGAGCAGCCAGGCATATTTACTTCCAGACTGATTCCCACTCATATTTCCTGACCTGTTCACTTGCACTCATTCATTATGGTGAACCCTTAGGCAGCAGCATTAGCTCAAGGGAACTTTGATTCGTAGAATTACTTCACCAAACTCTCTTTTGCCTAAGTTATACTTCTCAGGCATTCATTAACTACAGGTCGCTTTATTTTTATATCTTTGAAGGAAACAATTACAACATCTTTACAATGAGGGTGGTGAGACACTGGAACAGGTTCCCCAGAGAGGTGGTGGAGGCCCCATCCCTGGAGACATTCCAGGCCAGGCTGGATGAGGCTCCGAGCAACCTGATCTAGTTAGAGATGTCCCTCCTTACTGCAGGGGGGTTGGACTAGATGACCTTTAAAGTTCCCTTCCAACCCAACACATTCTATGATTCTATGAAACAAACAAAGGGATCATGTTTTGTGGATGCCTCCTGTGCTCGTAACTTGAGCATGCTAATGAGACCACAGAATTTGTCTTTCAGTGGCTGTACCTAGATCTGCACTAGCTTCCTAGCCAGCACAACTGGGACCAGACTGATTGCAACTCTGAGGATGGGATATAGTAGGACTCTATATGCATATATACATACATATGTACACGTACATAGTGTCCAAAAATGAACTCTTGTTCTTTTCCTTTATTCCCCATAGAAAGACAAGACAGAAGAGCTTTGTCCAGGAAGATAATACACTTGATCTGATCAGCAGCTATGCTTGGAAAAAACCTGACACTTTCTGAGTCGCTGAAGCTCATTTGACATTCCCTCAAGCTGCCACTTCTTCCTGTGCTTTTCTCAGAAAATTTCTCAGTAATTATACCTGGGCTAACACCAGCAAAATATGATTATTCATCTAGTGAAAACAGCACAGAGAGAACAGCGTACAGGTAGTTTTGTGAAGTATGTAGAGATGCAGGGCAGACAACTGTTATCTATTCCTTGTGCAAACAAGGTCTGCGTTTTATGAGTGATCCCATGGAGAATATTTCAAAACACGAATTAATTCATTAGCTCACTGCTCTGCTCCAGCAGTGGCAGCTACACTAGAAGCCCAGCAGCAATTCTTTTTGCAAAGCTCTGCCACAACGTAATCTCAGCAGTGCTAATGAGTGTGCATTTCTCTTTTACACAGGAGCTCTATCTGATATTGCAGATCAACTGAAAATATAAAACTTTGATTATTGATAACATAGATAGCATCATATTAGCAGCAGCAGCTGCCGATACAAGGTGACTGATGGAGTAAGAGAGCTATTGCCGTTTTTCTCTGCCTTGTACTTTGCTCATCTATCTTGTCCGTCTAAATGCTGTGATCACATCCATTTGCCATCTCTTGGCAACCTTCATTTCTCTTCTACATCCACAACTGGCATTCTGTGACTTAATTTTGTCCACTGCATGTCCTGTTTTTGAGCTAGCTGTCCTACTTAGTTGCAATTACATCTCCATGTATCACTGATGAATAATTTCCCAGATGGATGTTTATTATAAACCCATTCATTGATCTTCCTGACTTGCCCTGAAATATTTAACACCTTATATATTTCTCTTCGCTAAAAAAAAACATTCTGTAGAGATGTTTTATTTCTGCTCTATACATCATTGTTAGCAGGATACATTTTTTTAAATACTTGAAGAGAGAGAGATGAGCTGATTCTTCATAAAGTTACAGAATTCATGAGACACTACAACCCAGCTTTGTTCTTTGATCCCCCTTCTCTCAGGACCTGTGCTCTGAACACCTGTATTATATTTATCCTGGTTTTGCCGGAGTTTCTCATTTTACAGAAACCAGCAATTCTGATGAGATGTTCTCTGCATTTACTTCATGCTCAGACTTTAATTTCCTTGCAGCGGTTCCCTTACCACAAACACGAACCTCCCATCCTTATCTCCTCAGATATAAAGGTAGTGGGAGCTATAAATGTAAAGTGCTCGACCACTGTCATGGACCACTCATGGAAAGCTTCTTTCAGGCAGGCTGTAACCAATGCAGGTGGCATTAATATTTCACACAAGCTCACGTTTTTACTTATACTAGCTTGAATGTTCCTGCCTGCCTTTGCTGTCATTACTGGGACAATTCAGGCTTGATACGGTGCCAGGAACTTTCTAACCCCAAACCAAGACACTTCAAATGTCAATGTTAAGAACACAAAGTCAGGGAATCGCATCCAGTATACAGGCAGAGAAGCTGCAGTTAAACAGTCTATTATTGGCCAGTGTGGGTAAAACCGACCCTGGCCTCTTCAATAAATACAGGAGGCAAATTGCAAGGACTCTTGCTGTATTCTGCCACTGCTTGCAGCGGCAGTATAAGGTGCGTGCAGCTAATCTCCTGAGAGGAGCTGAAAAGTGAAGGCTGAATGAAGGACCTTGCATACAGCCCTTCTCCTCACCAGTACATGCACTACGATAGTTGTCGCTGTGATAGTAAATCTAAAAATGGGATATTGGCGGTTCCTGAGCACCAAGGTCAATTCTCACCTACTCCCGTAATACCCATTCTCCAAATTCTATCCCACTGCAAAGAGTTTATGGGCTTGTGACAGACAGCTGATTTCAAGGGTATCACTGAATCCTTTATCAGTTAATTTAAAAGGTTTCATTCGAGTCAGGGCCATGATTTATGTAGTTGAATTTAGGGGTTTTTTCACCCTTTTGCAGTGAAGATTCCTATTTGTTTTTCAAGTTTTTCCATTGAAGAAATGTTCAAAAGAAGGATATTCATGGAGTGTGACCTAACACGTAAGAATAAAGTCAGGAAGGTTCAAACTATGGAGGAGTGATTTACAATTTATCTAATAGGTAAACACTGTTTTTCTTAAGTAGCACTGACTGCTCTTCTGCACTTGGAGGAGCAGAAACTCAAGACTGTCACTGCCCAGACTCTCCTTTTCCTTCTCTTGTTTATTCTGCAGAAGCCAAACTCCCTCTGTACCCTAATTAAGGAAATGGTAGTTCTCTACATTTTACAATAGTTTGGATTCAATGGTAAAAAAATCTTTCCTATGTGAGCCACTATGCCACACTGCGATACAGATTGTTATGCTTTAGATAGCAATAA
The DNA here is from genome assembly GCF_028500815.1 of Rissa tridactyla. Taxonomy (NCBI): domain Eukaryota; kingdom Metazoa; phylum Chordata; class Aves; order Charadriiformes; family Laridae; genus Rissa; species Rissa tridactyla. The sequence goes on from NC_071470.1 coordinate 74,220,540, forward strand.
CAGCGATAGTAGTTGTGATTAATGTACCCCATAATCAACATTATAGAGACATACTCAGATCAGTAAGACAATCTTGATGATGATGAATGGTTAACAGGAAGTTTTCCTCAGCTCCATAATCATGGATTAAATATCCAGGACAGAATTTGAAATACCTCGTTCTTAAACTGTTGTTGTTTTGGGCAAAGAACAAGATTTGGCCCCCTGCGCTTTATTGCTTTCTTCATTCTCCTGGGTTGTATGTTGCTCAGGGCAGGGACCTGCTATTCCTCTTTGCTCTGTAAAATCCCAAGCACACTCCTGAGTCTTGTAATAAATAATAAAAAACAGCCCTAAAAGCAGAGCAGTAGAACTGCTTTCAAACAGGGACTTTTACGCTTTTGCATAGCACTGAATTCCATGTGTTTCTCAAAGTATTCCTTGCGAATTTAGTTGCTTTTGATAATTACACTGAAGGAAAGGGAAATAGTATTCACCTGGCTACTGTGCAAATGTAATCTAACATAATAAATGCAGTCTTTCTCCTGTGCAGGTATCTTTTTACAGTATCTTTCTTAGCAGTTTATATGCAGTTGCTATTCTTCTATCCTGAGATAAATTAGCATTGAATAATTGCAGTGTGAGGTCAAAAATCAATTAAATGGAAATTACAGTTATTTGTTTAAAAAGCTCAAGGAGTATTTCACATCAGAAGTCTCTTAGGTGACAGGTCAAACGAGTTAATCAGCTACCAGTTTTCTCTGCATTCCTGACTCAAATTTGCCTTTTGCAGGAGTGATAGAAGAAGAGTCCCAAATACCTGCTTATGGTCAGCGGCAAAGATGTGGGATTTTGGGGAAACTGCAAAAGTTGTGGCATCTACCACTGCTTTGCCACTAATGCATCTTACTGCACCTGGATAGCATGGATTTTAAACAGTGGAGAACTACACTGTGTGCCCCTGGAAGAACACACCTAGCTTCCTGGCCCATTCAGAAGTCTGAAATGTCTCAGGCCAAACACTGTGTTACACCATCTTTCAGTATTCAGATTTTTCAGCTAAACCTCAGGTCTTCCAAGTAGTCCTTGCCTGTTAGCTAGGCAATGTCGCAATTTCTCTGTCTCCCCTCTTTTCCAACTAATCAGATTTTAACTAATCCAGAGCTCGTTAAGAAAACGTAAAACATGGCACCTTCCACAAACAACTAACTTACAACAAAATATCTTCTTATTAAAAAAACAAACCAAAACACCATAACTAAAGCTGGCTTACAAACTCCTCACAGAAAATTTAAAAGACTACTACAGAATAGCATACATGTATTTCATCCTCTCATTTATAACTACCTTCTTTAAAAGAAAAAAAAAAATCCCCAGTAGACGAGGCAACACACTTATACTGTTCATCCCCAAATACTGGACGTAGTTTCATGATCATGGAAGACATCAGCTTAAAAAAACCCCACCCAATATTTGGTTTTGATGCCAAGGATGATGGGCATGCCTGTGCTGCATGTTGCAGTCTTGTGAAGGTGTAACCAAGCCAGCTACACCGGGGCGTACTCTGTGGGTACTACCAGGAAAGGAGCCTCCACTGATAGCAAAGATGAATCTTAAAAATACCCTCAAATCCACTCTAACTGGAAACTTACATGTTAATCCTCTGTGCTCCACCCTCAGCTGCCATCAAGCCTTCCAGTGAAGGTACTGCCAAACTTGCATTTCCAAGATGGTCCATTTCTGTTCTGTGTTTGCAATATATCAGGGCACAGTAGAGGAAACCCCTTGCTGAGGGCCTTACAGTGTGCTACTCTTGATTTTGAACCTCTTGTGTTCCCCTCTCCTCCCTCTCTCCTCCATAGAGTCAAGGTAAAGAGAGAAGAATCAGACACCTGTAGGGGATCTGCTTGACATGGACCCCAGGAGCAACATCAGTGTCAGCAGCTGAAATAGAATGTGGTGATGGTATGTCAGGAAGTTTGATTATGCTAAATTGCTTACCGGCTATTATTCACTGACTTGGTATATGTTGTTGTTGTGGTGGTTGTTGTTGTTGTTGTTGTTGAAATGCAATTTCAGCTCCAGACCTAATTACTGTGGCAATACAACTTTTTATAACCAGTTGCTTTTCTCTAAATAAATAAAGCATAGATTTCTTTGCTGTACTGTAATTAATATCATGGTGACCTCAGCTAGGTGCACAGTGAGATGGCTTCAGCTTGATTCAGAACACAGATAAATGTTTAAGATACCTAAATGGATTACGGCCCAGAGGAATCTCCTGGATTAGCAAGTCCAGCCTACTGTCTCGGTCAACCATGCTCTCTAAAATACCAGCCCCATCTCAAAGCTGGAGCGGCTTCTTGCCCTATCTACAGGTGATGCTCTAGAACCTGACACTGGAATGCTGCTTCAGTGGTTGGAAAACTTATGTTGTTTTTTAGACTATATTTCTTTCGGGGTCCTTTGCCTTAAATAGTGTTTCTCCAACTCACACATTTTCCCAGAAAATAATTTCTACTATACATTTCTGATCCTAATTGTCCATCCTAGGTGTGCAGTACAGTTTTCATTTTAAGCTTCTTGTTGTTTATTTTGCTTATTACTGTGGGTACAGAGGGGTGATTTATAAAAAAAAAAAAAGAGGGACGAGCTCATAACAATTCTGTGTTATGATTTGAAAGATAATGGAGTGATGCTTAGATCCTCCCTTGCCTGTTGGCCCAACTGTAGTTGCTTTTCTCTGCTCACCCACTTAATCATTTAATTTGTTTATTTAGTGGCCAAGAACATAGGCTTAAAATATGAAACTTGCATCAGCCATCAGTGTTTTCATTCATCATTTCCTATAATGTGTAACATAAATGGGTAACTATTTGTAAGATTCACACACTGAGATGATAAAAGAATTGGGTTATTTATTTAAATATTAATAGCTATGCTGTAATGGGTTACTTGTTCTCAGACTTCTTGGGTTTGCTCCCTCTTTCTTTGTTAAATATGGATCCTTTTTCCTTACTCTTTGTTCTTCCACCTACTTTTCTATTCCCTTTGCTTTGCTGCCTCTACTTTTCTGCAAGACAATGTCTTAGCTTCTATTTATTTGTTCCTTTCTTTTTAAAAAAAAAAAAAACAAACCAAATTATTTTGCCATTTTTCTTTCTCTTTTTATCTGAACAGCAGGAGAAAAAGTACATGGAGTTGTTAAAAGAAAGAGCAACAAATCCTCTGTGAAAGTTGCTAGCAAGGAATCCTCACTGTACTCAATTTTAGACTGACCCAAGAATGCAAAGCAACCACAAACCACCAAATTCTCTGCCTTTTCTATCATTCACCTACCTACGTGTTTTGTAGGCAATAGTGTTAAAATATTGCCGTGTTCTCCTTGCTCTTAAAAACCCAAACAAATAACTATTTCAACTAATTTTTCCAAGGATTTTCACTGAGCTACTACTTAACAACAGAGCGTTTCACTTCTTATCGTATGATCAGTTTTCTAAGCTGTACCTTACATTCATAAGTACCAAATAAAATTAACAAACTTCTCTGATAATATAATTACTTATGGTCTCTTATATTGTCACACATTAAATTAACTGATAATACATAATTGCTGCCATTAATATCTCCTGTCTCCTTAATGAAGCAAAAGGTAGAGGCACAAGCTTATCCATCGTGTCTCCGTAGAAGTGTCTGGACTTGGCAGACAGATCGGGTCCCGCCTCCAGGAATGACCCCTCAAACCCACCAGGCCTCACTGGTTTTGCTTTGCTAAAAATGCATAGATCCTCGTCCCTTTAGAGGATGTCAGGGGTGTGTTGTGAAAGACGGGGCATCTAATAGCCACCTAAGGTGTCACAGGGTGTCAAACTGGATGACTTTCTGCCTGCAATAATACCATTGAATAAGCAGAGTAGACTTAAATGTGTGCTGCCTCTCTTTAGAGAATGCATTTTCTGTGCACCAGACCATAGAGGGAAGCACAATGAGACCTTTTTACATGAATACTCAATAAAAATAACAGACTTACTGAGTTATTTTGTGGACACTAACAGGTGAAATGATGTAAGAATGAATCCACTTAAAGAAACACCTGAAAAATAAACTCTGCGTTGCAAACTGATATAAATTTCACATACCAGCAGGGAACTTCAATGAATATTAGTCTTGTGTAACGTGCTTATGTGTGCAAAATGGGTTTCTACTGTACGTTGGCTTTAAAAACATTATTCACTGTTTCCCGGTACAAAGCCCCAGCAGGCATGCACTTGGCTAGCTAGCGAAGAACTCTGCCCCAGTTTTCCATAATGCATTCATGAAGGGATTTGTAACAACCAGTGGTTACTGCAGCAGAAAGACTAAAATGTTGTGCTGTGGCACTTTTGAAACAAACACAAAAGTTCAATCGCTACAGCTCTTACAGGCTAATGATGTGCTATAAACAGTGGCATATTGCTAGCAATGTATAATCCATACTCAAAGCAGCCATTCATTAAGACTTATAATTTCTTTTCTATACGCTCCGCTCTTCAGGTTAAAACCACGGATTTCAGAAGCCTCTATTGGTGACTCAGCCTCACCGTGGTAAGTACCTGCACCCTGCAGGGCTCAATTCACCCAGAGCTTTACGGACAGTCCCCAGCACATCTACCTCTCAGCTCCCTGCATCTCTCAGCTCTCTTCTGCGCAGAACAGCCGTTGTCTGAGCGTCTGTGATGAGGCCAGGAAGGTCAAAGGGCTCGTCGACACAGCAGTAAAATGGGAAGCCTGGGGCTGCAGCAAACAAGCCTGGAGAGCGAGCAGCAAACTGCAGTCAATACGAGGCCCAGGGCTGGGCTACAGTACTGTAACCGTTAAGCAAGAATAATTAGGTCGTTAAAGACAAGCTGGGCTTAGTTTAAGGTGAAGAATGGCACTTCGCGAGCCAAGAAAACTTGGCGTATCAGGACTGGTGTCCTCCCCAACCTGCCTTTCTTCTTCCCTCACTTTAACACTAGGGAGAGCTGGCTTCTCTCTCTCTTCTGACTGTTTTCTTTGTTTCCAGCACTTTGCAAGCCTCCTTTCCTTAGTTTCACTCTTGGAATTTTTTTTTTCTATCTTTCTATGCTCTCTGTATTAAATAAAAGTGTGGCCTCAAGCTGTATGAGGAAGAGCGTGGAAAAAAGTTGGAAGAAAACATGATCATACAGAAGATTTTTTCTAAATCGATACGGGAAGGTATGCACCGTCACAGAGAAATAGGTGCCATTTATGGGTATCACTCTCTTCCTGCAGCTTAGATCTCCCTTTGAACCCGACTTCGTGAAAAACAGAGCTCGGAACACAAGTTCCCGTGCAACCTGCTCTAAGGTGACCCTGCTCTGGCAGGGGGATTGGACTAGATGATCTCCAGAGGTCCCTTCCAACCCTGTGATCTATGATTCTATGATTCTATGAAACCTGCTGAGATGGTACAGTACTCAGTTATGGAAGAAAGTGTCTTATGAGTGACAGCATTGACGAGCTATGTTAATTGCAAACTCAAATAATTGGTAAAATGCAAAAGGAGACGGATGGCCACTCTTCTGGAACTTCTGCCCACGTCCCCCAGCAAAAGAGCAAGAGCAACATTTGCCCTGGGAGGAGTCTGGCCACTACTCAGAAGCTCAACCTGGGCACTGCGTCTTTGGTCAGCATCCCCATATGAAAAGGCGTGATCAGGCATAGCAATGCCGAGAGGGTTTCATTCTCAGTACCAGAAGAAAGGCACTAAACTGGAATGAATGAGCTTTATTCCTAAAAGGGGAACTAACAGTAAGCACCGTCCAATGCAGCTACTGGGGGATAAATACATCAGGTTGCAATGAAGAACTTTGATTACAAAGTTCTGTTGTTCATTACTGAAAGTTCATTATTACTGCCAGGCCATGCAGTTTCACAGTGTTCACCTTGAAAGATGCAAATTCAGTCATTTTTGCATTTGCAAGATTGGATTTAATTTATAATGACTGTATTCGTATTTGATTTCAACCCTGGCAAATACTGGCTAACAGCTTTCATCTGTGCTGTTCACTGGAACTGACCCATTCTACCCAAAATTTAGATAAAGAATAAAAAAATACCAAAATTGGTAAAAAAACCCTAAAAACTTCTAGGTGTGTGTGTTTGCATTAACACTGGCATTAGTGTAGACAGTCTTTCTGGAAACTTGAAATATGTGTGTAACTCTTGAGAAAGAAGGCTTGAATTAGAGGGAAAGTGCCTGGGAGGAAAGCATTTTGCTCTTGAATCTCTAAGAGGAGAGTTTTTCCCTCACCAATGAAACAAAGCATGTGCTGCAGGTTGCGTGTGGCTGCTATGGGAGAAATCAAGCTTCTTAATGTACAAGACTTAGGAGCTCATACCTTTCTCATGAGCCGATCTCAAACTAACCCTTTCACCCCCTGCAATTCATACACAAAGGATAGTTTGAAACGTCTTACATGCATTATTTGCTTCCACAACCCCTGTGTTTTTTTCTGCATAGCCTGGGTACAGACCTTATTTTTATGGCAGGATGAGAATATCATAGTCATGTATTGGGATGATACCACGCAGAATGGGCTCAACTCTGAGACACATAAACTATGAAGCAGAAATATCAAGGACAAGGGTGGAGGTTTGGGGGAATTGGGGGAGAGGTTCAATCCCGGAACCTTAGCTGGACCTCTTAATACTACTGTTATGTCAATAAATCCTAATAATAGCAAAAATGAACCGGTTGGGAAAGCCTTATTATCCTTTTTCACTGCAGGCCAAGGAAGTTATTAGTTTGATTTGCAGTCAAATCTCGAGTAGAGCTGAATGGTTGCTTGGATCCAAAAGTATTCACCAAGCACGTACAGCGAGGGAGATGGGGCCCAGGAAACCTGGAGACCCGACTGTGGGCACACTCCGTGGGGACTTCAGGCCGTAGCACAGAGATGTTTAAAAGTCACCTTGCACAAATATCCAGGCTGCACAAACGCCTCTCTGACCTGAGACACCGAGCCTTTTGTGTTGTCTTTCGCTCGTGATAATAAATTAACTTCAAAGTGATAACAGCGCAGGGTGAAGTCCATCTCCAAGGACTGGAGATGAAGAGTAGTAAAAGAGAAGAAAATGCTTCTGGAAAAAGACAGTTTGCAAAAGTCTGATTACATTTTTCCAAATGATTTGCTGCTTGTTTAATTATGCATTTCTGTTCCTCCCTTGGTGGATCTGAACTCTGCTGACTGAAATACAAAATTTCCCCTCCCAACCAGTGAAACGAACCCCCACGTACTGAAGCTCAACAAAACCAGCAAAAACCTACAACTGGATTTTCTTTCCCTAAAATTACTCCTTACCTTTTATAACTCCTACACAAACAGCTGTGATATTGTAAATATGATAAACCCCTCTATGTGAGATGAATAAATTGATTAGGAGCAAAATAGTCATGTGGGCTGGACTACGTTGGGTTATTAAGGATTCAATAGCTAATTGCTTGCACAGTGGGATGAAAAAAAAGGAAGAGGTAAATAAAGAGAGAAATATATGTTTGTTTGTGGAACAGTTGATGGGCTGCTGGCCAGGGCAGGCTGAAAAAGACTGCAGGAGTTCTGGATACAGTGAGAACCTATTACCGCTGGTTGGCATGGAGCAAAATTCAAAAGAAGACATCCACAGACTGCGGTGCCTGGAACAATATAGCTGTGGTTCAAGGGTTTCTCTTTTATGGCCCGATTACAAATGCAATATAATTAACTGCAACATATACTTGCACAGCTCCTTTAATCCAATGATTTCAAAGAACTTTACAGAGCATAATTAAGCAAGGGAAGGTATTTGACCCGGGAGCAAAACTTGGTGATGGACCTCCCAGCTTCCCACCCTTTCCTGTCTTCTTTGTTTGATGCATCTCAGTTTACTGAATTGTGAATAGCAGAGCTTGGAGGCAAAGCTAATTAATAGTAAAATCTTGTTTGCGTGAATTAAAAAGGGCAGGAGTATGTGCATTTGAGTGGTAGTCTGAAACACAGAAGGCGTTAAGCAAGAATAAAGAATCAAGTAAGCAAAAAAGGAAAGATAAAGTCAGAAAAGGAGCAGAACGAGTTCATATTAGTAAAGGAACTTATGGGAAATGTGGCAGCCTTGAAAGGGTGCTGGGAAGAGTGGTGCACATCAAGGTGGGTTTTCTAATGTTCTTTGTCCACAGCAGATCAGATCCCCTTTAATAGTAAACGTGGCTGGTCTTTCTGCCTTCTAAATAAGGGTTTGGACATGACTCTAACTAGTCCTCAGCAGCCAATACAAAGAAAAAAATCTACAGCTTCAGGGAGAAAAAGGAAAATCCTTAAGTCTTCTCCCTACTATTCGTTGTCTGTAACTTTTTGAGCAACAAGCAAGGGACCATACACAGTGCGCAGAGAGAAAAACGGTAGATTAATTAGCTCCCAGCAGATCTGCAGTTCCCTGACCATGCAAAGCCTTCTGCTGAAAAGAAGTGCCCAGTCATTCTCCGAGTCTGAGCGAGCGGAAAAGGGAATGACTTAACGCCTTCCACATTTTAGGCAAAAATGAATAAAGCAGAAGCAAACCGGACTCTTAATAAATGAGGAGGGAATTTAAAAGTAGCGCAACAGTGGTCAAGAAAACTGAAGTACATTTGAAAAATAAGTGGTCAGTTTGCACCAGATGAAGTAAAATCCTTGAGCTGTGGGTGATTTAGGTTTTATGCAGGAGTAGCAATTGCTATTGCTGCAGAACAGCTGTGGAAACGGTCAAAAACTGAGCAGTTGCTGATTGGCTGATCTGATGAGACAGGCCACAGGTCAGCGAGGTCTCTGTGTCACCGAAAATCCGGCAAAAATAAGGACAGTAGCCATTTTCTAAAATGGGCGTTCCAGGACCATAGGCTGCTTGGCTTCTTCAGTAAAACTGTCCCAGTGAAGCAAAGCAGAGCTTGAGCTGCATAAATCTGTCTGTAATACAGCTAAAAATATGGAATAAATATCAGGATAAAGGCACTGCTGAAAAACGAGAGGAGTGCAAGCTTACAAGCTGTAGACAAATACCGTGTTGCTGATTTTTAAAAATAAAAATGGAATTGTAAAAAAGAGGCCTCATTAGTAGCCCTAGGACCTTAGCAAATTACTGAATAAAATGTCTCAAGGAATCCGAACAAAAATGTAATGCCCACCATGCTGCCAGCGGCGCTGCAGGCAGCAGGGACACAGGTGCACCTGCCTGGAGCCAGGTCTGCTCCTGCAGGACCCTCTCCCAGGGGTCCGCCAGGAGATGGGGTCATCTGCGGCAGGAAGAGGAGGGTCACTCCACGGAGACGGACGGTGATGCTCCATTCACGAATGCTCACAACAGGCTTGGAGAGCCTTGACAGAAGGAGCAAGGCAATATATACGTGAAGTGTTAATATTATTTCTGTTACACAGCTTTACTAAATTTAATGAGGACATTGAGGCATTCCATTAATCCTAACCGCAAAACCAGTGTCTCAACATTTTCTTGATTAAGCCATTGAAAATGTAACAGCTCTGAGTTCCTTACGTTTTTACACCGTGAGATTGTTAAGTGCTCTCTACATACAACTGCATTTACTCATGACACCTGGAATTCTATTCGGGCACGTCCTATATCTGCTTGGCTTCTTTCACAGCAGAAGAGAATGATAATACATAAAGTCCACAAATATATTTTTCTCGTAACACTTTGCAATAAGCGAACATTAATTCATGCTAAATTACAGTGGAGCTTCCACAGAATCACATATTACATCTACACAAGTATCCAGGGACCAGCCTGATTAATATCGCTATCACAATGAATAGTAGAGGAATTAATGTGATTTGCTGCTAACTGTAACAGAGAAGAATTTACATTTTACTTTTGGAAGACATCTTCCTTATTTTCTTATATAGTCTTTCCAACTTGCAGGTAGAAAGTATGGAAGTGATAGTCAGCTGAGTAAGGCCTGTTGGATTTTCACTGGTTATTAGACCTTGCTTTTTTTTAAAGCCCTGCTGTGAATACATGCACGTCTCACATCTACAATTTTGTTTTCTGCAATTTGGAATACGTTTTACAATTAAGTTTGCATTTGCTTGTAGTGAATTTGAAAAAAGCTTCTCCAATACTCTTGCAAGTAGTGATAATGACTTCTTTCCCTGCTATTAAAAAGTTGTAAAAACTAAAAAAAAAATCAAAATGAGATACAATCTTGAAGTCATAAATAACAGATAACTATTAAAAAAAATAATCCTAGCAGCCAACCAGCAGAAGTACATCCCAGTAAAATATACAATTACTTGTATCATTTATTGATGAACGTTTCTGTTCTAGCGGTATCTACAGGGCTCAGTTCGACTGGGTAACATACACGTACAGAGATATCTTTGCAAACTAAGTAGATGAACCCCATAAAAATTTAGGAGAAAGGAATACAAATGAAAAGATATTTTAAATAAATTTGCTGTTTGAAATACATTTTAATGGACAAACAGCTTCTCCTAATATGTCTCCAAACTAGCAAAATTTTAAGAACTTGAAGAAAATAAGGATAATAGCTTCAGTGTACAAAGATACTGGCTCTGAGATACTTGATCTTCCTTCCAGATACACATAAACAGTGAAAGAAGTGCAAGGGGTGGAGTGAAGATTGTAGAAGATGTTACAAGTTCCTGTTTTCTCATTTTCTTATTTTACTATATTAAAATTTTGCAGAATACTGGTAGCTCATTTCTCCAAGGCATTTTGCTTTTGAAAGGTGAGAAGGTTGGCGTTTGTGCAGTCTGGAACTTCGGTAATGCCCATCACAACCAAAGCAGACGGAGCAGCTACTCCTGCCTTTTAGGAATGACATACAGACTTAAAACATCCTAAAATGGTGATCTTGGGGACATTATTGACCATGCTATATCTCACTAATGCCCACCTCCTTACAATCAGTGGCTGCTGACTTTCTTCAGGGATAAACTCCATTCATTGGTGAATTTGACAGGAATGCCGCTAACTACATGATTTATACGGATAACTTGCTCACTACAAATATATTCACTCCTGACAAAGACCACGTGGACTACTTAGGCATGTGTCAGTCGTGTACGCCCATACTTTCAAAACAGCATCCAAACAGGAGTTTGGATGCGTTACAGTTTTCTGCTGTAACACAGAGCCATAAATTAAGCTGTAAAAATACATTGGAATTTTTCACAGGTCTTAGAAGTGTAACATGATGACAATCAGCCTTCTACTTATCACTTCAGGGCTTACTTAGTTCACCTAGTACCTAGTTTTGTATATAATTAAAAGGTCTTTGCACAGATTTAAAGGGAGATACTGCAAGGGGTAGTGGTACTGGAGCAGTCTCTGCTGCATGTAGAAGAGCCCAGTTGGCCTGGTTCCCCTTCCCTTTGCAAGCCACTTGCTTGGGGTGAAGCTTTGCTGCCTTCAACTGCAATTGCTCAGTTACTGTTTTGCAATCCTAGCTCCAGGGATCTGTGGAAATCCTTGGAGATATTCAAAAGCCATCTGGACTTGGTCCTGGGCAACCACCTCTAGATGGCCCTCCTTGAGGAGGAGCTTGGACCAGATGACCTCCAGAGGTCCCTTCCAACCTCAATCATTCTGTGATTCTGTGGTTTAGTGGTCTGCAAGATACAACAGGCATGTAGAGTCCACAAAATGAGAAAAAAAAGTAGTCACTGAGGTAAAGGACAGTGGGATGCTGGAATTGCTGGAGACTACCACTCTAGAGATGTCTTTGGCCCATTGGACAGCATGAATCTTTTTTTGTTGGTGCATTGGCAGAGGAGGAGTAAGGAAAAACTTGCAGAGTCCAGTTGTTGAGAGTAGGAGTAGGAAATACAAATGCAGAGTGTTCAAAGTCCTTTCAAAGTTTATGGTCGTAAAATTCAGGGCCTGCAAATTAAACATGCAGAAAGTCTACAAGCTGAGCTTTATGGCTTTTTTTATCCTGAGGTGGCCTCTATAGTTATTTGATTTTTAGATTAGAGAAACGTCTTACAACAGATATTAATTTTCCTCCTATCACAATGACTATCAAATAAAGCAAGTTTCTGTACCCATTGCCAACAAGTAGTGGTATGTTCCTCTATCATTATGTGCTTTAACTATCTTCCCAGAGAAAAATTAACAACGGATTTTTAAAGCAGTTCTGTGTCTTAAGAACCAATGTGATAAAAAAATCCTAACAGCGTGTTCTTCCTCACAGGACTTCTGTCCTCTCACTGCATCCATTGTGAGTTGGGTAAGCAAAGGCTAAATTAGCGCATGAGAGCACTACGTATTATTTTCTGTGGTAATAAGGAGTGAAACTGAAAATGGGATAAATTAAAGCGGGACTTCAGGAGGCATGCCCTGACTACAAGGTTCATTCATCTTATTTTCCAAAGCAGAAGGCAGAAGTGTTTCAAAATTTTAGGCTGCACTTGGACAAAACACTAGAAAATATGATGTAATAAGCAACTCTGTCTTCACAGGAAGAAAAGGAGACAGATCTAACGCATTTTACCGTTCCCCAGCTTCTCCGATAGCGTGTTTACTTGCAGGGAGTATTTGGTGGGGGACAGAGAATGCCATTTACTTAGTTCACGGAATGTCTTCAACTCAGTGAACTTTAGATGAAGCTTCTGGACATTGCAGACCTGAGTGGTTAGTTCAGGGTGTTAGGGCACTTGCTTTATCCAGCACTGAAAAAAGATAAGATTTTCTGTCCAGCAGAGCAAACATTTTATACCAACCTACGCTTCGCCAGGGCAATGAAGTTTGCTGGCCCTATTCTTTTCTACCAAACATGAATATTTAGTCCTAACAAAGGGGTTACAAGGCCTCGTCAGAGAGGCCATGGGTGACCCCCTGCCCATGGGCTGGCTCTCTTGACCAGCAGTTGGTGGCAGCCTGGCAGCCCCAGGACCAGCTTTCTCCATGCTCGGACTTGCTGAGGCTCCCGGTGTGGCTACTCCGCTGCCCAAGCCAGGGAGAAGCAGGATCTCCATTTCCTGCACTGAGGCTTGAACAGTCTGTCTGTGTCAGGATTTTATGAGCACTTTTACTAAAAACATTAACGAAAACTTGAAATTAGATAGCTCAGTGATGTGAAATATTCCATGCACAACAACAGTCTGTGCAACATTTGAGTTTTCATTCGGATTTTACTTTTGTAAAAATGGATGCTGGGAAAAGAAGGGGGGTTTTAATAAGGAAAAAAAAAAAAAGTCTTTATTAGTGTTTTTAGAAAAGGCTTGTCCTTTGGTAAAGCCATTGTGCTGCGTTTCTGCAGCAAATGGTGTATTAATGGGTTTTCATGTGCATTTCCCTGATAGATGGGCAGTATAGTTCATAAAAATGAACAACTATAAACATTCTAAAGAGGTACCTAGAAACAAAAGCCTAAAGCTGAGAATATAGGTTATCTTCCCAAAGCAGGATTGTTAGCTAGGAAACGATTGTACAGTTCCAAATTTAAAAAATATGATCTACTGCCACCTCCCTCTTGTGGACGGCTATTTATAGTGACAATTGGACGGCAGATAGCTGTTTAGCGGTTTGATGTCATAATTTATATTCCAAGTGAGGTAGATAGCTTTTTGAATGTGAATAAATACAAATGCTGATTCCCATCTATCAACATGTATACATTCATTATCTCCCACATTTACCAGAAAGCACGCAAGCTAGGATCACTGCCACAGTGGTAATTACTAATACGCAGCAGGCTCTGAAAGACCTAAAAAGTTTGCTAGTTACCATGAGAAATATCGCCCCCAGGAAATGCATGATTCAAAACCAGTTTGTACATGGTGAATGCCTACCCATAACCATGCATAATTCAAGTAATTCATGAACCATAGGAGCCTCACTTGTTACTCCTGAGACAACCAACAAATGTCATGGTATGAATAATAGAAGAACACGTGTATTTGTATAGCACATTGAATTATCTACTGTAACTCCTCAACTCATTGGAGCTACTGGCAATTATCTCTGTGTTGGCAGACACTGAATAAGGAGAATATTTACCTGGTGGGCTTTAAAATTCTGAAACCACTTCTCCTGAGCGGTCTCTGTTGCTTTGTCCTGCTTAGGGGGCTCATCAGGTGCTACCTGATGCTAAGTGTTCATTTTACAGCTTGCAGCTCTGAGTGAGTCCAGTTCTGAGTTTCTTTTCCAGTGGGCTGTTTTAACTTTGCAACTGTGGATGTAAATAAAACTCAGCTGACATCATTCGGATGCAGTCACCATCATTTAATTGCATAACTAACTAAGCTGGTGGGGAGGAACCTCTAATTTGTCAGGTCACCTACCTGGAGCGTAATAAGGTTCTGATCTAGCGCGCATCAGCACTCTGTGGGTTTGGTCACTTGTAATGTCCTGGCTGGGTTTCATCTTCAACACTTCAGATCTCTGCAGCGTAGGCATCAGTATCTGTGTAGTCGTCTAGACTCCTTTTGTACCAAATGGAAGAAACAGGCACTATTTGTTTCCACAGCTAGCAAACATAACATAAAAAAAAAGTATTCATTTGAAGGTAGGTAGCTAACATAGGACAGATGAATTTCTCTCCAGATGTGTCTATTCCTTCCACTGACTAGAAAGAGTCTAGAAAAAGCCCACCTTAGGTGCGGACATCAAGCTTGCAAATGTATAAATTTAAGTGAGCTGAATCATACCTTTATTGTATACAGAGCAATCATTCCAGGTGTGCTGCGCTGGATTTGGATTTGTGTGTACTTGAGATCACAACTCCACTTTCTTTTTTTTCAGACTGCCTGTTTCTTTTCTCCAAACATAGGCCCGATGTTAATCACTCTTCTAAATTATAGGAATATTTTGCTTCTTTTCTAATAAAATTGTTGATCTAAAAGGGTATATTTTCCAAAAATTGAAAACATTTTTACCTAATCTATACTTTGTTACTGGTGTGAGCTATTTGGTGTTTTGAAATGAGAACGGTACAGATGTTTGCCAGAATATCAATGGAAAACCTTAAGCATTTCAAGAAACTTGTATACTTGCTACTTAAAAAGACACACAAGCTTGCCACTTGGCCAGATATTTCCTAGCACATCTGGGCTTTTCTCTGTAAATGCCAGGTGAAGTTGACACGATACATAAGTGTTTTGTTGTTGTTGCTTTTGTGGTTTTTAAACTGATTAATAAACATACACAAACAGCCTGCCTGTGAGTGCAAGTGAACCGTATTCCCTGGACATTTTTCAGGCTTCCAAAAATAGTCTCAAGTTAAAAAAAAAACGTTGATCTAAAGGAGCCCAGCAGTGTCTGTCATATTCAGATGTGCAGAAAAATTGCAGTAGGTCTCAGGCACAGGAGTCACACAGAGCGGAGTGACACAACCGATCGGGATTTTTCCCAGGCTGACTCCCCAATACAAAGGCTGTTCAGTGACACGAAAGAAAAAAATGCTACACATTAAGCAGCAATAAAGAACACCATAGAATCATAGAATCGCCTAGGTTGGAAGGCACCTTTCACATCATCTAGTCTAACCATCAACCTAACTGACAAAAACCATCACTAATCTAAACACTATCTCTAAGCACTATGTGTACCCGTCTTTTAAATACTTCCAGGGATGGTGCCTCAATCACTTCCCTGGGCAGCCTGTTCCAACGCTTAATAATCCCTTCCGTTTCAAATTTTTTTCCTAATATCCAGTCTAAACCTCCCCTGGCGCAACATGAGGCCATTTCTTGAGTTGCCCAACACCAGTGAAAATGGCCTTTCAAGGCGCTTCCCTGCCAATGTGCAGCATTATTTTTTGTTTCGCCTCTTCCCTTTCTGGGCGCCCAGGAGCTGGGCTGGCTGGTAGGCGGGCACTGGGTGCCCGGCCAACCCTGGGGACGTGTCCCTTGGCAGCAGAAGCAAGCTGTGCTGCAAAGGATCAGCATCTTCTCTGCGCCCAAACAGCCTAGAACGAGCCCTAGATTGAGGCCCGTAACATCTACTTGATCGTAAAATAAATAGTGCAGCCTCTAGCTTTTTCCTGATGTCTAAACACATGTTCCATTACCCAGCTTAAGCTTGCGATTTTTTGTTCTGCTGACTGAGGATGTGAAAAACAGATTATTTTCTACATGCCTTATGTATACTTGAAGATAGCCACAGGTGTCTCTCAGCCCTCTCTAAGAAAAGCCAGGTCCATATTTTCATATAGACCACGCTGCTAGATCCCTGATGATTTCTTCCTTGCTCTCTGCGTTGGTTTCGTATTTTTCCTTGGAAGCAATGTCTCAAACTGGGCATGGATTTCATCGATGAGGAGGAAAGTGGAAGGATTACTTCATATTCTGTATATATGGCACTCCTATTTATGCATTTCAGCATGAAACTTGTTTTATTGCAACTGTAACTGTTGGTTATTTTACTCATGTTGAGTTTTCAATCCATCAGGTTCTTTTTTGCAGAGTTACTGCCTCCCCATAGGCAGTAGTCCTCCTGTAATTGTGTGCAGTTGATTATGCCTATTTAAGTGGAATACTTACCACTCATCCCTACTGAAATGTTTCTTATTGTATTTCAGACCACTTATGTAATTTGACAAGAACTCTTTGATTCCTAATCCTCCACTCGGAAGTTTTTACTCCCTTCCATGTTGTCTGTTTTGTTACACAAGCAGTAAATGAAAACTTTCTTCAGTATCAGATGCAGGACAGGTCTGCTTAGAACCCGACTTGATACATGTTTCATGACAAACCACAGACAACTTCTTGCTGACTAAAGTTTTCAAACTGCTGCTTTTATTTCACAGCAGTTTCAAACAGACCATTCATTTCCAGCTTGCTTAAGAGGAACGTTGTCAGATGTTTCCCCTATTCCCAGGCAAGTTACATTGGCTATAGGAAGCAACCTAATAAGGCAGAGATTCTGAAACTAAAAGTAAACATTCATTATGGTATTCTGGAACCATTTTCTGTGAGGTTGCTCTTGACTCTGCAGATTCTCCTAGCTGGTTTCTCTTCTGCTTACGTATGGGACACCTGGCCTAAATCTATTGTTTCAGGTTTGGCATCTAAATGGCTGGAAGTTTGGATTTTGGAAAAGGTTTGTTTGTGTTATGCCCATAGGAAAGGTCGATATATAAAAACAGAATTCCCAAGAGGGCGTAGAAAACAAAACGGCCCTTTGCTGAGGTATGGGATGCGTCCTTTTCCTTTTGAGCTGCAGTTAGTTACGTCTTCATATGTGTTTTTTTTCTCCCGGTCTAGCCCTATTTTGCCAGCTGGGATTATAGATCTCTGGAGGCAAGAACCAGCTGTTTCAGGGTGGTTGCACAGTGCCCAGCACAGAGGCCACCAGCCCTGGCTAAGGTGCATAAGTACTACTTGAATGATGAATTGATAATAATCAACCATACTGTCTATTTCCTAATGTTCCACCAGTCCTATTAAACGCATCGTGTACCATGGTATCCATAGCTTTTCTCAAGATATTTCTTAAGTAATCAGATCTTCTTGTCTAGAAGGTTTCTTTTATATTCAATGAGCACAAAGGTTGCTCCTGTGGAGCAGGCAGCTTACAGGATTGGGGCCAAGTGAAATCCTGACAGCAGATACTCGTTCGTCGGTCAAGATTTGGTCTTTGTAAAATCATTCTGCTTAGCGCTCGTGTTTCCACTACCCTCTAGTTGCCTCCTTTCCCATTGTCGATCGTTCCATTTCCATATTTACTGTTTCATTTTAAGAGGGAAAAAAAGTCATTTTCAAGACTTGCATAAATAAAGACTTCAAAAGAATTTCCTCGTGAATCCTTTTCTTTTTCTTCGGAACGCAGTTGCTGTAGAAGAAAATTAACAGCTACCACTGTATAGTTTATTTCATATGATAGTGCTTTTAAATGTTAGTTTGGGATTTGCATCTTTCTCTGCTTTATTTTGGATAATCTAATTAACTTTAAAAATAGCCTCCATGAGATGCAAAACATGGGAGAAAAGATGGTGGAAGCCAAAAGGTTGACTACAGCAAGAGTTGTGGTGAATTAAATTAAACTCCAACACAGAACAAACTCTGTGGAGTGCAGGAGGACAGTCTAATTTAAAAGGGTGTGCCTTGCTGTGCAGTCTCTTTAAGTGTGATCTGCTTTTGGCCTAATTTTCTGTGACAGTGTATTTAATAACAGTGGTCCCTTACTGAGAATACCTTCTGCCTGGTCTGTCACTGTAGAAATTCTGGCTCTGTAATCGGCATATCTTCGTCAATTCAACACTTAAATTTCCTTAAGGGAATTAAGAACTCTTAACAGTTAGTCATACAGCTCTGGATGAAGAAATTTTATGCTGCTACTAAAGCACCTCAAACCTAACCCATTCTGCATTTGTTGCTCCTCTACTTTGTTAGCTATCTATTAAAAAAATTAGGAACTTATAAAATAAGAGGGCTGCCTTATAAAACTGATAATTTAAAATCCTGGAAAGGACTCTCAAGGGCAGATCGGGAGTTTCACAACAATATGGATTAACATGAACTTTTTTTCTGGTGTGCTAAAAATAGATGGGCACCACTGTTTGACAAGCGTTTTATGGGGAATGTGCATTTTTCATTTATGAACATTCATCATTAAGCGGCTTTATATTTAAAACATTACCTAATGGAGCTGCATAGAGTCGAAAGCTAACACGTAGATGTACTTCAGAGCTACTTGGTTTCCCAAGCAGCAGTCCTATTTAAATGTGTACGTGCCTTCTATGACCTGACATATTAGAGGTTCTGAATCTAATTTAGTTTAAATGTGCAATTTTCTCTTTTTTTCCCTCCACTGCAATTATGCAGCATATGAAGTATATATAGTAAGTCTATGAACACACTGTGTCTGAAGAGCCCAGCAGACATGCTGAAGGATTATTTTTCTCTCTCTTCACCATTATACAAATTGTAGGATTACAAATCAAAAGAATCTGTAATAACTTCTAAGGGTCTTGCATCTTGTTTTTTTAGACTGCCTATAGACACAGCAGGATAAAAAGGATGCTTGAATTAAGTCAGACTCCTTATCTTAAGGAGTTCTGCATGCTGTATCCAATACAGCACTTGATTTATCAGTAACACATAACCGGTTTTGCCACTGGAGCCATAACATACTCAGCTCCAAGCTCGCAGCAGGAGCGCAAGGTATCCTGTCTCTTGCTGTATGAGCATCCCTGTTAACAGCAGCGGTGAGACAGGAAGCATAATCGTAGAATCACAGAATCGCCGGGGTTGCAAGGCACCTTTCACATCATCTAGTCCAACCACCAACCTAACTCTGACAAAAAACATCACTAATCTAAACTATATCTCTAAGCACTATGTCTACCCGTCTTTTAGATACCTCCAGGGATGGTGCCTCATCCACTTCCCTGGCCAGCCTGTTCCAATGCTTAATAACCCTTTCAGTGTAAAAAGTTTTCCTAATACCCGGTCTAAACCTCCCCTGGCATAACTTGAGGCCTTTTCCTCTTGTCCTGTCGCCTGTTACCAAGGGGAGCAGGCATTTCCCGTCCCCTCCCTCAAGCCCTTCACACTCCTCCAGACTGCTGCTTTAATCCCTCATCAGGTCGTGGCCACTTGCCTCGAAAGGGTGTAAGAAGATGAAGGTGGCCTGGGATGCCTGTCCCTGGAGAAGGCAAAGGTCTGTCTTTGGAATCATGGGCGCAGGGCAACCTGCGTCTGCGTTACCAAGTCCTCCAGCGTCATGTATAATGGGAGAAGGCACACTGATGAAAGTCAGTTTAGCGGGTTTCCCACAAACGGTGTCCCACACAGGCATATAGCAGATACCTAACTTGGCAGCACCACTGAAGCTAACCTGTTGTCCTTATTCTTACAGTTAAAAACTGTCATCACGTTCTTAGCTGAGGATCAGAGCGGGATCTGACTAAACAATGTTGAAAAATGTAGTTTGCTTAATTTCTGTATTTTCACTTTTCATTCCCTGCACATGGGAAGAGGCCGTAACAAACCGCGTCTTGGTCTAGACTGGAGAAAACGCGTTTCAGCACAACCCCATTTTGTCGAAGGGGATTTCAGTTCCTGCACTCTGAAGGCTTGCGATTTTCTTGCGGTCTAGAGCAAAACTGTGAAACAGCATAGCCATCCTCATATTATCTTTACCCATCACCTATCACAGTCCACTGTCGCAGAAGGCCAAGCAGAGATAGAAAACCAAGGCGGCAGCAATCCTGAAAGCAAAGGTGACAGGTAGAAAGCACAGGCTTAGTGGATCCCAAAGGGAAGTCTAATTTTAAAAGGGTTTGTTATGCTACTACATTTCAAATAATAGTATTTTGGAGGAGTTGAATCACACACAATGAACTATTTCACATTCTTAAACCACTCACTAATTAAAGCCAGACACATGAAAACTATATGCATCTTTTTATGAAGCATGCATCTTGTCCAAATTATCTCTTTATTACTCTCGCTAAGAAGTATATGTATGCAGTTCAGAAAAGAGAATGCACATAGCCAACAAGAAGGAGGAAAAAAAAATTATTGGAGGGGTTAGTTCGTCATTTGCTTTGTTCTTGATGCATATGTCTCAAGCCAAGACACAGGATGCATTTAACACTTCCCGCAGCATGTATGTCCCAGTGTAAAATAGTCAAGGTGGGTTCAAAGGTGCACCCATCTACCTTTAGCACCATTACTTACCAATGAGTTTCGCTCAATCTCAGTCTTAATGTATCTTTTTCAAAACAGAGTGCAATGACTTCTGGCTGCAAAAGAAAAAAAAGCCATGATCACTCTGAGCTGTCACCAACCGTCTTTCAACTGAGAAGAATATTTCTGTTATCTCTTCTACAGTGAATGCTGTTTTTATAACGACAGTCAAAGCACACATTAAATTTACTTAGTGATGCATTTGTATGACTGGAATAATAGCGTTTGTCTCCCTTGTCCACATTACTCCTATACCCTAAAATTAACTAAGCCATGTCTTTATGCGCTTTTTTCTCAAGCACTGACTGTCTGCCACAGACACCTGTACTCTGTGCCAAGTTCAAATGTTAACAATAAAACTAGTAGGAGTAGATTGGTGTGAAAAGGCACAAAAGTCAAATGGAGCCATCTCTAATTTTATCTTGCTGTCACATCCAATGGCACATTCCCAGTCATGTAATAATAAGGAGAACAGAGGGAAGGCTGAGATTAGATGAGAATAGTAAATTGCTTTTTGACAACTGGCTTCTAACTTTAGGTTTCACACATATCCCTTCCTCAGCCCCACCGAATTCAGCACATAAAAATATAAGAAGCTAAGGCAGTCATAGGCAGAGTTGGAAGGGATCTTAAAGATCCAACCCCCCTGCCCTGGGCAGGGACACCTCCCACTAGACCAGGCTGCTCAAAGCCCCGTCCAGCCTGGCCTTGAACACTTCCAGGGATGGGGCATCCACAACTTCTCTGGGCAACCTGTTCCTGTGCCTCACCACCCTCACAGTAAAGAATTTCTCTCTCATATCTAATCTAAATCTCCCCTCTTTCGGTTTAAAACTGTTACCTCCCCATCTTTTCTTGTAGGCCCCCTTCAGATACTGGAAGGCCTCTATAAGGTCTCCCTGGAACCTTCTCAACTGAACAACCGCAACTCTTTCAGCCTGTCCTCATAGAGGAGAGGTGCTCCAGCCCTCAGATCATTGTCATGCCCCTCCTCTGGACTTGCTTCAACAGGTCCATGTCCTTATATGTTGGGATCCCCAGAGTGCGATACGGTACTCCAGGTGGGGTCTCATGAGAGCACAGTAGAGGGGCAGAATCACCTCCCTCAACCTGCTGGCCACGCTTCTTTTGATGCAGCCCAGGATGTGGTTGGCTTTCTGGGCTGCGAGCGCACATATTCAGCTCATGTTGAGCTTCTCGTCCACCAACACCCCAACACCACCTCCTCAAGGCTGTTCTCAATCCATTCTCCACCCAGCCTGTGTTTGTGCTTGCAAGTGCCCCTACCCACATTCAGGACCTTTCACTCGGCCTTACTGAATTTCATGAGGTTTGCACGGGCCCGCCTCTCAAGCCTGTCCAGGTCCCTCTGGATGGCATCCCTTCCCTCCAGCGTGTTGACCACACCACACAGCTTGGTGCCGTTGGCAAACTTGTTGAGGGCGCACTCAATGTTTTCCTGAAGCAGAATGAGGAACAAAGAAGCTGTATACAGGGACATAGGTAATGGAAAGCCCAATAGGAATTTTTAGCTCCTTCATTTTTTAATGCTCTCTTCTTGTTTAGGGGTGCTTTATTACAGTCAATTGCTCCTCCTCATTAACTTATAGTTTGGCGCTGATAGCTCTATAAACTGCCCTAACAGCCCCCACGAGTACTGCTGTAGTGAAGGATCTGGTTGTGTTTCCATTATAAACCTAGTTTCAGAGATATTTATAACTCAGCCATTTTAATTTGCATCAGGCTTTGGGGAACTTGGCTCACGGGTCAAAGAGTGAAACAATTTTCAGCTTATGTATTTGAAAAGATTTTAGCCAAGAGCAGTTTGCAAGTACAGAAGATTTCATCATAATTTAGAAGTTTCCAGGACAAGAAAATTTATATTATCTTATGCAGTAATTATGTAACGTGAATTATATGTTACACTTGTGTGTACAAATTCAGATTAATAAAAGACACTGTATTAATTCTTTAAGATGTTGTATTATCAGCATCAAAAGATGCTGTTTTTAAAAATTACCTAAAAGGTAAAAGCATTGATGGTACAATTTCACCTTCAGTTTTTGAAAATCTGTAAAAGATTTTGCATTTATAACTGTCTCGCAAAATGTAGAACAAGAAAATGTTGATGAGGAATAGCAAAAGAAACCCAAAACTGTGAACAAATCTAAATACACGATTAGTTCATGTATTATAATGATAATGTACTTGTACAAGAAAAAATTCTGACATTTCCTTTTTTGGGGTCCTTACATCTGCCTTGAATGTACACAGTATCAAATCCAATCTCTATCCTATTAACAAGGAAATGAAAGCTGCTTAACTCTCCTTTAAGTTTGGGGCTGGATGATAGTTACCTTTACAGTTGGAGTGCTTTTCTAGTGTGGATATATTTACATAAATATATTTGTAACACACATTCAAATATTTGTTTGAATATTCAGTAATATTTGTCTTCTGGCAAATATTATTCTAACTTATGTTTATGGTAATTTTCTCAGTTATTTAACTTGAGAATCTAATAAACAAAATTTCTATTCTAGATTACTTCATTGAGATCCTTCTCTTTATTCCTGTTTTCTATTGCACATCTGCTTGATCTGTGTATTTCATTTCTGTCACTAATAGTCTCAGCTCTACTCTAAACCACATAGTTTCTAGTCTAAGCCAATTTTCACTTGATAACTGGTCTTTCACTCTAGCTCCTACTCTGTCAGTGAGTTGCATTACCTCGTCTAGGTCACTGATATAAAAATTGAACAGACTCATCCTTAATGATTACCCTTGTAGAGGTCCATTAGTTGCATTCCTCATTCTGAAGTTCAAAATTACCCTGTCTTTGATGGTTAAGCCTATTTTGCATCTGTGCAAACACCTTATCTTTTTCACTTGCTGACCTTGTACATTAGCATTTTTTCCCACTTTGTTTTGTCTATCAAACTGCCTTAAAGTCCATGGAAATTGTGATGACGGCTTCCTCTCTCTTTTTGACTTTACCTGCCATTTCTTCCCCCCTTATCCTGACCTGCTTCACTAACATCCCTTTTCAGTACATTCTCAGATGTCTCATAAGAGTTGTTTCCTGCTTTATATGGAACCATCCTTACTATTATGAGTGCCCTTTAGTTACTGCCCACTCTGTCCCTAAACCTTGACCCAGCTACGAAACAAACTTTCATTCAATTTTAGATATGGAGGGGCTCTCTTTGAAATAAAAGACCATATTCTACTGCTTTTAGATATGTATATAAAAAAAGTATATTGCTAGTATTGCTAATTCCCAGGATAGTTTGGGAATCATATATACTATTTACAAATATTTTCACTTGGTTTAATTTTGAATGTGATTTTTAAATATGACATTTTACAGTTCAGCACTGATTGGTATTAAATACACTATTATCCATACTGGCCAGTTTTCAGTAATTACATATTAAATATTTCCCTGAACATTTTAAATCTCTTCAACACATCTAAAATAGCTAGTTTCAGCAAGGAATAGCCTATGTATATCTGTTTTATTTGCTTTATCCACAGTGTCTCTGTATTCAGGTTTCAGCGTGCCTAAGCTTATGGGTAATGGCTGACATTGTGGATGTATGGTTTATATACAATTGCAAAACCATGCCAAAAAATACTTATTTAGTTTCAGATGGACAGGTTCTTTACATTTCTGTAAAACCCCAGAGCTGCAAACAAATATATAATTAAGATCATGAGTTTTTCCATTGCATATTGGGTACTTATGTATTTAAATTTTAACATGTGCAATAGCATTTACAGAACCGGGGTCAGAAGTCTGAAAACCTGATACCGTAATTACCTTTGCTAAAATCTCAAATCTTTCAGTACCTGAAAATAATAAAAAAAAAAAAAGTTGCACTTCCTTTACATCTTGAAATGTAATGAAAGGTCAAGAGCCCTAAGTTCCTGCAAAACTAAATTTCTGAGGATTTTCATTATCAAAATCTCAATATAAACTTTTAAAAAACGGAGTGTCTGCTTTCATTAGGGTCAAAACAATTGTGTGACCCTCAGTTGGACTTCCATCATATAATATGATCTGACAGCTGCAAAAGTCAAAACGTGCACTTCAACCTTATCAACCTAACACACTCAACCTTATCAAGACAAATCTTTACGACGTCCATTCTCATTTTGACAAATGAGCATTTTCTGACTGAAAATCATTCTGATTGTTCTAGAAATAATCTAAAGTATTTTGCATAGTCATTGTGAAGTTTGATTCATGGCTACAATGCTCTGAGATCCCTCAAAGGAAAGTCTCTTCGTAAGTGGAAGCGGGTAAGTACCACTGCAGCAAGCACTACAGTTTCTTAGGTTCTTTTAATTTGGTTTTGAACAACTGGAGTTTTTACCTCCATGACAATCCAGACTGGTTTTACAAAGGAGAAACTGAGGAGGACTTTATCTGAAATATGGTCAAACGAAGTACTCATTTAAGAATTGTACGCAGCATCTTACCTGGCTAGATCAGCGACAAAAAGGTCTCATTATCTTCACTCTACATCCAGTCCCTCTGTAACTTCTATTTCCAATGAGGATTTAAAATCTTTCTCCTTTGCCTCTTCCTACTGAATTATAATTGAGCTTCAAAAGGACTGCACAACTTGCCTGTCCAGAAAGCCCTAAAATAATAACACTGAATTTTGCAGGACTTTTCAGATTTTCTCTTCTACAGTGTCTTCTTAATCATTTCCCCAGCTGTACAAAGGCATTGGTGAGATAAAAGAGCCAATGATTAATTTTTTTAAAGCTTGCTATTCATGTTTTTTTTCTTTTTCTTCCATGATCATTTTTAAGGAATATGCTCTCTTTCTCACTACAATAAATAAGACTTCTGTAAATAAGATCTGTGTCTAATGAATGAGTGGATTGTATTATATTTTGACACCATAGTAAAATTTGTCTTCAAGGAGATCAAAAAAGACAGAAGGGAAGAAATGCCTAATGTTTGCATTTGAAGTTGCTGCAAAAAAGGGAATGTAAATAGTCATGGAAGAATACTATATTGTATCTTCGCTAAATGGCAAGGGGCTTTGGGCTGTAGATCTACTAGACCACCCAAGAGCAAGTAATACATACCATGTTCTGTGCCTTATGTATTCTATCAAGTCCTTAACATGAGGATATATTTACCACACAAAAATTTAGCCACAGGAAAGATTGTTCCTATATTCATTTACTCTCTTATGCATGTATGTTGGAATAATTACTCATGTACTAAATATTGTAAACTAGAAAAGAAATGTTCCGCTGCAGTTATCTACAACCTAATAACTAGTAAAATAAGCAACAGCTAGATATTTTGAATAAACATTTAATTACAGTTAAATATCTGGATCTTTTCAATATCAAATTAAGTTCAAACCAATGCAAATTCAAATAAGATAGCATTTTTGAAGTTATCGGAACAAAGATAAACAGCAATGGTTTGCTTCAAAGACGTAATCACCTTTGGAAAGAGAGCTACGGTGTTCACTGATGTTTGTTGTTACATTTACAACAACACAAAACTACTGGAGAGAGAATACATTTAAAACCCAAGGCATTCAGATGTAAAATGAAGTTTCAATAGTGGCTGAAGGGAAAAAAATAGAATGTTTTAGAATCTGTGAGTTAATCTTGCAGACTCTTCTTTTACACCATGGGCTACAGAACGGAGAGTCAAGCTCTGGAGAAGGTTGTGCCCCAACAAGGTAACATAAATTCTACATTGTGAACCAAACTAATCAAGAAGTCAAACCTTCTGAAAAACCATATGGTTGGCATTCTTTCCTAAATTAATTGAAAATAGGGTTGCAAATAAATGAAATTCTATTAACTGGTAAGCAGAGGGGAGAACAAGCTGACCGTCATCTACAGACCCCTTCTGTGACTCAGACACATACAGACAAACAGAAAATCAAAGTTATTGTATTTAAATTATGTAACTTCGTCCCAATTTCAAACATCAACTTTTCTGAAACAAGTGCCCTTCATCTTGCAGATGTGTCACTCAGAAGTTCGCTTCCTGTCTAGAGGGTCATGATGCCAAGCAGCTGATATTCTTAGGAAGAGTGTTGGTGTGAATTTCTGCAGGGGCTTAACTCTCGTTGCATGCTGCCTTTTCCCTATGCACAATCCATGAAATTGCCTACTGGAGGTCTGTACAGATTCAGAAACAATGAGGGCTACAGACAGACATGAACCATGAGCATTGTTTGTATTTTCTGTGATATTTGCGTGCACTCGCCAAACCAGCCGTGTCCCATTCCCATTCATTGAATCATTTGCTCCTACTCTGTACTGCTTCGTGTTTACATGGGATCACACACCAGTTTATTCCACCTTTTTTCTTTTTTCATTCCTGTTTTGGTTGGTTTCAAAATTTTTCCTAATGCTATGCCCAGAGCCTCACAGCACCTTGTCCAGAGGCTTGAGAGTAGAGCTGCATCGGGAGAAGGACTGAAGGGAGCTTTCTCTGATTTTGATGGCACCAGGAATGCACTCTGCTGAGTCTGCTTTAGCCCCCTGGGTCTGCCAGCATGGTTTCTCCTGGGGATCCAGGGTGTCACACTCCAAAGCATCCAGAGAAAAGCCCTGTATAAAAATGCCCAAGTGCTATATAGACCTTAAAACAGTCCAGATTTCCAGCAGGCCTGCTGGGGAATTTGTGTTTCAGCTCACCAAGGCCGATTTCTAATTGTACAGATTTCTTCCTTTAGAAACACTGCAGTGAGGATGCTGTACAGATAAGCCTGCCCCATATTGCCTCTGTTAGAAAATTCTTCTTGCTTTTCTTACATTTTGCTCTGTGTTGCAAAAACATCTCATTTATATGCTACGCACCACATACAACTGAAATGTGCATTAGTCCAAGTGAGATAATAAAAACTGGAATCCTTCAGTGGCCTTGCTCTCTTCATTTTTCACTTTCAACAGAATCTCACCTGTCACAGTCTTCAGCATCCAGTTCATACTTTTTTTTTCTCTTTGCACATTTTGACTGTCTCTACAGAAAAGGAGATCATACTAAGGAATACTTAATAAGCGTAAGACATATTCTGTCTCTATGACGAGGAGCATTTTTTTACTCGTGGCTACATATTTCAAGAATAGTACTGCAAAAATTGAGATTTTTTTCTACTCTCTAGGGGTACTATACTACTCATATATTTCCACACCACTTTTCATACTTACCCTTTCTTACACTACGTATATTACCCCCAGGTCTAGGAACAATCTCATTTCTGTGTGTACACATAGAAACTCCTGTAGAAATCAGTAACAAATTATAGAATCACAGGATCACAAAATGGTTCGGGTTAGAAGGGACCTTAAAGACCATCTAGTTCCAACCCCATTGCCATGGGCAGGGACACCTTCCACTAGACCAGGCTGCACAAAGCCCCATCCAGCCTGGCCTTGAACACTTCCAGGGATGGGGCATTGACAACTTCCCTGGGCAACCTGTTCCAGTGTCTTGCCACCCTTACAGTAAAGAATTTCTTCCTAATATCTAATCGAAATCTACCTTCCTTCAGTTTAAAACCGTTATCTCGTGTCCTATCAATACACTCCCTGACAAAGAGTCCCTCCCCATCTCTCCTGTAGGCCCCCTTTAGGTACTGGAAGGCTGCTATAAGGTCTCCCTGGAGCCTTCTCTTCTCCAGGCTGAACAACCTCAACCCTCTCAGCCTGTCCTCACAGCATACGTGCTTCAGCCCTCTGATCATCTTCGTGGCCCTCTGCTGGACCCACTCCAACAGGTCCATGTCCTTCTTGTGGTGAGGACTCCAGAGCTGGACACAGTACTCCAGGTGGGGTCTCAGCATGGTGGAGTAGAGGGTCAGAATCACCTCCCTCGACCTGCTGGCCATGCTTCTTTTGATGCAGCCCAGGATGTGGTTGGCTTTCTGGGCTGTGAGTGCACATTGCTGGCTTATGTTGAGCTTCTTGTCCACCAACACCCCCAAGTCCTTCTCCTCAGGGCTGAATTAATGTAACTTTCTGTAATAAATATGATTTTCACCAATGCCAGAGTTTTTACATCTGAAATTTCAGATATGTGATTGAAACTATTTCCAGTAAATCAGAGAAGATACTTCAGAAAGATTCATATGTTCAATATGTTGAGATGGTTTTAAATGATCTATTTCTTTGGTGGCAGGTACTGCCTCCGCCTCAGATTAACTCTGAGACCCCATCTTGATATTCATTTTTTATTCCAAATGAAATGGGGTCCCTGAAAGGTTTTAATGATCTGATTTGTGAGGGAAGATTGTATCTAGACCTTAAAGGACACACAAACGAGGACTGCCAAATAAGCTAGCAATGGAGAAGCCCTCAAAAGGAACTTTACTACTTTATACCCTTCAGCTTGGCAGTGGTATTAGATCTGGAAGAAGAGTATGGTGTATTCCCATAAGGAGGTAGCCATGGAAACATTACTTCTGTGTACTGGAAAGCTTTGTTATCTCTCCATTGGTATCACTGGGGTCCGATTCATCCCTTGTTTTTCCTCTGCATGGTCCTCTAAGACTCCTTCTTTTGTACCAATTGTTACACTCCATCCCTCCAAATGACTTGTCAGAGTCTCAGTCATGGCTGCACAGTGTGAGGCTCACTTTTGTCCTTCCCCACCTTGGCTCAGCTGTGCATCATGTAACACTGGAGGCTACTCTACTCCTGCTCACAAAAACTCCTATGAGCCAAAACAGCAGATGGAAAAGAGGGAGGTAGAGACGAGTCCTTGCCTTCCCCTTTCTACTTCAGATACAGACTCTAAATCAGTAGCAGAAGATACGTTGTAGGAGAAGTAGCACTGGTTCTAATTTTGTACCGTGGTGGTCTTTTTCCGTGGTTAGCAAAGAAGGCATTTCCCCACCATCTGGTTGTACAGTCTTAGAAATTAAGCCTCAGACAGATCCTAGAAAACTATCTAGGCTGGTTCTCCCTGTTCCCTACTAACTGTCTTCTTAAGCCCTTACTTATAAGGCCTCTGGGAAGGCAGGAGCCTTCCACGGTACTCAGCTTGGTCAAACATTTTACTGCACTGCCAGGTAAATTTTTTTTCCATATCCTCTACCCTATTATCCTAGTTTTTCTTTACTGTGAAGTTAACCTGCTTTCTCCTTGCCTGTCCTTTAATCTGTACTTCCAATGTCATCTCTATTTTATAAACATTTCAGGGCACTTTTATTCTCTATACTTCTTCTTGCTCAAATCCACATTTAACAATAAAAAAGAAATAATAATAATTAATTATAATTAATGAGAGGTAGTTTCAAAATTGAAAGCTGTTCGGTCCCAAATTTCTCCTGATTTGGGGCTGCACAGCTCTGGGTTTTGGCAAGTGTCCACATCTAATAATAACAATGCTCAATGACACAATGACTTTTAAAAATGAGGTTTAAAAAAATCTGTTTAAGCCAATAGCCACATTTGCCACCAAAAATTCCCAGTATTACAGAGAAAATGGATTATCATGAGAAGTAGTAATCCCATCAAACTGTCTTCTAATTCTATTAAAATTATGCAAGTGACAAGTACTCTCTTAAGCACGAATAACACTTTCAGAAGCATCCCTATCAGTCAGAGAACGTTGATCTTGCACTAACTCTCAACAGCAGGAGAATACATTACTCTCTTTGTGGGTATATGCAATGCTTATTTCTAAAAGGACACAAAAGTTTTGCCCTTTACTATTAGCGTGTCACTGTCTATTGAATTGCTTAAATTAAATGACTGATCTTTTTTTTTTCTCCTATGCCAATAGATATGTAACCCGTATTTGCAATGAGCATAACTTATATTGACACTTATAGTGTCAACAGGAACATCAGAAGAATATCCTACAATTTTCTTTATCACATGGGCTTTTCTTTTAATTGTGTGATTTATTTTTTTACATTCTGCTATTCCATTTAATAGCTAGTGCTTTAGTTAACTTGATGAAATTTATAATGATCCTATGGTCACAAGGAATAGAGAAATAGGCATACCTGAATAGAAAACCCTTCAAAATCTGATCTTGCCTCTTTTGTCATTGCATTGCCGTTTCACTGATGCAAAGTTATTTAAAATGGGTGCAAAGTCTTGCTAGCCCCAAAGCAATCAGAGTTTCCTATCTCGTTGTCTAACTCCCACTGCTGCCGGTGGAAGGGCAGGGAGCCCTCAGACCATCAGGGAACTGAAAGCCATTATGGTCTAGATCTGAGTGTGACCTTGAACGGGGGTACTTGGAGAATATGCAATTCAGTAAGTACTTGTGATCAAAAGTTGTAGTATGCCTAGCTTGCATAATTTCAAAATAATTGGAAAAGGTGATTTATATCCTGCCAAGTTTTAAAGGATCCTTACAAAACTATGCAATATGTCTCAAAGTGTTAAACTGTGTCCTAAGGCTACTACGTTTTGCACATTTGCATGACTTTTTAAATCAGTCCTAAAGCTGTTGCTTTTGGTTATTTTTAATGTAGTCCACAAAACTGACACTGTTCCATTTTTACCATTCTCTTTGGTATCTACACAATGACAAGAATTGTGGTTTTGACCTTTAATCTAAAGAACATTCAGACAAGACTGAGAAAGTGCACATTTGGAAATATTTCCTTCAGAGACAGGGGAGAGAGGAAAAAGAGAAATAATATGTGTGTGAGGGGAAGAAAGAGAGACACTGATGAGCAAGAGAGCAAGCAATAAAGCACCTCTTTCAGTCTCAGTCTCCAGAGTCTCTGCATTTGGAGAATACAAGTGTCCAAGTGGTCTCAAGCAAATACGAAAACACAGCAGACTTCTCGCAAAGGAATCTATAAAAAGAATTAGAAAATGCTGTTAACTGCCAGTGCTAGGAGGTGGAAATAGACAAAAATTCTATTCTAAACTCTCAGTTCAGAACAGCAAATATGTCTTTTTTGAAAGTTGAGGATGTTGAGTTAGTTTTTGCCACTGCAATCCTTTCTCCACCTCCCCATTCTCTATTTCCATGCATTTCAGGCTTGAGGTGGGAGTGGAGTAGAAGCATGGAAAGTCTGCTGGAAGAGCGCTGCTCTCATCCTTTCACCCTTGCCTCATTTATTTGGCTCCGGTTGCACACATCTGCTTCGCCAGCTCTTTCTCTGGTGCCTTCTTCATTGGAGCCCCCCTGCCTGAAACTCCCTTCCTGACCCAATCCGCTATGCCTCCACCCCTTCCCTTACTCTTTAAAGTTTCTTCTCAAAATACTCATCTCATAAAACCTCTAACCCCAGTTCTCCCATCGAGTCCATCAAAGAAACAGAGATAAAAAACAAACAACCCCCTGCAGACCTACTAAGACATGAAAATGAGCCGAGTGCAAGCGCTCAGTCACTCTTCCCTTTTTAAACTTTCTTCCCACACTGTTTGTCTTGTTCTGTCTATCTATACTGATTGTTAATTGTCCTTCTGCAGTTTTATACCTAGACTTTGAGTTTCCCAGAGCTGGGTTTTCCTTTTAATAAACGGAGTCCATAAAAGACATAACCTCCTCTTGGCACAGAGAGAATCTGTGTTCAAATTATCTTACCAATTACTCAAGACCAAAAATGACTGAAAAAAGCTCACGAAGGGCTATCACTGCACAATTACTATCACAATTTATTTAGCTGAGAAATGCAGATAAGCATCTGGGTTTTCAGATGCTTCATGAGACAAAGGACTGTATTCATCGGATGCTTGGAGACGCAAAGCAACCATAAACGAACTTTTTCTGGCCAGGGAAACAGTTTTACAGCTGTTTTCTATTGTCAGAATTACTCAAACCATACGGATGAATCTGGTCCCAAATCTTCTGAGATCCACCAATCACTTGCTTTCACCTAGACAGCTGCAGCTTTAATCGGTTGCACCCTGACTGCGGAAAATTTAAAACCACTATTTAAGTCTAGCAAGGTTCAGTCTGAATCACTTCTTTTTTTGTCTCTTCTTTCAGAAGAGAATTTATCTCTGTGCGTAAGTCAGGCATAGGGCTGATTCACAAAGGCTGTCCTGCTTACGCGCCAGAAGGTTTCAGTAAGACAGAAGTGAGGAAAAGGCCTTCTGCTGACCATTTGCGGGGTAAATAGTTCATTCTTTGTTAGCCCGGGATTTGGCCCCCAGTATATACAGAATGGAAGCTGGAGTCAGACCAAGGTCATTGTGCTATGATTTTGTTTGAAGGTTGATTTTACTTCATGATTTTGAAGAGCTTTGCACCTTCTGCTCTTGAGGCTGTCGGATTTCTTTGTAGTTACACATTGCATTTTGAAGGTAAATGTGTTGATTTGTTCATTATTAAGAGCGCAAGGGAAGAAGACCATTTTCACAGTCCTGGGATGAAGCATGGAAGGATTGCTGTTAAAAAATATTTTGCTATTCTATTTTTTAAAGATACAGGATCACTTCTCTAACCTACTTTAGTGAGCTTTAAATAGCAGTAGATTATGTCATAGGTCCCCCAGGCTATTTTGGGGGACAAAAAAGACAAATGTTTTGTTTGGTTCGAAAAATGTTTTTCTCTCGTCATGTATCAAAAACATGTAAATCAAAGACCAGAGCCACAAAATCTACAAGCAAAACATGGAACTTAGTATTTGCAAAATGCCATCAGATTTACAGAGGAAAAAACCGAATCATTTCTTTAAGCATTTAGTTAATACTTGTCATCTTTTTCCACTGGAATTTATCTTCCATAGTAATGTAATGCACAAAGTTTTCAGAGAAAACCATGATTTTTTAAATTGATGAAGTCTTTGGGCTAAGTGCAACACTGGTTATTGTTCTGAGGAGCCCATGTGCCAGATTGCGAGTGTGAAGCAGCGGAGAGCTCTCAGCAGTGTGGTCCGTGTCGATCTCTTTATAAAGATCTCCTCCCTTGTTGGAGTTCAGACCTTTGCACTTGCAACAAGTAAGCCTGGTGGGCCTGATCGCTCCCCCACGGCACGTATGCAAGCACAGGTACTGCTCGTCCCACCATGCAGGTCTGCGTTAGGCAGGCGGGATGTGTTTTCACAGCCCTGTTCTGTCTTCTTTACCAGGAAAGATCAATATTCACACAAGGAGCCTGACTTAAAACAATCATTTCAGGCATCAGGTTTTGCTACCTTTCTCCTTCCTCTTTGCTCAGTCTTCTTTTTAAAACTATCTCAGCCTTTCTCTCACAGGGATGCTAAATGTAAAAACGTAAAATGACGATAAAATCTGAAATGCAAGTAAAATGTAGCTCTCGACCAAATTAGACTGCCACATACTAGAGAAAGCCATGGGGAGGTCAGACAAAGTGAAGCGAACACAGTTCCAGTTTACTGTTGATCTTTGGCCAAACATTTTGCAGGCAAATTTTGACATTGCCCAGAAGGCTGAGTTTCTTATATAACGGGGTAATGGGCCTGCCCAGCCTGAGAGCTGTCGCTCTGTCACATCTATCTTTAGAAACTGATGAATTTACTTAGTAATTCAAGACACCAGTTTTAAGGGGAGGCGGTTTACCACCATGGGCCAACTGCTGCAGCCTGTTGACTAGCCGGGCTACACGGTGTCTCTGGCAAGCTCGCCCGACTCGGTGTTCTGTGAAGACGGTTTTCAGAGGAACTTATCCAAGCCAAATGTACGAGCGATGGAAAATGGAAGCAGCAAACATCTTGTGCAACCGACCAACGCTGGTCCACATTCCACAAAGTAAAAAAAGAAACCTGCTGTTTCATTGAAATACAGTATGCAAAAAAAAGACACAAGGTCCCAAATTCCCATGTAAACCGTCTCTTTTTTAATTACCTTTGCATAAAGTATTGTGTCTCCGTCCCCGCCTTGGGTTCCATTTCCATATAAAAGGAACTTCTGTAAAAGCACCTGCTGATCAGGTTCATTTTATTCAGAACAAAAAACTTCACTCAAGACAAACTCTTTGTTTTCATTTGGCTTGCAATGGCATTATTGACCACTTTGTGCAGCCAAATGGATTGCAAATAACTGCTGTATGTGAGCGCACAAGGGTGTGTGCATTTAACATCTGCCAGTCCACTGGCAGGTGGGTAACTTGTTTCCTTTTTCATGGCTGGGTAAGCCTGCCTTCCTTGTACAGGAAAAAGAGAGAGATTCTAGTTATCTAAAACTGCACGGAGAGGAAGCCCTGGACCTGCTCCGAAACCCTTCAGCTCCTGCTCTTCAGTGGCCAAATCTGAGCATCTCAGGTGGCAGCATTGTATTCTGTACCTCCCACGTCAGGGTCAGCCTTGCTGGTGGCTCCTGCCCACTCGTGATCCTGAAGTGCATTTGTAGCACGAAGAGGACATTACATGACACTGCGTCATTCCATTTCTCTGAGAGCTACGAAGACGAGAGATAGTGAGGTTCCTGTGGTGTGTTCCTAAAAAACCCTGCAAAGCTTACCCTGGTATTTCAAGACTGGGTAGGCTAAATGGAAATTAAAATTCTCAGGTATAATCACGAAACAGTTTTGGTTATTTATCTCACTTTTACATTATATTTTTCAAGTGCTTCTATTTTTTCCATCCTTCTTTCCACTGCTTTTCTACTGTCCAGAGGGAAGATATACAGCTAGTATAAGTCTTACATCTCTTTGACAAGGCAATGACATTTATTTCCTATCCTGCTTTCAAATCCTAGTTACAATAACATCAATGATGCTGTGAACTTTCCTCAAGTTGCACTGATGTGAGAGAGATTAGTAGCACAGCTATTCATTTTATTTGGCCACCTCTTGCCTAATTAGCCCTAGCTTGTAGCAGAAGAACTGGTGGTAAAGTAGCTTTTATTGGTGTGTGAAAAACAACGTTTTCCAAATTTCACTTTAATCAAAATTGAACCAAAAGTGAATGAGTTTCCTATGAACCAGACTTTCTGAGAACTTTTTTTCCCCCCCAAACCTAAGACATATGATACTTCACAGATTAAATATTTTCCCCAGAACCTACATCTGCTCAATAAAATTGCCATTTTCCTCATTTTCACTGATGCAAGGAAAGTCGGTTCTGCTGGACTGCTGCCTCAAACTCCAAGGTTTGTGGCCTACTTTATAGCCAAGGAAGGCTTCCTGGGCTTTTCTGCTCCCTGTGCCAAGCAGGGAAAAGCTAGCTCCTGCTGAGCTGATGACCTTGGATTCCTAAGGTCCCCAGTTTAGGAGCAGGCTGCCCCAAAAGTCAAAATCCCAAATTAAATTCTGAGCTGCATTTGGCAAATATTTTGTGACAGAAATCTTCCGGGCTGAACACAGCCGCAGTTTTTGTTGGAAAATGTTATTCATAACACTAACTGAGAACAGCATGGGGTTGTCCTACTCCAGGGGAAATTCTGGGAGTTCATAAGAAATCCCTGTAAATAGGTTACAGAGAAGAGCAAAGACTTTCTTCCGTATCAGTGCCAGTGAAACCGGCAGGATCATGCCCAGGGCATATATTGAAAGAGAGACTGTCTGTGGAATGATGATAAGAGACGCTTCTCTGGCGTCTATCATATGTCATGATCAGGACTATGAAAACAATGCACAGAATACATGGCAAGTTTCCACAGTTGCTGAAGCCAGGCACTGCTGTTACTTGTCTCGTTTCCTCCCTGTCCTTTTCAATGATGGTAAAACTCAGACATGGTGGTGCATCATCTTCATCAAAATTTCCACTGGGAAAGGTGGAAATTTTCCCCTTTTGGGATTATCCACACAACAGCCAGGCTTGACAGTGTCCCTGATCTCTAAACAGCTAGGAAACGCAAAAGTGTTGCTGATGGCAAATAAATTTTAGAATTTATTATTCTACTATAAATCAATTTTAGAATTTATTATTCTTTTTTTTCTTCTGGCCATGCATAAGAACAAACAACTATACCTGGCAAAAAAGAATGTTTATACATTATTAGTATTATCTTCAGCTAGTTTCATAATTGCCAACAACTGGTGGCACCATCAGGGTCATATTTTATTATACGATGTTTTACATATATATGATGGTGCCTCTCTCCTGCTCTCTCCATACATAAATATATGTATGTGTGTGTTCATATGTATATTTATAAAAGTATATACACTTTTAAATAAGCAGTCCTTGCCTCATACACCTTGTGGTCTGTTGGAATGTCTATTGGGAGGTGGCACTTGGGTAACTTTGGGACCAGATGCAGCTGTTATCTGGATGTGTACGTATGCGTGCATGCGTGTGAGCCATCAGCTTCCATCTGCAATTGCATCACTGAGACTGCACGTGTGGTACCGTGTGGCACTAATGGTGACAGCGAAGCCCATGCCAGCCTTCTCGCCTCTGTTAGATCTGGGCCTGAAGGTGATGGGGAAGCGGTCATAAATTGAAATAGCCACAGGTAGTAGCGCGACCCTTGGAAAGCATGGGGTCAGATTTTCAAGGGATAGTTTCTTTTGTTTTGCAAATGAAATTTGTGCTTGTAATTTCTGCGATGCATTTGAACAAATGGGAAAAGGGGTCAGTTTTCCTCTGCCTCCATCTCAGAAGCTCCAGGCTCAATAGCCGGTCCTTATGGAGGTATAGGCTTCTTTCGATTAAGCCTGGGAGTTAAAAAAGAATGGATGTGCCTCAGACTTGTTGAAGATGCCATACCCCTCTCCCACATTTTATGTGCAGTTCATCCCAGAACAGAAACAGCAAACATTAAAACAGAAGGAATCTTGTCTCTCTCACATGGAGCTTTATGAGATGTTGTAATATACTTTGAAGCCAATGCAAATCCCTTCAGTAGTTCCAAAGTCCATCTAGCGCACAATACAGCACGGCCAAAAATTTTAAGTAGTCAAGGCAGTAACCTCATTGAACTTGACTTTTCCCTTCAGGAAGATGCCTAGATTTCATAAGAAGAATTATTTTCTTAATATTAATTGTTATAAGGTGATGTTTCTTATATTCATCCTTTAATAATGTTCAATAGTACTGTTCTGTTTTATTCTGTTCTATTTTATCTTTTCTGCACATGAGACTTATAGAGAAAGAGATCAAGAATGAACATGAATCTATGTCACCAAAAATTAGAGCTTCCTACCCCAGCTCCGGGGATGAGGATAAGTGTCCCACGTATGCGGTGAATCCAGCCCAGGTTGCACAACTCCAACATTCGTTGACACATTCGTGAACAAATACGGTAGAATTGGAGACTGACGATTCCCTGGAGAGGGGGAAGAGTCAGGGAGAAGAATGACATTTGGCACAACAGAGAGGAAGGATTGAAGATGAGAAGAGAAAAACAGTAGCTGCAAGGGGGGAAAAAAGCAGAAGATGACTGAGAAAATCTGGGAGGACAAAATAAGAAGATACTATGTATGCCAGAGCACAACTCCTTATAGAATATACAAAGAGCTCATAATATGTGTTAATATTAATACTTATCATTTTTAATTATATTCATTACTGTATTAATAATAATTATCATAATCATTGTGACAGTAAGATTATTATTGACATAGTGTTAATAACTATGCTAATAAGTCCATGAATAACACAAATGCTTTAGCATCCTGAGCTCTGACATTCCCATACTGTCCGGGAGATCAGCATTAAACTAAACCACTGGTGTGTCTCTGCTTGCCTTCAGGGCCAGCAAGTACCAGTTCATCACCAAGAATAAGCCTGTGTGGTGAATCCAGAAAACGTAACTCTGCTTCTAAACTGATTTGTACCACATGTTGCAATTTCAGGGGGGGTGAGGAATTCTTCATTTCAAGTTCTCCAGGTATTTAGGATTCAGCATTTAAGAATGAGATGCTAAAAGACCTTTAGGCTTGCAAAATGCTTATAGAAGTGCCTCAATGGGCGGAATTGTAGTTCTTGCTGTCTATCTGAGATACCTGAAGGGAATTTATTACTAAGATGATGCTGAGCATCCACCTAAAAAAAGGCTGTGCAGCAGGCAGCTCCCTGTGGCGGGAGCATATCATGAACTCCACAGTCATTGGAGGATACCAAGAGTAGTGGGTCAAGATGGACACATTTACAAGTATTTCAGGATGTGTTCTCCTGCATTTTTGACAAAGATAGTCTTGAATCTGTTAACAGTTTGGTAACAAAAAAAAAAGAATAGGATGTCTTTAAATACTCGATAACATTTGCTTTTTAAGGGTAGAGCAACAGCAATGTCATTTCAAATTTCCTGCAAATTCTTGCAATAAATATTGGTTAATGGAGACTAGAGCAGCAGAGAGGTGCATCCTGCAACATCCCTGCAGCCATTACAATTGGGCACCTGATTTTCTTCGCATGGTGACATACTGCCAGAGGCAAAAGGGAAAAGTGAGAAGGGAAAATATGCGTCTTGACTTTATCCTAAGATAGAGCTGGCAGAGCGTTGAGAGTCTCTCCTCACTTAGATATAGCCAGAGGTACCAAAAACTTTCCTTTTCTGAGATGGAGAGGCTGGGTGTGGGGCAAAAGGGAAAAGGAGGATGAGACAAGGGTTCACACAGAGACATTTCAGAATGTCTTAAAAGATGCAGAAAAATGAAGAGTTCATTTTTTTGCAGATCACGTTAACATTATTTTTAACCTCACTTCTTTTATAATGATCCCTCTGGAAGGGTGAAACATGCATTCTTACCAGCTCTTTTTATTCAACTTAAAACATGCGTGCTGAGTTGTTGTTGGCTTTTATACTTGGGAAGTAAAAAGGAGCAGGATGTTAGGGGAAAATATATTTCTGAAGCATTATTTGTTAAAACATCTATAAAGAATTTCACGGCCTTCACAAATAGATGAAAGGGAAACAGCTCAGAGTTTGACCTTCCAACCTTTCCTGGGGTCTCAGTAGGTGATACTGCAAAACCTGGAGCTGTCTGTTTCTGGCTGAAGCTACATTAAGGTAGATTTGCACTGTAATTTGCCTACTTGCTATCCCCCATACAAATGATGGGTTGCCCCATAGTATCAGTGAGACTGATCATGTGTCTGATCAAGTATCACATGATCCAGGACAGCCCTTTGTGAAGCCCATCACCTCTGAACCTTGCTCCAGCAAAACCGAATTAATTTAAAACCAAAACACTCAGCAACAAGAACCAGGCAATGAAGCTGGGATTCCTGCAGCAGTCTGGGTGGAGAAGATGATGACAACATCTTGGCAGATTTGTGAGATGTGAGCTGAAAAAGAAACAGAACCCTTCCCACCCACTTCAATCCCATAACCAAGCAGAAAACACAAGTGCGTTAGTGCTCATCCCCTGAACAGCTGAAGATATTGTCAGACATATTCTGCACTCCCACGTGAGCAGAGACATAAAGCTGGGTGGTATTAATGGAGTAATTTTCATACCTACACCCACACTTTAAGGAACTGTGTTTTGATGATGTTGACTGGCCCTTGACGCGTGCGGGGCTTGGACAGAGCAAAGCTGGGTCTACTGTCAAGACTATCCCTGGGAGTCTCGACACCCAGGTGTGTCCTAGACCCAGACTGCTCCAAAAACTTTAAAGTTCTAAAGAAAGGCACACTTCTGATCCAAGAGATCTATATATGAAAGGTCTGTACAGAAAACTTGGTCTGGTATGTTCCCGTATCGATAGGAACAGTGAAAAACAGAGGGAAAATATATACACTGCTCAGATATGAATCCATGAAGACTTGCCACAGCACTAGGTTTAAACATCAGTGAACAGAGCTGTTTCTCAAAAAGTTGGAAACTGAGGATTTTACTTGACTGTCTCAGACAGTATTATTAACCTTTGATTTTCTAGAAGTTCAGATAAGATCCCTGGAGATATTTTATCACTGTGGAATCTACAACGTTTTTCCTCACATGACCATGAGTCAACAATACAATTACTATAGCCAGAAATGTAGACTCAGGAAATCTGTTCAGCTAAAAGCAGAGACAGTTATAACCAGGGATGAAAAGATCATAAAATTTCATGTGTTTTTCAGCCACTAAGTGAGAAGAGGAAATCGAGACGACTCCAGATGCAAGCTCAGCATCCCCTTGTTCTGTTTTAAGATGAGGGTATTAAATACACTTCACAATTTCCCAAGCAGAATCCATAATGTAGATCAATAGTCTTACTGCTTCAGAAACACTGGATTTGATGAGCGTAAAGTGTGGCTAATGGGCAAATTTCATACCAATAAAATCTCCACTATCTCCTGTCTGTATATGCATATATTAATTACTGAAAATTAATATGCCAATTAACCTCTTAGAATTCAGCATAAGTCATAATTCTTTGATATTTATATCATATCTGACTATTTCTTTTACAGAAGACAGGAAAACCCCCAAAAATTTTAGTATCACAATGCTGGTCTGGCTCTAAGGTTTAGGGCAAGGCAGTGTTTTCTTTCTGCCCCTTACCAAGGTCCAGGGAGAAAAGGAGAGTCCACCGAGAACAGGGTGATCACACAACTCCTTTCGTGGCTACTGCTGCCACAGGGAGGCAACAAGGGGATCAAGTGTGTATTTTGGCAAGTCCAAGTGATTCTCTGTGCATTACATCCCAGTGAATAAAAACACACGCAATAAGACTGCCAATCTCCATCTGAAACTTAGTCAGTGGGATTTGAGGTGCAAAGAATAAAGACAGTTACAGAGTCAGGTCTTTGACCCCAGGAATGGTTGGAGATTTCTGGCTCGGATTCCACAGGCACCTACTGCTAACCAGCCCTACTAAGTCTCTTAAAACATCGGAAGGTCTTCCGAGTTGAATCGAGTATGTTTATTAAATGTACTTGCCCACCTCTCTTTCACAAGCACAGCAGCTTAGTTCCCTTTGTCAGACTTGCATGGAAAGTACAAAGTTCATGCTCAGACTCCACGCTTTCCGTTGTGGATTTTCCACAATATTGCATAATTGCAACATTGAGTTAAAGCGTGTCCCTTATTCGGAGAACTTCCAGTATAAATAAGAGAGAGAAAAATCATGAAGCCAGAGAAAGAATCCCAGAGTAAGACAGGAAGCACAAGGGATGGCTGATAAAAAGGACTGTTAGCTGGAGGTGGCAAAGGAGCAGGTAATCAGACACTGCATCCTTGGATCGTAGAATGTGCCAGGTGGCCACAAACCCTGGGGTTTTGGCTTGGCCACTGCAGAGATAAGGCCAGCTGCAAAGCTTGGACCCCGATCAAATGTTTGCAATCCAAACACCCTGAGAGTTGGGGATATTTGGCCTGGGCCCATGTCTAGTTTATATTAATGGTTATTGCCCCTTGGCCATTTGGAAACTGACTTTCATAATTCACGCCTCAGCAATGCATGCTTAGCTGCGCTGCCGGCAGGCTACAAATCTGACTCCACTATCTAGCAGCTCTCCTTTCAGCTGTATGGAGCTGCCTTGCATGAGGCTCACATATTACAGCTGACAAAGGCTGAATGACAACTTCATGGCTCACTGTTAGAAGCTTTGCCAAAAAAGCACAAAAAGCATGTCTCCTGCTAGGGCTTTCATCTTTCACATCCACTCAACACTTTTTGCAGCAACTCTTTGGATGAGAAGATCAGTGTCCCATTTGCCTGCCTTCCTTTCCAGAAGTCTCACTTGGTAGGCCTGTCACCCACAGATGTTTCATTGGTGCCTTGGTCACATGAGTTAGAGGTTTAAGTAGGCTCTGAACTGACCTCTCTGCTCTTAACGATGGCTTAGACCTATGCTGTGATCTTGAAACCTGCACCTTAATGGTACTTGAAGACTAGCATAGAGTCAACATTGACTTCATGCTGGTCACAGAACAAGAACAAGAGAGAACAGTCTGGGCTCACGCTCATTGGAGCAGTAAGAGAAGCCGATCATCTTAATGAATAAATTTATTTCTTATATCCAGAAGATAAAGAATTCAGCCCAAGACCCTCCTGTTTCATTTCACTTCTCTGGTAAAAAGTATATTTTATTAACTAGTCTTTTATGTTTAAGTCTGCGCTGTCCTTTCAAGCTAGGGAAAAAAAATCAGCAAAAGATATATTTCACAGAATCTATTTCTGGGAGCATGTTGGATACTTCACAAGTTCATCTTCTGTGAGCAGCCATTTCATGCATCATACCATAATGATTGCTTGGGTCCAGACTGCAGCACACATTTGCACTGTCTGTTAGATCCCTTTCCTTGATGCAGGAAGGCCAGAGTAAACGTTATCTTAACAATACTTTCTTCCTCTTTCCGCTCCTCATCTGTTTTGAGTATTTCTCTGTCTTCCCTCCCCCTATTTATAGTATGTCTTACTGAGTATTGATGGGCATCTTCTCAGACAATGAAAAGTGAAATAGGTAGTAATTCTGAAGGATACTGTTTTCTCTAGTGCTTCTAAGTCATCCCTGGAGATCACTTGCCTTTTAAGAAATGAGGTGTACTAGCCTGGGCAGCGCAAGCTAAACTTCCCTTGGTAGCTTCCCTATTTATATTACATAATGGGGCCAAACCTGGCCCATTTCCAACCTCAAAGTCTATCATAACTAGCATGACCACCAGCGTTATATACTGTGTGAGGTAACTGCCGTCCGAATTGTTCTGTCCCAACATTATCAACCTTCCTTTTAAGCAAAAACCAACCCCAATCAAGTCCAGTTCAGATGAACTAATGTCATGATAACGAACAGTCTGTCTAGTTGTGAATGCTAACATAAGACAATTGCATCTCAGGCTCCAGAGGGCAGGATCTAAATAACCTTTTGATTGCCCTGTTGACTTCTGCTGTCAGGAAAGAGCACTTACCCTGACTGGGGCACTGCTCAATTTATAGTGTCTGTTGAGTTTTCATTTTAAAAAAAGAGAGCCCTCAGGGGCTCAATTTTCTTCTGTCTTGTCCCCTGTGGGGCCATCTCCCCTGAGCACAGCTGGCATAAAGCCCTGTCAGATCAGGCTTACGGAAGTGATAATGTTTCACACCCAATCATCAGTGCAAAAACAACCACACAAGGTTAAAAACAATTTTCCACTCACAGAACTAAAACCGGTGGGTGAGATGGACAACGAAACCTTCATGATAAATCCCAGCTGAACAGCCCTGAGTGAAATATTTGCTGCTCCTTTTTTCTTTTTTTATCCTAAAGCTGCAGTCCCAGAGCAGCCCAGCATCTTTTTTGCAGTGGCCACCACCTTCCCAGCCCTCTGTCTGCATCTGTGCCATGGTCTTGCCCGGAGCAGCTGAGGGCAGCTGAGGGAAATGTCACTGTGAGGCATTTTCCCACTCTCATTACTCCAGTTCTTGCCTGGCCACAAGCCAGAACAGGCTCTGGCATAGTTTAGGGTTGTCTTAAAATACTCGAGGATGCGACTTGTGTAGCTAGCTGGTGGGGGAGCCAAGGGGCTGCCAGAGCCCCGCTCAGCTCCAGCCTGGAGGCGCTTGGGGTCCCTCCAGGTGTCCTTCAGGGCAGGGGAAGGACCAGGCGTGCAGAGCGACCTAGCCTGGCTTCACACCACCCTCTGGTGGAATTTCCTCAGGCTGAGGAGACTCTCAGCCGCCCTCAAGGTCAACTCATCCTTGCACTGACCTCACAGCACAGAGATGTCCCAAAGTGAAGCACAGGGCACCTGGGTGTCTTCAGAATTTTCAGGGTAACACCCCTTTGGTACAGAATACAATGAGTGCCTGGGTAGTATTAATTACAGAAAGCAATAGTTTGTAAATTTGCACCTTTGTATTCATTATTCATTTCTAATTCAGCATCTCTCTCCACACCAGTTTCTCCGGCAGATGGAGACAGCCCTGCTGCAAAGAACGTCTGCAGATCAGACCCCAGGTTAGGTTTGGGTTTAACCTTTAATGATGAGAAATGCAACATCTTGAGAAAGGAAATACGACTAGATAATTACTCGTGTTCATATATAGCTCCATGTGGAGAGGAGCCTCGTCTCCAACTTGATTGTGAATCTTAGTTACAGAAAAATATCGCTCTCCAGCATAGCCTTGAGAGCTACATGGTGCTGTTTTCATTCAGCTCTGGTGAGGCCAGAGATAATTTGTACACTTTAAATACAAATTACATCATGCTAATGAATTCATAATAGTCAAAAGTACTCTATTCATAATAGATCTGAAAAGGCAAAATACATAATATCAATACATTTTAAAGAAAATCTGTGTCAAGAATCTTGTAAACTGGAGTTAATTGAATATAACAATGCAGACGGTTTTAAAAGGATG
Source organism: Rissa tridactyla (assembly GCF_028500815.1). Lineage (NCBI taxonomy): Eukaryota > Metazoa > Chordata > Aves > Charadriiformes > Laridae > Rissa > Rissa tridactyla. The sequence goes on from NC_071470.1 coordinate 74,265,283, forward strand.
CTTTCAACAATATTTACAAGAAACTTAAATTTTAATATTTATTTCATCAAAACAACTCTTTACAATCTTGTGCAATGCACAGTCATTAGTGTCGTGTCTGCTACGATGCTAAGCAATAAATAGAGTTATAATTTTCCTGCTTCTGTCACAATGTACACCTACTTAGTTTGCATACAAAAGACTCCGTATGTTGCAGTGCAAAGGAGGATCAGGCCCTGCAGTAGCACGTACTCTCTGAGTACTCATTAAACCCAATTAATAGTAAATTGGATTGTTGCCTTATCATCAGCCCAAACTTGTAACCTCAAAGCCTCCTTATTTTTATGTGTCCTCATAATCTCTCTCTGTTAGCATTTATGAAATAATGATGCATGTTGTTTAACCAGTGTTTTAGTAGAATTTTTTTTCTCAATTTAGGAATTTTTTTAAAATAACTACATTTATTATTACTATAACTATACATAAAAGTACATGAGTATTGTGAGATTTTACATTATTTTCCTTGTTTTAGCTTTCTAGATCACTAATATACTTCTATATAAAGGCCCGATCCCATCTCAGTAACATCAGTGGCAAAATTTACCCTGGGCCCATAACGTGTAGAGGTAAATGTGACCCTGATTAGTAGAAGCCACAGAGGAACAAAAATATTGTCCCCTATAGGAAACTAGGAAGGGAGAAAGTAGGGGGAAAAAAAAAAAACAAAAAAGAAAGAAAAATGCGGCGTGGCTGACCCCACTTACTTCCTAGGAAACTACGTTACTGTCACTTATAAAACCTCAGCAAGATTTCTAAGTTTAAGCAAAAATGTACACATGCGCACGCACGCACACAAACTCCCACAGAAGGTAACCAAGCTGCAAATAATAGCTATTTCAGATTAAGAATGCCTCCCCTTTGTTCTTGCTGATAATCGTTATTTCCATTGTATATTCATAAGCAAGTAGATTAGGTTCCTTAGTCCTCTGACACACCAGACGTTAACCTTTGGTAAGGCTGTTTTAATTCATCCTTTTCTTTCCTGATTATACCTTCCAGTGTAAAAAGCCTATTTTCACTGTTTTCCATAGACAAAATGCGACAAACAGACAAAGTCTTACTAGTAGCTGGTTCTTTTAAAGACTATCTGCATTTGTTTAAACAGTACACGTTCTGTAGTTGTTACACCAAAAGATGAGTCTAAGTTAGAGTCTATGTCTCCTACAGCAAGCTCTCATTGAAACACAAGTTCTCAACTCATTTTGAGCTTTTTGGGGAACTGATGATGATCTGATTTATAATGTAACCAGAACTATAAGAAATACCAAAGAGGAAAACAAGCATAGCATTCTGACAATTGTAGGTGCATTAGCCCATACCCACCATTTTACACAGACTTCCACTACAATATTCCTTTATTCGTATTACTAGGTGATTCGACCCTTGAAATGAATAGTTCCTACCCATGATTTACGTCATTAGGTAATTTTGACATATGTTAAGATGGCTAATGACATATGTTAAGATGTCTGCCTCCCAGTGGTTGGTATTTCTTCTTTTTTTTTTTTTTGTAAATTGAAAAGCATTTTCTTTATCGACGCGTCTGGAGTGGGTGAAATATCTTCCTCAGAAACTTCTCCACTATCTGCCCATGGCTGAGATGCGTCTCCTCTTGATTACAACCCAACACAATATTTTAAGTGATCTATTTTTAACAGGGACAGTAGATGAATGTTCTTGAATTTCCTGAGCACCTCACATTGGCACCTTTTTAATGAAATGATGTCACCATAGTCGTATTTCAGAGCTCATTCAAAAGAGACCTATTCCCTGCTCAGGAGATTATGGAGCACCCACACAGAGAGGACAGAGATGCAGCAGATGTTAAAACATCGGCAATAGTGGGCAAGTCAGGGGAAGAGGGGTAAAGAGGTCCCAGGTGGTCAGCTCTGTGTGACTGTGTCCAGCCTGGTGAAACCCTATCAAGCCTAAAGCCACCACGTTATCTCATGAAGCCCGCAAAGGTGCGAAAAGGCTTTGTTCTTAGCCTCTCCAAATGAAAGGACCTCTCTCGGCAGTTATAATTCAGCTTTATGTCTCCAGAATCCCTTTTTTGGGCATTGTGGCAGAATAACTTCTGGTCAGTCAGTTCATTACATCCCCGCAAAGGTGGGAGCCAGGAGGAATGCACAAGTGTAAATCAGAGAAGCTGAACTAAAGCCCCAAGTTTGCAAAAGACTTGGCATCGATTGCAGACTGTGTGGGTGGACAGTATCTCTCTTTATGCACCAGGAACATGCAGTAATGATTAGGCTTCTGTTTTCTCCACTCGCTTATGCTGGCTTGTTGGTACTGAACATGTGCTAAAATACTATGGTGCTTTACCCATAGTCAGTCTCCATGTCATGCCACAGATGGCGGGTAACCTGAAATCACCCAGGGGAGTGCACAGCCAGCGCTGAGTTAAAATAGAGACTTAAAGGAGAAGACTACTCTCTTTTTTCCTCTTTTGATAGTAGCAGAAATATTGGAAATAGCACAGAATATTAAAGAAGTCGTTGATACTATAGAGACAACTGAGCATCTGCTTAGTAAGAAATTGCGCACAGGCTATCCAGAAAAGGCTTTTATTTTAAAATGTATCTTTAAATAGAGCTGGACTACAGGAGGAAGTATGGCTCTACTCCGTCCCTTGAACTTTGGGCTGAGCCACAGATCTAAACCACTCCCCAAATTATGGGCTACAAAGCCAGGAGGTGTCTATTTTCTAACCTCCACTCTTCTGGACTGTGGCTAAAGTCCCACAAAATCCATCATGAGTTTTCAGCACAATGGAAAGCTAGGAGCGGCAAGGATGATCAGCTCCAGAACCCCAGGAACGGGTTTGCAAATGACCTTCCTGGCAACATCTAAATTTTCAGGTCATTTGTCCGAAGCTGGAATTTACTGTATTCCCAAAACTGACCGGGACCATCTGGCACTGGTCCCTAGCTGTGCCCTGGATGTGGCCATGCACGGCTGGAATGTTTGACCGCAGTAGGCCTTGACTGCCTTATTTGTCCCCACGTATCTCTCATTCAGGGTTACTCCGGGATTTCACCACAGTTGAATATTTAACAACGTGGTTAACTTGAAATGTACGGAGCTCTTGATCTTGCTAGCTTCAGCCATTGTGGCCTGGGGAACTGCTGCATCTCCATTATGGTTAGGGCATCGCTATACCATGCTATGAGCCGATTCTCCTAATTTCTCAGCTGGTCTCTACTCTCTGTTCTTGAATCCTGTGCACTGCAAACATATGCAGCCCTGCTCACACTGTCAATTCAATTCTCCTGACAGGTACAGCTTTGTTGGAACAACACAAGGTAGTCTTAGCTGTGCCCATTTTTCTAAGTCTTTGAAGTGCAGATCTTATCGCAAGTAAAGTGGTTGTGAGGAGAATAAGGGAACTGGCATTCTTTCTGTTTAAATCATACGCACCTCAGCGTACCTGTTTACAGGTAGACAACATCTTTCTTTAAAGCGTAAATAGTTGAATCCAAAGAAGATTTTGAGGGGGCTCAAATCAGAAAACCAATAGCTATTTGGGCACAGAAGGAATTAATCCTGCTTTCTGTGGAGCTTTGTCTTACAAGCGGTTGGCTCTGGCACGCATGAAACACAAACCCAGCTGAAGCTAACTCTGTGTTTGGGGCATTTATAGGGGCCCTTTTCCCATGTGGCTGTTCTAGTGCCTAATGATGTGAGATACCACTCTGCAGCTTTTCCCACAGTAAGGGCATTTACAGCATCTGTCTCCTCTACCCATTTGTCTTATTTTCATGACATTTGTTACTTAATTATCTGGGAGAGCTTTAGCCCTCTGTCACATTTGGCTGAAGTCTGCCACTGGGCTCAAAAAAAAAAAAGGAGACAGACATGCAGGCAAACTCCACGCTTCTATAAGCCTTATTCCCTTAAGAAACAAACTAAAAACCAACAGCAATGCCACCGACAACAGCAAAACAACACCATGACAAAGATCACACATTTTCTAAAGCTGTCCCCACGTTTCCCTAGGAAACAGCGGGGAAGCCACGTGAGGGGCAGTGCCTCCTCCCTGTCCCATCAGCAGGGGCTGCTGGTGATGAAACCCTGGGCACAAGGTACCGGGGCACCCAGTCCGGGAAGTGCAGAGGAGGGGGACGCATGACAGCAGCTCCATGTGACCTCTCACAGCCCTGGGCTTCGGACAATGCCCCGCTTCAGACAAGGAGAGCAATTTTGGCAGCCTGCCCTCTCCTCTGGCCGCCCCTTTCCAGGCTCACACCAGTTGGAGGTCTGGGCTTTCTCTGTCTCCAAGTCCCGGCCCCGCCATCCACTGGGCTTTACTGAGGGCACCCTGCTCTTCCCATGTGCCAAGACCCACAGGGAGAAGCCTTCTGCTGGACCAGGTTCGTCCTTGGCAGCCCATTCCCAGCCCTGCTTCATCCACAGCTCTGTGCCATGCCTGTGCCCCGCAGGAGAAGACACCGGGATGGTGCCTTCCATGGATATCCCCAGAGTTTATGTGAAAGTAGCACATCGGTTAGGAAATCTATAGGTCGCTCTGCCACCTAATTTTCCAAGGTGATGCATATCTGCTGAGCATTCCCTCCCTCTTCTCAGGCTAGGTTCTGAACAGAAAATTTGCTTTTTACATATTAATTCTTCAAAAATGCACCTTTCCACCATTGGCTGCTTAGATAAGACAAGGCTGAAAGTTGTTCATCAACATGAAACGCTTATTAGCTACTTTAATCTACCTGATACGATAGATAATAGATTAATATATACTTTTCTTCTAGTTTTTAGGAAAATTATTTCAATATATATTTTACCTTTCTGTTTGTGCCTTTCACCCGTGCAGTGGAACTGTCGCCTGCAGCTTTCCTGTCGCAGGAAGTGAGATCCTTGGATTAGCACAAAGCAAAATAAACCAACTCCCACCAGCTACAGTATAAGTGTAAATTGCTATGTGGATAGTTGGGACCTCAACACTTACGCCAATTAAAATATTAATGAAGAATTCTAGCTGATTTTTCTATATTAAAGAGGAGGAAATTCTGAAGTACATGATTACTGTACAATATGCAATTTTAAAAGACCTCTTTTTTACTTCTTTGGTGCTCTAAATCACGTACTTTTGAATATTGGGTTGGATTTTACCCCTTGATCTTTTTGAGAGACAGAACAAAAGATAAAAGCACAGAAAATAAAAAGTATGAGGCAGCCCAGCTTCCCTGAAGTGATGGATTGAGTGGGCGGTAGCCATTTGTCAAGGAAGTTCATCTGGCAAATTCACAACTGACTTGATGTCAAAGGGAATAACTGCATTTCAGCTCCATGTTAGCCAGGCAGATCAGCATTTCAGAGGTAACTGGACTGCAGTAATATTTCATAGCTCCCATAGTTTCTTATGTGGGAGGCTCGTTTTGAAGACCTCACCTGCCTGCAAATGCACCAGCTGGGCTGGAAGGGAAACGGGAAGGAAATAACGAAAAAGGATTTTATTGGCCGATTTTGTTTCCAAGGCATTTATAAAAGGCTACCAACATGAGGAAAAATAATTTTACTGTTTCTCCGCATTTACTTATTTCCAGTCTGAACTGGTAAAAGCAGGTATGCAGACTTTTCTTCTTCAGTTGGTGATTTGCTCTCTGATCAATATTAAGTATCGCTGCATTATTGATGTGCCCTGAATGGTGGCTACCAACTCTGCTGGGATCCTGCAGGCTCAGGCATGGTCTCCATTAATTGTCACATGCCAGAGTTTTCCTAGTCACAGGAAGACTTTTTTGTCTCCTTAGATCACTGCATTATTAACTTTCAATGCAGATTGTTGCATCTTACACGGGCGTATATCCTCTTACCTTTGAGTACTATGGAGGAAAGTAGGCTACTGCTCGGCACTTGTAGGGGTGGTTCAGGCCTTTGGCGGTGAGGACAGCCGCAGCCACAGAACATTTTGGTGCTAGCTAGTGACCTTGAAATAATTCGTCATTGAAGCTAGGTGAAAGTTAAAAGCAGATTACTTACACTTACAAAATCCAAAAAAAGATAATCCACTGTAAAGACACGGGTTACATAGATGCAGATGACAGAAATAAAAGCAAGCTGCACTTAATCTATTTGCACTAAGGATAAATTTAAAAAATTACTCTTTCCTCCTCTGTATCCAGCTGACAGGCTACAGATGTTTACCTAACCCATTTGGGAAGGAAATACATCCTCTTGCATACCTATGTCTTGCACTACAGCCTCAGAGCGCGTTCTCCCTTGGCACCGTGTGCTGGTTTGTATTTTGGGTTCCTGTCTTGGTCTCCCAACCTCTTCCACAGGCTGCACGCGGTACCTCATATCAACATGGAAAATCACAGTTGTGCTTACTATAAACTCATAAGCAGAATCAGCGTGTGCAGCATATTTCTGGCTCTTCACTGAAACTGTATGGATTGATTTTAGAGTGACACTGGATTTAGGGTGATGGAATCGTACTCCTCCCTGTAAGTGAAACTATGATAATGACTTGCTAAAAAATCAGCTTTGGTCTCTTAGGAATGCCTTTAGTTAGATGGTACCAATGTTTGCAAACCGCCCAATCTGTGTGCAAAAAACTGTATACAGAAATGAAGCAAAGCCTCTGCTGCAAGAAATACGGATTTTTGGCCACCAGATTTACAGGAACTATTTGAAAAGCAAGTGTCAAAGTGTCCATAACTATCTAAAGCCAGCCTTTGGCATATAGTAAGAAGTGAGATCAAGCCAGCAAAAAAAAAAAAAGAAAAGACAGAAAAAAAAGGTAAAACGGCATTTAGAAAATCGGTATATATGAGGGAGTAACTAAGGCAGCAACAGTTACAGTGGCAGAATTATCAACAAATTGTAAGACAATCTGTGAATTATATTCATATCATAAAAAACTTCATTTATACGGCCTTGAAAAAGCGGGACTGGATCTTCAGCACTCTACTTACTTAGAGACAAGCCTACTAACCTCAGCAGAGATCATCTCACACCACCTGAGGATCTGCCCCTGTAAGTGATGGAAAACAAAGGGTTAATACAGTGAACCGTAGCTTTCAGCGTAAAAAAGGTGAAAGGTAATTCATTCTTGTTCATTGGCACAGGGTAAAGCAAGAGCAAAAAGCAAGAGTAAAACGCCCACGAAATAGGTGGTTTGCTTTTGAGACAAAGCTGTACTTTGGGTTTTTCATAAATATATCATGTTCTCACAACAAAATTGAGAAAATCTATTTTACATTAAAATCAAATGGACTAATTATTTTAAAATGCTAAAGGAACAGAGGATGTCATTTTGCCTGTCTGCTCCTTTTGTCTGTTAATCATGTGAAAAATGAGTGCTTCTTGCAAAAGTTTGAAGCCTTGAACTCAAACACAGCAACGGGGGAAGAAGCTATTTAACAGATTAAAACCATATTAAAGACGGGGATTTCACACAATTGCTGTAAAAAACTTTTACTTATTTAAAAACTGCACTTTTAGGTTAACATTGTTAGACATAAGTAAGTTTCCATCTTTCCCCTAGCAAATACGAAAGGAACCTTTAACGCAGCCATGCAGAGTTTTGTCTCATTCTGGGGGGCTGCTGGTACAAGTTCCAGCCCTGCAGACCATTCCTGTATGAATAATCCTTACTTGCAAATGTATTTTCATTGACTTCAAGCAACAAAGTCAGTCATAGCCAACGCTGAATAAGCTCCTTTTAGGAATATGTTCCCAAGTGTTGGTTCATCACACTGAAAATACCCACATTGATTTATTTTATCCAACAACATTAGGACAATTTGGGTGGTATTATTGGAATATTTGTTTATTTTTAATGTTTCTCATGCACATCTACATTCTTTACGAGTCCACATTTTTTAAACATGGGACAAATTAACTCAAACATAACAAACAGCTCAAATAAACTGGCATAAGAGGGCTGCAGGACTACTCCAAAATCTTTTCCCCAGCTGTTTCCTCTGGGATACAAAGGAAAAAACCAAATACACAAACAAAAACCTCAAATAAACCAAACAAAAACCCATCAACAAACCAGACCCACCAATATGCCTCCCTGGCCGTTGCATACATTGCTTGAAAGAGGTGCTGCCGCACATATACACATAAGCACTCAATAAAATCCCTCCCCAGGGAAAGCACAGAGCAGCTGGAAACCCCTTCTGCATGCCCTGATTAGCTGCAAAACTGTGCAGCAGAGAGCTAAGCTGGCAACTGAATTCCAGTCCCAAGGACTATTTTACTCCCACATAACTTTCAGTAACAGGGATTATTCATTGCAGTGCCCTAGATAGAGAAATATATATTCTTTTCAAACAGCAAGACCCAGCACTTAATTGCACGGTGACATTCAAGATTCAGCGATCTGGTCCACGCACCTTTGGCGTCATGGTATTTTTGGGATTGATTTCAATGGGGACAATATCCCCCCCAAAAAAGCATAACCCACTCTGCTCCCTCCTTGCTCTCCACTTCGTCCCCTCCTCCTGTGACACGCAAACCCCCTGGACACCTTAACTACATTCAGATACAATTTGGCTGCTGCTAAATGTCAATGAGGAATGATTAATAAGGGAGCCGCACGAGCTCTAATTCCTATCGCAGTCATTCTGTCAAACTGGTCATTGGGTGAAGCTGCTGAAACGTAGGCGTTTGGTTAAGTGGCCGTTTCACTTAGGCCTTTAACTGTGAATAAAACTTTCGGGTATTAGATCAAACGAGAGTGACATGAAACGACAATATGATCTAAATCCCAGACAGATGCATGAGCAGACTTTTGGAAAAGAGACAATTACACGAACTACAGAGAAATTAATTTTATATGATTAGGTTAATTGTTGAATTTAGCTATATCTAGAATTTATCTTTATACTGGTTACGTGCTTTAATGCTCTTGTTTACAGCATGAGTCACGCAGCTGCATGCTGGGGGACTGAGGTGGGGAGCACCTATAATATATTGTTCCCAACCTGTTATTTCACAGAAGCTGGATCTAAAGAAGATCTTTGCCTTTTTCCTGCATTGCTGTCACACTTTTTTTCAAAGACTACTTGAAAAGGGGGTTACCATCACTCTCTTTTTTTGAGTCCATAAAAAAAGTGCATTTTGCAGCCCCCAAAAGATGGATATTTTGAGGGGGGAAGTGTCTTCAGTTTTCCCTCTCGCAGCCAGACTTCAAAAATACACCATATATGTATGCAGGGTTTTTTTTGCCTTACCTCTTCCTTCATTTCTCTGGCCGAGTAACCATTAGTAACCACTGAATCTCCAGGATACTGACCCCAGGCATGTAATAAGGGCAAAATCTTGACTAAATGTGACTCATTTGGTGGGACGGCAGCCAAGAAAAGAAGTTATCAGTAGTCCTAGTTATCACATCTTCTGTATTGGAGGCACATTTATCCTTTAATACACAAAGACAATATTTATCTTCTAGAGAAGATAATCTGATTTTGAAGATAGGTTTTTCAGGTTGTCAGAATTAAAAGCAGAGGAGGACAAACTGCGTCTCATTAGGAAAATAGCCAACTGTAAGATAACATGGTTTGGCTTTTTTGTTTAACATGTATTAAACAAACATTATTTTAGTAAATTGACGGGCAGGCAGGGGTTTTGCTTTCAGCTTGCATATTTTTCCTATCTCTTTTCATATATGCATGTGTGCATATTTTCTTCTTTTAACAAAGGACAACACATGCTCCATATACAAGCGGTGAAAACATACTCCTGCTAAATATGCACTAGGGTAACATTATGAATTCACTAGTTCTGTTTGAACTAAACAAGATTACTTGTGTGTAAAGTTATTTCCATATGTAAATTTCTGTACAATCAGTCTACACTATTACAGTTAAAATCTAAAAAAAAAAAAGAAACGTTGCTCAACCATAAACAGCGAAGATATTCCATCATTCCAGAATTTTGTGACATTCAGTATTTGAAAGCAACACATTACTTATTCATCTCTAAGTGAATGGATATTTTTTAACATTGTGCTTTATTCTTCACTGTGTCCTCTGGTCTTAGGATGACTTACAACTACGTATTTTGGTGGAAGCATAGCAGTATGTGTTCAGTGGAAGCTGATGGAGGAAAAAAATCAGACCTTTTGTTTGTGACAACCAAGTAGCTGTTGATAAAAGTAGAAAACAAGTAGAAAGAAGAATTAGACAAATGTTAATTGAAATATTGGCTGATAAAAAGAAGGGTAACATATTTGTAACTACTTTGTTTGTAGCGAAACATCCACTGTTAATTTTACATCAGAAATAACATATATTGTGTGTATATCATTCCTTCTGAATTAATTAAAACAAATTGAAAGATTGTAAATTAAACTCCATAGATCTCTTCATATAAAGCCTATATGTACAGGAATTATTATTCCACTCCAACAGATGGCAAAACTGAGTAACCAAGATTAAGATCTGAATCCAAGAAGGGACTTAAGTATTGCAAGAGTGACTGAAAAGCAGGGTCCTAAACACTCTTGCTCAGCTCTATCTAATGCTGTGAATCCCCAAACTGGAATTTTTGCTTAAATGTGCTTAAGAGACCTCTGAAAACGCTGTTCTTGCCACCGTTATCTCACTCTGGTTCCAAGTCCCAGCAGAGACACAAGCTTACACCTTCCCTCCTCCACATCCCTGACAAATTCGTTATGATGGGAAAGTGTTGCCAGGGTGGGCCTAGCAGTGACAATGGCATAGTCAAAATGGCATGGCTCCTCTGCCTGTCTCCAAAACACTGACTGCTGATGTTTGGAAAGTTCAGGGAGGAAGGAGGAGCTCTGGCTGCAGCTCCCTCCTTGGCCTGAGAAAGCCAAAGCCCTGGCATTGTCTTCCTGCAAGAGCACCCTACAAGTTCATTTGGGTAGGAACACTGCCCTCTTACCAAAGCCGGGATGCCCTGTGCTGAATATCTTAAGATTCATAGGATTGAAAAGGAAGAAGGGGAGGAGCACGGCTTGGTAGTGCTCCAATTCATGTGTTGAGCTCGTAGTAGAGACGTGCCCCTTTGTAGTCTCACTCCATGAAACGTTCATACATGGTCTACAGCACCCAGACTGGTGGTTTGGGCATGCGCGGGGGGAAGAAGCACATGCCTGTTGGCAGCTGGCTCTTCCACTGTTGGCATAAATCCTGGATTGCAGGGCCATTAGACATGAAGAGATGCTATCTCTCAGCTCTTATACTACCTCCTAACTCATGCAACCAAAAGAAATTTCCTTTAGCTCTTTAAGTACAAGGCTGTAGTTGTTGCACTTCTTGAAACGCAAGGGATACAAGAAACCTCCATAAAGTACAAGATGAACCACATATGTCCCCAAAACTGTTGGTATTTCAGGCTTTCCCTTCATCCATCCTTCTAGCATGCTGTAGACAGCTCCTCAGATTGTCCAGGAGGAGGGGGCACGCTCTGCAGCCCTCTGCTAGATATGGGCTTCAGGGTCACAAGGCTTACAGTTACTTGGATGTAGAAATTAGTTATGTGGATGTAACTGGATGTAGAAATTAGAACACCTGACTCCTGTGTGTATCCTTTAAAATTTATACTATGCTTCTCTTAGAAGTTTCATATATAACCACTTTGATGTATTATCCACAGAAAGCATTAATTGTTCATTGGGCTCATTGGGCAATTAATGGCTTCTATGAGGGTAGATCAAAATGAACAAAATGAACTATATTTGTTCAAGAGTTTCCTAATCTAGCAAGCCAGGATTGACTAAATGGCCCCAAAAGAGCAAGTCCAACAAGGCAGAAACATAACCATCACATCTGAGTTGTCCTGAAAAGAAGGCAACTAGTGATCTTAAATTACTTACCATTAATATTTACAGGATAATATATGCTTTGCAATATGTTTTTGCTCCCTCCAAAAAGTATGCAGGGAGCCTTTTCATAGTCAATGAGGTATGCAGTTATTCCTATGTGATTAAATACCTGATCCTAACATTCAGTTATGTTACTAAATTATTATGCCCAAATCTTTGCCTTTTAGAGTCAAGTATGACCTCTGTTTTATGCAGGAAAAATGGCTAGCAATATACAATAATTGGTTTTATTCACACTTCTTCTGAAGGCAAAATCAATATCTGGGCACAGTGGCCACTGTATTTGGTGCTAGTCAGTCTCCTGACCTTCCTCAGTGCCTACATACACCGTATCGCACCTTTATCCTCTCAGTAGCAAAATTAGGTGGGCCTTCAAAGGGAAAGCTAAAGACATGAGGCTATTACCAATCTAGGGAAGAGAAGTCTTTTTAAAAAAAAAACAGGTCCCAAGTGTGAGCAACCTGACAGCTACCTCTTCCCTCTTATAATGATGGGACATCAGTTCCTTCACTGTGCAACTGCATTCAGTTTATCATTAACTGAGAGAGGCCTTCTCAGACATGTACATCACAGGTCATTTGCCTCTTACTCATCAAAACATCTTCACGTTGTTCTGGAAACCAACCAGCAGGAGTAGCGTCTGACAGAAAACAGGTTTAGTAAGGTCCCAGGTAACATATAGCCCAACAAGCTCAACACATCCTACCCTGTGCATTTGGTAGTGATGTGAAATTAAGCCCTGAAAGCTATTTGTGGCTTTTTTTATTTTTGTGGCTATGAACAGAGAGGCTGTGCTTCGATGTAACTGAAAGTTACCCCATGCATGTGCATGCTGTTTCCAGCCATTTCTTAAAGTCCTTTATGCCATCCAGAGCATTGTATCAGCTATGCTCTGCTGAACAACACCTTCCACAGAACTTCTCTTTAATAGGAAAATGACATTGATCAGTTCTGTTACGTTAGACATAATTTTTTACTAAACATCCACTCAGTTGTCTGCTCTTTTCGAACCAACCGCTGCCACTCTCTAAAGCAGGGAAGTTACTCTGGAGGACCCGGCCAAAGAATTGCAATCATTGCAATCAACCGCAAAAAGTTCAGGGCCGGCTGGAGACTGATTCAACACCAGGGTGCAACTTGTACATCAGTCCTAATTAAAAGAGGAAATGGATTTGTTGGACAAATACAATGTCTCAGTGCAATTCCTATGACAAACAGTAACGGCTACCAAATTTTACAAATTGCCTAGTCTAACACCACCATCAGAAGAAAGCTGAAAAGGGTAGAGCTGCTTGAAGAATGACATTTGAGCTAGGTGGAAAACTCTGCTAATGATTTCTCTTGCAATTCTTTTTGTATCCAAAAAGAACTGTCTTTTTCAAAAGGGTGGAAAACCAAAACTCACAACTGAAAAAAGAAAGTTGGCCTTCTACTTCCCAGTTGTTGATGAAGACAGAAAATCTCCGATGTATTTTCACTACAGTATTTCATACTGGAGACAAAAAGAAAAAGGTGGACTTCTTCCAGCTAGCTTTACTGTCCAAGTCAGGCAGAGGAACTTTAGTCACTGCTCTGCTTTATTGTGTAAGAGATGTTCTTTCTATAATCCCAACTCCGGTTACAGGAAAATACTGAGTGTGTGGCCTACAGGAAAGATGGGGAGGGACTCTTTATCAGGGAGTGTAGTAATGGGATGAGGAGTAATGGTTTTAAACTGAAAGAGGGTAGATTTAGATTAGATATTAGGAAGAAATTATTTACTGTGAGGGTGGTGAGGCACTGGAACAGGTTGCCTAGAGAAGTTGTGGATGCCCCATCCCTGGAAGTGTTGTTCAAGACCAGGCTGGATGTGGCTTTGTGCAGCCTGGTCTAGTGGGAGGTGTCCCTGCCCAGGGCAGGGGTGTTGGAACTAGACGATCTTTAAGGTCCCTTCCAACCCAAACCATTCTATGATTCCATGATTGTAGAAGAATAGAAACAGTTAATTGTATGACTTTAAGCTCCCTGCACTGTTCATTGACCACTGTGCAGCAAGGACCTTGGCCATGACTGTTTTGTTCCCTGTTTCCACTGTGCACGAGGTACTGTCCAGGCAGAGCTGAGCACATGTCTCTGAACAGCCCAGATGCCACGTAGTTATTCCCCAGAGCAGCCTGTGAATGACAAGCGAGCAGTGTTCACATAATACGGGATCTCAGGAACTTCCAGTGTGTCTGCAAACCTGTCTTAACAACGACGTCCAGTTAGTCCCTGATGTTACTGGCACCTGAACTTGTACGTCTCCTCTGATACAGGGAGGCTAACATGAAGAAGCAGCAGGTCATTTGTTTTGATAGTGCCATTTCGTACCACATGCATCTCTCTGGTGCGACAGTGTCGAAGTGCAGCAGGATAACGCACACAACGCTGCTATAGAAGTGGGAGGGCACTGTCAGCTCTGTAGTAGTCCAGCAGGAGCAAAAGTGCTCCCCTCTGAGATGTTCTAAAGATATCCTCGTTTGTTTTGGCTTCTGTCACTTCAGGATCATACCCCTGGATAAGATAAAAGACCTGGCATCCTTCTAACTCAAGAAGTAGCGTTCATACCCTTGTTGCTGTTTAACTGTGGCTCTACCTCAAATATTCTTCAGCTGATGTGTAAATAACACTCTTCAGTTTATTTTGTATTTTTGAGGCTTTCCTTTAAGCTCTTTTAATAGAGTTTCTGGGAACAGTGGTTTACGTGTCAACGTGCAGCTTTGAAATAATAGCTGTCATATTCACTTTCAGGTTGACAGCCTTCATGTTTTGGCAGAGTATTATTTGTTGCTGCTGTGTGGAGTTCATCTGAGCTAGAGGCACACTTGGCATGCTTTGCCCGAGCTGGCCACACTCTGGGCATGTCTGCCATCAATTAAAAACATGGTGCAACCCATTGCCTTTTTGGATATATATTTCTTTTTCTGGACACCATTTTTTTAAGTGGTGGTTGTCCAAAGTATGCAAGCTGCTATGTTGTTCTTGTTTTGATCCAAGATAGAGCTCTGCATCCTTTTTTACCTTAAGGAGTTGGGGGGTTTGGTGACATTTTTGTATACCAAATCAGGCCTGCAGTGTCAAAGAACTGTGGCGTTCACGATGTAGACTGTGCCACATGACTTCCTTCTCACCAACATGCATTAACCAGCACCTTGTAAGAGCTTTTTTCAGCCTCACTCTGGATTTTCCAGTAGTTTCTCTGAATTTTCTTCCCAGCTCTCATTAGGACCCAGTCTCCTTTTAGTTAGCCCTCAAAATTGCAAGACTCCGCTTACTCTGAGCCAATCTCACACATATGTTTCATTTTTACATGGAATTCAGGGTTCCTCACATTTCTGTACTACCACTTCACAGTCAGCCTCTGCTCCACTTAACAGAAAATTATTAGCTGCAACGAGCTTTTCAGAACTAGCCGCTGTCAAAACCAAGGCTACCTTCTGAACGTCTTCATTTCTTCTGGCACTGCTTGCTTACAAACACAGAGCAAAGTGCCGTCCGAGTTTCCTTCAGTTGTCTTCCACATTTATGGAGAGTTTTGGCTCTGATAGAGATTTTAAGTTTTCCATTCCTTTACTTAGGCTATTTTTATTCTTGGTACCATGTGGTGCTCAGTAACCACTCAGAGACAAGGTGTTTAAGACAGATCTATTCCATCCAGTGTCTCTGCTCCAGCTGCCTCTGTATTACAGCAAATGAGTCCTTTACAGATACAACTCCTCATATCTTTAATTGATTACAAACTGTATTTGTGTACATATGTTCTTTTTCTGATCAACCTACAAGCTGTATATATGTGGGACAATTCACTGTGGCAATTTGCTGTTCTTGCTCTATGATTTAACATACTATAGCTTTTGCCCCATAGCTATTGCTTCAGAACTTGTTAGTTATTTGGCTTGCTTTTGTAAGAATATGCAAGAAACTTTAGGTTTTACGAGACAGTTTGCAATACCAGCTTACTTTTTTTTGCAAACGAGCTCCTACGAACATTATTGGAAAATACAATTAAAGATGTTGGAACTGTAGCTGAAATAAATCAAAGTTATTCAAATGGATAGTTACGATCTACGTTTTTGAAACACATTTTTGCAGCACATATTAGAACACAGCTCTTATGTTGCTCTGGGAAAAGTAGAAGAAAAAATAGAGGCATTTTTGACTGCAAAGATAAAAGAGCAATCCCAACGGAATTTGAACCACACATCCTGTAAGCTGTAAGAGCAAATAGAAGGCAGCATCCTTAGCTGGTTCAACTGGCACAACTCCATTGAATTTCAATACTTTATCTCAGAAAGTAGTGACCAAAGCAAGAGAAAACTATCCACTCTTTAAAAAGTCAAGGCAGTAACTCCACAAATCTTCCTATAGTGATAAAGACAGATTTCATGAAGCTTTACGTCCCCTACCAGCAGCTGAGCTGCAAGTTACATTGCATGACCAACCTGACATGTTTACTGAGAACTAGAACTTCAAGTTCTTAGAAGATGTTGAGCAATTTGATCAGGGACAGTCTTCTAAAAAAGGCTGGCTGTTAAAAATGTACATGTGTGTTATATGAACATTTTGGTGTGTCCTGACCAGCAGAGGCTCTGAAACCAAAGATATGTATGAGAATCACATGAGATGTCCTCTGCAAGTCTCGTTAGTCAGTGAAGTCCATGGCTGCTCTAATACCAGCTGATGATTTCTCATACCAGCATACTTCCAGACAGGACTCTCAACTTTCATAAGACAGCTATAGATACTCTTGAGAAGGTTTGTTGGAACTAGGCAGAATAGGGAACTCTGTGCACACACATTTATCTATCAACTGGAAAAGTTCCTTTGTGAGCTCTTATCTTAGACTGAGTTGGATGTTACGAATACAGCCTATGTTTCATAATGCTTTAAAAGGTTTCTTCTTCTTTTCTATCTCCTCTTGCAATATTTCTTCATTTCCATTATTCATAAACTAATTTATTAGGGCTACTTTAGGTTTTTGTTTTATACATTGAGCCCAATGCTCATTTCCCTGAAGAGTAAAAGTCTGGTGTTAAACACAGCCTTCGCATTACATATGTTATCCACTGTGAAGGAAAAAAAAAAAAGGTAATCAGAGGGTCTAGACCAACTTGAAGGCGAAAGTAACAAACTGCACATTGAAAATAAATATTGCAATTACCTTGCTCAGGGAGCAAGCTGGAGAGCAACCAGTATCAATTCCGTATCAGCAGCTGTAAAAATCTGGAAAATTGGTCTATTGTGTAGCCCACCCCACCCTGAATTAGAGTCAGAGTCCCCGGTTCTGTCCTGAAGGTAACAAAAGAAACACTTCAGCATAAATATGTGACTATTCAGACTGATTGAACTGGAGAAACTGCTGGAAAAAATAGCGTCCAAGTGGTCAGATGAGAACGTAGTCTCTGTATGAAGCACACATTGTTCACATAGACTGGTCGCAAAAGATGAAGGTGAGGTTGTGTTTGGTTGGCTCTTTGCCAGGAGATTCCTCAGTCTGGTGGTAGGAACAGGCACAACCTTGATGACCTGTAAAAGTCTTGAATATTCTTTTCTTAGCAAGATGTATATTCAATAGAAAGGGCCTTGATGAATTAGATTTGGCTTCCATGGGGTATGAGAGATATGGAAGCACCTCCTTAACCTGTGTAGATTTGCTGCTATGGTCGGCAAGACCACCTAATTTCTAGGGGTTTACACCTTTACAAAACCAAGAATTTTTTTTATTAATAAGCAGCTTCTTCAGATGGTCACCAGCCTATTTAGCTGAAGCATTTGTATTTTAGATAACAATACAAAACAGCTAAATGCTCTCTCCTCCCTCAAATTAAGGTCTGACCCCTTTCTCAAGAGAGCCAATAGCAAAAATCCCCATACACTTCAGTGAGAACAGATGGGAACCTCCCCTTGGCAAGTGGGAATCAAATCCTTTTCACTTCTGATTAACATTCTGTCCACTCTTAAAGATCCTGGCCTCAGAAGAGAAAAAGCATTATTTTCTGATGACTTGGAATAGAGAAATATTCAGACTTTCACAGCTCTATTGACTCACTTTAGTGTTAACAAACAAACAAAAAAAAAACTGCAGTAGAATACGCAGAAAAAGTTCAGAGGACTCCTACCTAGCAGATAGGTTGAGCAGTGCAGTGCCATTTTACTGCACAAAGTTGCTTCTTTTAAGGTATAGTAATGATTCCAAATAACAAGAGACAGCACCAAGATTGGGTAGAGTGACAGAAATTATGGTAGGATATTCTTTCAAGGTCTCCTTTCCTACAGGTTTTCAAAGTAATTGATTCTGGATGAAAGTTAGTGAATTTGATTTTTGGTTTATGAGAAATTAAAAAAAGATGAGGAAAACGAAAACCTCTCTCACTATTAAATCACAGGGAAACCTTTGGTAATGATTAAAGCTGATGTTCATGTTTTGATATCAGCTAGTCTGAAACACGTTAAGAGAAATTGTGAATATAAATCAAATTGAAATTCTAGGCCAAAGACCTTCATTTTTCATGAAATGGAGATTAAAAAACGCTGGGCAAATAGTGTCTGTCTATCAGTTTAAAAATGTCACAGAGAGTAAAAAATACATCCATTTGTCCCTCTGCAAGAGGCTTATAAAGACTGATGATTTTATAACCAAAGACACATTGCCCTAAACAAAAATGGGTCAGCTAGTCAGCTGCAAATTGGAGAGCTCCAACAGAGATCTCAGAATTTCCCCTGATAATGCTAGACCCAGCTCAAAGGAGTCTCTACCAAAGAGTTATAAGATGAACAGGTTGAGGGTTGGAAAACATAGAATAATTACAAGTAATTTCCATGTACTGAGACCCGGGGTCATTTGTGTGTCAGTCCTCAATACCACAGTAAATGGGTTTGGGCTATCGTAATGCTGATACATTTAGTGCACTTGGCTTTCTGTTCAGAAATTATGCTACAGTGCTTGGGTGGAATATTAGACTTTTGTAAAAAATTATCTTAAATGGGTTCACCTCAAGTATCCAATTTTTAAAGGGTTACTGTAAACCATTAGGCTTGTATAGACAATCATTTGCAGGTGATGCAAATGGAAAATAAAGTCAGGCAGTTATAGAGAAGACTTGCATTAAAAGGGCTGAGAATAAACATTGCATCAGACATCTTAAATGTGTTCTGGAAAGATCATGCAGAACAATAGATTAATGACTTAAAATGAGCTTTATTAATTATTAGTTAGTAGGCTTCATGAAGGCTCATATCTTTGAACAGAATATAAATCATAAGTAAACTAGATATAGGGCCTGCATTATGCTGAGAAATAAAACTAGAATTCATTTAGAAGCAGACAAAATTGAAAAGACATTGCTTAGTATCATCATTTACTTCATCAGGGACAACACCACCAAATTGAAGCTGCACAAAAAAATGAGGCCCAGCAGTAAAATGGCAGTAATTCATGGCTGAGATACTTGCAGGATCTCCTTCCCACGCTAGGGCTTCTGCTTCACAGCTCACTCACAAAAAAAAAAAGAGAGATGGAAACTTAAGCATAAATAGAAGAAACGGAAGTTCAGGCAAGAGACCTGAAAGAAATTCTTCCTGGCTGATGCTGAGGCCATACTATTGGGCCACTCAGCCTGCAGTGAAACCGTCACTGTGTCATCGATCCTCAGCAGTGTTGGGTTTCGCCGCAAACTGCAGTTGTGAAGACATAACTTGCATGGCTGGTTAAGATACAGACCTTCAGGAAGCTTTCTCAGACTCCCTGGGTCAGCTCTCCCTCTACCACAGAGCTGCTAGTCCGGCACTGACATTTAAGTAAACTAATTTGGAAAAAAAGTGCTGAATAAATCAAAAGTTACTCTATCCCAGACCTGGGAATCCAACCCAAACCTGCCTTAACTTGAGAAATAGACATACACCATGATGGCCAATTAAAGAAAACAGCATTTCTTCCCTCCTTTAGACATACAGTTTGACCAACACATTAAAAAAAATAATATTCTGAATGCACCATTTATATCTGTCTTTCAGCATCAAACTCCCATTCCTGAGCAAGGTGACAGACCTAAATCCTGAGCTTCATAGCTAGGTAAAAGATTAACAGCAAACTTCTCTAGCCAAAGTTAGCACGAGATGTGTTCCCTTTTATTTCTCATAGGCTTTGTCTGTGCTTAAAAGACTTGCCAGCATACATATGGGTATGTCTCTACATGCTGTTTTCCAGGCAGATGTGAACTCCAGCTGCCTGTGCTTCTCTTCGGACAGATGTGAGACAGCTCCGAAACAGAAGCCATGTTGCTGCGGTTAGTGCAGAGACCAGGCTTTTGTACTTCAGAGCATATTTATTCCCAAGCTAACTGCAGCTATGTGCTTTTTTCTTCAGAGAAGGCTCACATCATGCCACTTGCAGGACAGACAGACAGGAAAAAAAAAAATAAAAAAAAAATCACGATTTCCTGCAAAAAAGCAGTGTTAGCTGGCAGCCTGAAAAGAAATCTGTCTTTATGCAGTCAGAAATCTTACGATGGCAATCGATAAGCAAAGTAAGTCCTATTGCTGATGTGGGTTATTCTGTTACAGTTTCAGCAGGGCTGGCTTCAGGGGACTTACTCTCAGGGATGGCTGTAGGCAAGCAACACCAACACATTTGCAATATGCCCCATGCTTTGTAGGACCCGGGGCTACACGCCCTTTCATGTGAGCCCATGCTTTAGATGGCTCTGAGTTTAGCAAATGCTGCAAGTCCAGCCCTGACACACACCCCCTTGTTAATCATGGTAAGCGCTCTCACATGAGGTAAACCCACTGACAGACACCCATTTTGTCGGGTCAAACATACTCTTAAAAGGCAAAGCAAATTTGTGTTGGTCTGCATGTCCCAGCTTTAGCAGAAAAAAAGTGAATAAATAATAAATAGTAATCGGGGTTAGAGCACAGCTGCTCTGACTTCCCAGGTCTTGTCTGCTGGCTCTTCCTACCCTGCCAGCTGACCCAGTTGGTTACAGTGCATGTACTGTGGACATGTTTTATGAATGATGTTTTTGTTTGCTTCTCCACCATCAAACCTTGGCAGACTACAATTACCTGCTAGACACAAGGTCTTTTGACTCCACTGTGGAAGTCTCCAGGAAATAATTTTCAGTGCAGTTCCAACAAAGGCTTTCCACATTCGCCTCATCGGTGCTTTCCTTTAGGTAGCTGTCTGTCAGTCTACCTACCTAGACACCTATCTGCATCCCTCCTTCCTGTGCACCCTTTCCAGTGACAAACATTTGTGAGAGATCTCTTTCTGACAGTGGAAATAATGAAAAAGCAAGAGTATCTGGGCTTCAGAAGTGTATTCATGTCATTTGTTCACACATATTAACATAATCATTTCAGTTTCGATGCTTGGCTTTTGTCCTTCCTCTATCTAAGATGCAAAATGCCTTCAGCAATGGCAGCTGAAGAGGCAGGGACAGTTTCATATAGCAGGTCAGACTAATTGTTCTTGTCACACAGGATGGCTGAGACCATGTCTGCTTAAAAATGCAGATTAAAACATAGTTTACAATCGTTATTACACACACCGAAAACCAGGAGGCATGGAGGGAACAGAGAGGGGTGCTTCTTCACAGGAGCGCACAGTGTCTCAGGTTCTGGTGGGGCACACAGGGTACCAGGCGAACAAGCTGCTGCCAAGATGCACTAATGCTTAGCACCAAATACAATTTCCTATTCAAAGTACTCCACAAACAATAACAAAGGGAAACGTGTGTACGCTTGCATGCAAAATAGAGCTATTGTTGGGGGGAACTGTGTTAGCTTGCATGCAAAATAGAGCTATTATAGGGTGGGGGTCATGTTTTCCTTTTATGAAGGAAAAGAAAACACTTTTTTTCATCAAAATCAAAATGCTTAACAAGAGTATTTTCCACTGAACTTTAACCTGTACAATCTCTCTTGTCCAGCGTGTAATTTTTGCCAAAGGGAGAGTGGAAGAGTCTGACTACAGAAGTCTCTCCCACCTGAGAAGTGGAAAACGTCAGCAGAGCCACTGGGATGGGAAAGCTGTTTCGTAGCCAGCTCAAACCCAGGCCAGTGAAATTCCAACTCTCAGGAATTAGTTCATCCATTTGCTGGATCTGCTTGATGCTATTGGTGACTCTAGACAGGTATTGAAAAACAGAGGCATTGTAACCGTTGATTTTGCATTTGCTCTCTCCCTCTGAACATTTAAAGTCTTCCCAGGGATTCCTACTATCTGTGATATATAGGAGTGAGGAGAGAGAAGTTCTACCATGACTAATCTAATCTTACCTTTTGGGTTTATCTGGGCATGTTCCTGCAAGGTGATTATTTTTCTTCTCTAACTGACTTGATAGAAATGTTTCCAGCAGTGGTGAAATTTCTTGTCTCTGGCTATAAAATGCCGGTCACAGAAACCTCAGGGGGTTTGTCCTAAACATAAAAATGAATAGCCTCAGCTTCAGTTATAATTAATTCCAAACTTCAGTTATTATTAACTACAGCTGCTGGTTAAAGAACATAAATATATGTATTTTTATATTCATTTCATGTTGCTGCTTGACATATAAGATCAATGCAATTGCTGTAAATGTCGTTCCATTGCTTTAGTTCTATAGTATGGCAAATAAAAGGTTTGCTTATAAGGATAACTTAAAACTTAAATACAATGGGTTGGATATTATGTCAAGCTTGCCATCTGCAAAGTTACAGTAAAGTATTTTTAGTGTAATAATCAGGGCAGACCGGAGATCCTGGTCTAATCCATTTAGTCTCCAGTCAAATACAGAGAATCAAAAATGGTCATAAGCATCTTTGTGATTCCCTGATCTTTGCTCATTACACAGCAGGCTGGACCCAAATTTCAACTTAAAAGACATCCGAGGCAGTTACTGCATGACTTTGACTGCGAGAAGACCATTCTGGCACCGCAGGAGGGCACGCAGTAAAGCAGCAAGTCAGCTACTCCCTCTTTTTCCTAGGTACACAAAAGGAACCCTGAAAGAAATGGTTTAAGGCAGCTTCAAGGTTATTTTGAGTCCTAAAGACCTACCTGTCCTGCCAGTAATTCCTGTACTGAATACACAGGCTGGCTGTTGTCCTTTTTCAGTCCGTGGTGTTTTCCAAGACACTAACAGAGCTGAGCGGTATTTCAAGACAACCATGATTTTACATTCTCAGTAGCCTGGAAGCATCTCGACAAGGAATGGTCTTATCTCAACCTGTCAGGCAATGGCTGACCCTGTATCAGCGTGGAGCCGATACGCAGCAGATGCTCTACGTCCTGCAAATGCCGCCAGCTGCCGTAAGCCACCTTTGTTCTCCCTGCAGTGAGTGTGGTACAGGTGGAACATACCACCCAGGCTATAGAAAGCGATGTGGGTCCCGGGATAGTCCTGCTGCTCGTTGAAAGCAGATGACGTCCAAAAAGGGTTACTGCGCTCGTGAACTCCCAGTGCCGCCATCCCTGCTGGAGTTGGGGACTGATGGATGGAAGTTTTTCGCTCTGAAAAAGGTGAAATAATTGCTTGTACTCAGTTTGACAATGCACAACTTGCTGATGTGAAATGGACAGCCAGTACCCACATAAGGGATCAGCAACTGAAACCATTAAAAAGAGACCAAATTAAAGATGTATTTTTTCTCCCTACCAGAAGTAACAGGCAGTTTTTGCTTTCCAAGGTACAATGACTTCTAAAACGAGGCATGATAGGATGATCACACGCCAGACCCACTTTTCATACCAAACGTGTGCCCTGGATGCAGTGCCACCCTTTTTTCCTCAACTTGATCTCTGCTCTCCAAATGCAGGTGGGCATTTGAGCCCACAGCGGGCACCTGGCAGGGTGCAGCCGAGGTGGCCACGTGCTAGGGAACGGCAGGAGGTCCCTTATTTGCCTGTCGAGTGAGGGTGGGTGGATCTAAAAAAAAAACCAAACCAAAAAGCAGTTACTGGCTCTCTGTAAATACATTTTAAACCATGGGCCCAAGTTTTGTGTGGAGCTTTGCCAGCAGCGCTGGAAAGCATGCAAGAAGGGGAGACTGGGTGGCCCCGAGGCCACCTGTGGCCCCAAGGCCAGCAGTGCGGGGCGGGAGGGGAGCGGGGCCAGGCTGAACAGATGCACGGCCAGGGCTGCTCCTTCCCCTCGCTTGGCTTGGGCTTTCACTTTAGACATCGCCTTTAATCCACTAACCATCCATGCACAAAAACCTCTTATCCAAGGTTAATTTGGTCCTTTCAGACTAAGTTAGTTGGCTTGCACACAGCTACAGGCGAGATTTCCCCTCAGACTGTGAACATTCGCTCTGCGGAGAGGATTTAGGCTAAATCATGCAAGTGCTGACAGCCCTCCAACATTTTTCCACAGTCCCCTTAAGTGCCCCAAAAGTCATTTAACTTTCCCACAGTCCACTTGGGAGGACTCACAGCTTGACCCGATGGAGGTGGAGGACCCAGGGCCTCCCAGAGCACCTCAGCGCAGGGTGAGCTGGCACTGGCTGGCTGTCCCAGCGCTGCACGGTCATAACTGGGCACCCCAGCTGGATTAGCACCTTCATGCAGACCTCTGCACTGCTCTTCTCCAGCTCCTGCATGCAAACATAGCTGGCATTGAAAGCCTTTCTCCCCTGGTCGAAACCTGAGGATCAGGGGATCAGCACCCTGTGTCAAGCCTGCTTTGGAGAAAATCATGGCCCCGCAGCGAGTGGGGAGACTTTGCTAGTAGGGGGACTGTCTAAGAATGTCAAATCAGCAGCTGATTTTGTGGATCTCGTTAATTTTTGATGCACACCCAGCCCTGTCCCTGCACAGGAATGCCTCGATTCGTTACTAGTTATTGAAACAGTGCCCACCCTTAGCTGCTAAGCCTGTCCTTCACGATATGGATTTGCACTTACAGCTTTGTAGCTCTCCTTTGGTCAGTAGCTGTTTGGTGTCCTCTTTCCCTCCCGAGCTCAGTGAGCAGAGGGCGCAGAACTTTTGGTTGCTCACACCAAGCGCCCCAGTGACCCTGATCCGCATGGACTTAAAAATATTTCTAGTCATTCTTGGCACCTTTGTTCAAGCCTGGATTACTTCTAAGTGTGTTAAATTCCGTGTATAACTTAAAGCAAACACTATGCTGATGTTTCCAGGATTTCCTTTGGAAGCTTTAGGGAAACTACAAAAAATGGGAATAAATCAGGTTTATTTAAGGAGAAAAGGCAATTATTTAAGGATAACTAAAAAAAAATGACAATAACCTTAGTTTTCAAAATCAGCGTTATAACACTAAGCTTCCCACACTCTTCCTTTGAACCAGAGTTACTTTCCAGGCTCCTTAGGGGTTAGAGGATCTACCAGAGCCAGGAAATTCTTCAAGCCAGGACCATAAATATTCATACATACCTGCCACCATAACTTCTGTATTGAAAAAGGAAAACCAAAATCCTGTCTGGAAAACCTCAAAATGGTTGTGATCTGCAGAACGCTATGGGTCAAGCTTGAGAAGTACCTGGAAGGGACTAACGGGCTACATAAGAAGAGAAACACCATTCCCCATAGCAGCAATTGCTGCTGCCCATTTGTCTTATCATGCCACTGTAGAAGATGCATTGAACCCAAGTCTTCAGAGCTTTCACTCCAGATTACTCACCCTAGATCCCATCTTCCACTTCCACCTATGTCAAAAGTGGCCAAAAACTTTGTGCATCCTTGAGGCAACCCAATTCAGTTTTAGTAGCACCGCTAGGCAGTCACTTTGGGCCATCCCGGGATAAGGGTGTAAGGTAACATCTACCAGTAAGTAGAGCCAGTTATGAGTGGGATGCAGCTAAAGCCTTGGAAGAATGTGCTGTTTCTCCTGCATCCTGCTGACCAGCATCTTTGGAGAGTGGTTCTTCAGCTGTGAAAACGCCACAGACACCACTTCAGACAGGAGGGTTAAACAGGCCATAGAACTGCAGGGGAGTAACTGGACTGGGAGGAGGCCACTAATGTGACCTAAATATGACAGCAAATTATTTTGACTATTATATTAAAGCAGTTGGCCAGTTTCAGATCTGCCAAAATGCGGCAGAAAACAGGCTGGTCACAAACGGTGAGGACCCAACACTCCACAGACAGATGCTCTGCTATCATGAACTCTTGCACAAAATAGGTGCAGAAGGCCACCCCTCAGACCAGCCGTATTTTCTACTCTGTATTATTTTAGAGGCTGCAGAAGGGAAACTGCAGGTCAAGCTACAGAGAGGCCTTCCCCTTCTTTTGTGAGGCCAGCGACGACTATGCGGTCAGAACTCGTGCATTTAAAATTGCCTTCTAAATACTCTTTTGCTCATCCAGCCAGAAGCCGCTGATTCTGACATCATAAGGCACTGCTGCAGGGCACATTTTCCTGTCACAGTGGGAAGATTAGAGATGAAAGAGGGCTATAAAGAGTAAGAATTTGATGCAAAAAGCATGAATTTTCTCTGTAAGTTGAGTGATTAGAAGAGATATCTAGAAGTAAGACATAGAGGTTAGATTACTTTCTTGGACCAGGAGGAAAGGAGATATAAAAAGCGGAACAGAGATGGTGACAAAGCGAGACACACGAGTACTAAATGCAAACAGACATCCACCCAGCTTTTCAAGTTCTTATCCACCTGGCACAGTGGAGAGCCTTGAGTGTCACAGCTTTAAGCTCTGTTTACGCTGCCCACCCCTTCTGCACAAATACTTGGAACACAGCAAAAGAAAAACGAGACGGAGCACTAACCTTTCAGACACCGATGAAACCTCATATTCTGTAGCCTTGCCTTTGTGCCCTTTTGACTGTGCATTAGGGAATGCCTCTCCCTGTTTACTCCTCTGTTGTCATGTGAGTAGCCCTGCTGTGCTTATAGCATATTCATTTAAGTAAATCTTCCTTGGTAGAATACACATGGCACTTTATTGTTATCCTTAAGACACTTGCATAAACATTGTGTCATTTCTATAATTACACACCTAAGTAGTTAGGATGCCTAATTGAGCAGATTGTTTACTGCTATTCTTTTATAAATCTTTTTATTTTTCAGTATTTTTCTTTTTAGTAACATGATAATATGCACTTTCACTCTAATACCGTACAAGATACGTGCTAGGAGGAGCAGGCTGTTGACTGTTGTTTTAATAAATATTTTCATTGAGCTAATTTATATTAAAGTGGTCTTTCCTACTAGCAGGGAAAAAATGGTTTCTAGAATGACTGGCCAACTGCAACAGACATAATAATAGCCATCAAGTTTATAGCAGTACCTTCAAACAATCACAACTGAAGACATATGTTGTTTCACAAAAAAGCGTGTATTATGAAACATGAAATTGCATCATGTTTAAGGTATTCTGCATACAGTATGTGCTAGTGAAGTGAAAGGGCACATCTGTGCAGTACTTATTCAGATGACTGTTTTATTCACTGGATGATGGCAATTTATTCATTGATTTCTGGATCCCAGATTGCCAAGAAGATATCAGATATCTGGCTAATGTTAAAAACAGTCAGACTTTGCATTTGAATCTCATTGTTTGTAGCCGTTTAAAAATCATAATTGAACAGCAAGCAAATGAAAAAGAACAAGGAAACAGAAATAAAACCTCGCGTATCATTCCCTCCCCTCTGATCCCTCAGAGAGAACAATATGCACAGACTTACTCACAGGAGATTCCCCAAAGGCTTCATTAAAACTGGCTTGGCCTGTGCAGATACTCAAGTCGAGGTCTGGATCGTAAAGTGAAGACGTTACAGGAAATGGTCGTAATTCACACTTCTGCCTTGCAGTGCTGTAAGCAGGTTGCCAGCACCTAACAAACAAATAATACACAGAGTGGAGGATTTTACACACTTTAATTTCCACTTTTAACTTGAAGCCCAGGAGAGGGAAGGTCTGATGCTTTCCTTCCCAAGCTAAGAGCAAGAAGATCGATGGGTACATTCTGCCCGACAAAAAAAGTGCAATATACACCGCTCTGTCAATGTTGTAGTTGCCAGATCACCAGTATCTCATCCTGGTTTCACTTACAAATGTGTGGGCTGGGCACGTGGGGAAGAATCGAGGCTGGTACTTCAGCTACCATGTGCCAGGGTCCTCCTCATGGTCTGCTTGGCCTCCATGAGTGGCTGTCGCCTCCCTGTCCCAGGGACCATATCCAACCACCCTACCTCGCAACCTGAAAAAGAGAGTTCCCAATTCAATTTTTGCGCCTGAGGGGTAACAAACCCATAGGAAAAAGAACTCTTCCCAGAAGCATGAGAAGGTCCTACTTTTCCCCACAATTATGCATTATTGTACAATCTTAACGACATTGAACTCACAGGGACAACACAGAGGGATACACCAAGGGGTTACTGGTGCTCTGTAAAAACAAGATTAAGACATGGTCCCCCTTGCTCTCATTACAATGTGCTGTTTTTGTGAGCCGACTCTTATAAGTCCACACAGCAGAACATGGCTTCACATTTTAAAATCAAGAAAGTATACTCCCAGCTTCCATTTCTGTTCCTCCGAGTCTCCAAATACAACAAAAAAGTGAAGTATATCGAACTGATATTTAGAGTGGAAAATGAATTCTACTACCATTCAGATATTTTTCTATGCAAAATATTAATTTAATTGTGGTAGAAAGCATCAATGTTTTCTCAAGTTATTTCACTTCTCTCCCCCTTGGGAAAAGGACATGCAAAATCCCAGCTTTTCCACACCAAACGACTTCTGGATGGAAATATTAATGGTAGAGGAATAATGTTTCTTCTGAGGCAATACACAACATTGTATTTACCTTTGCCTGATCAACTCCACAGGAAATACTATTTATGTTTAGATATACCAAGCCAAAATGGAACATTTTTCCATATTTTTTTTTTCCGGCCTGTGTGGTTAAGGCAATCTCAAAGCCATGGTGGATTTTTTCTATTAAGAGGAAAGAAGAATGGTATCAATCAGATACACAGTGCCTTTACCACACTCTTCCTTCTGCAATGCCAAAGCAACCCATCCACCAGCAATGTGTTTCCAAATATACTCACAGCTGAACAAACACGTAGGAAAACAAGTGGATGCAGGGAATCACAAGGCATCCTGATTCACTCCCGTGCGGGCCAGACCATGGCATGGGAACACTGCGGAAAGGAGCCCTGGGGATGGTGGTGGGCACTGAAGGGCAAGAGTTGGGGGGAATCTGCAGCACCAGAGTGGGCAGCCTCTGCCTGCCCCACTGATGTAGGGCAGGAGCATGCCAGCCTCAGCCAAGTAGCTGTGTTGTTTCTCTCTCTCTCCCCCATATAAGTGTGTGCATGTGATTTAGCTTCTAATTAGTCTGACCGCAGCAGGCTTTGCCTTGAGCTGTGGCTTTCTGCACTACCACTACACACCAGGGCACTTATTTGCCCTGAACCAAAGGTTGCTCATTCACTTTAGTCACATCTTTGACTGCTCGGTAGACATGTTTGCTAGAAGCCATTACCATCTTTCAGCCTACGAAGAGGAGAAAAAGCAAAACTCCTCCAGCTCACTGTGGATAGGTAGGTATCTGATAGATAGTCACAAGTCATAGTAGCGATTAAGCAATCATTGCTCTGCCACTAGCAATGGCCATTGCCCGTTTCCGCAGTGACAGAGCAGTGACCATTAAAAATGTTGGCTGGAGGGGAACACTGGAGGTGATGTAGTCCAAGCCCCTGCCTGTAGCCCTAGCTCAGGTCAGCCATGGCTGTGCCAAGTCAAGTCTTGAAAACCCCCAAGGACGCAGGTTTCACAGTCTCCCTGGATACCGTGCTGCACACTCCTTCTAGCAAGGAAATTTAACTCTTACTGATTTCTTCCCTATGTTGGGCAAAAAAAGGTATGAAAGCTAAGCCTGGCACACCAGAGATTACCTTTTTCCAGGCAATGCACATTCCTGGTGATACCAAAAAGCGAGGAAGCCAGGGCAGCAACCCCTCAGAGATGAGCCGGCACCCTTTCCCCGGTGCGACTGCTGGCATGGCCAGCCCACACAGGAACAGCACAGGATGCTTTGCAGCTGCATGGTTGTGATCTTGTGAATGTGTTTGAGAGAGAGAGGAAAAAAAAAATTGGCATTATAGAAGGAAGAGTGTGGTAAAAGCCATAATTTGGCTAGGATTAAAGAAACCACTGGAAGTTCCTTAGTTTTAAATTTTGCACAGATGTCAACTATACTTGTTCCTACTGTCTTTAATTTAATGTCTGGAATATTGTGGTAATGTAATTCAGATGACATATGACTGGGAAACAGCCAGACCAACAGATTTGTGAAATTTTCTTTTTATGTTTAGGTTTAATAAAAAAAAGATCTCTCATGTGTGGCTTTTCTGCACAGCAGTGTAAGAAAATGCTGTAGAAAGCTATGAAAAATATCTGCGAAGTGCAGCCGAACACGCCTGCAGACAGACCAGAAGGCAGAGGCGCACTGTAGCGGGGTGGCAGCTGCCATTTTCTTGTGTTTTCCCAGCTCAGCACACCATGGCTCTTCCCCTTCCCACCATGGAGAAGATGAGGCAAATGCCGGCACACTCTGCATTTCCTTCACTCCCTCAACCCTTTCTCCAGGTGTTGGGGTGAAGAAGCATATAGGCGCCTATCCTGAACTGCTCCCAAAGTGTTCGCCCTCACGGAGCGCCGCACTTTTTACTCCATATTACCCATTGCAAAGCAGTTTGGTATATTGCAGACTCTCTGGGTACGGTGTTTGGTGGTAATTTCATGAATAAAGACTCAGGGAAACTAATAAACAGTTCAAACAAATGTAATGAGGTTTTTGGTCAAGGGACATAAATGAGCTAAAATCAGGGTCATGTTTATCTAACTAGGTGGTGCTTAGACCTGTCTGTTAAGTTTCCATAGCAAACAGGAGCTGAAGTCAATTTGATCTCATAGAGATACAAGAATTTAGCTCACTTTACCTGCTAATACGTGGAAACAGCTTCAGAAATTGTTTTTAACAAATAAAGAAATCTAGCGAGGACCAATCATTTCTCATCTCACTCGCATTGGAAAAAAAAAAAAGTAGAAAAAAAAAGGATTTTTTTTTTTTTAAAAGCCTCTTGGAGTGACCCTACACAGTCCTTTTTAGCCTTTCAGCTCCTTCATGACTTATTACAAAATACATTTGGAGGGCATCATGCTTTTGGAAGAATACTACTAGTACACAAGATTTAAGACAAAATGAATTGAGTGCTGATTCCTAAAGTTGTTTTGTATGCATACGAGATATCTTACCATCACTGTGTCTCCAGTAAGGTCCTGCTTAGCCTAGAGTAAGGTATGAGTATGTGGTCCTACCAGATAGTTTACGAGCTAAAGTACCCTCTCCACAATGCATTTATAACTACTTTCTCTCTGTCCGTGATGTTTTTACATGGTGGAGGGAGCACTGATTCCCCAAAATGATATTATATATATTCCCCTCTGTGTGCTGGAGGGAACGTTGGCTTATGTGACGCCCTGTGGCAGAGACGCCCAAACACTGGTAGTGCAGCACTGCCTTGAAGGAGCATGCGTAGGTAAAATAAAACCCCTTGGAGTGGTACGTTTAACACGAAAGTTTGTGGAAGAGTTTGAAGAATTCCTCAATAAGTGACTTTAAAATGCCAGTTCGGTCTCACTGTGCGTGCTAGTGACTTGTATTGTTTGGGAGCTATTTGCATTTCTTGTATTATGCAAATGCAATAATAATACAAATTTCTCCTCAGAAAACACCTTTGAGCCACGTTCACATGCAGCAATAAGTTCCTAACTCTCTTCATCAGCTTTCTGAGTTAACTGCTCTTTCACTTCAATGGAAGTTTATCGACATATTTATTGCCAAATTCTCCTCTTTGATTTAAAAAAATACAGTAAATTATACGGTTCAAAATTTAGCTGCCAGAAGAAAACCATGGCAGTCTCCATGTATCTTTCTGCCGATCTCCATCAAGAAAATGTGACACACACCATGGCCTCCGCAGCTCTGAGACCAAAACTGTTATTTCAAGAAATTTACCCTTTCACCATATTACTGCAGGTCTACGAATGCATACACTTTTTGCACTTGAAATGTTGACTCGGCTTTTAATCTTAAAACATATGGATGTCATTCTCTTTTTGCTCAGAGGCACTGATGCAACTGAAGAAAAACATTAAGTTTCTGGAGGGAGGCCAAGCTGGAGAGCGGCAGCATAGAGTATACAGTGCTTCCATTGACATCAGATCTGGAAGCAGATCAGATATGAATGGAAGACCCATAGTGAGTCAGGTTTGCATGTAAACCTCCAGCGAGCCTGGATTAGCTCCAAAAGCTAATGCGGTTATCAATGAAAGAATTACACTGTATCCACTTTCAGATAGTTTTGCTGCAAAATCAGACCGGTTTAAATTCATGGACTAAAATCCGACCAAACTGTGGGGATAATTTTTTTAAATGAACCCATCAAAACTTCATTAAAGGATTGTTAAGACATTACACAAAACAATCAGAGCTCAGAAATCCACGGCTAAAGAGGACGCTGTGTCCTGCTTTAGTTAAAAAAAGAAAAAGAAAAAAAAGAGAGAGAGAGATTTTGGACACTTCTTTCTGTAATACCAATACTTTCTACATTTGACAAACATTTATTTTCAACAGGGGGTTCGTGTTATTATCTTTTATTTCCTATTGGCAATTTCAGGTATTTTTATCCTTTAGTTGCTGATTGATGGATTTATTAGTTCCTGGAATCCAGGAAGATTTTTGTCTTGGGATTAGAACAATTTAGAGTGAACAAAAAAGTAATTCCTTTCTGAACAGCTTTCAATTATAAATATGTAGGCTATCAACTATTCCCCTGCTTTTTAAAATATATTTGCTTTTATTGTTTTCTGAAATGTATATTTTACAATTACATCAGTGCTGTTCTCCTGCTCTCTCAATTCTCGCACCAAATATTTGAAAAAGAAGCAAGCAAGTGATGAAGCCAGGAAGAAACAAAAGCAGCTCAATTCCCTTCAGTCAAGCACCACCTTCTCTTCCTTTTGTGGAGAGTAACATGCATGTCATGTTCTGCAACCTCAGAGCAAAGTATATAAATGTTACCACATCCTCATTTCTACTGGAAAGCTAAGGCTCTTGCTTTTTATAACCGTGCAGTCTCAGAACTTCCTACTTACTGACTTTGTTCTGTTTCTGCGGAACAGGAAGGAGAGGAATAGCAATCCATTCTCGGTTTAGCGGGTAGGTTTAAAGGTGCTCCTCACCCACTCAGAAACAAGTCCCTGCTGTGCAGCCCCATCCTAACCCACCATGCTGATGTCTCCGTGGCTCTCTCAAGTGTCTTTTTGTAGGGACAGTGAACTTGATATTTGCTTTGTTGTGTGTGCTGTGCTGTGTGTCAGTTACATAATATCAAGTTATTGCAAAAACCTGTATTTCATGGCATCAAAGTCAAGTCCAGAATAAATTTTCCTACCTTTGCAAGAACCCAATACACTTTAAATGTGTTTAATTTGAGGTACGTTTTCAGCCAGTAGGTTAGACTTGAGCAGAAGGTACAAACTCCTTGCTTGTGTCCCAGGTAAGCATTAAGTGGGTGAGTTCTACATTTCCACTATAATTTTGGAGAAACTCTCTCTGCCAGTAACTACAGTTATTTATGCCGCTACGTCAAAGCTTTTGGGCTTTCAAACAATTGACAGATCAAGCATCACATTGTGTATACAATACATTTGAGATTGCAAGAAAGTCAGAGAGAGACAGGTCTTCCATCAAGACCAGAAAGGACCAGAACACACTACTCTGACCCCTCGTCTCAAGTTTCAGGTATACTATAGGTATGCCCTTCTGTACTTTTCTCTTGACCCCAGCTCTGGGGCTGCCCAGATGTTTTCCTGTGTGATGCCTATGTTGTAGCAATGTGGCAGCCTTGAAAGACATGAATGGAGACGTAGGATTTCTTGAATAATTTTGTTTTCATATTTTTGAACCATGTGTAAGTATGTATTAACAAACAGAGATGAATTCTGTCCGCAGGAGTAGACATTCATTACCACAATCATTCATTCCTTTGTTCGTTCTACAGCTACAAAAGAATACACTCCCACATATTAAAACATGCTAAACACTAACCATGCTCCTGGTTTTAGAACTGTACATATATAATTTCCCAAATTCTGCTGAAACCTCTGGAAAAACACCCACTTCAAACAGACTCTCTTTTCAGGCAGCAACAGGGCTCTCTGCTCTTTCCAGTTTGTGAATTTATTGGATTCTTTGTTCCCATCCACCTCTTCTTTGCTCTCCTACTGTTACACGACCCAGGGGATTGTTCCCAACGTGCCAGTTGGATACAGCCTTCTCTTCCCTTCCTTGCAAGGGAACCTAATATGCTCTTGTTACATGCATTGCTGGAAAGTTTTTGAATGGTGCTTGATTTTCCAGGCTCACTGCAAGTGCCACACCTTTTCTTCACTACATTTGTGAAATTCAGCTTCCCGGTTTTATAATGCAGCATAGACAGCGTCTGCCACTGGAGTCTTTGCATGTGTGAACTTCCTAGGTAAATGCCAGCTTGACTCATCCCACAATTAAAACTTGTCAGAAGGAGATTCCAGTTTATATATTTGAGCAGTGTCATTGTTCAAGGGACAAGCATAAGCAATTAATCTTAATTTGAGATGGCAATGAAATGAGTGATAAAGACTAGCAACAGATATACTTTTGTTTTCTCTGTGCAGTGGAAAAACAAAATAGAAGCTGAATCCCCGAGTTATTATTCTTGTATGCATATTAAAAAAGATATCAGACTTGAGTCGAGGTTTTATCTACCCAGTACATTTCATGCATTAACCCGCTCCTTTTATGCACTGCAGGCTAAATGATGTCTTCCTTCAGTTCTGCAGGAGCACTGTATGCAGGGGAAATGGCAACAATTTCCCTCATCCCTCCTCAGTGTGCATCATTCAAATCTAAGTATAGGGATAGCTAACCACTACTGATGACCATATTAACACCAGAGAGAGACGGTATTATTAATAAAAGCCAAGGCTCTACAGATCCAAAAGCTTTCCTACACCCAGAGGAACGTCTGTGCATACATGACTTAAATCTAAAACGTGCCTTACTTTATTGATTTCCCCCCACATACTCTGGAAATATTCTGTATTGCAAAGGAATAACGCCTTGGGAGTACACATCCTTTCTGTCTGTCAAGGCATTAGGCTACCATGTGCAACGCCTACACGTGAGGCTGATGAGCATGTAAAACCCTTTTGGCTGTCTTTAGGGTGGATGTAATCTTGAGAGCTGGTCCTGTGATGCACAGTTATTTCAGTGCGGCTACTGACCTGCCTGAAAACACGGGACTGTACTTTTGTCTTATACCCCACACGGGCTGTAACACGAAAAACCAAAACTCCTGTTAGGGACAAACTTCCATTTTCCTCCATATCTGTAAGAGTTAGAATAAATCCTCCGACACATACAAATCACCCTTGAGTAAAACTTGTGTAAGTAAAAAGATTTGACCCTTGGAATCAGATATGATAAACTGAGTTAATCTAGTGAAGCTAAAAGGATAATTTTATTCCTTGGTACTAATTTTTAAGTCATAAGAAACAGTCACAATGTTATACAATCCCTTCCATTTGAGCTCTCAGAGTTTTCAGGTTCACACCTTGTGTTGATCATATGATTTATGTACACCATCCTGATGATATCCTCAATATTTTTACGGCAGAAAATACCGATAAAGGTCTTTTTTCTAGGTTCCTCTGAAGTCTATGCCCTTTTTCAAATATATCACAAACTTGCTGTCTACAATTCAAATGCTCTGTCACATTTTTCCTTCTTTGAGGCTCTCAGCAAAGCTCAAAAGCCAAACAAAATACACAGAAACCTTTGAACTAGATTTCCATTTTTCTACAGGACTCTTGACCTATTGGTCTTCCCAATCTTAAGGGTCAAGCACCACAAGAATTATCTCCTACCCTGTAACTTAACAGTGACCCACACTGTAGACAAGCTATTCCTTGTCACCATTCCTTTGGCAAGCGCACAAAACCTGCTGGCTTCACATCTCTGCTCCCCACATCACTAGCCCCTTTTTATCGCAAACGCCCATCTTTCCCCAGCTTCACCCACAGCTGCAGGATCAGGGCCTGACACATCTGCAGAGGCCAGGTAGCAGGCTGCACCCTCCAGACTCCATTCATTGAGAGCTGCCAGAGATGGACACTCTGTCATCAATAAGGGGGGGATTCAGCTTTGACATATCATGGTTTGGGTTGCAGACCTAAAATCTAGCTCTAAGTCCTAATCTGCTAAACAACTAAGTTTACTTAAGTGCTGGTCTTTCACAAAAAAACCCAAAACAATCCACTTTTAGATATCACTTGCATAAATACTCACATCTGTGGATGTTTATGGGATGTTTATGGGATCACAGGCTCAGGGCAGGAAGGCGTAGGTCCCAACTGCAGCCAAAGTCCAGAATTCACCTCTCACTGTAAAGAATTTGGTCCTGGAGAAGGAAGCAATACTTCTTATAAATGGGCTATATATACTGTTGATAATATAGTATAACAATATGTCCAAATACTACCAACTGCTGCAGTTTAAGAAGTCATAAAAGAGTTGTAAAAACAACTGAAATGCTAGTTTGCTGAGGGCATCGCACGTAATCCGTGTGTCATCCAAACAAGCTTGTCATTAAACGTTTGTCATTAAACGAACGGAATTTTCACTGGTGAATTAGTATTAGCAAATTCGTTGATGATACTGGTAACATCATGTTCATTTTCATACATGAGTATAACACAGGGTGACCAGGTGGTTATTTCTAAATGGAGGTTTAGGAACACTCACCAAAATGGTTAGGCTGCAATACCAGTTGTTGATCTGAGGGATATCTGTTGACTTCTCCAGAAAAAGGGAAGAAAAAAGATGGATCCAGGCATCAGTCCTTATAAACACAGTTTAAACAATGTGATTTCACAGTTGCTTAAAAGTCACGGAGCAGCTGCGCTGAAATTGTAAAATCTGCAGTTTTATTATGCCAATGACTTTCTATTGGCCTCAGTCATAAAATAACATACTCCTCACTGAAGTTCTCTGCTAAACAAAAAACACATCCAGACTGACTAAAAATCAAACTCAGACAAGCAAAAAACAATTTGGCCTTCATCTCGCTGGGCTCAATTGGTCCAATAATAAACAAATTTATTTTTCTTCCTCACTGCTACTCCTACTGATAATTACCTTATTCCCAATGGGGAAAACAAAGCACTGAAAAGTAACTATTGCTGAGAGGAATTCACAAATAGTACTTCGTCCTCTTGCAGGACTTAATGCGTGCTGAAATTTTTCTAACTTTTTCTGTTACTATTTTTGTACAAATTTCAAATTTGCCTACTGCAAAAGAGGACCTGCTGAGGAGGTTTCTCTCCGGCAGAGAAGACAAGCGAGTCCTAATCACTCACTACTGCTTGGGAATTCAGGTGATGTCTTTCAAACGAATTATTGCTTCTAGAGTAATAACTATTTTTAGACTACATCTTCTGTGCCCATGTTAGAGGGTACATTAAGGTCTAGCGTACTGTATACTTTAGGCAGAATAAAAATAGGTTCTAAATATAGCACTCACTTGAACACAAAATAGATGTTCCAGATAATACTTCAGGCAGTGAAACTACTACAACACTAAAGTGTTCATAGGTATAATGGCAGGGAATTGGGGAAAACAGACCTTTTCACGATTTCTGTGATGATGGGTAATGTTTGAATCACATACTTCAAAAGAAGGAAAACACAGGTAGGAATATTGCCCTTTGCTCATTTAAAGATAATGTTCTAAATATGATTTCTTTCTGCTTTTTGGCCTTGATTTTCGAATATTGCATGATTTTTTTTCATGCTTTGTACTCTCTGACAACAGTGACTCGTCAAATATTTGAAGGACTGCATGCCAGGATAGATAGGGTACAAAGCCTTCTTGAGGAGTGTGTAAACAATCTACTATGATTTGCATCAAATTATACTTGTATGGGATTGAGTTCGTTAATTTTGTATTTGTAATGGTATTTACCAGCCGTATGACAGGATAAAAGATAACATGGTACACTGTGGCTATGATCAGAGTATCAAATATTGAATCAGTAGGAAGCCCCAAAAGACATTCTGATTATCCATTTACATTTCTTAGATTTAATTCAGTCTGTTGTTATGCATACCCTTAGATTTAGAAAACAGTGAATATTAATCTTCTGAAAGTATAAATAAAATTGATCTCTGTGGACATTATCTGATGACTCATCTGTTGGACTATGTAGAAATTCAGTTATTATCAAATAAATTTTATTTTTGGAATAGCTACAGCTAATGCAGTCATCATGCTGACAATGTGTACCATTTAACCTTAGGGCTTATATTAATTTTACAGTGGAACTAAAAACATAGCCCACGATCATTTAATAGACTACCTAGGTACACAAGCATTGAGCTGAATCTAGATTTCTGTGCACTCAAAAGGATGCTGAATTGCTACTGTTCGTCTTTCAGGGTTAGTAGCCTATTGAATTGGAAGGGGCCTTTTGTGTCTCTCAGAGATAAGATTTCAGATTGCTTGCAGACTCAGCCTGATCCTCTTAAACTATTTCTGGTTTTATATTTGGACGGCTATGGCAAATGGATTATCTCATTCAGGTCAGCAAGAATTATTCAGCCTTCTGTCTGAATCCCACCTTGACCTTCCACTTCAAAACCAGCACTCAAAGGCTGAGAGCTCCATACAAATCTCTGCTTTGAGACACACATCACAGACGAGTTACACTCAACCAAGCATCATAAACCTGCGTTGTGAAAAAAATGACAGCTAACAAAATTTGATTTTTTTTTTTAATTATCTGATGCAATGTGTGACATAGATTCCCAGAAAGTTCACACCTCCTAGAGCTGTTGTTTCAGCACAAGAAGGACATGGACCTGTTGGAGCTGGTCCAGAGGAGGGCCACGAAGATGATCAGAGGGCTGGAGCACCTCTCCTGTGAAGACAGGCTGAGAGAGTTGGGGTTGTTCGGCGGGGGGGGGTGGGGCTGGAGAAGAGAAGGCTCCAGGGAGACCTTATAGTGGCCTTCCAGTACCTGAAAGGGGCCTATACAAAAGCTGGGGAGGGGCTGTTTGCAAGGGCATGTAGCGACAGGACGAGGGGCAATGGTTTTAAACTAGAGCAGGGTAGGTTTAGATCAGACATTAGGAAGAAGTTCTTTACAATGAGGGTGGTGAGACACTGGAACAGGTTGCCCAGAGAGGTGGTGGAGGCCCCATCCCTGGAGACATTCCAGGCCAGGCTTGATGAGGCTCTGAGGAACCTGATCTAGTTGAAGATGTCCCTGCTTACTGTAGGGGCGTTGGACTAGATGACCTTTAAAGGTCCCTTCCAACCCAACACATTCTGTGATTCTATGTATGTGGAAATGTGACTATGAATGCATTAATTCTCTGAAAATTAGTGACCAATGTGTTTCTTCCAAAGCCAGAGTTTCCGATACCAAAGATGGCAACTGGGAAGAAATGCTGGTAGGGTGCACCACCATGTGTCTCCACTTGATCTCTGTACAGATGGAAAGGAGGTGATCACAAGGAATGCAGGATGATTCCTGAAAAGCTGGGATAAATCACACGGAAGATGATTCAGAGCACTCTGGTGCAGGAAATTGATGTTTCACATCATTGCCTTCTGGATTCTCCATTAGCCATACAGGCAAGCAAGGTTCTAATTTAAGTACCCAAGCTCTCACATACGGTATTTATATTTGGCGTGTAAGTTCTCTTGGGCAAAAATACAGAGCCCTGGTTAAACGGACTGTGATAAAAGGCATGGGTTCACCCTAATAAATTTTCTTAGGTTCAGTAAAGCTTCCCAAAATTCTGCACGGTAAAAAACTGCCAATGATGATAATAATAAAATAACAATTTTAGTAACAATAATAGTTTTAGTAACATCCAGTAAACTGGATGTTCTGAAATTTCTTTATCAGAAATGCTGTATGATTTACCTTCCTTAAAACAAGAGATAGACATGTTTTAGCCAAAGCATGCTTCAGTTTCATTTTGATTGTTTCTTCCCCACAATGTAACATTTCACAGAATTAATCTCTCTTTTGTGTTTTATTTTCAATAATCAAAGAAAAAAGTCATCATACAGGAATGGACTGTAAAGCAGACTGTTATCTAATGCAGTGAAACACAATGCGTGATTTGTGTTTTCTGTAACTAATTTAAATCACAGCTGAATTGCAAATCCCTCCTTGTCAGAGAGAATGCAAAGTCTGGGCAGCTCTAGAGTTCTAGCAAACCTGAACGTTGACCTTGCACATCTTTTCTTTCACTTTTTGAATGCTCATGAACTTAATTTGAGCATAAGTGTTTCAAGGATCAGTCTGAAACAGTGTTTTTGAACTCAGCTGGGTCATAGGAACTTTCTCAGCACTCTATTCTAATTTGCAGTTTTGCTATAATAAAGCCCCAAATATATTGCTACTGTCTAGACATTTTATCTGAAACAAGTGTCCTTTGTAGTCTCAGAGGACTTTTCTATTTTATTTCCAGTAAATCAAAGTCTGTGAAGAGCTTTGGTTCTTATTAAGACATACCCTTCACAGTCCAGCGACTGCCAACAGAGGCAAGCCATTGACAGTTCATTTACATATAAGTGATGACTTCCATCAGGTAGTTGGCTGAAAAATACAATGGACGTTTAAAGCATATCCAATATTTCTTGTTCTTTGATGAGCATCAAGTGCCAGTTTATACATAGAAACCGACTATTGGAAAGTGAAGGCTTCTCTTCACTGACCTTACACTGTCTTTTGCAGATCTGGAGTGACGCACTGCCATTCTACCAAACGCAAGTTCATTCCTCCAAAGAGGCATGTAGAGCAAGCTGGTATGGAGAAACACCTAAACAACCCTGAGTTTCATAGAAAAACACCCTGGCCGCATTCGTTGGTAGTACAAGTCACCGCATCTACTCTAAAGCAGCAGCGAGGTTTGGATTTGGGGAGGAGGAGGAGGCTGACCCCCAGGACCCGGGCCAGGCAACACAGAGGTGTGGGGGCTGCTGCTCCCTTGAGCACAGCTGGACGAACAGCCACACTCTCCTCTGGGACTGGAAGGATAAGGGAGAGAGGGTACCCGCCTGCCGAGGGTACCCTGGATGCCACTCCTACCAGGGGATGCTAATGCATTGACAGCTGGAACAAATACAGCTTGACAAGGCAGAGGGAGGTGACCAGCCTGCCGTGGGCTGCAGCTGGCTCGGGCAAGTGCAACACAGGGTTCAGTCCTTGATACAGTTTTGGACTTAGGTGCTATGGCGAATGGAGGAGTGGAGGAACCAGTGGTGAACCCTGCCCAAAGGTCTGGCAGTGGTAAGAGATGATAGACACGCACCCGCTGTCTTGGAGAGGATGAGGGAAAGTAAACCACTCAGGTTAATGTCAGTTACTTTACTTAGGGGGTTTGTTATTGGAAAGCATCGTTTACAAGGTCAAGAGCATGGCAGAAGAATTTTTAGAAAATTACAGAAATATAAAAATAGAAAATTTCAGTTCATAATAAAAATAATAGGGAAAAAAAAGAAATAACAGAAAATAACAATAATTAAAATACTGGAAAAGACTGAAACAGGGAAATGGGAACACATGTACCCTCCTTCTAGTAGCTGGATGGAGCCAGAGTATATGTCCCACATAGCATCTATTCAGAAGATTATTGTTTACGTTTATATTAAAAAGGATGAAGGAAAGGAGAGAAGTAGCCTTCCAATTACCCTACTATTTTCACTGAGAGAAAGCAGCCAGACTCCATGCAGCAGCAGGAGCAAACTCTTCAACTCTTCTCCAAATTTTCATCTGCACCCTCAGACGAACTTTGAGGGGGTTACCCTCAAAGTTGCAGCATCAGTTGTTTGTATGTAACATGCTTATGCCTTCAAACTAATCAGCAGGAGGGTGGCCGACCGGTAAACTGGTTGGTCATTTTTAATCTCAGAAATGATAATCGATCATCTTCCTTCTGCCAGATGCTTAAGCACCTTTTTTTTTGGCAGAAGGGGCATGAACAGCTGGGGACGGACAGTTGGAAACTCCTAAAGGGCATCAGCTGGCAGTGGATAGACACTTCTCCCTAAGCAGCACATCTATTTTAGAGAGTCCCCATTGCCTCTCACCTCCAGGTGGGCTGGATGCTGAACCAGCTGCTGGTGTGCCTGTGCAGCAATGGGGAAGAAGACTCTGTGAAAATAATATCCCTTAGCCGTTTTCCTCCATCAGTTGACAGCTGTGCTTACAGCACGAAAGAAACAAGCCCTGCCTGCAGTCATCAATACCTGCCTCCATGTTGCACAACTAATTTATACTAGTTTCAGGGACAGAGGTACCACTGCACCCATTGAGAAAAATTAGAGGTGCCATTTACCCTTTCTGACCCCAACTTCTGAAATATTTGCTGAAGATTTACTGAAGAATGTTGCCTCTCCATTTACAGGAAGACTGTCAGAATAAATATTTGTCCCTTATGCAGGTTAAAGAAAAAAGACCTAAAAAAAAGAAACCCGCTGCTTATGTGTTGGCCGAGGAAGGCTACTGGTTGGTACAATTTTACATTTTTCCTATCAATTGACTGTGTCATAGTGTTTTGAACTTTGAATCCATTATTCACATTGCACACTGATTCACCCTATCGTATGCAAATTGATACATACGTTTTAAAAAATGGTCTAAAATTATGTAACCTGCTGGATTTTTACACTTCTTTTTATGTCCTCATTAAGGAGGTCTTCAACATGAAGGAGTCCTGTGTCCTGCTTACTCTCAGATGTAATATTGTTTCCTTACAAAACAATGTCTCTGCACTGGAACTTGATTTCTAAAGACTTCACCAGCTAGGGGCGAAGGGGCACCAGAAATCCTGACCAGAGAGGTGATATGCTTTTCCATTCTCTCATTGAAGAAGTTGCTAATGCAGCTGACACTTGAAAATCATCTTTCTTTGACTTTCGAAGGGAAGATGCTGCAGTAAAAAGTAAACATTTATTAATTACAAGTTGATATACTTGTAATTAATAAATGTTTAATAATTAGAAGTTTGACAGCAGAGGTCAATAGCATTTCAACACTAAACGCCACATATTCTACATTCTTAGGAGAAGACTGGTAAATGCCTTTTCCCAGATGAGATTATTCAGAAAACCTAGGATGAATTTTCAGACTGCTTCAGCGGGACCAAGCTCATATTCTAAATAAACAAATTATTAGCCAGAGTGACTTGACCTGACTCTGTTTACAAAACCATGTTGTGTTTGCAAGGAAAGCTCAGTTCATATGTCCAAGTAAGATGTGAAATCACTAAATTATTCCTAGTTTCATTCCTAGAATCAGTTACTGGATTCCCCTAAGTCAGTACGTTTGCAGGCCATGTAGAACTGTTCTCCATGTGATCAAAGAGAAATTACCACTGTTTTGCATTACTCTCAATTCTTTATAAAACTTTTTTAACTTATAAATCTCATAACACATCCTTAATTTGGCCATGCTATAACATATAGTTTTTTAGTTTCTGCATTTGCTAACACAGTTGCTCAGTAACATTTTTTTTTTTTTAAGAAAAGGAAAAGCTGAGGCAGACATGTAAAATGCAATCCTTACAAAAAGAGAAAGAGCAATTTTTAACATTTAATAAAGCAAAATAATGGAAAAGGAGGATATTTACCATGTGGTCCTGTAACTCCAGAAATCTCCCTCTTTTATTTATTCTGGCCTGAACCAGGGCCCTGTTTTGGTGCATAGTAGAGGAATGGGAGAGCTTGTTTAAGAAATTTTTCTCATCCTGACCAAGGCAAGGAAGAAAAATATCACCAGCACATGACAAGAGGAAAGACTTATTAGCACCCGTCCAGAGGGGAGAAAAATAGGACCAAACCCAGACTCCTGTACATCAGCTAGTCATACCTACAGAAGGATATAAAAGTTGCCACAGAAGCTCCTAAGTACTGACGCTTCACCCAAATGGAACACCTTCTCGTAATCTGTATGCCCCTGGAGAAACTCTCCTAAAATGCAAGTGAAAGGGGAGTGCTAGGCCGCCAGGTGTGATTGCATGAGGCACACAAGGTCATGGTTCACATGCTTCGCTAAGAATAGAAAACCACATATTTTTACAATTAAAAGGTATGTTTGCAGTAAGAAGAGGAAGAAATACTGCTTGCTGTGCTGCATTCATAACGCAGCCCCTTACCAACTCAGCTTGTTGCACAGAAGTGCCTCACACAGTAAATACTCATTTGAAAATAGGACCAACACCATCCAGAGCTATGTTCTTGGTATGTATTTTGGCTTGCTTTAAAGTAAAATAAAATAACATATATTTAGCTTTAAAGTGGCACATATTTGGCACAGTTTTGATGAATAGGAGTTTACCATGTGGATATTACTTTCTACAGAAAATAGACTATTCAAAAGAAATAACAAGAGCAGGATGCTTTCTAATATGTTCCAAAAGGAGAGAAAACAAACACACACACACAGAGACAAACAAACAAACAAACAAAGGACTTCGTTCCGCAAATACTTGCACATGTGAGAAAACAGCACTTTGCTGCCTCCACGCCAGTTGTTATTTTTGCAGGAAGGGCGACTGATGCACTTCTGACAAGACTAGGAACAATGCCATCAAAGTAACAGGTAGTCAAATAACTTCCAAAGGCATAAACTAACTTGCTATTTTTTCTTTTAAAACTATCTATCTGTCATTAATACATTAGAGGATTCAAGTGATGCACATCGACACATGCACGCAGACCCCCATTTCATGCATTTAACCAGAACCACA
Organism: Rissa tridactyla; assembly: GCF_028500815.1. NCBI lineage: Eukaryota > Metazoa > Chordata > Aves > Charadriiformes > Laridae > Rissa > Rissa tridactyla. The sequence goes on from NC_071470.1 coordinate 74,310,003, forward strand.
CCATTGAAGATGGTTGGGTCAACAGGTCCCACAGATCCCATTATTGCTGCTGGTGAATTTACAGGGTGAGATTGGCAGGAGGCTTTGTGTTGCAGACAGACTTTGTGGGGTAGGTTAGGGACTAGGCAGGAAATGAAGACCTATTTTTTTCCTTCCTGCATCAATCTGGTCAACACAGCCAACACCATTTTGGCCACTGTGTTACTCCTGCTGTGTCTTGATGTCGAACATATTCCTTATGAATCCTCTCAAAAGATTATTTGCACCTTTAGCATTCTGACTGAGCAATGCAGTCCTCAGTGATGGTCTCCAACTGGAAAATACAATTGGAATCGTTGGAGAATAATTATAAAGAGTATAGAAAGAAACAATTGCCAAGAACATTTATATTATGATTTCAAAGTCTAATGAAGCCTCTCCTCCATCAGCAGTGAAAACAAGGAGACAGGAGGAGAATAACAACAGAAGGGATAAGAAAGAGAAGCAGCTGGAAGAAATAAGCAGGAAGCCCCAGAATGGAAACTCTCTTGGCAGGATCTGTGGAAAATAGACCCATATCCATAAAGCTGAACTGTACAAAATAATCCATTACCAAATAAAGATTTAAATAATACACATATTTAACCTTTGCTATTACCTATTCTGCTCAAATAAAGAAAACAAACGGACCTTTAATACTTTAGACAACAGTCCAAATAAGGGTCAAGGGAAATTAATTTCTTCCTCTGCATAGCGCATTTGGTCTCTTCAGGTTTTGCACATGGAGACTGTCTCACCACACTCTCCTTGTTGGATAGAGTACTTGTGGCTTCTCAAAGTCTCATCAGCACTGAGATGTGCCAGAAGTGGGTAGTGGGAAGTACAGGAAACAATGCCAGAAGTACTTCGTTAAATAAAAAAAAAAAAAAAAAAAAAACAAACCAAGAACCAGCATGCTGTTAAACCAACAAAAAACTGACCATGCAAAGTATCCTTCACAATTACTCCTCAAGATACTTACAGAGCAGATAAACAAAAGGCTGCCATAAGCAAGCTCTCCAAGATACATCCATGCTACCTAAAAATTAACTTGTAGTGTTCACACAGGAACACTGCATAGCAGAGGTGAACACTTTACAACTTCTTAATGACATTGCAATAAGATACTGATACTGAGTATTTTTCCTGTGGGCAAAAAAATTAGGAAAGTCTAAACCAGATCATTTAAGTGAATTGGTTTTGACATGTCCACTGCTGCAACTGTTCGTTGCTTTCGACCAATGCCTCTAACACAGTTTGTGGCTGTGGTAGTGCACTGTAACAGATTGCCTCAGTTTCCCCATCTTGAAAGTTAGGATAATACTGAACTCTTTTGCAACCATTATTTACTATTTTTGAAAAAGCTATAGAAAAATTATGTACCACTTGGCATTAAAAGTGCAGTGGCGAATATACATGTTACGTTGGTCAGCATCAGAGGTACAGCAGCCTAACTCATCCTGGACAAAGTTACCCTGAACTGAATAAAGGCAGAATTGTATGACTTTGTCACACGGTTGGCTGCAAATCTAACTTCAAGTTCTAGTCACAGAGGAAAGATGAAGAACTATAAATGATTCTTAAGGGAAAGCATTTTTAGGTACTATCACAAATACAAGTATTCAGATTTTCCCTAGCTGGCCACTGAAAACTGCTGAAATTGAAGATGAAATCAAGCATGACCTGGACACTGGAAGGTAAAGCAAACAGGGTCCATTTTGATTCTTCCATGAGAAGGAAGTTAAAGGCTGAAATCCTGAGTGATACCTCTCTTGAGCTTCCTACCTAATTCTTGATAGCATGAATGAATGATATTTAAGTTGCCTGTCAATTTTAAGGTACTATGTGCATTAGAGAAGTGTAAGTCACCTTCCCTGTTTTGATGGACACTATTGCATCTGTTTACTGCCATTAGACATTCAAAGTACAATTATAGTCATTAAAAAGGACTATGAAGACATGAAGACATGCCATTTCATTTTTGAACCACTGATGTTCCTGTAACTACTTAGAATAAAAACTAGTTATTTTCATAACAAAAAGAATATTTTGGTTTGATTTTTTGGGGTTTTTTTGGTTTTTGGTTGGTTGGTCGGTTTTTACATCTTTCGTTTTTCACTTCAGCTCTTTGCAGAAGCAATGGAGCTACAAAAACAGCCTCAGCCCTATGCTGCCTCAACTTAGCAGCAATATTGTAACGTTACGTTTCTGTTGCAAAAAATTCAGTAAAAGCAAAGATGACAGCTTGACTTTCAGATCACAGGCAGAGTTACAGGGCAGGCATGTAAAGAAAAAAAATCACATTCTTATTGGATATGGAATTCTCTGAGATAATAAATATATAAACCTATAATGACATTTTCGGTCGGTCTCCTGAATATAACTAATAATCAGATAGTCTGCTGTTTCACAACCTTGGCTACAATTTACAGTTACACATGGGCAGATTTCCCAACTCACCGCACCAGCAACACAAATAAAAAGTGAGATGTACAGAGGGATGTGAACAATGGGAAAAAAGCAAAGAATTCTAGCAAAAATGCAGAGATGGGTGAGCATTAGAAAGCTTAGACGTTTTTGTCTACTTTTGTTAGCTAAATTTGGGGTTGAGAAGAGAGGGCTAGCCCTCACCCATGAGGAATGGCAGTGTCCCACAGTGTGTCAGGGGAAAGGTTGCCAGCCCATGGAGACACAGCTTCACCTTGACTTCAGAGCAGCACCAACGAGCAAAAGTTCAGGAGTGTTACCTGCCTCCAGAGAAAAAAGGTTCCTCTACCTTAAGCATGTCTTTTAAAGTTGGCAAATCCAATGTAAAAGCACCTGGAGAAAGGCAACTGGAGTGACCTGAGTCTCTGAAAGCTTCTGAGAGACAAATATGGTAATTTTAGAGGAAGCCTATACTTAATACTATAAACCAATTTCAAATTCACAAAGTTTGAATACGTACAGTGTTATGTACGTGATGTAAAGTCACGGGATCCTCTTAAAATATGATTCTATGATTATCTTAAAACACATGCAGTTGAGTACAAGCTCTCTCACAGTCCAGCTCCCCCACTGGGTCCAGTGATTACTATGTATTTTGATCTAATATCTTGGAAAATCATTCATTATTATTTTAAATCCAGAAGCACAAAAGCTGGAAGAATGTAATTTCAAAATGAGTAGAAGCGGCAAAAGAAAGCAACAAACAATAAAAGACAAACAATACTGAAATATCAGCTACTACAAACTTGAAAATATTCTATTCTCTGTTCCTTACATATAATACAAAGCTGCTTCATCATGTCTCCATTAGCACTTCCCATATCTTAACTATATGTCTGCTGATACAGGATTGTGTTCTGTGCATTATGACTGGTTATGTATTTCTGAAAAGTTAATCCACTTTGAAATTTATTAAGCATTAAAACTAAAATTCTATTAACCTTAATGGGATTTACACAAGGGAATTCACACTTAATATGGATGCAACACTGGTGCTTAAAACTGTTGCCAGGAAAAAAAAGACAGACTTAGTGTAGTTAAAGCAAAGCCATCACATTTTCTATTTATGTAGTCCTTTACAAGGGTAATCCTCTGTGTATTAAGGAGAGAAGAAAAAGCCACAGACTGGTTAGTATTTAAGCTTCTCAGATGCCAAGTGAGACAACTACATTTGCCAATAAAGGGTGGTCTTGTCGGTGTGGGACTAATAAACATTGGTAGAAGCATGGGAAGGCATTATCTTCAGTTTTCTTATAGGTCCTGAAAGTGCTATTGCTCACATTTTCTACTGTATAATGCTGTACAATAACACTGCTGTTGGAATACATTCCCTGTAATATAATATACATGTAATATAATGAATACAAATTCACATTCTCCCTGTACCAGCCATTCCTCACAACCACACTAAAGTCAAACTCCTCGGATTTTTCTGAAGAGAATATTCATCTCTATTGTTTCCAGGGTAAAATTAATTGTGGACTAGCCTCTAGATCATCTAGTTAACACGTGGGAGATGATTGACTTCATTTGGAAAGGCTGAATAATCTCCAAGTATGTGACCCTGAATTTAGTTTTCCAAGAAGAAATTTATCAGATGCAAAGTACCAAAATGTCAGATTGCTGGAGAGCTGAGATTTCAGTGGGAGAGAATAGAAGGTCCTGAGTTTTGTGCAAAGGTGACCACTTAATGGCGGGTACATCAGAGTGAAGGTTGCACAGAAAAACATTAGAAAAAGAAAATCTTGTGTAAAGTACTAGAAACGTCTCGGACTTCACAAGGTTCCTAATTTGCCAGGATTCCCTGACGTAAAAACAGCAGCCTGAAAAAGAACTACTGAAATAATGCTGTAGTACAAATAAATTGGTACTTTTAGAATAAACCACATTGTAAATGCACTTGGATATACTGACATTAACATGCAGTCTGAAACGATGAAAAAGAATCACTTCCTTTTTTATGCTACTTTTCTTTCATTAGGAATTAAATATTCACAAAATAAAGCCTTTCTCTTGCTTTTAGCATCTTTGCCCTTCTTTGACAATGCAACCCTGATACCCTAACACTAACATAAAGCTTTCTAATATGGATTTGCAGCTAGAAATCTGGTTTATGATTCCATTCGTGTCATTCTGCCCAGAACTGTTTTGAATACAGACATTTTAAAGCTACTAAAGTTGAATTCCTCTCCGTGCAACAGGATCAGCTATGTCAACATTCTTCATTAGCTAAGATAAGCTATGCAAAAATCTGAAAATTAACTTAGACAATGCAGAGATGAATTTAATGGTAACTATCTTCTGAACACAGAGATAATTTGATTTTAGTTTTACAATAAGCCTTCTCATACATAGTATCAGAGCTAGGCTACATACAGTGAATCTAAGCCTGGATCTTTTCTCTCCATGTGGGTAGAGGGTTCATTTGCAAGGGCATTTGCAGTTGAAGATTTGGGGATTCTGTATTTTGGATTGTATCGTCCTTTTCATCACATAATTGCAATAATAAAAGCATGACAGAAAGGGATTTGTCTTTACATGTGTGTGCCAGGAATCTTGAAATGGTGATTGATTTTGATCATAGCAACTGCTCTTCCTAGAAAAAAGAACAGGAAGCATGGGAAGAAAGTTCTGAGCCAATCTTTAAATAAAATGTCTGAGACTGGACAGTCAGGTACCCAAATCTTCATTTGAAAAAACACTCGATACAGCATGGAATAGAAGAAATTTTTTTCATAAACCCACCAAACTTAATGGAACCTGTCCCTGACATCCGAAACCATAGGATCAAGGCTCGTATCTGTAAGCAGCAGCCTGTCGGACCAGTGGGGCTTGGAGCCTTTTAGCATCACTAAAGGCGATAATAGCATTATGTTGTAATGATATTGAGGGATAATCTACATTCAAATGCTATCTGTCTTGAATTAATGAGGGTAAGAAGCATGCAGTACATTGCTACATATTTTCAGTAGCCCTTATGTTGTTTTCACCCTGTGAATGTTCTTGAGGGGAAATATACCACACAAAAAGACATATATGAAAGGAAAAAGTAGTTATACTGAATTCTCTCTCCCTTCCTACTCATATATCTGTCTTTATTCTTTCCGCAAAATATCCACATGGCTGATGGGCCACATGAGAAAGGACAGAGAGAAATATTGAGCAAGAAAAAAAATTGAAAAGGTTTATTTCCCTTAGAAAACTGTGCAGAAAATGGAGAACAGGTATCATAATTCTTTCCTAATATTATAAATTCTTTGCTGTCTCCAATCATACTCAGTGAGGGCACAGCCACTGCATCCCTTGCTAATTTACGATGCTACACCATGCTCCAGTAACCAGCTTCCCCAAATGTCCAGATCAGGCATCAGTCTGGATCAGCACATTCCCAGTCATAATCCGTGCTGCTAAAACCCACATACCAGGAAATGGAGGTGCGACCAGGGTCATGCACATGGATGCAGGAATTCAGAAGACCAGTAATCTGGACAAGCACGGATAGGATATCTGTAGGCTGGCTGTCCAAGACCTGTTTATTTTCTGCTTTATTTCCTGGTTCACCAGTCATGTTTACATATGTGTGTGTGTGTGTGTAACATACACACATACACACACATATATGCATATACATAAGTATATATATATACACACGATCTTTTCTTCTCAAGTTTACACCTATACTACCCTCAAATATACAATTACATTATTATAAGCTTCACTGTATTATTTAAAATACTACTTAAAAGTTTCCATACATTTCTTTGCATCCCTTTTAAAATAAATGCATGAAATTATTTTTACACAGCATTGGAATTGATTTTAGTTGAATATTTAGCCTTAATGGAATTAATATTTAACAGATTTCTGCAATCTGTCCAAGACTGTTTGCTAAAGAACAATATTTCTACTGCTGCATTTGAAGTAAGAATTCTTTGAACTCTGAGAAAGTGAGAAAATTAGGATTTCGCAACAGAATACTAGATCATGTCCTCATACAACACTCCTGAAACATGCAAACATACCCACACATCTGGGAAGCTGTTGCTATAAAATCTCTCTCATGCAAGTAAGCCTTACTCAGCTTTTAGTCAAATTCCAACCGTTCAACAAAGCTCATAATTTCCTGAAAAGTCAACATTTTCTCTCAGAGAAAGTGGCTGGGGAGTCAGGTGACGAAATAGAAATGCTGAAATAAAAATGCCAAATCAAGAGTTTAAGAGATAATGCGTACTACTCAATTAAATCCCTTTGCATTTTTTTCCATTTCGCCAAGACGTATTTTTCAATAATGTTTATCTCTGGGAGCAAAAAACTCCTCATCCACTGAAAGCTATTACATAATTAGCAACGAACACATCTTCTGTCCTATAAGGTTTTAGTATTTTATCAATGGGTGAATCTTGGGAAAACAACACTAAGTCTTCTGTCATAATTTACTGACCTATAAATAAAAATATTTTACATTTTGTGGGCTTCTAAATTTCATTATTCTCTGTATTTTCAGACAGACATCAGACATCCACTGTCAGAAAATGGGAAACTCCTGTGCAAACTGCAGAGACTTGTGGCAATTACCTCTACCTTTCCTGATCTTTCCAGAGCAAGTAAAAAAATGGCAGCACGGTACAAAGCCTCCTTTTTTTTCTGTGCTGTTATTACTAGTTGATGGAAAGCTGCCTTCAGAATTACATTATAAGCCATGCACGGATGTAATGCAAACAACTAAAAATATATTAGACTGGGTTTCCTTGTTAAATCACAGTAACTCTCTCCTCTTGATGCACTCTCTTTGTTTGAGATGACCTCAAATACCGTTCCATTTATGGTCTGTATTTAGCCCTGTAAACAAGGTAGTTAAAATAATTTCTATACAAAATCTGTAGAGAAATTTAGGATCCTTCCTATTAACAGGAAAAACAGAAGGCAATGGTATTTGAGGAAAGGGGACAGTCACTGGACATGCGAATTGGACAGTTACTCAGATGCCCACTTTCATGAGCGAGTGTATTTTTTCCCACTGTCATGCCCCAATTGTTTGCAGTATCCTGGGCACATTCTCCAACCCTCAAAAAGTAGAGAGAGTAGAAATGGAGTTTTTCCACTCATCATTATTGAGGAAGCCTCCTGAAACCTTTACTTCATCCTTGCCAAAGGCGCAGCAGGGAGCCCGCTTCTTTCAGGAACATCACAATATTTTGAAGCCTTTCTTTTTTTATTTTCTTGTCACCTCACAAAATCACAGAATGGTTGAGGTTGGAAAGGACCTTTGCAGGTCATCTTGTCCAGCCCCCCTGCTCAAGCAGGGCCACCTACAGCAGGTTGCCCAGGACCCTGTCCAGATGACTTCTGAATATCTCCAAGGATGCAGACTCCACAACCTCTCGGGGAAGCCTGTGCCAGTGCTCAGTCACCCTCACAGCAAGGAAGTGTTTCTGGATGTTCAGATAGAACCTGCTGTGTTTCTGTTTAGGCCCATTGCCTCTTATTCTATCACCTTCCCAGGAACCAAGGTAAGGCTTGCCAGCCTGTAGTTCCCTGGGTTCTCCTTCTTGCCCTTTTTGACAACAGGGCAAGCCCTCCAGCCCCCAGGAACCTCTTCCAATTGCCATGATCATTTGAAGATAATTGAGAGTGGTCTTGCAATGACATCAGACACTCCCTCAGCACTTATGGGTGCACCCTATCAGGGGCCATAGACTGGCATATGCCCAGTTTGCTTAAGTGTTCACATACCTGATTCTCTTCTACCAAAAGTATGTCTTCCTTGCTCCAGACTTTCCCCCTGATCAACAGGGCCTTGCATGTCTGAAGGCCATTCTTGCTAGTAAAGACTGAGGCAAAGAACACACAGCCTTTTCCATGTCCTATGTTATCTGGTCTACCTCATTTAGCAGTGGGCCCATGTTTTCCCTCATCCTTTTCCTATTTATGTACTTGTAGAACCCCTTCATGTTGCCTTTGACATCCCTCACCAGATCGAGCTCCAGGTGGCCTTTGACTTTCCTCACTGTGCCCCTGCATACTCGGACAGTGTCTCTGTATTCCTCCCTTGTTACCCATCCCTGCTTCCACCTTCTCTTTACTTCCTTTTTGTGTTTGAGTTTGGCTCCTTGCTCATCCATGCAGGCCTCCTGGGGAGGGCAGGGAGGGGGTTCCCCATATTGGTGCCTCGCTGGCACTTCCTTGCTTACATGCAAATGCTCAAGGTGACTCTGCTTAAGCAAGCCCTGTTTTCTTGATTACGTGTTCCCTTCATTCGCGTCACCCCAGGCCCTTGCAGAAGACCCAAGCAGCACAGTACAATCTTGTCTCTTACTGCTGAAGTACTTTTTTTACATAGGCCCTGAGTAAAAAGTCCCAAAGCCTTTGGTAAGGACACTGCCAAACTACTTCCAAGCCTCGCCTGAAAGATCTGCCTTGCTACCACATTTCAGAGCTCTACCCCGTTCACAGTAGTCACTGAGCCTTTGCAATAAAAACGCCTAATGCCCATATGTGGCAAGCATTTGCTGTTTACACAGCCATTAGCCAATCTTTCCAGAAGATTTCTTTCTTGCGTGCCATTTTCTTACTCGGGTTACAAGTGCAAAAAACAGAGGCCTGTAGTAATATGTTTTAACAGGCAAAAACTCAAACATGAAGTCACAGCCACAATTTTTTTCAGATGTGCTTTTCAGCATAGTCTTAGGGCAACAGAAAAAGCAATTATTTTTTTTTTTGCTTCCATGGTAAGATTTAGTTTAAAAGATCTTTTCTTCAGGCTGATCTCTACATTGAAAGCAAGATTTAATCAAGAATTACATTGCTTAATACTGTTTTGCAGAGCTTTGATTGATTGATTCAGCCTTCCCTTAGTCATATGACAAATTAATGGAATAAGGGATGAAGAGTCTCCCTATCTGGTCTCCATGCTCTGTGGTATTCACGCCAGCCTTAGTAAAACTGCTTTTTAAGATCAGTCTAAAAAAACAGGTCAGAGCCTATCACAAACTACTGTTTCAAAGAAATATGTAAATCTTTCCTTGTTCCATATACTCCTTAGCCTCCCACTACAATTATTAAATTACAGGGTATTAATAGAAACTAAATAAAGCATTCTGAAGAGACGAATTCCAAAGATCCAAAATTCAAATGCCAAATAGAGAGCATGCAATTAGGTTCTTAAATAATTCTTATCACATTTCATGCTAATATTAGCACTTCCAAAAAACAACAGAAACAGAGACACTCCATTGAAACAGCATAGCAAGGCACAAAAAGAATCTTGGTGAATTCTTATATTTTGATGTTATGCACAAATAACGTTTATCTCCAGTTACAATAGTAAAAATAATTTTGTGCTCCAAAAAGAATTCGTAGTATTTATATGGTGATACTGAGAAAAAATTGTAGGGTTTTTTCCTGAACCAATGCAATAGCAAAATAGAGGCTTTTCTGCTTAGATTTTTCAGAGAGCACAAATTAGCACAAACTTTTACTTAATTGGGCTCTTCAAGTAAGTACACAACAATGAGCAGTAGTCTCTCCTCATTGCTTTTTAAAACCTTTATGTCTATCCAGGTCCCATAGCCTTACAGATTTTAATGGCCTTAATGAAGAAAAAGAGCATTGTTATTGAATTTGATTCAAGCACATCTCCATTCAGAATGACAACGTCGCCATTCACAATGCTATTGTTAGAGTTGTGTCATCCTTTCTATTTTAAATCTTGTTTTTCAGGAGTTTTTAACTTGCCAGTAATTTTTCTTCCTTGAATCTCAGGCTTAGCAAATAAATTTGGTCAGTTGGTTGGTCAGTCAGTCTGTCTGTCTGTTTATTATCTACACACATAATCTACCTTCCTGCAGTACACAATGTCGGCTGACAGAGTTGTCCGTATGGTGACTTATTCAGAATATCACTTTATACAGCTCAAAATTACTGTTGTTCTAAAACGTAGGGTTTGGCAAATTACTTACCCACCATACAGTCAAATTAATTTGGATTTCCTGAGGACAAAAAGAATCTAATTGAATATTTGCAGGACTGAGGTTTAAATATTTGCTTCTTATGGCTTGTGGTTCTTTGCATGTACTAAATCTCCAAGATCCTTCTCACCCAGAATGGATGTATAACAAGGTAACACAAACTGAGTGTACCCTTTTTCTTTTGATTTAGTATCTTATTACATATTAAGCAATTTTACCACATTCATTGGAATGATAACATCATCATTGGAGATGATAACATACCAGTGGAAGTTCATGAAAACCAAGTTTACATTTTGTACAACTGCCAATGTATGAAGGACCAAATCCTCATAATTCAGATTGTCAGGTTACATCAAGGAAGGAAAAAGGAATACAGGTCCCATCTTTTTTGCTAAGTGAAAAAAAGAGTGAAAGCTTTTCAGGAGGAAATGTAGGATCTGTGGATCCCTAAACTCTGCAAGTATCATTTCTCATAGATCATCTTGGCCACTACTCAGTTCCTTTTGAGAATGGTCTTGCGGGCAGCCCCCAGGAGACTGAGGCTTTGGTGCACCGTGTGCACCATGCCTGGGCACCATCTCTATAGACATAAATATTCCATCTTCCTCTTTTCATATTAGAACTGCTTTGGCCTCAGAGACAGGGGATCATCTGTGATTGTGGCTGCCTGATTACCATCTTTGAAGAATGTCAGAACATCTACAATACAGCTCAGCTCTCACACCTTCTACACCCTATGTTCCCACAGGATTTTCTTTAGCTAACCCAAACAGCCCATCTGCCTTGCATGCAGTTGGAATGTGAAGAACTTTTCTGTTTCATAAATCTGATCACTACACTGTTGCTTTTACATATTAATGGTGCTAGAACAGCTGCCTCAGATTTAAATCTTCTTTGCTTCCATGTGCTGCATTGGTAACCCTAAAATGGCTTTTTCACATTCTAAGCGGGATGTGATCCAAACCAGGAATTGACCGTAACCTGGAGTTAGATGCCATCTCAGTGTGATATCAAATATTCACTTCAGGATACACAGTTTGCAATAATATACATCAAGAACTAGCCAGAGCAGGAATGAAAGTTGAGTATTAGCTGAGCATCCTCATCAGTGCAGCTCTCAGAGAACAAATTATTATATCTAGAAGAAAACATTGCTTTCTAAATGCTGGACCAACTGCTGGGAAAAATTGGACGGTGAGAGATTGTTTTCTCTCAGAATTCTCTGAGAAGAGAAATCTTCTCAGGGAAGACTGAAGGGGGACAGTAGGATCGAGTGCAAGTGAAAAAACCTAATATTTGAACTCACTTTCCCCCATCTTCCTCTCCTCCCCCTCTTCTCAGAAGAACTATATACTGCAAGTTTGGAATAACTAGTATGACTACAGAAGTCACCAAAAGAGTACCAGAGCCCATGAGAACTGCACTCACAGAGCCACACTTGATCTACTCAAAATGCTCAGTAACTCAAAATGGGTTTCTGGAAGAAAATAATTACTTACTGGTTTAGGCTTAGATCCTTGCTCTGGAGCTGACATCAGAGGTCAGATTAGATATAGACTTCTGTATCCTCCTTCATTTAAGGGGTGCTCACAATGGAAATTTAAATAATGTCTTCTTCCCTGAAAATTATTGTTAATATCAGATAAGTAAAACATCAGCTGTTTTACAAAATACTGTTTCTATACACATACCCATATTAATTGCGTAGATCTACAAAGGTGAATGACTTGATTTTCTGATCAGTAAGTGTTTTAAACATTATTTCTCGCTCTAAAAGGTGATCACTTTAAGATCACTATTGCAGAAGTGAAAGTTTCCCATTTCCTAGCTGGCGGTATAGTCAGAACATGCTTTGAGCTGACTAGATGTATTATCACCTGTCAGCTATTTAGAGCTCCTATTAAGTTAGAAGATAGACCCGCACTGAGTCGGGGAAAACTACATCTGCTTCCAGACATCAAACTGACATTTCCTGGAAAGAAAACGCCCCACCTGTTCACTATAGTCTTTGGAGTTGCCAATAGGGCAAGCAGACATTATTTTCAGGATAACCAACTGAAAACAGATTAGCGAATATTAAAACTTTGCCACTACATTATTAACTCCAGTACGTTACTCAGGACTGGAAGCATTTTTATTAAATATGGCACCTGCTGGAGACTATTCAAGAGAAAAAATCAGATACAGGAATAAGGCCAGTAACAATGACTCTGGGGGGGACAAAAAAAATGCCCTGAAAGAAAGGGATTCCTATTTGCCTAGTACTTTGACTAGAAACTGTCTTCTCATTGATGCTTAGCACTTCCTTATAACGTGGCCAATGTTTTATTGATTTATGAGTCTATTAATCCCAGAGCCTGGTTTTATGTGATGGAGCAATGAAAATAACTGGAGGTATGCAGCTTCTTCTGTCTCTGTGGATAATTTATCAAGCTCACCAGCCAGTATTAAGATGTCATCAGGAACTCAAACAATCAGATCACTAAAATCATTAGTTCGAATTTCTTAATTTGAATTTTATCTTCTGAAAAGTCTTTCCTGCTGTTAAAGGAAGGAGTTTGCTAAGCAACAGCTTCAGCATTTCTCCTTGTGATTTAAACCCTGAGAGCAGTTATAAATACTAGAAAGTGGAATGCCTGGGCCCTAGAAGATATTCAGCAATCTGATTCCTGTTACATTAAAAATTTCCATTGGCATCAATTGAAATAGATGAAAGCAATGTTTTGCCTATAGTACCCGAAGCAAATGCAAGCAGGCATTTGCACAGGGTTACAAAGCATGTAGTTTACATTGATTTCAAAGACAGACAATTCATTCACTAAATATTTTGCATATTTTAAAACAATTTAATTTTTAAATATTCTAGAAAAACAACATAAACATATTTGTGAAAACCAGCACACTAACTGGTTAGATCAGGCAAAAAGAATGTAAACAGATGTATGATAATAAACAGTAAATATGTTTCAAGAGCTAGGAAAGGAGAATTTAAAGAATTTCTAGTTTCATAAAATATAACTCACTCAGGGTTTTAGAAATCACTCTTGCCAATGGATTTCACATTCTCAAGGACTGCATGCATGAATCACGGATTTGAAAATACCAAATTTCTCGAATGTACACATGAAGCTGTATTTGTGTTTGGTTAATTGAATAAGTTTAAAAAAACAAAACAAAACAAAAAAGCGCACCTCTCTAATACAATTACCTTTCTCCCCAAACCCCGCTGCACACTAGCCTTGCTTTTCTTAAAATTATCAGGAACATACGAAGCTATCTCCAGATAACTATCTGGGAAGGGTAGGTGGTAATTGTGATGTTAAAAAAACCAATTGTTATTTTGAAACCCTATCTTGCTTACAGCTTCATCCTTCTGAGTATCATGTTCTTTAATTGTAATATTGCAAATTTGGTTTTTAATGAATCTGATTTCAGGGTTACACATGTATCATTTTCAACAGAATTTTGAAATACAGCTCTTCTTGCTGTGTAATTCCAAAGCTTTTAAGTTATTAAAATTGTATGTCTTTTTATATTTGCTACAGATATAATACAGTGCAGTGATTTCTTTGAGGCAGTTATGGTCCTCTGAAGTCAAGGCTTTGTTGCAACCACCAGAGTAAAACCTGAACGTCTTTTAGAATTTTCTTCTGCTATCTACCCTGAACTGAGAAAAATGTTAGCAAATCATTTGATTTACTGATTGCATACCTATGCCAGAAACCACAAAAGATGAAACGTAAATTTTCCTTTTGTATGTAATGTTTTAATATAGGGACTAAAAGATAACATGGTTTTCCTACTCTACCAGTTCTTCATAAAGAACTGCATGCATTTTACTATTTCATATGAATGATGAAATCCTTATTCAAGGGAGCTCTCAAACGGTAGGCAAGAACTATAAGAACACCCACATATTTTGCTAGTATTTCTAATGAATGGACTAGTAATATAGTTAATAAATGGGAAAATGTCATGATCTTTCCTGTTCAGGAGATTAATTTAATTCTATATTCTTGTAACTAAAAGCAGAATTTTTTAGATTAAACTAACTTTCCATCATTCTGGTTAATTTGCAAGCAAAAATGATTTTCACTCATACTCATTATTTTTTTTATAGCACAGGTTTCTGCATGTGGCTGTTGGGACACAAACTACCTCCAGAGTATTTGCAGAGTAAGCCAAAGATTTCTTGTTCTGACATGAATTCATCCACAATGTTTCTCAGAACTTTAAATCCCTAATTCAAGGGCAGAATTCCACCAAGATTCATGCTGGAATCCCTTATGATCTCTTTGTAAGTTCCTTGCAGACCTATAAGATATCTTGATTTTATAAAATCTCTAACAAAGGCTAACTTGACTCTGGATTTCAATTAGGATTCATGTTGTTGCCCCACTAGTTTGATAAGTAACTCCATTTAGACATGTAATTGCAAATAAAAAAAAAATCTCCTTATGATACTATTTGATTATCGTTCCTTAGAAAGGATTATATCTTGCTTCATGATAAGCAGCAAAAGACAATTCGGTAATAAACAGCAGTTAAGAAAAGAACCTACAAATATTTTTGGATGGTATCTTTGGTATTTTTAAAATTTGTCTTTGTTCACAATGAAATAATGATACTTCAGGTAAGTAGAACTTTAAAAAAGTGACAGCTTGATTAAAATTTTTCTCTTTTATTTTGAAGGGTTTGAAAATTGTATTGCAAATACGTTGAAGGAGATTTTTAAACAAAAAAGTATCACTGAAGAATACTGACATCTTTCACTCAGAGGATACAAGAAAAAAGGATGCCAATTACTTCAGTCAAAAAATAAAATATTTTAAAACTCAGTACCTGCAC
Organism: Rissa tridactyla; assembly: GCF_028500815.1. Classification (NCBI taxonomy): domain Eukaryota; kingdom Metazoa; phylum Chordata; class Aves; order Charadriiformes; family Laridae; genus Rissa; species Rissa tridactyla. The sequence continues at coordinate 74,325,326 of NC_071470.1, forward strand.
TTTCCTTAAACAACTTGATGTGATAAAATAAATAATAATTATATATGTATAATGCGTATATATTGTATATATATACATAAATGCATCTATGTATGTGCATATATATATACAATTCATTATTTATCATTATTAAAGTCTTTAAGGTTGTTCTTAGCAGATGCATTATGTTGTGTTTGTTTTCAAAAACTGAAAAAGAAATGCTACACTAATACCAGTCCCCATAAGTTGCAATTAATTATGATTTAAATTTAAGAAATATCAGTTTAATCTGTAGAACAATCTGTAATTTAATCTGATGTAGAACGGTTTAGAAATGATCTTAAATCTGCATTTCTAGGATTCTAGGTATCTGAGAACACTTCAAAATGGTTCAGGTTTGGCACGGTGAATACACACCCAGAATAATTTGAGCTCTTAGCGGCATTTTTCCATAATTCTACCTTGGGCGTGTCTCTGCATCTTTTGAGCAAACTTTCAGATGAACAGGCTTGAGTAATGCAAAGCCAATTTGAAAGTCAATATAAAGTCTTCACGCTCCATTACTTGTGTTTCAGTGGGCTCAGTTAATCAAATCAGGAAACAGAAATAGATCTGTGAGATTTAATTGACTAGTCACAAACATGCATACAGGTCAGATTTCAAACTCCAACTTTGCAATGTGATGGATGAAATTTTAGAAAACTGCAGCCACTCCAAGAATCTCTTAAACACAAAATTAGACAAGTGTTGACTTTTCTCAAATTATTGGATATATTTCATTGCTAAATCATTACCAACCCAAGTGCCACATTCACAGAATCACATGAAAACAGGACTAGAAGGCATGTGACTTCTAAAGAAATTTCAAACACTATTTATCACTTTTCGTGAAATAAAATTCTTCCTTTCTGAGCAGTCAAGCTGTCATTTCCAATATTTTAAAAGGACTTTTAAGCTGAATTTTCCTTCGGATTCCTTTGATATCCAACACAGCTCAGGAAGCCAAGGTGTGCTCTAATGTGAAATGTCACATAGTAAAAGAGCCACAGTTCTCACCTTAAGATGACACTGCATTATATGGAACTTCTGTAAACACTCGTGTTGATGTGCAGCTTTTCTGTCCCACTGCATACCCTGCAAACATTTAGAAAATAAAGGCCTTGCAGTAGAGAGCTTGAGCTTTCATTTGTAAGTCCAAATGCTGCACTCCAATACACTTTTTAGAGACAGCTTTACAATCCCCCAAACTATAGCAACCCATATTGACAGACTAAGACAGAGGAAGAAGCAGCTTTGCAAAAATGTAAAAGAAAAAATATAAACATACAGTAGACATTGCTAGCCTAGCCCACTGGGCATATATTGTTGGTCACAGCATGGATCTGACACTGTGGGGTATATTTACAGCATGGGGTATGGAGAGCTACACATACAAACAATCGTGAGAACAGTATATTTTTTCTTATGTGAAATGCATTGAAAATTGACCCTGTTGGGATGTAAATGGGGAATTGGATTGTTGTGGAAATTCTGCTGGTTTGTGTGCTTTTTAAGTGTTGAATTTTCTTTTTAAGTGATCAAAAGTGTCTTTGAGTCACAACAGTCAAAGATGGCAAAGACCACATATTGCTCTAATTCTGGTCTTCGTGACATCTTGCAGAGATTAATGCTTGAAAGATATTATTAGAACTTTTTATTCCTTTATCCCAAACTGACACCATATGAAAAGCTTGCCATGATAGCTCTTCAATATCTTCTCTTTTTATTTTTGCAGCTATACCATGTAAATTAAACTGGGAAAATCACATCAAAGCTAAAAGAAAGAACTAATATGCACTACATACAGACATTTAAACACCTGCCATACCCTTTCTTGCTCAGGTAGTAGAATAATCACTCTACCCCTTGAAGTACGAGTGCTTCAGCCTTCCATTTTGCATTGCTCCTTCTCTGCTTCTTTCTTTCCCCACGGAATTGCTGAGTCCATGTTTACAAAGCTTCTTCTCACATACACGATAAGACCGAACAATATTGCAGTTCTCCTAATTGGTAGGACACGGTACTTTCAGTGCCTTCTTATCATAGTTTAGTCTAGCAATGAAAGGAAAGGTTGATGGAATTCTATCTGTTCTGAATATTGCCAGGAAACCATCCCCGGCAGAGATTCTTTATGCCTGTGAGATAGCTAGCAATGAGTAAACAGACTGCTGTGGGCACACACCAGCATGTCATAAGGGACTGGTCTAAATCACCACCAAACGTTTCCATTGACTTCTAGAGGCTCTGGTAGTAAACAGTGGGTCTCTAAATTAGTTTCTCAAGGAAAGGCTTCTCTTCAAAAACCTGTTGCAACCTTATCTCCATTTGAATTAACCACACTAAGCCCATTGCTCTACTATCAAGACTGATGATTTCAAGGTATATATATATTTCCAGAAAGCACAATAACATTAAATTTTTGTGGTATTGCTTCTTCGTTGCAGTAAAACATTGAAAAAAAGTCTTATTTTACTGCAAAAAAAGAACCCATGTCCTGGTTCCATACAGGAACCAGACTTTCGTAACAGATAAAGTAAAAAATCATGTCCTTCCTTTAACTATTAAAGGAAATATTGTACCACAAGCTTAATAGAGAAAAGCTGACTCTGTGTCATTATTGATAGTGTTACACAGCTTAGTATTTATTTTAAATTGCTCACACAGCACAATAAAAGTATTGATCAATCAGCGATGCCATTATTTAAATAAGGAAACCATGCCTTCTTTCACCGAAAAGCACTTCCTAAAAGTAAATTTTAAATACTTTCTTATTTTCAAATATCAAAACTAGGCTATACGGAAAGTTGAAATGTTTGCAAAACTTACCACAGTGACAAAATTCAATGTGAATTAAACCTTGACGTCCTGATTCTTTAATTGGTAAAGCAATCTGAATACAAGAGCTGGCAAATAAATTGAGTAGGAAGATGCATTTTCATATAGTAATTTTTCCAAGGGGAAATTAATATTCTCTTCTATTTTCCAGTTAAAAAAAATACAATGAGGATTACTCATCCTTAAAAGAGATGATAGCACGCTACTTACTGATAATGTAGGAGTTGACGTAAGTGCAGAAGTGTTATGAAAAAATGCTTTGTATATCAATGACATGAAAAAACACTATTGTATTTCAAAAAGTTTAAAAGCTTAATTTCTACTTATTTAGACACACGTAGAATTTTTATACTTATATTAGAAATTAACAGTACACTGCACCAGAATCCATAATTCACATATATGATGTAAATATATGCTTATGGGAACTTCCACTTTTGAATTGAATGCAATCACAGTTGAAGGATTATTTATCTTCGCTTATATCTTTACCAAATAGAAAAAGTCCTGCCTACGATGAGTTGGTAAGTGGGTGTTCACTGCTTCACAGTTATCCATTGAAAGCTCAATGTATCTCAGAAGCCACAGAAACAGACACAGTAAGCAAAAAAAGGGCTGTATGAATCTTGTAGTGTTTATGAGTATTAATGGTGGAACACACAATAAATTTTCAGGGCTACCCAGAGCTAAAAAGCTTAATGGAAGAGGAGTCTCTGAGCTACAGAAAGTCCTACTTCAATAGCCTAATCTCTTTTCAAGGCAACTACTGCATCTCTCTTGTCAACCAGTTTAATAACTGCTGTAACTCAAGAAGATGCAATACTCTGGTCACTGAGCAAAAAGCCTGAAAGCCCTCCAGAGGCAGATCTTACCATATACATCATAATCTCATTTGAAGATCTATTTTTGTCTCCTCCACTATTCTTGTCTACATTATAATCAAAATTTGACAGACCAATATGCTATCAAAGATCTGAATAAGCATTTTAAATGAAAAGTCATTACCTAGAATATTGACTAGCATGAGGAGAGCGTTTAAATAGTTCAGGTTTTGGCAGACTTCAATAATCTCACAAAACTGGCACCTGTTTACAAGTGTTGTATATGAGCCTTGATGCATTAAAATAATGAATTTATGACTATTTCCAGCAGACAAGGATCAGAGTATAATTCAGTATATCATAGTACCATTTCAAGCACAGTTACAGATAGTGCAAATGGTACATCAAAAAGAGGGAAAAGTTTTTGTATGTTTGCCTTAAAAGTCTGCAGGTTAAAAAAAAAAATTGTTCTACATTTCATTTTCAGTCAGTCATGAATTATTACTTACGAAAATATAGTAATGAAAAAATAGTAAAAAAACGGATCCTGCAACTTAAAGTTTGAGTGAGCTAGAGAGTTATTTTTTGAATAATAATTTCTTCAGCACAGCAGCTGTCGCAAAGACACTAGTGAAAAGTGACATGAGAAGGAGACTGTCTTGTTAACCCATCAAGGATTAGCACAACTGTCTTAATTTTAATCCACTGCTCTTTTCATCTGAATGCAACACAAGAACACTGAATGCTGTCTGGACAAGGGGTGGCTCCCACTCTCCTCTGCCACTTATTCCTTCTTTCCACCTATCTTCTGATTTACATACACAGTTGAAAATAATTTATGCTTGCGGAAATGGATGTTTGCCTTTGTGTCCTTAAATTCCACATTTTTGTGCAACCTACAGAGTTTGTCTTTGGGCCAACATCCTAGAAATAGGTTTAGAGCCTAAATGAACTGCAAAAAATTCCCATGAAGGTGTTGGAGTAACTAACAAGATTTTGGCCTTGAGTTTCTAACACTCAGCTTGGCTGCTATTACCTGGCAAAGTAAGGGGAAAGGGTGTAAGAAGTGCACATCATGGACCACATCCCATACAGGCTTTAGTCTGATGTTTTCTCTGACTCCAAGATCATTACAAGGAAAACTGTTTTTATTCTGACATTGAGGAGCCAAAACCCCAGCCTGCTACACGCTTCGTAGTTTTGTGGAGGTTTGTAATTGATTTTTTGTCCTTCTATTTTAACCTATCTCCTGCTCACACAATCCCTGACTTTAGTCATTTTCCCTTTCTCAGTGGAATCATGCCCTGAGACACGCTAAGTGTATCAGCTTAGGCTTTGCAGTAGCGCTGTACCCTCAGTGCTAGCACAACCCAGAGAGGCATCCTTCTCTCCTCTGTCCTTTTCACCTCTTCTCTTCAGCACACACACTGCGGATTCTTTCTGCACATCCAGGTTCATTTGCATGTAAATGTGGAGTTCCTCTGCCGAATGATTCTGAGGCAAAAGCGGCAGAAAAACAGCTCTGTCCCTGAATTTGAACCTTCAAAGAGATGACAACTGAACATGCCCTTCTTAATATTAACACATACAGAAAAACCATTACAGGTTAAGTATGAGGGTCAGCTGCTGAGTTAGTAGGTTTTGTGTTGGAAACTCCTGAAAACTAAGGATTTTATCTCATCCTACAGAAAGCCAATAGGTACACTAACTCATTTTTTGGAAAGTACACATCTGTTCTTCAGCAGCAAGGGGGGAAGGTGGTCGCAAATTTGTTTGTGGAGATGTATATACCACATATACAGGTTCTAATAGACAATGTGGAAGGTGCAACACCTTCATGCCACTCATTGCATTCATATCCTTCTTAGGGATTGAAATTTTTACCTGATTTCTTGGATCCATATTTTCCATCCATGAGAGGGTGCACCCAGGGTAGCAGCACTGTAATTAGGTTCCTCACTTATGCACCAAGAGGAGGAAATAATGTGAAAGCCATTTCAACTGCTTGACGCTTTTTAATGCTTCTTACAGCGGCAGTGGAAGCTAAAGAAAAGAAAAAAAAAGTATAATGACCAACATCCTTCCTCTGAGTTATACATATATAAATGCAATTGACATTCACAGTAATAACCTGTACAGATAGATTTCCTTTTATTACTGAAATGAAACGCATTAGGATCAAACTTGGAACTTCTGCAAGTTAAAAGGTTGAGACATATGCAGGCTTATAAGATGTAGAGCTGCTGGATGTGATTAAAAAACTGGACAAAGGCGTCCAGTTTGGAAAGATTTAATTGATTACTGTTGTAATACTTCAGCTAGTTCAATATGCAGATATGTTCTATGATGACACTCACAAAATAACACTGTTCAATCTTTTCTGAGTAGAGTCCAGTGATAGGCATGACTAAAATTTTCAAAGGCACTCAAAACTTAATGGGAGATGAATGTGTAATTATTCCTCAGCCCCTTTGAAAATACCAAGCGAGATACTTACTGTTTATCAGTCACAAACTGTAGCACACCTGAAGTTAGACCATGAAATTACGAGGTTAAACAAAATATTTGTTAATAGTACCCTATTAAAAAAAGAAAGAGTTAAAATTTTAAGGAGCTACTCTCACCACACTTTATACGCTGATCTTCAACAGCAGCTGATTATAACTTATTTTTAAAAATGGACCAACTCCAACATGAAAAAGGAGTCCATAAAGGAGCCTGATCCTAAAAGTGTACCTCATGCATGTACTTCTACTGCACTCAGGAAGCATGAGTGCAGTAGACCGAGGAGCTTTGGCACTCAGCTATGGAGGGCTCACTTACTTGGAGACTACAGGCTTGTTCCTGACTGCAGGAAGAGTTAAAGCAATGCAGATTTCTGGATATGACCTTCTTGTAGCAACAATTAGAATAACCTCTCTAGAAGCATGTCGGGGGTGAGGGTAGGGGGGCACAGTTTTCCCTTCTGATTAACTTCCAAATGCAACCCACGTCCAGGATGCTGATACTGACGCTGAGGGTAAGAACACCTGTTGCATCCTGTAGGAAAGGGAAATGAGCCAAATGCCTTTTATCACTGCATTGCTAACAGTCTTGGTCTTTAACCATTTGGGTTATACCTGAACCTACATCTAGAGGCGAAGGGATCTTTATTACACAAGGAATAAATTTCAAGGCCAATTCAGCGCTCAGCTTCCAACATTTTGTTGTTACAGTTCAATAAAATCACATTGTGTTACATTCATTTGTTTCTGTATAAAATAAAGTGAATGTCACACTTTTTTGTCATACCATTTTTATTTAACAGGTTTTTTTCTATACCCATTAGTTAAAAAAGTTATAACAAGGCAAATCATTTATCAAAATGAAAAATGGTGTACTCCTTGAGCAAGGAAAGGGGAGTCTAAATAGAATGTCCCTGCTCTTAAATTAATGGAACCATCTTACATTTAATATTTTCTCTTAAGTAGTTAGGTAAGCACTCCAAGATAATTAATGAAGAAGTACAGAATCACAATTTACAGCTGAAGGGCAAAACTGCTAAAAATGCATTTCAGAATCATGTCATCAAGTGATACAGTCTAGGAAAATAAATGTAAAAATCATTGATCTCCGATATCATAATTAATGTACACAATACATGACAAGGAGAAAGGACAACAAAGTTCATTAAAACTTGACTTGGAACCTAAGATGCAGGACTAATCAAGCAGATGTAGTAGGGAAGGGCCAGGTTTATAAACAAGAAGCACTTTCATTTTAATAAAAAAAATTTAAAGTGGGGGGGGTTTGCCACTATTCCAATTTTAAATAAGAGTAATGGTTAATAGTGATTATTTATAAAGACAATTCATTTGTGTGCAACATCCTCAAATGCACCACTGGCATTGCGATATGCTACACTTCTGTCCCCCAGAATCACTGCAGCAGTTCAGTCATCCTTTGCAAATCCAGCTCTCACTTGCCATCCAGAAACTAATACACACATTCCTAGCCTTCTTTCTAAAAAATCTGGTGGAACAGATTTGTTCAGGCTTTCTTAAGTAATGCAATAACTGATCTTTTAATATACAATATGTTTATTGCAACAAAAGAAAATTCACAGAAATCACATGGAATTCATCCCAGCAAGCTAATGGAACTTGCAGAAATAGTGTTGGAGCCACTGGCTATTATTCTTCAGAACTAATGGAGAAGAGCCAAGGTCCCAGAGCTGGGAAATGACAAACCATACTACCTATTTTGAATAGAAAAAAATAAAAAACAGACAACCTACTGAAGGATTTACAGAACAGAGAATTAAAATTTGAATTGCCGAATTACCTAGCAAGGCAGTCAGTCTGCAACCTGCTACAAAAGCATGCTGAAAGGTGGGTGATAAATAGAAACAGGAATTGGCAAAGACAAAACATGTCTATGATATAAATATTATTGAATAAGGGCCTCCTGCTCGGTGCTATTGCTGTCACTCAGCCCCTTAGTACAGTCAGGCTGCCTTAAGACACTTTCACATGTGCCAGCAAGTACAATAGCCACCTTTTATCCGACTTCAGGAGGAACAATCTACTGGGCTATTTCCTCATCGTTTCCCAGTACTTGAGCAGAAAAACTTTATTTTGGTAATATCCCTTTATACCAGTCAAAGATTTCACGACATTAGACCACCTTGCATTTGTCAAATAGTAGGCTTTAAATTGCATGCTGAATACACTAAAAAGACTTGCAACATGTAACACAAGACAGAACACAGATCTAGTACACTCCTATTGGAATATTCCTATATATGGATTAGGTCTACAACCTCATTAGTCACAAAAACAGTTTAAGGACCAATCGCCAGGTTTTGATTTGCAGCATTTTAGGAAGGTCATTTCCCTGCCAGTTACAAGAAGCTTCTCATGTTGAAGACCAAACAATAAAAATAGATTCCTCTTTGTTCCCACAGGACACGGGAACTAGAAACCAGCAAACACGAAAACACTTAGAACAGCCAGGTTCATCAGGAAACACACCAAAAAAAACCTGACTCCCTGTTTAATTTAGCCCTAAAGTACTTGGATAAATAATGAGTGCATCTTTTCCAGAATACATCACAAAGTTCCAGAAAATAAATATTTTTTTCCATTTTAACAAACATATATATATATATACACACACATACCTCTTTCAAAAAAATTCAACAGTTGAACTGTCTTCATTTTTAAAGCTCCTTCTTTACATGAACATACATGCCATTTTATGAACAACAGGACAAAGCATTTGACTTTCACTTCTTCATTACCAACAGCCTATTTTCTGGCACGTCATAGCTTTCTGTGTATGCCACAAGTAAATTCTATATGAAGGCACTCAATCTGGACTAGGGACTCAGATCCTAACTCTTGCTGTGCTGACATATACGGTGGAATGAAGCATATAGGGAGCACCTTTTGCTAAGTGTCAGAGCAAAAATCTTGTACTTCTTAAAAGCGAGGCAGATAATCTCAGGCATAAGCAAGGCCACAAACCCAAAGGAACAGACACCTTACTAAACTATTAAGAAGTGCTAATACAACTAGGCAGACTTATGCTGCTGTTAACGTCTTTTACCCCATTTCGCAAGCAGCGAGCCAGTGTTCTCCTTGCAAGGGCTAGATCCTTTGCTCTGTAATTCCATCAACTAGAAATGCTTTCTACTGCTGGAATTGGGTCTGTATCACCTGACAACAACAGTCACAGAATCATGTTTTACTTACATTATTTCTTAGTGCTATTCAGAAATCTTCTGGTTGTTATAATCATTTTGAAGACTTCACTTCTGTTAGCTATCCTTATTCACTGCGAATATCTAAAAAGTGCAGAGATATTTATGCTTATCACTTATTTTAATACAAAATAATAATAATAATCCTTTTTAATGTAAGAGAAAATAATAGGCTAGAATGTTTAGAGCTGATTAGAATGACCAATAATACAATAAACATAAGAACGCATGTTTGGTTTTCTTACCGTTAGTGCTGCATCTCTTTCGAAAACTATACAGTGACATATTTGTAAAAATGTATCAATTGTTCCTTGGGTTTTTTTTACTTTTATAGTTATTCTCATCCTATCATGCTGTACCCTGGGATTTTATTTTTTTTCCTTCAGTTTTTCAAGTCAAAATGTAAACAACCTGTGGAATCAGACAGAGTCCTTAGTTAATTTTAAATTATTTTAAAATGTTCATGTATGGGACAAAAATAAGACCTTTAAAAGCTTTTGCTTCAAAGTGGAGTAGCATGGCACAACTGCTACCTCTTCCTTGTTCACTGGGCAAAAAAGCAGCATCAGAAATAACACTAAAGTTACCATGAATCCCACATATTGCTTGCCTTCTGTAAGTATTTAGAAATACATTTACAGGATGAAGGACCCCAAAAAATAGTTACCTGATAGTATTGGAACATACACCTAAGGAAATCCACAGAATTTGCCAAGTCCAGACCAGAGCTCCATATATGCAGAGATACCAAGAACACAATAAAAAAATAAAGGGGGGGTAGGGGAGCAGTCTAGATTTCGCAATAAAAATGTGGATTTCTTTTTTTTTTATGAAATTACCCTTTAAATCTTAAACCATGATTAAAGTTTGGATTCAGTGTGAAATTCCATGCATAACTCTAAAATACATTTTCATATCCCATACAATGAGATCGCTGGAACAGATATACAATACTCTTAATGGATTATGCTTCCGAAGCTCTGTCAGAATAAACTTTACATTTATTTTCATCAACATGGCAGACTTGTCTCATTACCCAGATTCATATTTGTTTTCCAGAGGATTTCAATTGTAACTATTTGGTAGCCAACTCTGAAAAAAGAAAAAGTGCATTCCTCACTCCCCTAATATAGATATATGACAGCCTGAGGTGCAATAAAGCTTATATTGCCTCCGGTTTAGGAAGACTGTATTAATAACAGGTGGCAGAGCTATAAGTTAGATATATGTATTTTCCCAAACGACTGCCAACAAAAAGCTTTATAGAATATTACATATAAAAGAACTGTGTTCTGATGTAATTACTAAGGTTGCAAAGTCAAGTACTACTCAAGCATTAGGAATCCTTTTTGCATGTGCATCATGATAAGGTCCTTAATTTCACCATCCACATGAGCCTTGTCTCTTTCACTGCACCAAGCTGACGGCGTTCACCTTATTAGCAGCTACTTGGTATTTTGTTTTCTCCTTTTTCAGTTTGTTATCCCAGGACTCAATTACCATAGAGTACTCATGCTCTGAGCTGAAGATGGAATTAGTAATTTCCTCATGAGCTTCTTCATGGGACTCATCACGGGAGTATCAGATGTTCGGAGACATTAACAAATTTACCTTTGGAACAACCTAAGGGAAGGATGGGTTTTATTATGGCCATTTTACTGCTTAGGAACTAAGGCACATAGGATCAGATTTTTCACAGTTAAATAGGTACCCAAAAACGCATGAAGGAGCCTAATAGTTTTCCCCAAAGTGCTAAAACAGTTAATTTCCAGTACACGGGTGCTTTTGAAATTTCTTCTATGAGACTATGCCCATCACTAGCCATGCAAATACATTTTTTAAATCTGACCAAAACAGATTAAGGATGAAGGTATGCATGAATTGTGGGTTCCCACTCTCAGTCATCTTGGATCTCATCTTCAGAGTATTTGGCGTTCTACTAACATTTTATATGCTTTAAACACAAGCTTCAAGCTGCGGCACAAATCTAAACATCAGTTGTAGCTCTGAATCCTCAGCATTTCTGCATATCAGTCATCAAGATCCCAAGTCAGGCATCCAAAAATACTGAACACCTCTGCAAACACTTTTACATAAATGAACTATCAGCAAAAAGAAACTGTGGAACTGCTGTGGGCAATTTTTAAACAGTCTAACTATGTAACCATTCTCTCCCTGCAATTCTCATCATCATTTCTTACATAGCTTCTAACTTCTGTAAAAAATGGAGGAGTCTTGGCTGCAATCTCTTTCCCCAGAAACTCTGAATCTCTTGTACTGAATGGGACAGCAATTTCTCACAAATATGTACATGATTGTGCAACTGAAGACCATTACGCTATGTATATACGTAGAGGCCAATTTGCATATGCAGTGCAGCTGATGTGCAAAGTATAAATCACTTGCCTTTGAAACTCCAACAGGGTTCTTTTAATGCTTTGTAGAGTTCTTGGGGTTGTTTTTTTTGGTAACATTTAAGATATTAGAAAGAACAAACAGAAAAAATGTGCAAGACTGTCCTCATGATTTAATGCACTGACACTCCAAAGTTTTCAACAGCCACCAAGCCTTTTGATGCCCCACATTCAGGCAGCGACCACTATCATAATTTCCATAATATGAAGGCAGAATTCACGGCCTTGCCTTTGTGTTAAATGTGCCCAAATCAAACTCCAGGCTTCCACAGTCCTCAGAATAAAACTGCACTTCAAGTCACTTCATTTCACCTATAAACATCAAAGAAATGCAGTTCTGTATCTAAACAGATAGACTTTTCTTAAGATAATCAAAGATTATTTTTTTTTACTGTTTTACTTTCTTTGACATATACGAGTTATCCTGAAATAAAGTTATATTAGTATTAGTGATATAAAGTCAATAGATCTAGCTCCACACATGGAATCCAATCCAAAATCCAAGACCCGGAGCAATTTCTTCATTTATTTTTGGCTACTCTTGCATAAATTACCTGAAATGTTCCATCATATAAACTCTTATATTACACTAGAGATGAGCTGGCTTTTTACAACTATATAAGTGGTAATTATGAAGTGTATTTTTGCTAGCTGTTTTAATTATTACATTAAATCATCAAACTAAGATCTGTCATATAATAGGGTAACAAAACTTGAAGGACATCGGAGGACATTTTTGTTCCTCTCAAAGTGTTTGCTTATCACATCCATTGCAGACATAGATGTAGAGAAGAAATAATAAATGAAGGGTCATAATTGAAAGTAATAGAGACTCCTGATGCTCTAATAAATTTCCAGTGTACTGGAAGGATACTTCAATTGTTGGCTAACACAGAAACAGAGAGTAATCATAAGCATATCTTCACCAACACTGAAATATGTGTAAGGACAATAAAACTATATATATTCTTTTGTTCAACATCTTTGATGGAGAACTATCATTTAGAAATAATACATGATAGCTCTATAATGTATAATATATAATTATGTAAATAATTAGTATAATCTTGAGTTGAGATGAGGGCTATTAGTGGCAGTGGATACTTTGAACCTTGCACATTTAGTCAAAAAGACCAATGACATCCAATCAAACTTCTTTAAAATGAATTGCAACAAACAATGGCAGCACAGCTGCTATTAGAATTATAATTGAGTTTAGGAGAGAAACAGCAGCTGAATGCAATGCAGATAATTAAGGAGCAAGCTTTTGTTAACACTATCAGTAGGGTCATGATTCTGCAGATTGTGAACTTATTATGGCTGAAGAAACTAGTCTATTTTTATAACAGAAGTATATTTCTGCTTTTTATACCCATAAAGTATATTCTAGTTACAAGATAGCTGATCGCTTATTTATTTAAGCTATCCATTTAGAGAAACGATAAGCATTTACAAAATCTAAGATTACCATGGAAACCTTATTCTTAAACGCTGAGGATTATGGGAACAATTGGTTATACAATTGGATGGGTAAATAACAAGCCTCTGAGTATGACAAAGACTGTAGCTATGAAATTACATTAAGTAATTTATGTCTTTCAGGCTAATATACATTTTATGTTAACCCAGCACTGAAAGGGAAGCAATATACCTTCCATAAGTAAACAGAAAACATTTAAAAACTTAACATTTATGGTAAGCAGACGGAAACTGCATAAATGCACGTTCTAATGCACACCTAACCCAGGTGTTAAGGAAGTACAAAACCCCAGCTTGAGAATTATAAAAGTGATCTAAAATTTGTATTTCCTACTGTGTGTTGACTAATCTTGGAACAAAGGTTACCCAATGTAGAAAAGACAAACAAACAAGAATCACCAAAGGATTCAAAGTCACTCCGAGCTTTCGGCTTGGCACCAGAGTCAGGCAATGCAAGATGCTTGACCATTCATAACCATGAGTCAGGGCTCCAGAAATGGAAAGGAGGTCATTAAAATGCCAATAACAACATTACATGCTGTTAGCAATATCACTGTTATAATATCATATTGTTGTAATAACCGGTACTTTTTAAACAAACTGAAGAGTGTAGGTCTACCAAAGATGTTATTACCACCACTATACTAGTAACCCCTTCAACTCATGTAGCAGGGACCGAGGATCTTTGGTTTAAGACAATCCTGCTGACAACATAGGTCATTTTGCTGGCAAATCTAAATTTGTTAGGGACAAATGAGTAATCCTGCTTTGGAATCTCATTGACCTCAATGTGTAAAAAAAGCAAGCAGAATGTGTCTGACTGGCAGCAAGCCATTACCGTGCTATGTGCAATAAAAACAACGATATGTCAAAGTGATTTAAAAAATATGCCTTTGATATTTCGACCTGCTGAAAATTCTATTTTTGACCCTGCAACCTCCTAAAATAATGTAACAAAATAGTTTTTAAAAATATTTTAACATTACTAAACATTTGTCTGTGTCAAAGTCATTTGCAGATTTTCCATTCCTGGTTCTGAACCTTCTAAGGTCTTTTTTCACCTGACCGTGGAAAGAGTAAGCAAAAGCTTGTTCTGATTTGAAACTATTTTTATCTCTGTTTCTTCAGGAAATCCATTCCCGGCCTTAATAAATAGAAGCTTAATTTGGTCGTTATTACAATGGAACCCAAACGTGCTTCAGTAAGACTCAAGAATGGTATCATTTCTGCCCAGTTCCTTTTAAGGGAATCCAAAAAAGAACAGGTATCAGCCAGGAATAAAAACAGGTCCTTCTGCTCATATGCACAGCATGCTGTGATCTCTTTACTTGCAGATTAGCTCTCATCATGTGTCAGCAGAAATCTGAAGCACCCGTCAAATTTTATAAAAAGTAGTGTTGATAATTTACTAAAACTTTCCTAATACTCTCTTCACATTTGCAGTGGGAGTAAATGCATGGATGTACACCTAGAACCTTAAGAGACAGAGCCAAATGTAGGTGAAACAAATTTGCAGGTTTTCAAAAGCGTATTATAATGGTGACTAATAAAGCCAACATCTGTCAAGAGTATGACAGCAGAATCTATGTATATCTTGACTTTCACTCTATTCACAAATGAAATTCCAGGGGAAAACTTGACTAATATTACCGATACCCTAACTGTAGATAGCAAGTTAGGTATCCTGCAGAATTAAGATCCCTGACTTCAAGTGGCCACCAATATTTTCAAGATTACCATGGTTAAGGACCATCTTCCTAAAAGGATTCTAAAACCAAAAAGAAACTGGAGTCCTGGACTTCCCTGTTGTAGGTAAATTCTGGAATACTCTTTTGAAATGGATAGTTTTTCTATTTTTTCCTTTTAAAACTGCTGTATATTACAGCTGAAGAGCAGTCTGAATCAAGAATTTAAAATTTTAGGAATTTCATATCTAGTAAATATAAGGAATTATGAAAATAACTAATGGACTAACATTTATTTTCTGAACATTTCAGAGAATCGGTGTGACTCAGATGCGAATGAAGCAACAGCACATAAAATGTGAAGCTAACATTTTTCTAAGGGCTGTTAATAAATAACATTTTTTTATCACTTTTTTACTGGAATATCTGGAAGCTTTCCTCAAGATCATCAGATTTAATTAAGGCAACAGCACTGGCGACCTGTGCCTACAAAGACCTGTTTTCCTAATCAACCTCTATGGTCAGCATTTCACAGTTTGCTACTTTAAGGACATGGAGCCTAACAGAAAATCAACAATATCTCCTTCTAGCAAGATTTTTTTTCTACTAATTTAAAATTAAAGACAGTTGCTATGATTGTATACATTGTTATGATCGCCACTGAAGACAGTGATGTAAAGCAACAAACAAGCTAGAGTTCCACTGTTTTCCAACTTCATTAGATATTGCTCTAATGTAAAGTTGATATATTTGAATACTTTAATATTCAAGGCCCTCTGAGAGAAATATGCTGCTCACCAACTAATTAAATCAGCTAGCTTTGAATGTCTTTAATGTCCTTTTGTCTCCAATTGGATATCATTTTTACAGTTCTTCAATTATAACAACAATTTCAAATACTTTGTACGGGTTTCACTGTTGGAGTGTCTACCAGAGGCAATAAACTGCTCAAAGCAAACCCCCTTCACCCCTGTCACAACCTCCTAGTGTCTTCTCCATGCTACCATCGTAAACCAGCAGGGCATTCAAACACACATCTCCAATTCTACTTTTATATGATAGCCTGATTCAAAGTGCAAATGTTTCCTGTTTACACTGAGTACAGTTAGGACAAAATTAATGGCAATTCAGCATTTCAATAAGAAAGCAACTGTTGAAAGAATAAACAGGAGTGCTTTTTTCCCTACACAAAAGAGAAAAATAATCAGTCTTGCTAAATAAATACACTTGTAAAACTTAATCTGCTATAGTAGAAGCACGCACAGCAGCTAACAGATTTCTTGGTAGAGGCAAAAGTCTCTGGAAGGAGAATCAACGTGTTGGCAGGCTCTACCTAACAGCTCACTGCCTACCTCAGCTGGTCTGATGTCCCATCATCAAAGGATAGCGGAATATCACTTGTGTCCTTAACAATTGTTTTAAAAAATGTCTCTCTTCAATTAAGAATGCACATTTTGGTTTCCCATTCTTGCATGTACAAAAATTCACGGTAAGATCAACAGAAGACAACTTTGACAGTGGAAATTTCTGGAGTTTTAGTTTTCCCCTGTCTTTTCTTTTCTACTTTATTGTTTGCAGAACTTTGAGGGATGACGATCGAAAGGACTATCATAATGTGGATAACTTATATATGGATGAAACCTACTTCCTTTTTGCACAACTGCAATGGATGTCCTGAGGTGTGGCATTATCTACTGGCATCCCAACACTGGTTGGTAAGGGCACAGGCAGCATTTCACTTGAATAGATACCAGTGAAAAAAGAACTTCGTCTTCAGGATTTTCATTACCATGACAGCATGATTTCTAATAATGCAGGAGGGATAAAAACCAAGCCTGATTTCCTTTGCTGTTGAGGAAATCAAAAACAGATTTACTGATAAGAAGTAAAGGTTTTCTGCAAAATAACTAACATGGTTAAACACAGAAGCCTTCTTAATGCAATCTGACAAGATGATTTTTCAGCTGACATACAAGTTTACTCCTCCCTTTCCTCCTGAATAGCAGTTAGCACTCCTTTTGGACTGATCAGGTGGTCCTATCTGCAATTCCTTTTTTATTGATGAGATCTTTCTTTCCATAGTGATGTAATTGCTACGCCACAAAGTGGTTAAGAGCGAAGCCTGGAAGTTGAACCTCCTGGATCATTGTACCATACTGCCACTGAGCCCTCAATGGATGCAGTGGTCTGTAAAGCACATTTGGAGGAGAATGGCTTCTGTGTGGAAGTCTTACAGTACACAATTCAAACCTACTAGAGTAATAGATATAGTACAGTACAATAATATTTGTCACATATATCACTTTATTATTTTAAAACACCTTATGCATATTAATCAAGCAACCTCTTTAGTAACCCAAGAGGTGCAATAATACCTACGGTAAGCAATATTGTGTTATATGATCTATAACTCCACGCATAATACATAATTTAATAAGATTTGCTAATGACCTTGAATTCTATTCAGATTTTCATCCTACCTTCATCTGCATGGAGCTGAAGCCCGCAACTCAAATGTATTTAGGCATGCAACTTCCACTGACAACCTCTGCGAATGTGAAGTGAAATACTTTCATGACATGCATTAAAGGACAGAAACAGCATTGTGCTTCCCTCTTGCTTTTTCTCTGTTTTTTTCCCAATGGGAAAATTATGTGGCAGTTTCCAAAATCATTTTTCATTTATTTATTTTATGTCTGCTGTGCTTCACATGTTTGATATTGAGGCAAGGTTAATGACATGCAGCTCGCATTTGGAATTGAAAGTGGAGATGTTTAAGGTGGATCCTAGATCCTGTGGGTATATGGTAGATACGATCGGAATATACAAGAGATTAAATGATGCTTATCAAAAATCAATGTATACTATTTTTTCCTATCTGTGTAAATTTGCTGGGTTCACAACACAGTAGAGGTAATGCCTCTACTGGCTACCCGAATTCAAGGTCAAATCCTAAGTTACCTCTTGGGGCAGAGCTCTCAGGTTAATGTTTTGGCTGTGGTACCACGTTAGGTTTCACTTCATGCAATGATTTTATATGAGCCATCACTGAAATCTTGTATGGAATCAAAGATGCTTGATGGATTCATTTTAATGCCATTAAGGTGCTTCCATTTAAAAATACTTTTAAAAACTGTAGCTGTAATTAAAGGGGGGACAATGGCTGCCTCTCCCCATAGAGCAACATAAGATGAACTGGATCAGTAAAAAGAGACTTATTTGACTCACAGTTTTGTAAGAGGTTTCTAAACTGAATGTGTGCTTGAAAGATATATGAGAGAGAAAACTGTTAACACAAGTAAAACATCTGATTAGGCCACAGAGGGACCACGGTCAGCATCTGTTTCTATTGATGATTTCTTGTGTGACTGTTGGTAAATCCCTAATTTCTCCATGCCTCCATGTTCTGGTGGTAAAATCGGCATAAAAATTCATCTCTCTTCAGGGAAGTATTGTTGAATTCAATAGTGGTTGTGAGGCATTCACAAACTATTAATACGTAGAGGGGGCTGGATAAGATTTTCCTCGATATTTTTTTCCCCTCTGATGACTGAGAGCTAGGCTACATCATCCAGGAAATTTCTTTATGTCTGGAAGCTCTCAGAAGGCTTGATTTACAACGTAAGTGCGGCTGAGTATAGTGCATACCTCAGTTATGAAGCATATTGACCAAGGAAGTCGTTGCAGTTGAAGAAAGAATTAACTGCTCTGTTGGAGGGCTTCATAAACTCGTTTGTTATTACTGTTGCTCCACTGAGCCCCAAATGTCCAGCACAATCTCCTTCTGCTGTACTGTCTGCTAGGAACTCGAAAGCTGTTTTACTAAATGATGAGTCTTTTTTTTTTTTTGCTATATATTAATGCGCTTAAAACAACACGTTGGGAGCTGTTAGGCATTTATTTACCATGGTGGGTTAATCTCATCTGGGGAGGTATAGAAACTCAATCATGAGTGCTACAGTATATAAGCTAATTGCCAGGATAAAACCAAATGAATAATTACTTAACTTCAGAATGAGGCCTGGGGGAATTTTTCTTTAATAAAGGTTTAATTCACCAGTGATAATGAATGCAATCTCACATACTACTGAACAACACCATTAGCATAATGGCTAAGATACAAAAACTATAATTAGAACAAAACAGAAATGTTAATTACAGCCATGAAGGTACCAAACAAAAAGGGAGTTTTCCTTTACCTGTCAAATGTGTTCCTGCCTGTGTAGCTTTCGTAATCCCTGTGAACGGGTCATCAATACTGCTCGAGTGACTGACAGGCAAAAATTAAAAACCGAGGCTTCCTTTGTCTTTTGATTCCAGAGAGGACTGCGATTCACACAGGAGACTTAAGTAGTTAGAGTACAGGTGAGGGCAGTAAAGACTGTACCTCTAATCATAAAGCTTAAAAATTAAGCTCCCATGTATCTGAATCCCACACTTCAATTCCTTTTCACAAAAAGGCAGGCCCGGGATGTCAGCTCAGGAATATTAGATCTCTTCTGACTTTATTTACTACCCCCAGACGTACTTGCTGTACACAGCACTGTGTAGCTGGACAAGGAAACCTGGCAGCCTGTTGGCCAGGCAGCTGCTGAGAAGTTTACTGATAACAAACAGCTTCATTTCCGGCACTAACAACAACAGTAACAAAAGCTCTTTGTGCATAAAAATTTGCACAAGCTCTTATATCTTGCTTGAATGAAAACTGTGAGATGTCCTCATGGAGGAACACTCTTTTGTGCTATTTCTGCTATTTTCTCTAATCTTATGCTACACAAATATTAAATTTACAGATTCAAGAACTCAAAAGTTATAAAATATGAGAACTAATGTTGCTTTTTTTCCCCCTTACAGGACTTATTCAGTGTATAAGACGGACACTAAGTGAATGGGGAGCTATTCAGTTTTTCTTTTTATCTTCATCCTTCTGTGTTTGGTTCCAGACCTTATTTAGTACACATCATCAAAACCCTGCACTGAATACAAAATTACCAATTTCTTCATAGGCTTTTTTGTGATTTTCTCAGCTTTTTTGTGGTGCTCTCAGCTCTCACTATAATTAATGTATCCTCCCAACACCTCTAAGAAATCATATAATTGAAGCACAGAGAGATGAAGGCCACTTTGCTAACTATTCACCAATTTGGGTGCCTGCTTTGATACAATTAAGTGTTCTTGGGAGGGGGGAAGTTGTAATTTAGGTAGCAGTGCAGGCATTTAAAATACAGCCCCTATTAACTTGTACTTTACACATGAGCTTTTAGCATGTGCAGAAACAGAAAATATCTGTAGAAAATCTGCAAAAACTCTGACTGAAGAAATCTGCTGAAGATCCCATTAGAACATGGTGGTGAAAGTAGGAGTGCCCCACGGTGGCACTCGGTCACCTGAACTGTGAGACTAACCCTTCCCTATAACAGTTCTACACCTTGCACACTACAATTTCTGCAACAAATGAACAGGCAATCAAAAAAGGGTGGGAAGGAAGAAAGAAAAATAATAACAACCCAAGAAATTAGAGATATTTTTGTCATTGTGTTTTCTAATTTCCTTGCAAATTGGAGAACCTGGTGGTAGATGTTGGTGGGAAAGACACTTCTACTGTTCATCTAATACCGTTGCCATTAAAGCTAATAAAGGCTCATTTAAATACCTAAACCTGAACCTAATTCACAAACCTGGCAGGCAATAAACCTGCCTCATGATGGGGCCAGCCAGTGGCTTTTCTGTGAGCACGGGCTGACACATAGCTACAGAAAGGAGCTAAGCACTGAGTGGTGAACATGGCACTTTCACTAACATGTTCAGGAGCGGGGTTAGTGAAAGTGCTGTCTGTTCTGTAACAGGCAAACGATCAAAGCACTGATGCTAAAGCATTGATTGGCTAAACCACCTTTGGGGAAGGAGGCTCAAAGTCCATCTGTTTGAATAGATCTCTCACCTGAATTGCCTGGCTATTCAGGATATGATACCTTTCCTGTTTAAGCTGGACAATCTCAGCAAAACATATTCAAGCTTCATTAGATGAAACTGGAAGAGACCAAATCCCAGAACCATGGCATAGCTTTTTAATGCAGTAAACAGGATGCTCCTGTGGGGTGGAAAGAAACCTGCGTTATGTTTCTGTTTATGTACTTTATCCGGTGACCATTTAACATGAAATGCATGATAACAATTATTACAGAATGGACCAGAAACCAAATGCCTCTTCTTCCTAGTCCCCTTCTCCCCTAGCCGCGAGACCTGACTCCTGCTGCCCCTAGATCTGTTTCTCTAGTCTAGCCGTTCATTCTGCCCAGCAGAACAATTTCAACAGATAATACAGTCCAACGCACCCAATCAGCCTATATCACAACAATTATGAGATTAACCCAAGAGGCTGGAAATACAGATTTGAATCTTTTCAGGTTAGGTAAAGCACTGGAACTTGAAATACTATGTCCCAGTCAAAAACCCCAAAGTATATTGACTCAATATAAAAGAAACACTTATTGACCACAAGGGCAGTCAAGGAGGGAAACAGCCTGACCAGGAAGGTCGTGCAGTTTCCATTCCTGCAGGTTTTCAAGATCATACTGGATTAAATGCTGAGCAACCTGGTGCGACCTCATAGTTAAGCGTTCTTTCAGCAGAAGGTGGAACCAGAGACTTCCTGAGGTTCCAACCTGAACTAATCTATGCTTTCACAGGAAAACTGGGTGGTGGTATTCCTCACCAGTTACTCTGTGGAAAAAGCAACAGTTGAAACCATGTCTTAGGGGGACCTCACAACTACCTGCAGTAGACCAGGAATGCCTACCAGACAGAGTCCTCCACTCTTACTCATCTATCTCATTCTTTCATAATGTCTAGAGAAGCCATTTACAGGCAATTTGCACATATAGTTCTTGTAATGGATTTTTATTTTCTTCTTTTATCTCAGTAATTCCAGCATTAAAGGCATGTTTGCCTTACTAGACAGTAAGACTATTTCTATCTAAGCTGATTTTTACATTTCAGAAAAGATTAATTTTTAATTTTGGACAGAAGTGACCTATTGGGCTAAACTGCCCACTCCATCAGAATGCTGTGCAACTTTAACAGATTTCAATTCAGTCTGTTTAAATTATGATGCACAAAGCTAAACAATCTTCTAGTATAAATTTGTCTTTCATGCAAAGTAAGGTTTTCTAGAAAAAAAATGCTGTAAAACTAACAAAAAAGAACAAAGGAACAGCTGTAAGTCAAGAGTTCTTATGCCAACACACTGTTCAGCTGGGTTCCACATTCATTTCCATCCCCCACATCATGCTGATTATAAACTTAGATGCAGTTCTAATGTTTTCATTTAATTCATTTTTTCCATATTTTAAATTCATTGTATTTAGTGAACATTCAGTTTGAAACATGCGATATCAAAAGAAACCCCCGCAGGTGCAGGGAATTTGAATAATCAGGTCCACACAATCCATGAACCTCAATCCACTGAAGTCTCCCTGGGACCATTTTAAATGTGCAAAGGAAACAAATGTCCAAATTACTCTAAACAATTGTGAGATAACAGATAAAATAAGGCAGATGATTAAAATATTGATACTTCTATTACAGTAATGCCGTCAGTCCCCCACAGAGATACCAGCCCCATTGTGCCAGGCACTGTACAAGCACACAGGATGGTGCTCTGCCCAGGGGAATTTACAGTCTGAACCCTGATTTCCCATCAACAGCCATGTTCTAACACCAGGCCAGGAATAGTCAAAACTCTCAGTGTTGGGAAGAAACAAAAAGATGAAACAACTATTCAGGTTGCCCAGTAAGACTGTAGCAGAACTGGGCACAATTCCCAAGCTTCTGCAGTTCTGTTTTTGTGCCCTGCTTCCCAGACCTGACAGTAAACTAATCCTTTTGTATGTTCTTTTGCCATCCATGGCAGCTAAGCATTGGCTGACTGCAATACATTTTCCAGCTTTGTAGGTACTTCAATTTTCCTCAGACTATCGCTGTGTGTCAGAATTAACTTATGTTACTAGATTCTCTACAGTGCTTCTTAATTTTAGGACTGTTCTTTTTTTGCAATACTGTAAGTTTTCAAATTCACAGGTTGGCCTACCATTATCTGATGATGTCCTCTAAGGCACTACTACATTCCAAAGACTGAGAACAAGTGGTGATATGCAAAATGAAAAATGTGGTGCATACTCTTTTAATAAATTCATCTTCTATGCTCAGATTGCCCAATTCGTTTGATGTATTGTTGAAATATAGACAATGACTGAATAGAGCCCAAAGAGCTGAAGGACAGCTTTCTCCTAAAAACTGGCGTAGTCTGAAATAAGTGGCATAAAGTAAAAGTTGTCATCTAATGGAAACCTTAAATTCTATCCTGTATGTCTATTCATATGACGTACATGTTGATGCACTGTTGAAGATACAGAGGTGGAAAATCAAAAGCCGAACATCTGCAAGCATCCACACTTACATTCCAAACTTGACGGACATCCTGGAAGTGGAACATTTAAGCAGTCTCTCTTGAAGGTTTTATCCATGGGCCTTAAAGTGCTCCCAGTTTCATATCGGTTATAACTGTATAATCAAATCTGACTATTTTGTGCAATGGCAATTTTTATTTTATCTATTTACTTTTTTTTTCTAAATGAAAAATCCTCTTACTGACCTGGGTGGAAAAGAGAAAGATTTTGCTACAGATAACAGATATGATCTTGATGATTCCAAGGAATGAAGTCTTTTTAAGCAAGGACTGCTTTATTGAGGTGAAGCGATATTATGCATCTCAATCTTTTGCTATCAGCTGAAGGCTTTACAAGTTAAAATACCAAGTAGAGTTTTATTCAAACCAGATTTGAAACAAAAGTCATCTTGTGCGCATGTCCTTCTCTGCATCCATACCATGGACAAAAAATAGCAGAGGTACAGAAAAATACCTGATCATACACCATGTTCCTTATTTACCAGAAGAGTGTCTTTAGATATGGCTAAACCATTACTTTTTATTTGGTGTATTGTTGCAGGATATCCAATGACTTAATATAACACATGCCCAGTTTTCCTGTAATGCAAATAGTAACTCTGTCTCTTTTTGGCTGGGTAAGTAAGAAGCCAAACAGCTAACTTCCTAACTCTCTAGTTGTAAGCCAGGATATATCTATTGGGTTTTAACCATGTCAGGTCATTGCCATTTTTATATACTCAATATGCCAAAAAATTCCATTTACACAGTACATTTTGTTACGACTTTTTCTTAGACTTTTCCAGCACTTTTTGTTTGGGGATAGAGGAGGAAGAGTTAGGATGGTAAGGATTTTTGGCTCCCAATTATTTCGTAACAAGCAAGAACAGAAAATTATGATTCCTCTCTTATCTCTATATTTATTACACAAGACGCTCTTCTTGACTTGGTACTAAGCACTTCTGAAAATCAGGCAGGTTCCTAAATACGGATTTAGAAGTCTAAATTTAGGCTTTCGAATTTGAATTGTGTTCGCCTGCAGGGTACCCAAGCTCAAATTCACCCTGAGTATCAGGGAGTGCAGTTTCTCTGGCTTCACTTTTACTATCAGTGAATATTCAGTCTTGAGAATGTACTTTACCACCTGTCAACACAATTTTTTGGTTGTGATGTTTTTATAATGAAGCTTTACCACCTTCCACTAATTTCCAAGGGAGCCCAACCTTTTCTTAGAACAAGCAAAAGCTTCTCAACTAGCTGTTGTTGGTTTGTTTCTTTGCAGCAATGTATCTTGCCTCTATACTGATTGCTGGGCTTTGGAAATAGACTGAACATGTATTTATTGACTAATCAAAAATACAGTAAAAGTAGAAAGACACAGCAATATTTAAAATCTAGCTGATTACCCTTTGGTGGCAGATGACTAACAGCTTACCTCAGCAAAGCAAAAATTGCTGCCAAAGGTTTCTTCATAGAAATAATCCTTATTTATTATCCAAGTTCACAGCTGTATACACTGCAGGCAGTAACTAAAAACACTTAAAAAGCACGATGCTAAAAAAACAAACCCCAAGCTTACGTGACTGTGATGCTTATTAAAGGTCCAATCCTTCCTCATTAAAACCAACAGGAGGGGTTCTGCCAATGATTTTAGTAGCAAAGGAAGTCATCTCAGGCAAAATATTCAGACAAAGTCATAAAGCTGCATTCTGCTCATTAGCAGTAAATGTGTGATTCTCTCTGGCACGAATGGGGAAAGTGCTAAACAGCTCCAAGAATTCTTAGGTTACTCAATAATATCCTTTCTTGAAATAATAGGACAACAATAAAAGCTATTTTCTGCCCCCAGTGCACACACACAGCCCCAGCTGTCCGAACTCTAGTATTTCTTTCAGAAAAAAAACGATTATATGCAGCTGTTGTAATAGCTCTTTTGGGGCTAAATCAGCAATCTTTACATGGAACAGTATTTTTACAAGACCTATTAAAATCTCACTTGTTATTAATAATTACTATTCAGTTCGGTAAAATGTATCGAATAAGAGCAGATGTAAAGAGTAATATTCTCTAAGCAATTCAACCACTTAACATTGTTTGCCTGGAGGGAAGAACACAGGTAAGTAGCCTAATATTCCTTTCCTACTACGCACATCTTCCCCTCACGTGGCTTTTATTTGTCCTTCCTATGCTGCAGTCTGCAACATTTTCATACAGTCTGCAGGAGCCAAATACAAAACTGAGCAAGGTTAGGTGACAAAATACCAGCTAGTGATTTGAAACAGACCGAAATGAGGTAGAATAAAAGATTCTGTCCCTTTCCTCTCATATCAGTACTACAGAAGATAGCTGTCTTCAGACAAAAAAATCTGATCCCACTTTTCCTGATACTGGGTTTGGGAAGGATATTGTAAAGAACATCCATGGCGGGTGCCTGATCCAGCAGTTGACCCTCTGCATTGCTCAGCCTCTCATCACTCAGCTGTTTCACAATGACCAAGCCAAAACACGAAAGCGGGGAGCACTAATGAATAGTATCCCCTGCACCCTGCACAGAGCCTGTGGCCCTGTCAGGGCTGGAAAGGGGACTCTGCCACTGAATATCCACCTGCTGGAGCCAGTGAGACAGAGAGGAATGGAAAGCTCAGGAGCCTGGATGAGTAAAGAAGCCTCTGACATGAACCGAAGAACAGAAAATGTTGGCAGACTGAGTATGGAAACAAAATTTAGAGTAAGGAAGACATCTTGGATGCCTTTGTCAGTTCCTCGAGGTTAAACGTGGTGAGAGCCTAAAAGCTTCTGTGCCATATGGTCTCCCAAAAAAAGAGCCACCTGAGGGAGAAGCTGATGACCCAGTCCACTCAGAGATCCTGCAGTGGGCCCTGAATGAATTAGCAGGCTGAGATACCACGCAGCAACACCAGCTCAGCTCCCAGAAGCATGTTGAGATTTGTTTTAAGCCTGGACTAATGAGCCATGCCTCTCAGCCAGGCTAATTAGTCCAGGTGCCACACGTGTGCTGGCACGGTGGTATTGTCCTTGTTCAAGAGCTAGCCCTACAGTGCTATAAACTATACTCCATCATGCAGCAAAAGCAAACCCTGAAGTAAAACACACATAAGACATTTAAAATTTTACAAGTTCAAACTAAGACTACAAACCATATGAAAAAAAAATAATACAGGAATCAGTGCAGGTTGTGCATGAGAGGTGCTGGGTGTGTCACAAGAGAAATGGGCCGTACAAGGATTACCACAACAGGAACCAGGAACTTATGAGGCATTTGTCTCTAGGCACAGCAGTATTGCCAGCCTGGAAGCCATTCACCTGCGAGCCCCCTGTATAACTAGAATTAGACATGTGAGCAAGGCACTGGTATAGCTGTGTGTGCCCTACGCTCACCCATGCCACATCAGTCCAATAACTCAGAGAATTTAGATATAACCACTGCTGGGGGCAGGTCCCTAGCTGGTACCATTTGGCATCACGCTGAAGAACTGACTGGAATCCCTGGGGCAGTTGAAGCCCCACAATTTGAAGATTTATTGTTTTTTAAATTTCAAGTTCCTAAGATATCCGTCTTTTTATTATTGTGCTGATCTCCCATCCTGTTCCTTTACTCCAGTTCTCTTTCCTACAAATTTTCCAGTCCAGATTTTCTCTTAGCTTAGTTTTTCTGTGCTCTTCAATACACTTCCCACTTCCTTTTATAATGGTCAAAATGCCATTCAGTCCCACAACTCAATATGTTGCAGTAACAGCTGCAAAATGCTGTTCAGAGGTTTATGGCCAGTTTTCAGACCTTCTGGTCATGCCTCTCATGAATCACGAACCTCTTTAGTTCCTTGCACAGGAAGCCACTGATGAATCCTAGCAAGACTTTGCAGTTGCCTATACAGCAGCAGTATACTTCCAAAACTGTGGATATGCCAGGAATTTTTAACCCTTTCAATTAATCTCCTAGTTATTTCAGTTGCACTTTTGTTTTTGTACACACGGCGTAGTGATTTCTTCTGTATAAGTAATTCTTCATCTAGTGTACATGCTTCATTTACGTATTCAGTTTTACTGTGGCTAAATATACAACAGTTAGCTCAGGTAAAGAATACTTTCTACATTACAGTAGAACTGCACTATATGCTACATTTACTACATACACACACAAAAAAAATT
This sequence comes from Rissa tridactyla, assembly GCF_028500815.1. Classification (NCBI taxonomy): domain Eukaryota; kingdom Metazoa; phylum Chordata; class Aves; order Charadriiformes; family Laridae; genus Rissa; species Rissa tridactyla. The sequence continues at coordinate 74,352,937 of NC_071470.1, forward strand.
CCTAAAGGGCAGAACACACCTATAAATTGTTGAAATAATTCTGAGTTGTTTTTTTTTCTGGTAGAATTCTGGAGTACAAATGGAGTCTACATTGTAATTGTGTTGCTTAACAAGCATATGCATTTCAAGTATATATGTGTTCTTAAAAGGTCACTATAAACAAAAGGACTCTGGGAGAGTAAATCCATATTTGCCTATTTTGTTATTACAAATTATGTGATCTTTCCAAATAGAAGCACTGGAATAATTAAACTAATTTTCCAAAATTATTCTAGTATATTCAATTACAGTTTTTAATTATTTTGGAGAAATAATTCACAGAGTTAATGAAAGAGACAGTAGTTAGAATCATGGCAGAGTATGGGCTTCATGTTTCTGCATTCCATAAGCCTTATTAGAAATGTAAATCAAATATTTGATGAATACTAAGAGCCTATTGGGACATTAAAATGAATATTACCATTGTGACTCTGAGAATCAGGTTGAAGTATAACAGAAGTCAGTTAAGGTAAGTGGATTTCAGTGCCAAAGGGAACATTAGCTGTTTCAAAGAGGCCTCTAGAGTATTATCCAGTATTAAATATCAAAAAAAATGATGTTTAAATAACACTCAGGTTGTGACACGAACCAAAAAAAAGGCACTAGAATTTCAAAGTTTCACCTGTTTCTTCATATAAATTAACCTCATCTCCCATCTTGATGAAAATTAACTGAGGACAGCAAGGGGGTGGGGAACATGTAGAAAGCATATGGGAGTTAACTCTGAGTCTCCTATCTTATCCCCCAATCATTCACCATGACAATTAATGAGAACTTTGCCACTGCTTTTGAAGAGAGCAAGCCCTAATGCTAGCCCTGGCTTATATATTAAAATATGATTTTGTATTTAATGTTCTGTAAAAGCATCCAAAGCTCTTCATATTCTATAAAGGGCATTTTGATAGCCTGAAAGGTTTAACAGCTTTCAGTAATTAAGCCAGCCCAACATATTTATATTTCATGCAGTATACACTATTATGAAAGCTGTGCAAGCTGAAATTTATTCTTTATAGGAGATATCTTGCTTTGGAAAAGGGGTATATAGAAAACCTAGATGAGCCACATCTCCTAAGGCAACAGACAAAGGCTGTGTCAGGGAAACGGTTATTACACATTATTCCATCTAAGGTTTTCCACAAAGTATCATGGCCCATTACTTCTTGTCAACATTTGAGAAAAGATCTACCTCAATTTTATGTTAATTTAAAGGGATGGAGGAGTTACACCAGCTAGAAAAAAAAGTATGAAAATTCCGTGTGCTTTACTACCTCCTAATTGGGGTATACAAACAAACGCTATCGGTAGGTAGTCTTGGGGTGAACAGATAATTATATGACTTCAAATTTGTTTAGGCCATGGATGAAGTCTGAAGATGACTTAGGAACATGTTTGCATTTGACAGCGCCAAGGTTATAAACAGTGATCCTCTAAAAGTTAATGAAATGTCTACCTTTAAAAGTGGCAGAATATAAGATACTATGCCAAATTTTTCACTATTCAGCTGAAATTTCACGCAGGTGATAGTTCTTGTGAAATTTTAATTATGTATTGGCAGAATTCAGAAGAATAAAAGAATTTCGTATTGTTCCAAATTGAACTTTTGTTCTTTTTGTAGCAAAAAGTCGATTTACCCATTAGGATTCATATTCAGAAAAATTTGGGTAGTTATCTCTATTTTCTACATTCTTCCCTCTCCCTGTCATTTCTATAATTATATCTGTGGCCAGTACATTTCATGAGCTATTATGTTAAGGTATCACTGACAATGTCTTTAATAACAGAAAATGCACATGTAGATCTCCTCTGCATGAGATATTGCTTGAACTACTCCGTATGCTAGGGAAAGGAAAAAACAGTGTAATAAGCACTTTTTTTCCTAGTGGACTATTCTGCCCTGGTTGATCAAGGGTCCACAGTTTTGAAGGGTACCAAACCACAATCTGTCACACAGTCTAAACATAGCTCTACGAGCTTTTGAAAATCCCACTTCTTCCATGTACTGATGTTCCATATGAACTTGGCAATATAAAAGCAGTGGATTGTATTAAGAAATACAAGGTTACACATAGCAATGGCTTCCTGGTCATTTCTGAAAGTAAAAAATTTCTTTTCCTGTATCATTACTGACAGCAGACGACTTGTTTTCAACTGCAGAAAGCATAGGATCAAGCTGTGAAAGTCTAAATTACTTTTAATTATTCCCCAGGTGCAACTGTATTTTAAAATGGCAAAGACTTTATGCTGTAACAGACAGCAAAATTAATAAAAAAGCAATCTCAAATGTTTACATGTCTTTAGCACAAAACATGCCATTAACCCTGTTAAATCCATCCAACAGGGTGGTTCCCACTAATTCCTCTACAGTGAGATTCTTTTCTGACTCCTTATTGGAAGAAAGTTCTGGTAAAAAGCAGTCCTGAAACCATCAATAAAATAGAATATTGTCAAAGTACTTTCTCAGAATAGATTGCCAATTTTCTCCTTGACCTAGAAATATTGATGAAATTGTTAAATCTTCATAAAATATCAGCATTTTCTAGGGATTTTGCTGCAATTGTTTCTACAGAATCTAATGGAATGGACCATAAGTAAAGCTGGGTAACACACATGCTCTTTTTTTATTCCCAGGATAAAGACATTAATAAAAATCTTAATTTTTAATTCTTAGGGTTTTACCAAGACCTTTTCTGTTACATTCAAATAGCCTTTCAGAAATGGAAAAACAAAATAGCAAAAGCAGATTTATTACCTGCATTCATTATACTAGCATAAACTTTCAACTTATGTTTTACAGAGATTTAATCTGATATCACAAATTGTTTTTAAAAGGGATATAAGTGACTTAAGTCATTATTTAATTACTTTTTCTCAACTATTTAACTCAGTGTGACAGTATTATGCCAATACTTAAATGAGAGTTGCCCATATGTCTTTGAATGTACGGTCAAGAGCAATTATTTGGAGTGACAAACTTAATTTGAGTCAGTTTTTCTATTGATGTAACTGGCCTCTAGATTAAATGCTACTAAATGCTACTAAATGCTAAAAGTGAGAGCCTGTCTTCATATTTAGAAGACAATACACTTTGAAAGAGCTACTTGAGACTGAATCATTTAGTCCGGAATGCTTTCTAAAAAAACAGTTACAGATATTTTATCTATCATTGTATTAAACTACATATACCATGATTGCATGTTCTTGGATAAGAAACTAGGAAATCTAGATATAAGTATTATTTTATTAATTTTTTTAAATGTTCCATTTAAAGAAAAAAATTATTAATATAGTAATGCAGAATAACATTTTTTATAATTTTCAAAGTGGCAAAAGTATACTAAGTGCAGTTTTTAGCTGACAGTGTTGATGACTTTCTTTAAGAAAATGTAGTCTTTTGATGGGTATCCTAAAGTATTCAGTCATCTACCACACAAAGATTTATTAGATGCTGTCTTGAACTACAACAGAGAGACATCTTGGACCTTACCTTCCACATATGTTCTAGAGACTTCCTTTCAGGAAGTTGGATGGTTATTGCATTATATAAAAGGCATCCAACACAAGGGGTGCAGCTTCAAACAATGGATTAAAAAGAAATTACCACAAGCGTGCAGCTTTCAGCACAACTTAAAGAAATTAAAATAATAATTCATGAACAAGAGGGGAAAACTCCAACAATGATGGTCACGACGATAGATGTCCCCAGTTCAGAAACAGCTTCTTGCTGGGTGACAGACAATATTACAACACTACACTAAAATTCCATTTTAGATAGAGTAGCAGAACTGAGACCAACGTAATCCAGGAAGCCACATAACAGAAAACCAAGAAGCTTCTCATCATCAAAACCGACAACCAAGTCTGTTTTCTTTAGGAGAAACACAAACATTGACAGCCAAATCACATGCTGGTAGAAGGACTCTCTAGGAGAGTTACATAGTTAAAGAGGATGTTTTCTGTTGGTTTCGATCGAGCAGATATAACAGCTGATAACCAGACAAGTATTTAATCCTTCTACTGAACCAAATGCAAAGGATAAATTAGAGGGGGAAAAAAATAATTACTAACTAGATAGAGAAATACTACTTCATATAGAGTTACTACAAAAACAGTGCAAAAAGATCATAATCCGAAATGAAACAAAGGTCTTGATAAGTCTTGATACACAGAATGCCTAAATGATAGAATTCATCTAACTAAAGTTCTTTAATTACACTTCTTGTAGCTGTGTCATTTTTAAAGCAGGTGTGAAAGGGGCAGAATCTTAACGTATAAACTCAAGATACTTGTCTGGATATGAACTTAACAGAAACGGTTTATATCAACGTCAATTGTTGATACCACAAATGGTTGATGTGATCATACTGCACAATATAATTTGCTATAGAATTCTTTTTTTGCTTTACATTTGAAGTTGTTTTATAGAGGGCTGTTCTTCAAAATAGGAAGCATGTGTATGTCAATCAAATAATTAAGTTTATGCCATCTAACCTGAGAGAGCTTTAAATGCAACAATGGATTACAGGTACATGTGACCGGACATTTTAAATAACAAAACATTGTTACTCAAGTAATTTACTTAGCAGTAGAAAGCAAAGATTAGCTTTGCTGAAGTAAGGAAAAATTTAAGAAAATACTGTAAATAAAGCGTCAAGCAGATAACCGCATAGAACAATTCTGTTATTTTTAATATAAAGTTGTATAGACCAATGTTATGCTTAAAACCATTCTGCTGTAGATCTTATTTGTTCCATTTACAAGGTTTTTTTGTCACCACTTTCAACTGGAAAAGGATCCTGTATAATAACGTAAAATTAACCAGCAAAATAATTTTAACGGGGCAAAGCCCCTATGCTCCTACTTTTGTAAAAGCTGAATATTGTTTTTACTGATAGATTGGAATTTGCCTAAAAAGCACCAAGTTGTCAAAACCTAACAGGTAAAAAAAAAAGAGAAAGAAAATTTAAGATTTTAGGGTTCTATTAAACAAATTGAGCAGTTTGTCTACTTTGACAACAATTTTTCATCAGAAAAGCAAGTTTTATTTTTATTTAAAAACCTTGCATCCTACTCAGTCTCCTGCACACATTCACTGCTGACAGAAAGAATTCAAGAATCATTTTTTTCATGGTAGTACCTGTCTCAACAAGCAACAAGAACTAGCTGAATCTGAGTGTCAAGTATGTGCCTGGGGGAGAGGACAAAGTATGAGTGTGTATGTGCACGCACACATGAAAGACAGACGAAAAAATAAGCTGCTGCTTAGAAATCACCTGCTTGATGACCACGGGCATAAGAACCAGTTCTAAGCCAATTTTAAACAATTCAGGCCAAATTTCTAACACCAATTCGGTATATGATCAGAGACAAGTAATTTAAACTCTTTTCTTTATTTCTCCAAGAAATGTGAATAATATATACTTATCTACAGCAGAGCAGTATGATAAAAATGGCAAAAAAAGATGAAACTCTAACATAATTAGTCAACTAATGCATAAACTAGATATTAGAACGATTCTGCTTGCATAGTTATCAAATAAGATGTTTAAACTCTACCTTCATTGCCCTGCCAAGCTATCTTGGAGTATGGGCGCAGCAATTATTCACATTTCCTCCTGTTTAACAAGTGATTTCTGTTCACTGGATATAGATAGTTTTTATTTCAAGATATTTTATGCAAGTCTTCAACTTTATTTTTATATATTCTATATGCACTATACATACATATCCATATATCTGTATAGGTGCATTGTGCTATGCATATACTAAAAATATATTATAAATATTATAATATATATTTTAATAGGGGTGATAGTTAAGTCAATTTATATTGTCCATCTCCCCACAGACAGCAAGTTCTTCGAACTTTTAAAACCTAATATACACCTTTCTGACAAAGAATACTGTAATGATAAATCTTTTCATGTATTATTGGAGAATAAACCTTATTAAATCATGTAAAAGACATATCTGTAGCAATAAATGGTGAACATTTAATTTCTCTCCCACATACTGCTATTCTATGCTAGAATTTGTGAATCTCTTAATAGCTACCTAATCTTTAAGCTAATATTTTCCGCTGACTCATTTTTTTCTTGTTAGGGATCAAAATACCCCACTCAAAGGGTAGATAAATACTTTCCTGTCAAATCTGAGATGAAGTATAAAGTGAGGTCTCAGAGAGGTCTGTCCTGAGTCCGGTTCTATTCAATATTTCCATTAATGACTACTAAGATAATGGAATAGAGAAGACACTTATAAAATTTGTAGGTGACACCATGCTCACAGGAGAGCAATCAAACTCAAAATTATCTTGATAAATTGAAGAAATGGCTCAAAGTCAATAAGATAAAATTCAATAAAGACAAATGCAAAGTAGTAAACTCGGAAAGTAATAATCAAATGCTCAAAAATGGGGGAAACTGTCTAGGCAGCAGCAAAGACTTGTGCTATAGCGGACACCAAACAGAATGGCAGTTAACAACACAATTGCAAAAAGCGCGAATGTCATCCTGAGATGTTTTAACAAATACGCTGCCATTCAGGCATAAGAGGCAATGAACCTGCTCCATCAGCATTGGCAGGCCTGCAAGAGCAGTTCATCCAATTAACGAACTAAAGTCAAATTCTACATGAAACAAAAGTTTTGAAAGCTAATTAAGACATTAGTGAACTTGATGAGTTCTCTTAATGGAAGGCACTTCATTTTTTACTTCATGTGGATACTAACACACCAACGGTCAGAGATTTCAACAGGTGGACAGGATCTAGCCAGAGCAAAGGGAAAATGTGAGGCCAGAGACAGATGAGGGTGAGCTGGAAACAAGTCAGTGGATGCACGCTGCTGCAATACTTCCATGTTTGTCCACAATAATGAAACGAGGACTGCCTATACGTACCAGTTGGTGATTTGGAAAGTCTCCTAGATAAGAGTCCACAAATGCAAAATAGACAAAGCAGCATTATGGTTATTTATTAACCATTTCAGTGTGGCACACATGCTAATTTATTTACACCTTTAAAACAGTTTTAAAACGTGTTTGCCATTTTATCAAGGGAATTGCACTTGATATTATTGCATGAAATTTATTAACAAACTGAGCCACTGATATTTATATAAAAATATAAATTCCCTGTAGTGACACTAATGAAAACACAGACTCCCGGGTGAAAAGGGATGTGATCTGATGAAATCGTCCTTCTGGGCCAAGACAGGCCAAAGCACTTGAGAGAGAAGACAAGCAATTTGATCAAGCCACTCTATTGCAGTGACAGTAAATGGTGCCATTAGCGGGAGCAGGGAAAAAACATCCTAAGATTAAGAGGTTATACCTAACTTGACCCTTCAGTCAAGAGGTTATTTGTGATGAGCACTTGCAATGAAAAATGCCGGCCCAAGGAAGGTCCTTTCTCCCGAATCTTCAGCCAGATGGTGAAACCAGCAAAGACACTACTCAGTGTTCCACCACTGGCCATACATGGATGAATAAGTACTGCAATCCTGTCATGCTTCCCACTCATCACCTGCCACCAGATCCACTGTGATAGGTATCATCTTTCCTATATTGGGGGGTAGAGAGACACAGCTGGCATAGAAAATAAGTCAAATATAAGGACTTTTACTCTGCTTATATGGGTGTAGAGAAGTTCCATCATTTAAATTTAAAAATTCCCCAACTTTCTTTAAAGCAGATTTGACAATGCATCATTATTTGTACAATCTATTAGCATTAGGATAGTTCTCAAGAGCCCTAGGCACAGAACAAGACCCTCAGTGCCAGATTCTAACATATATGGAACAAAAAGCCAGTCCAAGATTTTACAGTTTAGGTATAAGAGGAAGAGACAAGACAGAAGAATATAAATAAGACCGCATCAGTCTGGATGACAGGCAGCAGTGTCAGCATACTACTTGTTCAACTGTTGTCAACTATTCTGTAGACATTGTAGCAAAAGAGAATTTTAAGGAGAAAATTTACTTCTCAGATAGTTGCATTGTTGTTCGAAAGTAGGTCTTTAGAGTAATTCTAAATATGATGCAAAACGTGAACAGACTTGTAAAAAATCTCTTCATCATCTAAGTAGGTCATTAGTTTTGTTTCGGTCTCAACTTTATCATAAAACATCTTAATAAATCCATAATGATGTTTTGGACTATTATCATTGTCAAAAAGAAATAACATTTTAATCATGTTAAAACAAGGTTGGTGGCTGGCCTAGGGTACCCTAGGATGTGTGGGTAATCCAAATTGAATTTCCTGTGCTGATTTGCCAACCCCAGGAGGAGCACACTGATGATATGCTAACAGAAAAGCACTCAAGCAAGTTAAGTTCTTAAGCATGAAATTTACCTTCCTTTAAAAGGAAAAAACCAAAAAGAGTAACAGAGGCTTATGTTTGTATATATGTGGTAGTTTAGAAAGGATGATTGTGGACAAACATTGACTAGATAGCATTTGGATCCATCAGGGTTCCTTGCATGCTTGTTGATAAACACTCCAGATGTTGTGGGAATTCTTTAACCTTTTAAACTCATATTAATCTGTAATTCCTTTGGGAAAGAATCAGCAGACAAGGAGAAGGGTATACTACACATATTTTATTTCCTTTTGCTGCAGTTGATAGTGAATAGTGAATGACCTACCCTCTTTAAGATCTGAAGGGATCATTAGATCAGATTTGTATTTAACCTCAATCTAGCAACAACAATGTAGGAAATGCAAAGCTTTGCAATAGCTCTATTAAGACATTTTATTAGTGCATCTATTCATTATCACTAACTCACTTGTAGAGTTCCTCCACGGTGGAATTTAAATTTCTTGATGTTATATTTGGCTTCAATGGTCATAATGATAGCCTACACCTGCCTCAGAGCTCATTAGCACATAGGTGTGGAGAACATTATTAAACAACAGTACAATGAAAGAAACTCCCGAGTATTGTGTTCTGCCAGATGCATGAGAGCTATTACACCTTTGTTCCTATTACAGTATTCACAGCTTCCTGTTGCTTGTCCTGTAAGATTTTGTTTAATGAAAAATAAACAGTTTTAGGAGGCAATTTCCCATCAGTGATAAAGGAAGCATATTTTTCTTCAGAATGTGCACGGTACTCAACACAGAAGGGTCCTGCTCTATAAATAAGGCTTTTCTGGCATGATTGCAACAGAAATTGCTATTAGGTGTTGTTTATATTTAACAAATTACACATAAGATGTTAAAAATATGAACCACAGTAAGGAAGAATTGAGAGAGAAAATAACTGCAGGGTGCATGGGGGAAAGCTTCAGTCAGTGCCGTTTCTGAGCTGAACCTCCAAAAACATGAGAGCTTTCCAAAAGCCCCAGTAACAGGCACCACTTATCATGGAACAGCCCAGTGGGACTGAAAAATGATGAAGGCTCAGCACGAGTCAAGCTCTGAATCACCGATCGTGACAAGGGCACTGTGGGACTGCTCTACTACCCTCTATTAGCTTCATGCAAGGAAGCATTCCCTGGGGACCTCCTGCACCTCCCCTCCCTGTCTGCAGCTTGAAAGGGAATTGGCATTGACTTTAATGAAGACACATCCCTTTGACTTGTCTGTTAGAGTTCATTGGTTTGCGCTACCATTTGTTGTTTCGAATCAGGCCAGAACAGTCTGCAACCTAAGAGCTCCTGTAAAAAACCTTACCTTCCACTAATATGTGAAAATTTAAATATATGAAAATTCTGGACACTTCTGTACTTAAATTAAGAGATGATTTACTACCTCCCTGCAAATGTAGAACAATCAGTAATGAGGCAAGGGTGATATAAATTGAGATGGCTTCTAGGCAATGATTCAAATTCAAGTAGAATAGGTGATACTTTGTATCCTTAGCCTAAATGCTGGATATTTTGTATAAATACAGGACTAGTTATCAAGATTGCAAATAGGAAGGTGGAAAAATCTGGTTTTCAGTAGGGGCATTTCAGAAGGCCCAGTTGCAGAGAAAATCCTTACTGTGTTTACATTTTATTTGAAAATACTCCAAATATCAGGATGCTGCAACTGTGAACAGTTTGCCTTAACAACAGATACCAGGAGCAGCTCACAACTGTTTACCTAACCCCATCTCAACTTAATAGTAGTAAGTCCACTGACTGCAGAATACATTAAATAACAAGATATTACTGTTGGATTCTTCAGCAAATCTAGAAACAAAATAACTAGCAGTCCCAGTAACTAACCTACATGCACTCATAGAGCCTCTGAACTCAATGTAAATATTTACCTGAATAGAACATGTAGCACTTTGAATCGATCAGAGAAAAAAAAAAGTATATTTAAACATTGGCTACAATACTGCTTTCTGAAAAATATTTAAAGGCATATTTTTCATAACAGTTAGGTATAATTTCAGAGGATACTTCGAAGCACATGGCCAAAATTAATCGGTTCATTACCTCTATTTTTCCTATTCTATTCAAACAAAGTACCAGCAGCATTGCACTGAGGTTTTCTCCCCACTGCATAGCGCGTGGCATTCTGCTTTTCAATAGCAGAATGAAGTAGCAACACAAATTGGTTTGAAATATGATGAAATAGCATCATTACTTGTTTATGAAATCTAAAAATCACTGCACTATGACCTTAATTTTAATTGGCTTTCTCTTGAAACCAGCAGCTAAACCTCACCACTGATAGAAAACCATTCAATTATTTCTAGTCAGTTCCTAACCCCTCAGTGAGCAATCCATTAGCTAGTAACGCACTCACTTATTTTTCCTCACACTGTGAGGAACAAGATATGTACCTACGAGAATCACCTGCGGTTAAATTCCGCTGACCTAAAGGAAGCTCACTTTGCTCACTAGAAGTTAAAAAGCAGATTTCAAGAGGAAATCACAAACAGTTCTTTTTGTACAAGCCTCCATTCAGAACCCATAAATCCACTCCAGGTACCCAACAATGTCATTACTATAGTATTGTTTGGCCGAATTATTGTATTAGCTTTGCTTGTATAAACTCAGAGACTCAAAACAGTATGTCTAATAGCCTTCCATATATTCCATGTTTTTTCTATTCCACCTATTATTTCTAATTCACATTTTGCAGGTATAACAAATGGTCTTCTTTCCTATTTTGATAGCAAGCTCTTTGTTATATAATGATGAATATTAGCTATTTTGCTACAAATATTCTTGTTTTATTCTGATAATTTTACTATTTTATCTTCATTGTCTAACATTTACACCAAATAAGCAGATCCCATACAAATCAGATTTGTAGTTATGTATGACTGATTTAATTAAAACTCTCAACCTGTAAAATAAAAAGTCTTCAAGCTTTTCCTGCCTAAATTATTGTTAGCCAAAGACAGTACTCATCCTTTCATTACAGGAGATGGAAAAGTGACAGGACATTTAACATCCGGGCACTTATTTTCACACACCCTGTTTTTTCAGCAATGTTTAGATTGGTTAAGAAAGAAAAAAAAAAAAACAACACTAAGAGTAAAATGAGATGGAAAAGTTTTCACGAGAAAATGTGAATCTTTTTTTTTTCTTTCCTCTGTGCTCACACTAAATAGCCATAAGGACAAGGTCCCTTTTCTTGTTTTAGCCTTCCATGGATTGGTCACGTGGCCGTACAGGATGCAATGTTCACCCAAAAAAGCTAGTATAGTAATTATCAGTAGATCCCTCCACCATTCTGCCCAGACACACGCACCACCCCCTCCCCTTTATCTTTCTATCCCTGAATAGGCAGTCTGATAGTATGAGATGCTCTGCACAGAAGACGGTTGCATCAAATCAGTATTCAGCAATTCAAAACATTCAACCACTTGCAGTGTCTTTCCCAGGCAATTTAGCAAGGTTATACTCTGTTAATAACTTATCTTCAGAAATAATGACATTTGTATTACAAAATTGAACAAGAGAGAGCACTTTACAGATAAGTGCCATTTATTCATAATGCTTGCATGTTAGCAATCATTTTATGGGTGCCCTTTAGACACAGGCACATCTCCATGTTTCAGCAATTATTCCTCATTTACGCATTCATAATTTGGGAGAGTTTTGAACTCCGAATGAGTAAGAAACCTAGACACAGCGTCAAATGGCTGAATGAGCCTTGATAACATTTCATAGCTAAGAGACTCCAAATAAATTAAATAATGGGTAGGGAAGCATGAACCTCTCCTAGTCTGTCTGTGAACACAGTGAAAAGTAGCAACAGTCTCCCAAATCTAGGATATAAGACAGAAATCTGTCTCACAGTCACAAAATCTCCTGTTACCATAGTGATGGAGACTGAGCAAACAACTAAAAATACCTGGTCTTATTCACACTGTCTTAGGAATGCGACCTAAATGACATGTAATACATGATTTTCCATGAGAAATTAATTGCATTTACTAGGAGCCAACACTGAGAAGCAGATAATGTGCAAGTATGTCGTGTGGTCAGACACTCAAAGATACCACGTTCTCAAAGATGCAGCTTGAACTGCATCAGCTTGAACGTTCAGCTGGCTGAAAGAAAGCATACAAAAAATTAGGATGAAAAGATGTAGGTCATTAACAAATCAAAAGCATCAATTAAACATCGGTTTCTCTCACTAAATAAAGTTTTACTTTAAAAGCATTCTTTGGAATTCCTGATACTTAAAACCAACCATAACCTCCAAAGAAGATGACTGTCCACAAGAATCTCCCAGTTGTGATGACCGTCAAACTTAGGAAGACACAAAGGTAATATAAATTCATGTTTAGACCAGCTTTGGTTCACAGCACCTACATATGTCAGTACAAATCAAAAGTGTGCTACAAAAGTGTGTGAGAGGAGAAATTAGAAGTGGCATTTCCCACCTCAACCTGTGAGGTGCCCAAAGAGGCTGCCTCGCTAAGTCTCACCCAGGAGCCGCTGCTGCTGCTCTACACTAAGAGCAGAGAATTGCAGGCTCCTCCACTGATGGCCCTGGGAAAAAGAAAAGCCAGAAGGAAGATTAGACTTTAGATTTACTCGAGGGGCTTAATCGGTTGCAGGTTTTTTTCTCTTTTTAAATGGTAATGATCTCCCTCCTATTTACAGTAGAGGATATCTTGATTCTTGCCTTGCGACATCCTATTTTATTTACAAACGTTCACAGATGAATGTTTATAAAAAATTTGTTGGGCTGAGTTGTTCAAGGATGTTGGAAGGCAACCACCACTGACTTTTCAAAGGGGGCAAATGTTTTGCCTCGAGGCATCTGCAAGTGCAGACCTGCCACAAAATTGCTCTACGCCCTCTTAAGTATATTCCAACATAGTATGGGATTACATTCCAGCATTTCTAGACACAGTGGAATTCTAGAAAATGTACTTTATTTCAAGTATAATGATAAAATGCTCCATTTTGAAAAAGATCATCAAGATCAGGAAGGGTTTGTGCTGACTATGCTTTTAACAGTAGCTTCTTTACCCATGCAAGTCAAAAAACAACCAAACAAAAACCTCAAAGCCTGCAGCATCTGCAATTGGAATTTTGTACCATTGCAGAGCATTTATAAGAAACCACTTACCTGGACAAACCACCTGGAAGACATGCTGCATGCCATTAGCAGGTATGGAATATCCAGTTTCTCAAAAATTCAGGCAGATCATTTCTGTCCATCTTTTTGTCAAACTCTCTCTTGGAAAACATTCTTTCATAAACTGAAGAACAGAGGCTTTTGTCAGATATATATTTACAATAAGTTATTAGCCACCACTTCTTATTAGAAGTATTTTCTTCAGAATTTTCTCATCTCTTTTAGAAATATTTTCTTCAGAATCAAGTTCCAGTATTTAAAGGGTGGCTACAAAGAAGATGGAGACTCCCATTTTACAAGGAGTCACACGGAAAAGATGAGGGGTAATGGGTACAAGTTACTCCTGGGGAGACTCCGATTGGACACAAGAGGAAAATTTTGCACAATGAGAACAATCAGCCATTGGAACAATCTCCCCAGGGAAGTGGTGGATTCCCCAACACTGGACACTTCTAAGATTCAGTGGACAGGGTGCTGGACCATCCTGTCTAGACCATGCTTTTGCCAAGAAAGGTTGTATCAGATGATCCCTGATGTCCCTTCCAACCTGGTATTCTATGATTCTGTGATACTATGAAGTTAATATGCTTGATAAACTCTGTACGAAAACTTAGGCCTATGCAGAGGTCATATGATGGGGTAGTTTGCTGCTGAGTTACTCTTTGCACTGAAGTGAGTCCTTATCGAATGCAAAGGGGAACAGTTAGGCTGAAAAACATCTTTTCAATTTCTTAATATGGAAAAGTGACGGACTCTGCAGAACTAGGCTGGTAGAAAGAGGTCGAAGTAAGTAGATAATTATAGTGGTTAATACTCTTTTTTACTTAGCAGATAAGCTCAGTCCTACCAACAGCAGTATATTAAACTGCTCCCCCAAGAGTAAAAGGCAACGGGAAAACTCAGAGTGTCCCCAGTGTTATCATACTGGAAATGCCCGTAGATACCTTGTTGCAGGTATTTAAAAAAAGAACAAGGAGGACTTATATCTGCAGGCTAACAGTCAATTATTTCCTTGATAAATTTAATATATTAAATAATATAGCTTCAGTCAGAGAGACTAATTCAGAGATAGGTGTTGTCTGACTTATTTTGAACTGCTCAGGAAAGAAAAGGTACAAATTAAAAATAAAAAACTTCAGTCTCCTATATTTTCATGTCCACAGAACATTACAGTTGATCTACCTAGCTCACATATTTTTGCAGAATTGGTGCAATTCTGCAAATCTTCTTCCCTGAGAGACAGAGGATACCAGTCTAGCTGATTTACTACTAATTAACAAACCACTGGTTTTCCTGTAAGGGTTAACAGCAATAGATCATATAACACTCTATGTTATGCATGAGCATCTATAACACGTCTCTTTCTGTCTTCATCAAAGCAGAGCAAATTAATGCCAATTTAACATTCAGAAAAAGAGCGTCTGCCTTTTTAGGCAGAGCTTGCACTCTAATCTTTGAAGATCATAAAGACAAAAAACCCCAAAAAGACAATACATTGGGCTGCAACATCTTATCACACCTACAAACAAAGAAGCTTTGAAGGTATAAATTTAAGAATTCCTATTAAAGCATCAGTGACTCAACTATCAACCAGCATTTCATTACAACACGAAGAGTAGTACAAACTTTTTAGTCAGCCAGCGTTAGACAGTATGTTATGAGTTATGCAGCCTCTGATAAGAATATAAATTTTTAGGAGGATATGGGTTATGTTTTAGGAATTAATCAGTTTTATTGATATTTTTTCTAACATATAGGGAAAATCAAATTTTTATATATATATACAAACGCATTTCATTTTTATATGTTTTTCCTATGTGATATTAGGAATATAAAACCTGAATATGGAATTTAGAAATCAAAATTGAGACTATGCCATGAATCTGCAGATTACATGATTTGCATCAATAAGGCATTTGGAGAGAACTCAAAGTATACCCACTGAATATGTTCAAATTAAGTATTACAATCCTCCTACTTTATACTGAAATATAAAGCTTTATGAATGCAGAATTAAAGGACTGAATGGAAATGAATAGAGATATAAACAATTAATATATATCAAGGGGTAAGAATCAATTAGAACCTAATTCCAGTATTTAATGGGCGGAATATTTTTATTTCTCTGGAATGCTAATGCCTATTTAAAGGAGAGAAGGGGAAAAAGAAAAAGCAAAAAGCAGTACATTTCTAACCCTTAGGTATGAAAATGGTCACCTAAGTCCAACTTGCAGTATTGCATACTATTTCTCTTTTTCTCAGCTTTTTCCCATCAGGAAAGCTATTTTCTAGTGTACATACTCATCTAATCTTAAATATTCTCTGTGATGGGGCAGCCTCCTCTTACTCTGGAAGAGGAATTTGAAGGGCAATGGATCAGACAAAAAGGAAGTTTAGATTAAATTTTGCAGTCTAAACTGCTTTTTATATTCCTTAATATCTTCCTATAACCCTTGGGGTGATAAGGACTACACAAATAGAAACATTCAGAAGAATGCAGAAGGCAGTCAACAGAGCATGTGGAGCTAAGAACATGCAGTTTTGGTATTAGTCAACTATTTCCTCCTTTTCAACACTTCTCTGCTTATGTATCAGGAGAAGCAGCCCTTGTGTCTGTGCCTTCTTGATTACACCTTCAAGCTATTGTCATTTATGCTTCTCCTGACCATTGCTGTTTATTCTATTGTGTTTGCCCATGAATGTTCTACCATACAGAAGAACAACATCTGTCTTCTCTACCACACTTTCTTGACTGTACAGTGAGTGAGCCATCAAACTAATGAAGAAACAGGGGAAACAAAAGCAGGTATAAAAACTAGTTCCATGAATAAAATATATAATACATGGATTGCTCAAAAAAATCTGCAAAGGGATCTTCTTTAAACAGGCTCTCTAATCGTACAAGTTATTTCCTTATGGGAGATGTTTAAGTGCTATTCAGTTGCCACACAATCCCTTAAAAATAGAATAGGCAATAATACTAGGGGAAAAAAATCTTGGCAAGAATGGATAAAAAGGATAAAGTGTTAAGAAAATTGTGATGATACAGATGATCTCTAGAGGTCCCTTCCAACTCTGAAGATTCCGTGATTCCGTGATACTCAGTTTTGCACTTTTTCACCTACTAACTTATTACAAACCATCCTTCCTGACAGTTTGTGACACTGCCCATCATTTAACAGTTAACATAGTTACAGCCTAAGAACCACAACACAATGACACACTTACAGTGTCATTGTGTTATTACAAATGTAATTACATTGTCATTGCAAGTGCAGCATGCAAGAGATTAAAATATTTAATGATAATTAATTATGAGTTAATAATTAATCTCTTCATCAAGTGACCAGGAGAATCTCTTCATTCAAGCTAAACCCTGCAGTTCTGCAGTGCCAGAATGACATTTTAGAAATGCAGCTGTGCATATGAACTGAAATCTTCCTTGCACCAAAAATCACTTTAAAATAATTGTGTTGCAGACATAGAATACTCCTTAACAATGGACAAACCATTGAAATTAAAATAAAAAATAACTCTATTAAAAATGGGATGACTTACATTTTCTCTTATCTATGCACTCCTCTAATTCAAAATACCGAAGTGGTGTACAAAGATCCAAAACACCAGGTCAACATTTAATGAGGGCTACCATACAACTGCTGGTAGGGATGGACCAGGACTTGTAGAATTTAATTACATATATGTTTCACTTTTACTACTCTAAGAAATAAGTGAAGGGTGACTAAAGAAACATATGAGGATGTGGAACTGTGTGCAGTGTATAAGAAAATCTCAAAAGAAAGCAAGAACAAATTCCATTTCTGTAAACTCATATGGACAGATACGTAAAAGCAATAACTCCATAGTGCTGATAAGGGATGATCCTTTCCAAAGGTGATTGGATAAAACTATTTTGGGATAAACACGTTTTAGCCCAAATTACATAAGTAGATCAGGAATTACGTGAAATACTATCTGCACATAATCAGAGTCTTGGGGAAAATAGAAGTTTCTCTATCTCAGCAGAGGAAAAGTGGAAGAGTGAAGCTTGGCAAGGTGAGAAACTGTGTTCAACGTTCAGTTTTTTGATTAAAAGTATATCGTGGGAGGAAAAATACATATTTGTTTTCTACAGCACAGGAGTAGATGTCTAGAAATGCTGTCTCACCTCCTTACTAATTATATCAACGGTAAAAAAACTCCCTCTCCTCGAGTATATAAAGTGAAGGAATATGTTTAAAGGTTGATGATTACCAAATAATATGACCTGATTTATATTACCCTATTTTAGGATTCTGGAAGACTAATAAAATAGATTGTTTAATGGATTACTTAGTTCCTCCTTAACCCACTTATTTGAATTAGGTACAAGTTTTCTTATGATATACTTCTTAGATAAGAGGCTTAGACATCACCAGAAAAATGGTATCTTAACTGAAGTTATGCAGCCTCCACCAGCACTCAGCACGCAATGTACATGAGCCCTTTCAACTTGAAAATAAACTCTGAGATGGAAGGCAAAAGTGCATATTGCGGCATTCTAGTATGTCATTTCTCAGGAACTGGCATTTCATTAGCAATATTAGATGACAAACATGAAAAACAGTAATTATGCTATAGAATTTTTTTTAAGTAATTGAAACTTAAAACAGAGTGGGAGAAGAAGAGTGAAATAAACAACCTGTTAGTTACGGCCTGTTTCTCTACCTGAAAAACTGCAAGCCCCAGAATTAACAGTACAATATGCGTGTACACCAAGACTCTCTGAAGGCAGAGGGATCAAATGTCACACAGGTTATTTTAGTAAAAAAGCTAACAGAGAGCCTTCTTGAGATCAAGTGATGGAAAATGGGTCCCAGCAGAGCACCCCCTATCACGAAACAGCCACGACAGACAGACTAGCTGAGCACAGGGGTTTTTTCATAGCAAAATAGTAATAATCAAGAATTCTTACATTACTGGAATGTAAGTGGCACGTGGATTAAAGAATCAAGACATTACCTTAATCTTTACTCTCTTGAATGCCCTGTGTTCAAGCCACCCTCTCACATATCATTGAATGCAAATGACTGTTTTAAGTACTTCTCTACTGCTACAATACTTTCTAATATTACGAGGAGCTTCAAAGACTTCCAGATGAGTCACATTTTTCTTCACCTTCTTCTGAGTTTGAAGGTCAAAGCATTTGCCACTAGCAATTAAAGCACAGAAGATTTGTTCAGTTTAGTGGACAAATGCTTGAACTATGAATTAAAATTCTAGAAGACAAATTGTAATGTGCACCTAAAATAATTACAGAATCACATACAATCCTTTTATTTACATGAATAGCTTGAAAAGATTTAAAAGGAACTGTTGGTCACTTACCATCTACAATCACAGAATTAGCATCCAAATCTGCTTGCCAACTGTTCTGCTGCAGCTGCGTAGATCTGCACAATGCCAATGGCTTTGTAAACTATAAGGATTAAGTTATTATTTTAAACTTTGTTAACATTTTAAATTCCTATCGAGATGTACATTTTTTTACAAAGTGGAGACCACAAAAAGTCTTATTTTGTGTGAAAATACACTATTTCAAAAAAATAAATTTGAGTAAGACTACAAAAATAACTTACCTACCAGCTCTTAGGATTTAACTGCTATATGAACTATAACAGATAGACACATTGAAGCCTTTAAGCGTCTAAGTTGCCAGGAAATTTTCCCCACAAAGAAAGATTTTAGAAGAACATAGAAAAGTAACAAAACCAATCCTTTTCATAAGAACACACCAGGAAAGGCTGTATTGGAGATTTTCCTGTCAAAACAAGATAGCAGAAACACCAGAAACCCCAAGATATTCAACAACCTCAATTGTACATGTATTTGCTACAGTAAAATTACTAAAAAGTAATTTTAAAACTTTGCTGAAAGCTCTCAACTTTGTCTTGAAAGGAACTCTCCAAAGTTTCATCACTACAGTCCTCCTGTGTGATTATTTGACTATGTCCCAACTGAGGAAACGATCCAAATATATATGATGAATAATCAAAACGCTAGATTTTGCATTTCAAGCAGTGTAACTGGCAGAAGTGTAAACCAAAACGTAGATGAGGTTTTTGCATTGACCACATTTAGAGCTTTCTTTTTTCCTGATGGAAAAATTGTGAATAGAAATAGTCATTTTATAGTTAAGGTCATAAGTAGCTGTGTGCTGTAAAGTCAGTTGTAATTTTACTTACTACATCCAGATTGTGCGAAGACTAAACCAATCTGCTTGAAATATCATCGAATTGAGAGGAAAATATTTTTCAATGTCTGGTCTTAATTAAGTAAGGTGCTGGTCAGATAAGATGCTTGAGAAACTGAGATCTGAGTATTTCTCAAAATCTTGTCTTTTGCTGGGTTTTTTTCTTTGTTTTTGTTTATGAGGTTATAATATATTTTATTTTTTTTAAACAAAATAACTTAGATGATGAATTTCAAACTGGTTATTTTCTGGTATTCTGTAGCACTTTCTCCCTCTAGCCAAGAGCCTGCAGGACTTCTCATCGAACCATCTTCTTATAATTAAAAAAATATAATTTACACTTATTCATCATGCCACTCTATGCCACAAAGACAAATCTGTTCCATCAATCTTGATCTCTCTACTGGCTAAAAAATCATCCAGGTATTTCATACAACCTCACACTACAGGACCACAGTTTCACCTGTATTCTGGTACACACTCTAACCTTTTCCACTAAACCAAGAATTGAACCCTCTACCAGCAAGGGCTGTGTATTATTTTCCCCAGTGATTCTATCCAAGAACAGCAGCATTTTAATTTGCTTGTAGAGTTTCAAAGAAATTGCAGTTTCAGAGGTTACGCAGGGAATGAGTGGACTCATCACCACAAAAGTTTCTAGACAGGTCTAGCCAGTTTGCAGGTGATGCCTATCTACTCTGAGACATGAGAACATGCAAAAGACTACATCATTGCGCTGCTCAAATCCACTGTCTTTGAAGACAAAGGAACAACATTATGCCAGACGGCCAGGAAAGGAACTACCTAACTTTTCAGATACATGGCTATATAGAATATACACAGTATTTCTATAGATTATTTTTTTCCAAATTTTGTGAAAAGGTTTATCAGAGGCAATTATCTCTGTTGGGAGGGCAGGTCCCATCGTACTATCTTACAGGAAAAAAAAGTTTGAAATATTTTCTTAACGTTGTCTTGAGATTTATTTCAGTTTCTAGATATAGGTTGACTTTTCAAGCAAGACCCTCAAATCACTATGTAAGTTGAGGTAGAGGTAGGTTATTGGGGGAAGGCAGGGCACTTGGACAGAAAGAGACAAAGTCTTCCTAAAATCAACAAATTTTAATATTCTTTAGTGAAAATTTTATTTCAGAAAAATTCTGATTTTGTAACCATTACATTCTTTTCTAGATCCATGATTATAAAAAATATATGAAAGATCTGGACAAGTGGCTGTTTGAAAGATTGAGTGTACAATCAAATCCTCACTTAGGTACAGCAGCTGTCTGCACTACAGATGTCTCTGTAAAATCAAATTCATGCTGCAGTTCTGATGGCAATGCATTAAATGGCTCTTCCTACTGAATTATACATGTGGCAATTTTTTTATAATCTCACAATTTAATTTCATGCAATTTACATATTCTGATTAATAGTGCTGTGTAAAGATATATTTAATATGCTCTGGCACTGCTGTATAAATAATGTCTTATATCAGTATTTTGTGCTGTTCTTAAAGATTCATTTATTTTAAGGTTGTGTTTGGGTTACACTGTTCTTTCTCTTATATTTCACAAAAAAATGCATACTAAACTACCTCTTGCTTAATGTGATTTCTCTCAGTTACACTATGTCTAATTATAACTTTTACAGGAAATTTCATTGTTTTAATAGAAGAAAATAGTTAACCAGAAAAAAGTAGAGTTTATTTAATAAGCGTTTAGAACATACTGGAACAGAACAAATACCAAGCATGTAGTTTGAAAAGGAATTTCTATCAAACCAACAGTTTATCTGCATTAATATATATTCCGTCACTTAAAAAACTCAGTTCAGATAATGCTACTAATTAGTTTTGGCTGATATTGGAGTATTTTGTATGCCCCATTTATAAAAGCTGTTTGCCCATCTGTTAATAGGTTGGAAGTGATTAAAGGACACTTATTTTGGCTGTTGCAAAGGCCAAATCATTTTAAAGCTGCAAATATGTGACAAAATCAGCTAAAGGTTTGCCAAGTTCAGGACCTGATTTTCCTAAAGAGTTGTGGTGTCTGCTTCCTTTCCCTCCTGCCTAAAGTATCTATGAGTTTTCAGTATATAAAAGCAAAAAAAAATCAGCATACTATGACAGGCCACACTTACTATCTATTTGTTTAAACAGAGGTTTTAATAAATTCAGAATGTTTTTCAGATCTCCAGCGAAAAAGCATTTCTGCTCTTTGTATATTAACTCTGAAGCATTGCTTCTGAGATCTTAGCTAAAATGTGGCTTACAAAAGTACCCAGTATCGCTGCATTTTAACACCTGTGCCTTCTCTTTCTGTCTATTCTTTCATCACTGTGCATTAAAGAACAGGAAAATGGGAAAAGAAGTCAATATGGGAAATACCAGAGGAAAAAGAAGACAAAAAAGAGGGTAAAGGATTTGAATGAAAAGGACAGTCATGGAGAGTGAGCTGGGAATCAACAGCAAACCAAAAACCCTAACGGCAAGAGATTTATGTGTGCCATTATTGCGAGATAATTACAGACTTCAGTTCCATCTGGGGAAGAGTATTTCAGTCATATGTTTAACTTAAATAAGACGACAAGAATTAGCCTCGTACAGAGGGATTTAATAACTCCTGTATACCATGTACATCCTATGGCCTACCTGAAGGCAAATCTCACGTATTAAATTATACCTTGCTGTTTCTCCATATACTTAACTTGGTGCTTTACAGTATCAGGACAGAACCCAGGCTCACCCTTACTCTAGGTAAAAAGTAGCAATGGAATTGTGAAAAGAGTATTCCAACAGATATTCTAACCCTGGTTTGTCTGCAAACCCCTGAATAATTTTTTTTTTCCTTGACTGGATTTGAACTGTAATACCAAAGGGAAAAGACCAATAACTAACCCTAGACTTATTTGCTTCATCTACACATTTAATTTTATAAATGAGCACCATAAAGTGCTACCGACATACATTAAAGACATGCCACCTGCTTTGTACTACTTTAATGGAAAATCTGTCAAGTACTTTCTTTAATGATTATATGTCTTAAAAATTCAACAAATGAAAGGATTATCACTGAAATCATATTAATCTGCAAAGGATTAACAGCCTACTGTTGAAAGACTTCATGAACTGCAATAGGAGAGGATCTGAAATAAAAAATGCAGAGCGCTTTTCACATAAATAGTGCAGAAAGATTGTAGAGGTTGAAGCAGCAAAAGTGAAAATGGACTGAAACTAAGAACGGTGATGTGAATCAAACACTTCAGCATTGAAAATAAAATAAAATCATAGAGAACGTGCTATAAGCTGTAACATCCTTACCACCTGCATGCAGTATACTCATTTTCTTTGTAAGTTTCTGTGACCAGTTGTGCTCTCGTTATCAATTGTAATTTTAAACAGATTTAGATACATTATCTGAAATGTCTTTTTTAGAGAATGAAACAATTTTATTGAACGTTCTGAAGTTAATGGAACACCGAGAATGAAGTCTTGATTTCCTACTGATACAGTTTTCTTTAAGGGGTAGAAAGACACCCCCCCGGTTCTTCAACAGCACACAGTTTAGCTTTTAGAATTTCAAGAAACAGATTGCTTTATTTCTCTGTTATATTTTCCCTGCCTGTAGGACATTAATGAAATCATGACCAGGCATTTCTTACTATTTAATGGCCAACAGAGTTCATTTCATCAAACTACATTCAGTAGTTATCCATATTCATGAAGACACTTAAGGATGTGTTTGATTTTAGCTTTAGTAGGATTTAAGGATATGCTTAAACTTAGGCATATACTTAAAATGCTGTGCTGAATTCGGATGGAGGCAACTGCATGCTTACCTGAGCTAAAGTTAAAATTAAGCATATGCTTAAGTGTTTTGCTGAATACAGATGGAGTGCTGAACTGGAGCCCAGTGATTACTCATGAGTGTCAGTATGTTCTCAATCCAGAAATTATCACTTTACAAATAAAATCTGAAGATATGCATATACATAATCAATGTATGGCTGAGTAGAATTTTGATGACCATCTAATTACAATTCATGCAGACATGAATTAAGAAGATGATGAAACACTGCTTAAACTCAAAGTTACATCCCAAAATATTCACTCAGGATGTACACAGAAAACAAAATATGACAGTCAAACAACCCGGAGGAATAAAGGCAAGCCATAAGGACAGGCACAACAACAGCTTCCACTTCCAGTGAAGACACAGTTTTCAATTTTAGTGGGCCCAGTTTAGTTGGTCTCAGGGCCTGACAGTAAAATTTGCCTAATTTCCTGAGGCTGCAATTATGTTAATGGCAGATCAGATACACAGATCTCCCTCACCACACAGAAGAACCCAGAATCACCATCCTGAGGTTTTGCAACATAACGAGATTGAGAATCTATCGATTACTTAGAAATAGTGTAAATGTATGACTAAGACTCATTCATGCTTTCTAATGTCTTTCCCAGTTTTCAGTATTAATTTCAAAAAGAAAAACGCTGAAAAATAAGTTTGGAAAAAAGTAAAACGGTTTCATCTGCTGTCATTTTTACAAAAGATGAATAGGAAAAAAGTACCTCTTTTCTGACTTAGCGCCTGATGCAACGCTCTTCTTTTTGTTGGCTTGGAAGTCTACCATAATCTGGAAAGACAGAAGACCTAGTCAATTAGGTAAAATCTAAGATAGTTTATAACTGTCATATATTTCAAGAACTGGACATATACTTTAAAAGGTTTTAAATTTAAAAGGGTTTTCATTTTAAAAGATTTTAAATTCCAGCCACTTCAGCCAGTAAATCAGCTTCATCGGGGACCCAATTGAAATGTCTCTATGCAAACACACACAGCATGGTGAATAAACAAAAGAAGTTAGAGACGTGCACACGCCTGCAGGGCTGATTTTAATAGCATCACAGAGACATGATGGGATGGCTCCTATGACTGGAGTGTTGGAATGGAAGGATACAAGCACTTTAGGAAGGACAGGCAGGGGAGACGAGGAAGGGGTATCGCCCTCTATGTCAATGACCAGCTGGAGTGTGCAGAGCACCACCTGCGGATGGATGAGGAGCTCACTGAGAGCTTATGGGGCAGGATTAAAGGGAGGGCATGGACAGGTGACATTACAGTGGGGGTATGCTACAGGCCACCTGACTGGGAAGATCAAGTGGATGAGGCCCTTTATAGACAAATAGGAGCAGCCTCATGTTCGCAAGCCTTGGTCCTCGTGGGGGACTTCAACCACCCCAATATCTGTTGGAGGGACAACACAGCAGGGCATAAGCAATCCAGGAGGGTCCTGGAATACGTTGATGATAACTTTCTTCTCCAAGTGATAGAAAAGCCAATGAGGAGAGGTGCTATGCTGGACCTTGTTCTCACCAACAAGGAGGGGCTGGTGGGGAATGTGAAGCTCAAGGGCAGCCTTGGCTGCAGTGACCATGAAACGGTGGAGTTCAAGATCCTTAGGGCAGCAAGGAGAGTACAGAGCAAGCTCC
Organism: Rissa tridactyla; assembly: GCF_028500815.1. Lineage (NCBI taxonomy): Eukaryota > Metazoa > Chordata > Aves > Charadriiformes > Laridae > Rissa > Rissa tridactyla. The sequence goes on from NC_071470.1 coordinate 74,378,240, forward strand.
CTATCTGGACTTCAAGAGAGCAGACTTTGGCCTCTTCAGGGATCTGCTTGGCAGAGTACCGTGAGATAAAGCCCTGGAAGGAAGAGGGGACAAGAAAGCTGGTCAATATTCAAGGACCACCTCCTCCAAGCTCAGGAGCAATGCATTGCAACAAAGAGCAAGCCAGGCAAAAATGCCAGGAGGCCTGCATGGACAAACAAGGTGCTCCTGACAAACTCAAACAGAAAAAGCAAGCGCACAAAGAGTGGAAGCAAGGACAGGTAGCCTGGGAGAAATACAGAGAAATTGTCTGAGTAGCCAGGGATCAGGTTAGGAAAAGTTAAAGCCTAGAGTTAAATCTGGCCAGGGATGCCAATGGCAACAAGAAAAGCTTCTACAGGTATGTCAGTGATAAAAGGGGAAATGTAGACCCTCTCCAGAAGGAAATGGGAGACTTGGTTACCTGGGATATGGGCAAGGCTGAGGAACTCAATGACTTTTTTGCCTCAGTCTTCACCAGCAAGTGCTCTAGCCACACCACCCAAGCCACAGAAGGTAAAGGCAGGGACTGGGAGAACGAACAGCTGTCCACTGTAGGAGAAGATCAGGTTCAAGACCATCTAAGGAACCTGAAGATGTATTCATGGGACCTGATGAGATACATCCGCAGGTCCCGAGGGAAGTGGTGGACGAAGTTGCTAAGCCACTATCCGTCACATTTGAAAAGTCATGGCAGTCTGCTGAAGTTCCCACTGAGTGGAAAAGGGGAAACAACACCCCCATTTTTAAAAAGGGAAAAAAGGAAGACAGAGGGAACTACGGACCCGTCAGTCTCACCTCTGTGCCTGGCAAGATCATGGAGCAGATCCTCCTGGAAACTCTGCTAAGGCACATGGAAAACAAGGAGGTGATCAGTGACAGCCAACATGACTTCACTAAAAGCAAATTGTGTCTGACAAATTTGGTGGCCTTCTATGACAGCGTTACGGCATTGGTGGGTAAGGGAAGAGCAACTGACATCATCTACCTAGACCCACCTGGAGTACTGTGTCCAGCTCTGGGGCCCCCAACGTAAAAGTGAGTCCAGAGGAGGGGCACAAAGATGATCAGAGGGCTGGAGCACCTCTCCTATGAGGACAGGCTGAGAGAGGACAGGCTGGGGTTGTTTAGCCTGGAGAAGAGAAGGCTCCGGGGAGACATTATAGCAGCCTTCCAGTACCTAAAGGGGGCCTACAGGAGAGATGGGGAGGGAGCGCAGTAGTAGGACGAGGGGTAACCGATTTAAATTGTAAGAGAGTGGATTTAGATTAGATATTAGGAAGGAATTCTTTACTGTGAGGGTGGTGAGACACTGGAACAGGTTGCCCAGAGATGCTGTGGATGCCCCATCCCTGGAAGTGGTCAAGGCCAGGCTGGATGGGGCTTTGAGCAACCTGGTCTAATGGAGAGTGTCCCTGACCATGGCAGGAGGGCTGGAACTAGATGATCTTGAAGGTCCCTTCCAACCCAAACCATTCTATGATTCTATGAAATTTAGATATGGCTTACTACTTTATTGACCAAAACTAAAAAGTTCAAAGAAATAAACCTAACCTACTAAGTAACAGCAAATGTCAGGGGTTAATCTAGCAATACTTTGCTTTAAATTCACATGTACGGGTTCAAAATAGGTAAATATTGCTTTCTGCTTTCCATCCCCTCAATGAATACTCCCTGCCCTTCTACCTTAGAATTCCAACAGTGTTTTCATTTAATGAATTATGAAAACATAAAGCCAACAAACATTTGCTATCACTTGAACAAATCAGGTTCTTTGGCTTTTGTTGTGATGCATTTCTGATCTGGCTACCTCTTAGAAAGGATACCATGATCTGTAAAAGACTCAGAGAAAAGAAAAAAAAGAAAAAAGAAAAAAAAACAAGCCAGTGTATAACTGAAGCATGTAACTATAACCCCCTCAGACGTCCTTGCCATTTTAATTCTTGTGTTCCTGAAAAACAGTGATAGACAAAAGCATGTTAAAGAACACACATCTGACATCACACCAAAATACCACCCATCTGAATATGCTCTTCCTAACAAAGGAGTATAGGCAGGCATAAGAAACATGGCACTTTCAAGGGTGATTTGCCTCCGTTATAGACTTCAGATTATCAGCAGTTTAGTGACTGAGGTAGAGGCAGCATCTATACCCTTAATAGCCACTGAATAACCATTCAGATATCAAATCGTCTAATCCCTTTCTGATCCCTTTTCTATTTTCAGACTTTGCTACACCTGTGGCTGCCAGATCCACAATTGAATTATGCATTATATGGAAAAAAAACTGTATTTTTCTTCTAAATTTGCTACTCGATGATTTCATCAGGCCCCTGTAGTTCTTGAGCTAAACTACATTATTCTTTATTAGTATTTCCCCTACTTTCAAGATTTTTATTCCTGATATATTACCTAGATTTTATGATATTGAATCAACGGATGGTAAAATGGTATATTATCGGTAAATACAGCATGAAATATTTTCCCACCTGATGATTCCCAGCTTATTTAGTCTGTTTTATGACAGATACTCTTCCTCACCTCTGGCAATCCCATACACTACCTTCTAAATTCCTTTTCTTTTTAGGACAGTATGACTGACACCTGGTATTTAAATATGGGTGTACTATGGATGTAGTAAGAGCTCTAGCCCGATGAGCAGGCAGCTACACAGGTACTTTGATATTCTTCATAAATTCTAATTAGCTTTTAAGTGCTACAGCTTGTCTTGGGAGTCTTCCTGTCAGAAAGGACCTGACACATCCAATCAGCTGAAGGAAAGACTGCATGCCTGACAGGTGATTTGTTCCTATCCACCTCATGAAAAACTGAGTCCTATTGGTTGCATGTTTCCACACATTTTTGGCTACCTCATGCTTCAGATCCTGCTCCCTAGTCTCATTTACTCAAGCCAGAGCCTCATATTTAACTGTACACTAGCCTTGCCTATTATCTACTACCTTAGACCCTACCATGCTCTATGGACTTCCTGATTCTTCAGCCCAGTTCCCAGCTACGCCGTTCTCCCAGCACTTCCACTGATTCTTCTTCTGACCTGATGTGCTTATCTTCTGTTGATAACTCCTAACTGTAACTTCTCTCCACACTGCTATCTGCCTCAAGGTACATAGACACGGTGATGTTTTCTGTTCAGCCCTAAGTTCTTTCCCTTTCCATACAAAACCTCCTACTGTGTTTTGTACTCCCTTTGGTTAGCAATTTCAGACAACTAACCACGATGATTCTAGGTTCCTGCCTGTGTGAAAATGCCAAATTCGGAGCTCGTTCAGGTGTACATGTACAGAGTGATTCCCTCCAAACTTTTTCATTACTTTTCCAATTACTAGAATGTTCTGATGAACAAATAACAAAACATGAGTTTGTTTGAAAAATCAGTTGTGGTACATGCTACATTAATGTCAGCAATGCATTAAGTACAACTAATCCACTCTTTCAAGCATTATATTTAGCAAGTCTACCCATAGAGTCTGAGCGCTAGACACTGATTATAATTTTTAAACCAAAGAATGCAGGTTTTAAAAGCTGCAAGTCAGTGCACTGACTTGTATTGCAGATTTCAAGCAGTGAGGTGAGTTAGACAACTGTTAGGGAAAAAATTCTTAGGAGGCTGCTCTTCAAGCAATTACTCTTGCAAATAGAAGACGTGGCTCTGCACACCCTTGTATATTTAGGATCATCAGCCACCAGTGTACTTAACAGTGTTATCATGGTGGGAGAGATAAAATGCATGCACATGCTCAGGAATAGTCTTATTTAGTACCTCATTTTATAGATGTATAATTCTTTGGTCATTTATTTATTAATTTCTATGTCACCACAGAGTGGCCTTGTCCAGTTTGGTTGGTTTTTATACTATTTTGCTATATTTTGGTCTCAGCTTCTGGTTTTGATCTAGGGATTTGAGTCCTGAAGTTGCTCCTCCTAGAACTAGAGTGGCTAAAGCCATTATTTTATCAACCACATTCATCCGTTTGGAAACCCTGTCAGGCATGTAACACATATGCTGAAAGGCAATCTACATTTTAGTTCATGTGGTCTAAAGCTAAGCCAATGCCTAATAAAGTCACCATCCACGATTTAATATGAAGACGAAATTACACTTGTGCAATTGAGATGTGACTAGTTATTTTAATGCAGCCTGGATGTTAACACCAGCTGTCTGAGAGAAAACATGAGAAAAGAGTGGACATAAAGGTGCAATAAGCATACTATCTGCATAGGACCTCAAGAGTCATTCTCCAAAAATGAATTTCTGGGCAAACATCCAACACTACAGTAAGTGACTTTGCACATGTCTGGGTATAAATGTATGAATTCAGAGCAAGATAACACTTGATAACTTTCTAAATTACTTCAAATGTATCTTAGTAATTCACATGAGATTTCCCAAATGCTACTAAAACATCGTTCCAGGGACTCTTATGTCCTCCAGCTGTGCTTATCAGTATGTGATTCCGATTATGAGTTGATAATAGAAACTATGCATGTGATCAGTATGTGCCAGAACCAGATCTCTGAATATCTCTGATATTCATGAATCAAGTTTCAAACACCTACAAGTATTGTTCATTCCAAAAATGAACATTTTGAGAAGATAAACTTTTGATCAGCAGGCTGCTACCCATAAGGCTTAGTACAGCCGAGTGAAAACTATTTTTCACCTTGCTTTCTAAAACATTAAGTATTCTTTCTTAACCAAGGTATATTTTATCTTACTTTCTTAAAGAAAGTTGACAACATAACTTGAAGAATATTCCTTTTTAACAATAAGGAAAATCATATCATCAACCCCTGAAAAGTGGGAGGTGAGAAATACACGCAAAGGTTCTTTAAAATTTGCACTCACCAGGCTATTTGATACACTGCTATAACAAAGGAGTCAAATGGCTTTATCTTCTTAAAATCTTCCATATAAAAAAGTGCAGTGAAGCATGTGTTTGACTCGGAATGAGCTGTTCCCACTTCACACAATGATAAACCACTTGCCAATTGAGTTCAGTCTCCTGCCTCCCACTTGCAAAAGGAATTTAATTGGCTGTTACAGCAATCTGTACTCTGATAAGGTTGGTGGGAGAAAAAAAAAAACACAACCTGCAAAAAAACCCAGACTATCTAATCTGAAGACCTCATACAGTATTTTTCTTCCACAGCCCTCTATTTGTGCTGGTCCACCATCTCAGTGTGTAGCTACCCTTCGAACAGCCATTCCTCCCTCTAGATTTCCAATTTTTACCTAGGGCCATCCAAAAGCTCATAATTCTTTTCCTTTACTTCCCAAACTACCTTTCAAGTCTCCAGTATGTGGTCCAGTAGGTTGCATATGCTTTCATGTGAAGCTACCTCCCCGCTTTGAATTCAAAGTTTTATTCTGCCTGAGACAAGGGTGGCCTGCAATAAAGACCTTGCTTCCACTTCACAAGCCACCTGTTATCTTCTTCACCAACCTGCCAACTCCTCTATTGCTTCCCAGTCCTGCTGCTCCCCAGCCCACTGTGCCATCTGCACAGCAGGAATTCAGAAATAAACTTACAAAGTGTTAGAAGTCTCAGCTTTGTCTCAGAGCCGGTGCTGCTTTGTGAGCAGAATAATTATTCTGGAATAAGAGTAAGTTTTATTTAAGAATAATGTCTGCATGGAAAGCTACTCCAGAATCAGGGGTAGCAAACTAATTTATTCCATCCTAGCTCTGCTAGTCTGCCTCCTCTTTTGTACAGGGCCCAAGATCTATTTGTGAATAACTAAAATTTTCTTACTAGGACAGGATATATATGGATATAATAATTACATTAATCTACAAAAAGAACGAAAAATTATTCAAAATATAATTTTAAAACTTCCAGAAATTTCTGAAAGTAACATTCCAGCATTTCTGAAACGGGGGTAAAGCTGTAATGCAGGACTCTGATGACTCAAAACACTTCTGTCACAAAGCTAAAAAACAACAAAAAAAATTCTTTTGCGATAAGACCACAGATGACTGCAGCCCAGAAGAAATAGGACTAAGAGTGTCATATGAAAGAACGGAAGAAGCGACGAGGTTGCAACCAGAGAAAAAATTCAGCTCATCTATTATAGTTAGTGGTACCACACCACAGAAACTTAAAACTGTAGTCTTGGCCCCAGTGCCCCATAATGCTGGACACTGCTTAAATACAGTAAGTATAGAACAATTACTATCTCAGATAATTGACAATTGCAGTAAAAATCAAGAGGCAACAGAGGAATACGGATAGATGAAGTAACACAAGGAAACAATGAAGTGATTTTGATTGGCATGTCAGAGAGCTGTCACAACACATCAGGAGCTTAATGGTTGTTACTTTAGAACAAACAGTGCAGTAAAGGTTAATCTTAAGAATGAACGTAAAGTGCACTAAAGAGGTTTTTTTGGGCCTACAAGCCTACAAGGTAGCACAGGAAAAACACCTATAGTTGCATGCTGGAACATTGAAACTGGCATCATTCACCAATGGGAAGAATAGAAGCGGATCATTCTATTGTGAATCAGAGATGATAGAGTGGAAAAGGATGTTTCATATTTTGTTCAATTCAGATTATTATGGTATTCTGTCTAAACTGGTGAATTTGAACCATGGAAACACTTTGCATGATAAACAGTAGAACCCTCTATCAGCCTTGAATCATAATGCAGAAATGGGTAATTCACAGCCAGCTTTGAAAGAGCTTTCGATTTAAATAACTGTCTCCTATTTTAGGTCAAGTGCAAAACCCCACTAAAGTGCAAATTACAAGCAAACCAAACTATCTCAGCTCTTAAAACACCACAGCTATATTCTATCTCCTCTCAAAGAAAATAAATCAATAATTCAAAATAATGGCATTCTGGTAACGTAACACCTTGCCTATAACCCATTCTTCTTCATGTGTCTTTTGAAGAAAGATTTTATTAAGCATATTTTAAAGTTTAATGAACCACTCTCACTATTTTGCTTCTGTTAATTTTTCAGAGAACACATAAAAGACATTCTGAAATAAAAATACCCCTTGTGTGTAGATGCAAGCAAAGCTACAGGCACTTTGGCACTTTCTGAGCACACCCTCTGTTTTATCCAGATTCATAAGCTACAGTGATCTCTTTTGCCTTTTCTCATTAAAGAAAACACAATCCAACATGGAAATACTCTGCAAGGTGATTTTGTTTGACACGAAATGTTCAGTAACAAAGTTGTGTTTGTGCATGACATGCTTGCTACTTTTTAATCCAAGTCAGCTTTTCTGCTTGGTAGATTAGACATCGTAGCTGGCTTTAATCAAATAAAAATGCCATGAAGCAAGCGCGTACTTTTACATGGTAACTAATTTACCAAGAACATGGGTATTGCACATAGAAAGCTGAGTCGATGTTGCAAACAATTGAAAAGATGCACCCTGGATTCAGGTGTGAAAACAACATAACTGCATTGGCAATACAGGCCTATCACCCCAGCCTCTTTCGAGAAGGTAGTTTAGCTATATTCATCTATACAAATAAAGAGTACTGTCCTGTCTTTGGAGAATTTGTTCACTACAGGCTCACTCATAACTTCACATGACACATCAAGATTTTTTAAGTTCAGTTTTGTTTTGGTGCTGACCAAAATCAAGAGATTCTACACGGTGGCTAAGGCATTCTCTTGTGATGCTGGAAACTCATATTGAACGAAATGCCCTGAATGAATGAGCAAAGTTATTTCAACTTCACATTTTCACGGCCTACCCAAAACCCCCTCTGCACGCTTGATTTCATGAGAGGGTTAGAATTTCTGCTTTCCTCTTTCCCTCCCCATGGCAGATATTCTAGGCCTGAGAAATTCTTCCTGACAAAAATGTCACTGAAACTCATTTCTGGGGAGAAAACATTTGAGTGGTAGAGCTTCAGGATTTGCCTAAACTCAGGGTGTATTTCTCAGTCATTTGTTCCTTGTAGAGGAAATGCTGACTTATCCTTGCTGAAAAAAAGCACTTTTCAACAAATGCTACACACTAAAGTCAGCCCCTGCTCCTAACACGAGTGTTTGCAGTGTAGCAGGAGACACTCTGACTCCCCAAATTCCATAAACTCATCCTGGGACATAGTTTCTCAGCAATGTCAGCTCATGACACTTAGTCCTTCTTTTCACTCCTTCCATTGAAGTAGCGTTCCATGCTTCTTTCATCCTTAACACCAAGCAAACCTAATAATAAACTCTTTATTTAATGAAAGATAAGGTCAGATATTTTGATGCGAGATTAGAAACAACACACTACAAATAAATATAAAATGCAACTTTAATTTAGACTTACTGATCAGGTGCCTCTCCAGGCAAGAGGCAACCTGTTTTATCTCGACTCCCCAAGACTCTTCCATACTATCTAAGCTGAAAATTCACTGCATTCAGCAATACTTCTTCTTCTGAACATTATACTTGATCTGAAGCTGGACAAGGACATTCATTCCACCCCATCCCACTTCTCTTTTTTCTATTTTTTTCCATGTTATTTTTTAAAGGTATAGTTTGTGGACTTTTCACTCTTCCTCAGGAAGGCTTCCTAAGAAAGGTTTGCACATCATCAGCTAGCAAGGGTTAATTCACTCTGCCATTTCATACATCTACAGGATTCTTCAGTTAACACCTTTATTGCAGCTTAAATGATCTTAACATAAATTCCTAAAATATTGCAATAGTTAGAATACTCTTAAGGCTGAATGTTAAATTTTGCCTTTAGTCACCATCAGTCTAAGCTTGTGGCAGAGACTAAATATGACATCTTTGGGCATGCCATTAATATTGACAAGACACTTAGGAACAGTGTCATTGAACTATCTCTAGAGACATGCTGCCACTGGCCCTGTCATCTTGAATCATTTTGACTGATCAGTGCTATTTAACAAAACATTTAATGAAATATTACCAAAACAATCTTATCTTCAATAAGCCTATTCCATACTGTAAACTTAAGTTTAGACTCAGTGTCTTAACTGATGAATGTTATCCAAGAGATCTTTAGACTTTCACACTTTCTAGTAGTTTTCAAATCAGAAACAACAATACAAGTCACCAATTTGCAGATAATTTCCGAGAGGCCACTTGTAAAATACAAATTTTAAGATGGAGAACAAGTAGCTTAGTATGCATAGCCACACAGTTATTTACCCTTTCAAACCTATTTTTTTCAAATACAATAAAAATTAATTTCTTAGCTATGGAATTTTTTACATTAAACCAATTCTATCTCTGATTTAGTTCCTAGCTGTGGTTTCTCATTGTTTGTAAGGTGAATAAGGAGCTGAGTAAAGGAGAGAAAGTGGTGCATGGATCTGAACAAGCAATTATGGGCTAGCAGGACTTCCTCCAAAATCTGTGTCACTAGTGAACACAATAATACTTCTATTAGCATTCAGCATAGAACAAGAGTGTACCACTGAAGTGACACATGCTTCAAGTACAGCACCAATAATCCTGTAAAATCAAAGCATGATATAGGAAAAGAAGACCTGGATTGTACTGTAGACTGGAGTTATAGAAACAGAGGGACAGTAAAAGTGCAAGTTTATAAATTGATTAATGAGAAGAAATTCTATACAAGTTTTTTACTTAGAGATAATGGTGGAAGAGGAAGACCTGGATGTCTCAGCAATTTCCAGCATGACAATAAGCTATAGCTGAGAAGTAAATCTAGATCCTAGAAATTAGAAATATCAGACAAGGAAAAAGCTTAATGCTGCTTCATGAATTGTATCACTGTGGTCTCTCAGCATTCCAGTAAGGTGAATTCTCACTGGTTAAAGAGCAGACAAATGGCTGTTAGGACCATCAGAACAATGAAGAGTGTCTCATACAAGACGAAAAAAGTAGTTTCACTGTTTTCAGCCCAGAGAGGCAAAGTCTGACAGTGGACACAACTGATTCAGGCAGGAGTAGGTGTAAAAAGTCAAGGAGGGAGAAGAGCTGTAAAACCAAACGGCAATGTTGACAAAATAAAGAGCAAGTACAAACTAGCCTTGTCTAAATTTAGGAACAGAAAGTTTCTGACCACCAAAGGAGACAGAGCTGTTTTTCCATGGAAGTAGTGGGAGAAATAAATAAATAAATAAACTAGGTGAAAACTAGTGCTTAATAAAGATCTAAATGGCACAGTCACCTACAGTAAGGTCCTGGATTCATTAAGTTAAAGTCACTCTCTTTGTGAATTAACTGACTGTTAGGACAATTCACAAAGAGAACTGAATTACAGTACAAAAAGAAGCAGCCTTGTTTATACAAAGGCTAGGTTCACAGTGTTTTCCGAAGAAAACAGAGAACAATTATCTGACTGTATCTATCTGAGGATGACTCATTTAAAAGTAACTACCCCTATAAGATGCTTTTAGCGATAACATCTCTCAATTGAAGAGGTACTAGAATTTCAGCTGCCACTATCCAGAATCCTGTCCAACTCAATTTAAGCTATGAAACCTTCTCTCTTCTTTTATATTCTGCTTTATTCACAGATAGAGGCTCCTTTCTAAGAACAAAATAAATATTTTAAGAAAAAAGAAAAATTCCACTTTTCTTTCTTGCAAGCTTTTAGGTCTTCACAAGTGTTTTCCAACAGGCTAAAATATGTTTTAAATTATTTTATTAAATAGTAGGATCTACTCACTTCTAAAGTCAAACAGAAAACTTTAAGTAGGGAAGTCACCTCCAACAGCTGCTTGCTACCTTAAACTACTTTTAACATATAATCTTTGTACTTCAAAACCACATAGTTTCTCAATCTTGTGTATAGAATGTGTAAAGGTTTTTTTAAATGTTTCTATTGCTTTCTGAGCTTTACCTCATTTTAACTATATTAGAATCTGTAATCTTTGCAGTTTTTGGTATTTTTCATAAAATACTTATTAAAATTGCTATGAAGATATGGTAATTTAAATTGTCCAGTTTCTGCCTTACATTACATGAGGCTAAGTCAAATAATTTCAGCTTTATTAGCCCACTGGGAAAAAAACCTTACATTTCTGGATAGGGTGTTGTAAAAATCAAGTTGGTGAAACAATGAGATAGCCATGCCATAAAAATGCAAATACTGGAAATCAAATATCAGTCTTCCTGTCCCTCTTCTTAAAGAAAGGGTATATCTAGATAAAGTTGTTTCAATTTAGACAATAGCTTGTGTTATCTAACATGTGGTGACTATCAGCATTTAAAAGTCTGCGTGCTCCAGAAATCTAGACGTACTGTTTAGTTTAGTTTAAAATAGGAATCTATCCATTATATGATGGTCTGTATGTAATATGTCATATGTGTGTACATAATGCAATAGACTTACATTCATGGAAGTTCTATTCATGGTAATGCACCAATACTGAAGCACTGCTTTGTCCATAGTAATGGGTGGAGCACAGTACCCATAATAATGTGAGGGTATTTTGTGGACCCCAAATCTTGGCTACTGGTCCAACTATAAACTTTGTTCCCCTGTTTTGATAACAACATTGTTTATATTATACGCCACTGATGTAGAAAGCAAAGTTCATTACTAAAATGCAAGAACTTCTAATGTACACAGAGCTGATCCGTCCTGACCAATACTTGGTCATTTTACATACCTCCTGGCCCTTCAGGATTTTTTGCCTTGCTTGGCTGTACTCCTTTGCAGGATTTGGTGCAATCATGCCAGTCCTGGTATGCTTCACCTGTTGGGAAGATCAGTGTTTTTTTGAAAAAAAAAAAGTCATTTATCCAAATTACTTCACGTTACTTATTTGTACTCAAGCTATTGAATTAGTAGCTTCAGTTCCCAGAAGTGGAGCTGACATTTGCTTCCTACTGGGTCAGTCAGCAGTTTCCATAAATCACTTCAAATATTCTCAAACTCATTGTCTAGATCATTGACAACAAAACTAGTAAAATCTCAAAGTCTGCATCTCATTGCATAGCTTTTAATAGAGTCCCACAAGTATTTTCAAAGGAAAAAATAAAACCCCTATTTTTTTATCCAGATATCCTCCACAGAAAGGCATAAAAGCAGCTCTGCATTCTTCCATCCACGTTACCGTGGAAAGAATTAGCATAGTTTCCTGTTCTTCTCTTCAAGCATGTTGGCTGCAAGACTCACTGTTCTTTCATCTCCTGAAAATTACCTAACTAATATACCTTTTTTGAGATCAGGGCTGAAACCAGTAACAGGGCTGCTTTTGAAGGTACTTTAAAGAGCCAGTCTGATTTCTTATCAAACTATAATTCCACCACAGTCTGTACAGTTTGAGTGCCTTGTGCCAAGTCACAACTTAGTTCTTGCTCTAACGTGATAATGTACTCTATCTTCAAAATATTCGGAATGGTAAAATACACATACACTACATTATTTTCTAAGAAAAACTTTCCCTATCAGCTTCAACTGCACTGAATTCCTGGTTCCTATACAACCTTATTGAATGAAAAGGTATGCATTGCTTAAAATCATGAATTGCCAGCTTGCATTGTAAGACAAAGTACTTAACAATAAAGTTCTCCAAACCAGTTAGATCATCTAATGTTTTTGTACACATGAATGACTGCATGCAGTTATTCCATCAAATGGTAGTGATTGTTATGTGCTGTATATAATAACATAAATTTGAAATGGTAACACGCTTAACGCATACTGCAATAGTTTTGATACTGATGAGAGAAAGAATTTTCTGTTCCTGATTTTAAAAAGAAAACAGAACCTTGACTTCAGTGCCTGCACTGCAACAGCAGGGAGATCAAAGGAGCTTGATACTTCTTGCAGTAGACGTGACCATTTCAGAAAACAGAATCAAATCTGGCTAATGAAATGAAAATCCTAATCGTGCCCGTTTTGCCCACGACATACACAGCAATAGAAGCTGCCTTACTGAAAGAGGTCAACAGTCCTTCTTGGCCAGGACTCAGTCTTCAAAAATAGCACACACTGAACACTTTGAAGAAAATTTTAATTGCAAACCGTGTAGAGAAATCTACAATGAACCGAGCTCCTTCTCCTCTCTAGATTGGCTGGTCTTCAGTCATGAAGTTTAATGTCCCTAGTACATTTAACGTTATAATTAATAGTGTCTCTAGCTATTATTGATACTTTCACATTTTGGTATCAATAATTTAATATAAAAACAACCTCAAAAAGTAACTGCAGTTTTGTGAAAAGTATGGGGGTTTACTTTCTCTTTTAAAAATCCTTTTTGTTTTTCCATTAGGAACAAGGGAGTACATGAAGATGGAATATCCTGATCCATCTTTTCTTTACTATTCAGCATGCCTGAGACATATGTACCCATTTAAATGTCCCTTTTTTGTAGTATAGTCCTCTCTTCTGAAGGTTTTTCCAGGTAAATTTTGTCAAGGCCTTGAACTGTAAAAGGGCCATCCTGCTTCTGCCACATGCTTTTTGGAGCGCTGTGACCAGGACTGCACACTGCATTTCAGATGAGGCTGCATCAGTGATTTTTGAAGAAACTTTATTATTCTTTCTGCATTTGCCATATTAACCCTTAACAACATAATGCACTTTCTTTTATTCTACTGGTCACAACACTTACACTTAATAGCACATAAGAGCTTAGCCTTCTACCCAAAACCAACAAAAATTCTATCGGGGATTCACCAATGATAAAAGATGAAAATCACTAGGGAAAGACGACCATGTAAAGAATGCTCTGATACAGTGCTTAAGACTCAGGACATGCTCATCTATTTTCCTATTCTGTCAGGTACCTTCTGCAACCTCTGCCAGCCTAGGAGTTACCATCGCTGCCAGCTAGATCCAGAATTCTCTCTAATATAACATAATTTTAATTCCTGCAGGGAGCTGATGGTAGTCTCATGGATGCTACCAGGAGAGATGAGTTTCCTAACTACTAAGTTACTTAGGACTGGATGACCTCTTAATCTATATTTAAAAAAACCCACAGCAAATTCTGCTCTATATTTGATAGAGCAGGGACAGCATATTATTAGGAAACATGCAGATAAATGATGTTGAATTAAGCCTCTATATGCAAGACAGTACAGGATTTAAAGATACATCAATTTCTTTTGCAGCTTTCATTTGTTTGGTTAAGCACGTTTCTGTTTAGTGGGATGGATTTTACAACTTCTAACTCTCTCTGTGAATGCCTAACAGAATTTACTGCAAGGTTCAGTTATTTGAGTCACTTCTGAAAACCTCAACCATTTAGGAAATACTTCAGAATGTTGTCTATTGTCTGTATTTGCATTAATCCCTCCTCTATGAAGAGAAATCAAATTTGAAAAATGCCTGAGACACCTAGGTATGAAAGATAAAGGAGTCACGTAATGATCACAGGCAAATATCTTGATGAAGAGACATTCAGAGATCACAACACATTGGGGCTCTCTGCTTTGATTGTTTATTCCCACACCTTGGCAATATGCTTTTCTGCTATGCACAACCACATTTACCTTAGAGCCTGAGAACTTAATAAATATTAGCAATGTGAAAAAAGATTGGTGAGGAAAAAACCAATGAGTTTACATCCCTTTGCAATTCCAAGGCCAGTGAGTCAAAATTCAGTTTAAAAAAGAAATAAACAAACTAACACTCTTTATACGTTCCCAAGTTCTCTGACACTTATTGAACTTTATCAAGTCCCAAATTAACTTCTCTTCTGAACTCCCATTGTGCTCCACTTTGATGTCAGGCATTTTCATCTAGCCCGTTCCCATAAAGAACATTTCTGTAAGGTCAGCCAGGAGTGCTTTTAACCTTCATGGACTCTTTTTAAAATCAAAGGTTGTTGCAGGAATCCTGTGAAAGACACATCTATGTGATCCAATGAATAGTTGAGAAAAGCCAGAGTTTAAGACAAGCTTCTCACAAAAGCACTCTTTTTCCCAGTTACCATTTCACCCCAAAAATGAATGCGTGGAGGGAAGAGGAGGAAGTTGATGAACATTCACAGCTAGCTAATGCCTTTTAAATAGGACACTTATTTTTAATCTATAGTACTTACAAGCAATTATTAGCTAGAATATAGAATTAGCAGTTCATAGTTTATATGTATGATTTAAGGGGGGAGGGGGGGCTAGTTTAATAACTTCATGTTAGAGAATTAATTCAAAGCATTTCCATTTTATCTATAAAGTCAGTCTATGAGTGCTTTGAAAGAGCAAACAGGAAAAATAGTGGCCAGGATCTAGAAATATAAAGCAGTCATAGAACACGTGAGGTTGAAGTTTGTATCCACTTTGACGTCTTTTACATTGCCAGCATAGCTTCAGCAAGATTGTGGCTCATCAGAGCACCAAAACAGGAGATTGTGCTCCCTGTCTACATTGCAACTTCCATTACATATATTTTAAATAAAGTTGCATAACAAGAAATAAGTATTTTCTGTATGTCTCCAGTGGCTGAGGCTGTAATAGAATTAGGATACTTCTATGCAACATTATATAAAGTTATGTGTTGTATGTATATTTATGCGTGTGTATAGTAAATATATAAGACTTAAAAGTACAACTTCAGTGCACCAAGAAAGTACTAAAATATTTCTGAATGAACATAATGTTGTTATGTCTTTGCAATTCTCAGGTACTTTAAGATCTCATTATAAACTCATAACATGTAAAGAGATAATATCATGCTAATGAATTCCTTTGTTACAAACTATTTTTGTTTTCAAAACTTCATCTGAAAATATTTGCTGATTACCTTTGATTAACTTTTTTCCTTGACACATGATGTTTTGGGGGGAAGCTTTAAAAGTATACAAAAACTTAGCTCTCTGCCTAAAGGAATTTTGAGCAATCTAAAACCTTAAGTCCCATATGGATCAATAAAACAATTAAAACCTGATGGGTTTTCCTAAAATATCCAGTGCTTAGACTGCATTTTGACATGCAAAGTCTGACTTGTTAGCCTCAGCTTTCATCTGTTTCGTGAATGCATTAATTTTACTTGCCTTTTTTGATATGCAGAATGCAAACTTTCCAGAACAGAAACTAGCTGTGCCCACGTGCAGGTACAGCAGCTACCAATGCAAAAAAATACTGTTTCATCTCCAAGCTTCAACCTTTGTCACTTCTACTCTGAACTTTCACCCTACGCTAGCTCCCTTGGACTGCTGCAATTTTACTTTATGGTTACCTAGGTAAACTAGATGTAACTAACACACCATGACAACGCTTATCTTCATTTTCCCTTGCAGATACATACTTAGGCTACTTCAGAGCTTGTTAAGAGTTTTTAAATGCAAGAATTCTGGTTTTGTACTCTAAACAGTATAGAAATTCTCAGTCCATTTCTTCTATTTCTACTGATTCACAACTTTCATTTAATTTTTACTGATGTACATGTCATTGCAGACAAAGCACTTGTACCACTGAAATTTGTTTTCTTTCTACTAACCTCTTTTTCTCAACAAAAGGAGGTCTGTTACTCTTCCTATTAGTGCAGTTACTGCTGGTAGCACACTTCCAGTGCCAAGTAGCCAATGTAAGATGTAACGATTCATGGTATAGAAACAGCTATTGAATTGGCACTAATTGTAATTTTGGTGTCAGGTTCAGCAGCAAGAACAAAACCAGTCCCCGCTACCCCACAGAATTGGAACTGGTCCCTGCCAGACATGGGATATTTGCTAGAATTCATTTGTTGTGCATCACAGCCATGTTTAAAAACCTGGTTATTTACAATTAAAATATACTCTGCATTTTCTTTCATTAAAGTATTATGAAACATCCTTCTATATTCTAAACAAAGATACATATTTAGCAAATAGTTTAGTATCTTTGGAAAAACATCCATTTGTTTACTAGAAATGTACCAGACAGACTGTGAATAGAGAAGAACAAGGCTTCTGAAAGTGCACCCACAAAGGTTTGCTTTTCAGGGTTGGTATTACAAGTAATTAGCTTGACATTTAATAAATGACATTTCTAAGAACTGCTAAAGCTGACTTAACAAGCAAACAGAACAACCTTGTTTTGTTTAGAAAAGGTAGTGGCATTGTTGCACATTTTATGTAAAGTGCTTTTGCCAGCTCATGTTGAAAACATCTAGATGCATTAAATACTTGAAATAAACATGCTTTCTGTAAACTGAACTTTCTATTATGGTGCTCGCTGCTTAGCACAAACTCTGATAAAATGTCTTGTGGTATATACTGAATCTGAGCAGGCCATACTAGATTTATAATAAAGTTATCCTCGATTAATGTTGTGTGTTTTTTCACGTTTCAAATCATAAACAATTTAGAATGCGTTTTACATCTCAGTCAGAAAAAAAAAAAGCAGAAGTTATGTTGAAATTGTATGTCCTTAAACTTTTCCTAGGCTTTAGAACTGAATTTTATATTGGCAAGTAAAGCAATCACTTTGAAGAATCAAGAATGCATGTGTTAGTCCGGTTACCCAGCCCAGAGGGTAGGTTTGTTTACATGCAACACATTTCAAGGGCACCTAGAAAACCACAGTAATTCAAGGAATACATCTGAAATTTGGTCTCATTTCCTGCTTGTGTTAAGAAAAACATTATGTGTTTATGTCATGATGGTCTCGTCAGCTTTATTTTTGTGCATTAGAAATCTTGAAATCTCTTCCAAATGCCTGTAATATCAGAGTATCACTCACCCAGTTCAGCTGCTTGGTTAGCACACCCACACCTCACCAGGGAAGAGAATGGAATCTTCAACCTGAATGGCAGAAACCTGGTTGTAAATAGGGTTCCTATATAGCTTTTGCAGAGAGCATTTTCGACAAGCCTGGGTTTTTCGGGGTTTGGGTTGGGGTTTTTTTTATGATGACTTTTCCTTCACTGGTTAAACATGGGGTGATGGGGTGAGGCAGATGTAGAAAGCTATCCTGTTTAAAAGGAAACGTGAGCAAAGCCACTAAAGCCACTGAATTTTTTTTTTTTTCCTTAATGCCAGAATGCAATGATGACATGGTCTACTGAACCAAGCAGTGGACCTCCCTCAAGACAGTACTGGTATGTATCAGCATGTACACAAATGTTTGTTTGAGATCTGGAGTACATAACGTATGAAAGAAAGACAAAATGTGAAATGCCAGAATAAGTGAAAACGATGCCAAATGTCCTGTCTTCCATATTCTTAAAATTTTGGGACGAAGGGAAACATGTCTTTTTCTCTTTTCTTACTTTCTTCACTAATTCCTTTTATAATCTAAAGGAAAAAGATTGTAAGCTCCATAAGCATAGGAAAAAATTAAGGGAATAAGAAAAATATAATTTTTGGCCAAAACAACAGATATCCTTAAACTAGTGATACTTTCTCAAGAAAACTTTCATTTCTAAGAAGGGAAAAGCTTAATGAAATCAACAGTTTTTAGTTTGCAGCAGTCTTGAAAGAGCAGAAACATAACCTGAAAAAACAAATTAATATGGAGTTTTCCACTGCAGTGTACAACTAGTGCTTGCAAATAATGAAAATATTATGCCACTACAACGACGTACCATCACCAAAGCAATATTGAATTTACAAACAAAACAGAAGTTAAACCAGCATGTACATGAATACCTTGGGGGTCCCTCACTGGCACAGGGACATTGATGAAAGACGGCCCTAAAATTTCCAGTTCAGAATTCACTGACACTCCTTGACATCTCTCCTGCTACACCTTGCAGGTCTTTTGTTGCCCCCTGCAACTCTCTAAGTCTGATCCCACAGTTAATCTTCTCCCTTCAACCCCTTGTATAGCTGATCCTTTCCTAGCTGATCCAGCTCATTTCCAGCCTCCCAGTGACACCCTATTTCACGGCCTTTCTTTACTTCAGTCATATAAACCTTTCCATTAAAGAACTCACTTTCTGCCCACAAGGCACTTCCATGGGCCTATTTTATTGTAGTGAAAATGCAAACAACGGGGGAAAGAATCTTGTATACACATGAATGAATTATGCTCCCTTAGAAAAAGCCCTTTGAACTGCAGTTTCTTTCCCTTCTTCCCCATCTCGTCACCATGGGTTATTTTTCAAATGTGCTTTCACAGCAGCTCTTCATTTAAGTGAACGGTACTACTTTGGGACCTTGGTATTTGTGCAGTAATTACTATTGTTCAGCCCTGTATTTAATAGGCAAGTGAGAGGACTACTAAAAATATAGCAGCACTCATAAAGATTGCCTACAAATCCCTTTAGAAGTACATACAAAGCTGGAGTCCCAAACAAACCCTGTTCCATTCAGCGAGGCTTTTCTGGTACGCTGTAATGCAAAAATACAAGACGAAGAAGAAATAATACCGGGTCAGAAGAAACAGAGGAAAGAATAAAGACTAGTTCAAGCAACTATGGCCTTGGTTGGGAGAGCAAAAGTCTGTTTTATCACTGCTGCAAACTGTTCTCGCTTTTTCAATTGCTTCAAAATCAAGCTAACTCTAATTCGCACTAAACAGCTTTTGATTTTATCAGTGAAGCATCAAAGGGGCTGAGCAATACGTCGTGTGAATATCTTTCATAAAGGTCAAATTGTTTTCCTGTCTTAGAAGGTGAAATCTCCTCACCTTTTTTATTTTATGATTCAAGCTGTATTTGAAAATGCACCGTTCATTTGTAGTGCTATAGCTCTTTCTTCTCTCTTTCCTGAAAAACTTATTTCCAGCTAACACTGTCCTTTATGAAATGAAACATTTCACATGCTTTACCATGAAGAAGCCCCATAAGTTGTGTATCTTCATGTTATTAAACAAGTATGTTTTCTTCTGATAGATGCATGACCACGAGCTGTGACGAATCAAGCAAGAAAAATAATCTGTTCCAGAGTTTCCTGTTGTAAGATGGAAGTGAGCCATCATAAAACATAAGCCCCACAAATTGTGCTAGATGGTTTGGAATTATACTTGGTATAATGTTAATTACCAATAGCCCCACCATTTTAGGAGCACGTAATTGAAAACCAGTAACACTGAAATCTAAAAAGGACAACATCTCTCCATCTGACACTATTTTTATATTTTTGACAGAAAAATTGGCCATTTCTCTTACACAATATGAAAAAATTAGTTAAACGTGCCTGAGGCAGACAGGAGTAATTTGATTGTTTCTTAAAAACCCATTTATATTGAGGACTCAAATTGAACCCCAGCCTTGATTTTTTTCCATTCTACCCAGGTGTGACTGACTACAGATCACCTAAAGTGGTGACACAAAAGGGAATTAGAGCTAACCTTATGTTTCTGCTGAAACTCAGCAACTAGCCAATGTCCCTTTATAGAGTATAAAGGGGGTGCAGATGTTTGCACGCTGAGTGAACTCAAGAGAGAGTGTGATTCTACAACCCCTATTTAGTAGTGAGCCCGAGCAACGTACTAAGATCTCCAGGTTTTGGCAGTCCTTCAGCTCTGAAAGATCACATTTTTCAAAACTGTTCAGGCATCATAGTTAAAGCAGTACTATCCAACACTTGGCCTTTTGGTTTCTGGCCTCTATTGAAAACATTCAGAAAACAGATTTCTTATTACCATCATCTTTTAAGTCAGGGAAGGAAAACTGACTTTCATTGTAACAGTTAATTTTCATCAGGGCATTCAGAAGTGCTAATATTAATATATTTTTTCACATAGGACCTATCTGTAGAAAACATAGATTTGGCAAATATTTATAGATATAGGGCTTCTGGGATTCTTTTTTCTTTCCAGGACCAGATCTGTCATAGTCTAAATATGAAAATATATACACTAAGAGTGACATGGAAAAAGCACACTATTTCAGCACATTAAAAGAAAGGTGAAGAATCTGAATCAGGCTTTGTTGGCCAGGATGAGCCATTCTGGAGAGAACAGTATTACCTTATTGAGTAAGTACAATGATAAAAGATGGGTGGTCTTGCAATGTTTCAATCATAGCATTATTTTTTCGAAGTATAAATCAGATGGCTTATTTGGAGCGCCTCATACAACATTGAGAGTGCTGCTAACACGTTCAGTGAGCCTTTTTTCAACCACGCTTTTGCATGAATGGGTAACATGAGTGTTCTTACAAGCCCTTCCCATCAAAATTGGTCAATGCTTTTCCATTATGATGCTGTTTTCAGCTACTTACAGGAACTTCAGCTATTGAAGCTGAAGTTTTCTTTGCTGAGCATATGCAGCTTTAAACAAAACAAACAAAAAAAACCCAACCCACCACCAAAACAGCCTAGTAGACAAAAACTGAATTCCAACTTGCCTCCTTGTATTATGCTAGAAAATCAGTATTCCATAGGACAGAAATAGAGGTGGGCAACAGAATGAAAAAGCTGAACTAAGTTCAAGCCAGTGCCTGATCGTGACTCATCTCTGTTCATGAATAAGGATGAACCAAGTCAATGCAAGGTTTCTGGCATTATTTCCTTATCATCAAATATGTTTGATTTCTCACATATTTGTCATCAGCTCCTTTGGCTGGATTGATTTTGGCTGATAGAGATATGCTAGACCCTTGATTTAACTCACATCTTTAGCTATCTAGCTCATTGAAAGAGGAAATATTCTGCATTCTATTGCTTTTATATGAGGCATAACTTACAGCAGCAAATAAAGAGAAAAAAAAACTGTCTCAAAGTTCTGTTCAAAAGATTTCACAATTGCTGAGAACAGGAAGAATGAAAAGCCCGTTAGGTTCTTGGAGGTCACAGTGGACTACCAGAAGAAAAGAATCGGGGCTACTCCACCATTTACACTAAGTTAAAATCATCTAGTTCCTCCACATCCTATTACTCATATGAACTTTATTCAACAAAGGCGGGTAGAAGACAGCAAAAGAAGCACTTCTACTCCTCTTCCCTCAGTGTCTCCTCCCTTGAACCCTTCTGCTCTTGTGGAATGCCTCTGCAGGGTCCTGGACAAAGACCGCCAGCAAGACACACTGACAAAAATATGTGTTGCCTCTCCATCATGCAAGATGGTAGTACAAACCTTAAGAAGGTCACGGAAATACTGTAAGGAGCTATGTTAATAAGCTCACAGAACTTAGTGATAATTATTCTTAATGTTTTAAAAAAGACAAGTTGCTAATTGTTTCTCATTAACAAATAAGCAGATGATATCCATTCTGCACTATCAATGAAGTAGCTGTATCCACTTTGCTGTAACTGTAAGCAAAGTGGATTAGCAGATCTTAGGAGTTCATACGTATTTTTGCGTATGCCTAGTGGTATACACACAAACACTGATGTTAACGTACAAGAATTGATGTTTGCCTATAGCCTTAAAGCTCTTGCCTCATATTTTTAAGTGAATGAATTATTGAACTTTTTTAACAGTGTATCAAGCCTCTCCTACAAAAGCAATGACACTATTCATAATTTAATATGCTGTTTAGACTCAAAGGAATGCAACTAAATCTGTACAACCATTTACAGAATTAGTCATGTTTTGTTCCCAGGAGATATGGGAAAAGCTCCGGTCCTCTTACTTTACAAGACAGCTGGACTAATGTAATTTGCTAAAAACATTTCAGAATTAATTCTGACATTTTTAATCAAATAATTTACTGGTTTTTACCGAAGATTTAGGTATTCAGCTATTTTGACAGTTGCTTGAATACAGTTTAAGGAATATTGGCACTAGTAATTCAATAAATTATTAGGCAACATATTTTTCTTGCATAATCCTAGCCATTTTCACCACTATTTCTCAGTTCCTAGCTCCTAATGATAAAAACCAGTAAGCCCAAGGAAAAAATCACTTTTACCTCAAAAAGGAGAAACTGCAGATTGTGTTCTTTTAGTATATTTTTAAAAATAATCATATTTTTACAAACACAGGGACTTAAAAGCTTTAAAAGCATTAAATAGCAGATTTTTAAAAAACTTAATTCGAATCAACATTTTTGCAGATATTGCGAGGATACACTTACGAGGCTTTTTTATCAAGATATGTAACAAACATCACCTCATAGCTGAGCTGATGCTCAGCTTCAACTTTCTCTGCTTATAGTACAAATGTACAGGCAGTACCTATAAAAAAATCCATTATTTTGTTTTAAAGTATGCTGACAAATTATGTTCCTCCCTCTTTTCATTCATGACCCCAGCACTGCAACCTAATTTGCCAGCATTCACATAGGGAAATTTGCACACATCTAGGGCTTGCTCACATGTATCAGCTCAGAGAAGTACATGGTTCCAACTAATAGTCCCAAATAGGAGACAATCACAAAGTAAAAACAACCAGGTCCTTTAAAATGACAGTTACAATTTTTTGCAAGATTGTCTCACATTTTTCTGTTCCATTGAATAGCATCACAACTCTCTCAGTGACTCCACGGAGGGTTCATGGAGCGATGTGCACAGCATGAGTGGTGAGAGCAAGATATCCAGCCTTGTGGGCCAGCAGATCTGAACCAACTAGGAAGGAAAAGTAAGACTGTAACAGATTGCTTCCTCCTTGTAATGAATGGAGGACCAAAGCACAAACTGTAATTGAGAGCTAGCTCCCTGCCTGATGTGATCTGGGGGTGGACAACTATAGGCTGCCACTCAGTCAGTTTAAGGCAAGTTGTCATGCTCCAATTTAATCCTAAAGAACAATCAAATAAAGGCTTTCAGAGCCTTTCTTTGCCTTTTTAAGCAATATTTGCAAAACCATATTGTGGATATAGTCTAAACATTCCCGTCCATTGAGACAGCAGTATCCTATTGATAGTAGCTTAAATCAGTTCTTTTTTGTCTGCCTGCATGAAAATTTAGATTTTGAAATGTGTAAAAGAGCTAAACAGAAGGCATTGGAAGACAGAACGGATGTTAACTCATTTTGAATACCTGATTGTTTCACAATCCATTGGCTTTTCATCGTCTTACATTTCCTTATACCAAGACTGTAGAGTGCAGAGAAAAAGGGAAGATCAGAGCAGACAGATCATTTTGCTGCTAGCAACAGCCTACCTGGGGACTTTTAAGTGCAGTGGATTAAGAAAATGCTTAGTTACTATCATGATTCAGAACCCAGTTAAGTCTGTAAAAGCCCTAAGAAGCATTTATGGCAAACACATTTTTGTTATTGTTATTGTTTCTGTTTCTCAAGGAAAACTCAGGTCAGGTTTCTTGTTTTCACAAGAGTCAGATCTTTTCATCTATTTCTCCGAGCCCTTTGACTGAAAGAGATGGAAGTAAGTAAGTTCCTTAGGTCTCAAAAGCATTAAGTCTCCAATTTTGCATCAGGAGCTTTTACTGCAGACCTCTTTTTAGTCACATTATTTTTAGCGAGTTTCCACGGAGGAATGGGAGTTCAGGCTCTCAGCTGGCCCTTACGCTACACCAGCTTAGGCCAGTGAAAAGCTAACACAAGCTCAAGTCAGTCAATGCTGGCAAAGGGAAGACTCAGCTGAGGGTTACAAGATCCATCCTGCATGATGGGGGTTTCAAACAAAGAAGGCTGAAGCAGAATCAGGGTGTCTGTTTGGCAGCAGGAACAAGCTGGGACAGAAGGCAGGACAGAGGGATACATATCCAGGAGTCAGGATCAAGAAGCAAAGCTGGAGCAGATAGAAACAGGTGTTGGGTCTCAAGAACACAGACCAGAGCTACGCCCAAGTGCCTGATGGGGAAACCTGGCTGATGTGAAAATCATCAGCCAAGCTTTCAAACCAGTATCTAAATCCCTGGGGGACAGACTGTGGCCAGGCCACTTGATTGCTGTTTGGACTGACAGTGATTAGGTGCCCAAGTATCCAAGTGAGGTTCGGAAGGGGTTTGGTGTATGCTAGAACTGCTCAAGGCAGGAGGCGGCACAACAGGACTTGACAGCAGTACCGTTTGTCAGTCAGCCAAGTTCTTGGTATGTGCTCATGTATGCAAAGAAATATGCATAATAGCTCACAGGAAAACAGACACCTTTCATTTTGGGTTTGAAGGACAGAGCATAAAGGTTTCAAATAAGCTAGCAAAGCCTATTCAGTAGGAGGGGATTAGGAGATAAATGTGGAGTCTTTTTCCTGAGATACATGGATTTACAAAAAAGTCTGGAAGTTTAAAACCAAAAATCTGAATTTGTCTACCATCAACACTGTAAACCCTTTGAAGTTTTGCAGAACGTTAGAAAGAATACACTCAATATGAGGAATATTTTAAAACTACGTCCCCCTCCAAAAACTCAAGGTAACTTTTCTTCTCTAATACTCAGTATATATTAATCAGATTATATCTACTCTCTGTATCAGAACAGAATTTACTCCTCTTTACCTTTGTGTGTGATCTGAAAGCCAGGAGAAGCACAGGGTAAATCCAAGGATCTGCATTAAAAAAATAAAAACAAACAGAAATTTTATCTTTTCTGTATCTCTACAAGCTTACATTGTAAGCTAGAGTCTCATACTGTGTAAAATATCACTTCGAAATATGTTTTTAAACACTTAAAAATCAAAATTAACCATTTGAATAAACACTAGCTTTTGAGTTGGGGACTTTTTAATGCTAGAGTCTTTACTTTCTAAATTAGCTGCTCTTATTAGATGTGCTTAAAGTCATTACAATCTAAAAACTGCTTTGTGATAATAGGAAATAAATTGATGGCTTCATTCTAGTTCTTCACAGAATGACTTTCTATCATTGTGACTGTAATTAGCTGCCACTCATGTTGGTATTGTGGGTATGGAAGTCAAAGAATGAAAGCTAACAAATATTTTCTATGGTAGCACTGCAAAACACAAATTTTTCCATACTGGTAGAGAAGACTGGGCAAGTGGCATTCCCTAGAGATGTGTGGTAGCTGCTATGTGATTAATAGGTGCCAGTGAGACAAGGAGAATGACTTCTGAGAAGCTTCATTCTCTTTTGGATGGGTGGGAGCAGGCTGGTCTGGCTTTTGCTTCTTCATAGTCATGCTCATCTGTTCATGGGCTGCCCTGTGGGGTAATTCCGTCAATTCCAGCTGTTTCATTTATTTACCATTAAAGCAATGTGGGATGTAGCTGTCATGGTGGACGATTTTCAGAAATAAAAAAGTATAATCTATTTGAAAAATCAATTACTGAAAACTACTCACTGTTCATGAGACATAAATAAGTTTAATGTGTTTTAGCCTAGCTGCTTAACTATGGTTAATTTTGCATAATGCTGGACGCTTAAAACACACTCATCCCAGGGAACAAGTTTGCTCCCATGGCCATTTCTAGAACTTTTGTGAAATAACTAAGAGCCACAGGAGCCTCCATGGGATACGCACAGCCCAGTTTCAGCTCTGGCTTGGAAATAAGGCTGTCAAGAATTGCCACAGTCAACAGTAACACAAAGTGCTTTTAAAACATGAGCACTTTTTTCCACACCTGCTGTGCAACAGTGGTCATAAGGTTCCCAATTTTATCAAAAGAAATGTGGAGGATACATGGAAAGAACCAGCCAAAGTTCACTCATGCAGCTAAATCATTTTCTGTGAGCAGCTATATCATCGTGCTCATGCAAAGGAAATATAATTACCCTGCCAAACAGATAAAATGGTAAATCTCTAAAACTACACACTTAGATCTCCATATTCTCCTACCAATTTTTTAATCTCAAATTGAAATTGAAAATGTTCCACTAAGAATGTTCCGTAAAGTGCTAGAACTCAGATTACAAAGGGCAGTTATTGTCAACAGTTTTGAGGCATTATTAGAAAGCTGTTTGAAATGATAATAAGGATGTTTGAGAAATCTTTAACATTATCGAAAGCATAAAGCAACTTTTGGGAAGATTCAATTCACAAAATACCAGCCAAGATTGCAAATAAATATCCATAATGGGTTAGAGTGTGCTCCATTACTCATGTTGGTGGGTGGCCATACATACACATAGTCTCATCAGAGCACATGGGCTGCAGACGTGAGTAAATACTTACCAAAACAGTTCACAGCTGTGCAGCCCAAGTCTATGCAGATTTACAAGAGGTACAAGAGATGGTGCTACTACAAGGGAGAAATGTGCCACAGAATGTTTATGCCTCACTGATTGGAACAGAACAAAGGTAAAAGCTGATTTTTGGTAGCAGAACTGGGTCAGATCTTCAGCTGCTATAAATGATCACTACCTTGTGTAGGTCAAGGCAACCAAAGATCTTGTTCTTTTTGTAGATATGGTAGGTTATTGCATAACTGATGATTTTAAAAGTCAGAGTAGGTACTCTAAAAATTATGTAAGTGCATTTTGAGGTTTTTGTGTTTTGTTTTGTTTCTTTTTTAAAATTTACATTTCAGTACTGTTTTAGTTTAGGTATAGGGACTGACCAGGGATCACAGGATGT
The DNA here is from genome assembly GCF_028500815.1 of Rissa tridactyla. Lineage (NCBI taxonomy): Eukaryota > Metazoa > Chordata > Aves > Charadriiformes > Laridae > Rissa > Rissa tridactyla. The sequence goes on from NC_071470.1 coordinate 74,405,431, forward strand.
AAATATGAGTTTGACCACTAAAATCAATTAAAAAGTTGTTTAGACTAGTGAGATTACACATATAGGGAGGAAGGTTTAGTTCTTCTTACTATAAGAACTAAAGTCTTTAAAAGTATGTCATTGGAAAGATAGCTCATCCTGCATTTTTCAGTGAGATCTTGGGAATACTCTATACATTGAAGAGGCAATGCTGAACTCCACAAAAATAAATGTAAACAAGCCATCAAACAGAACGTTTTATTCCTAGATTTTGTAGAACTTCATAATTTCTCAAAGGATTTTCAGTAAGCAATTAACAGTAAATATAACATATAACCAGTAAAAAGGCTGAGTCAACTTCTTACTTGGCTTTGAGAGGAAAAACAATTAATAGTCAAGTCAATTATCACAGGTCTTACCTGAGAGATGAGAAGTTCTCCTTTTTCTCATCCTCCAAAGCTCTACTCACAGTGTCAATCCTGGACAACAACCCAATCATACTTATTCTCTCTATGAAAAAGACAAGTGATATAACAAAGATTTAAAATATATTTATTTCTACACGTATACACACAGCCAGCTCAAGAGAGACACCAAGTCATCATGTTTTTCTAGAAGAGTATGAGAAATTTCTCAGGAAAACTACAAACATATGCACATACTGCAAACAGACAACTTCTCCAATGTCACTCTGCAATTAATTTTGGACTCCAAACCCTTATGCAAGTGGACCACACACTCCACATAGCTCTGTTTTATATTCACAGGCACGGAGAAAACTAAACCACTTTTAAGCATTAAAAATTGCTTTAGAAAAGATCTTATGAGGAATGTTCACACACAGCAATTGTTTCAAAAGTACCAAAGATAGTAAAAGCATTCAATAGCCTTCAAACATTATAAATACTGTTTCTTTCCCTGTGCTTTCTACAGAAGCTTTCCTTAAACAATAAAAATATCCCCTCTGTATTTATTTTACATTTACTTCCCTAAATTCACATATTCTAATTTTTTTAAAATGTTTTACATTTTGTACTGTGTTCACACACAAAGATGAATTTGGAAGCTTTATGTTTCTTTTAGTACCCATGTAATCATACAACGGTACACTATGGGCAAGGTAGAACTGAAGACGCTCATCCCCCCAGGCCCCACCAGGCCAGTTCAACACAGTTCAACACACTCATTATTTAAGTCTCTCTCTTGCAAATGCTCATACTTTTCAGAAAGAAAGAAAACACTGGGAAGAAAACAAATGAAGTCACTTAATTTCAGTAGAACAAAGCAGAATACAAGTGTGAACTGTCATTTGAAAGTAAAGAATATAGGGTGATTCAGAAATCTGTCAATTCTAACTCATCCTGTGAACTCTCTCACCTCGCTGCAGCAGATGCAATGTAGCACATGCAACTTTCACCCAGAAACAGCTCATTCCCATTAACCTGGCAATATGCCCATATAGTTTTACCACACTCAAGTATCAGACAGGAAAAAAAATACCACAAAAGCATGTATCTCTAGTAGATAGAGTGTCAAACCCAGAGTAGCAGTGCTGATGTCTTGATTTGTGCCTGCTTAGGAATATAAAGTTCCCCCTGATTTATATTGTACTTTATACTATATCGCTTTGAAATCACAGATCATCCCTCTTTTGCATTTAAAATGCATACAGGTTGATTTAACACAGGTAAAAGTTTTTTGTTTCAGTGCCATAAATAAATTCACATACTCCACAGAAGGAGCTAGGCAGGCTGCGTTATTTTTGGTCTTCTCTATTTTGGATATTTCCTCAGTTTTATGTTCAATACATTTATGCGTTTTTCCAAACTCTGTTTTAAACAGAATGACCCTAAACCCATTCTCCTCTGAGTTGTACAACTTTCAGTCCCTTTGTTCTTATGATTATTAACTTGTCATTAGCTCCTCAATCAACAGAGAGAATCTCCCTTGGAGAATACGAACTTCAAATGTAGAAACCAAGCAGAAAAATTCTCTCTTTGGCATAAACCTTTCAAGAGTTCTTTATGTATCATCAAGTGCACGGAAAAGCTTTACAGGACAACTGTAACTCCCCCAGCATGCCGTACGCTACTGTTCCGAATGCCAGGTACACATCTTATATGAGAAGACTTAATATTAGCATTAATCCCATGGTTTTTCCATCTGATATTGTCTTTCCTCTTTGCATGCAAATTTGCAACATCTCTCACATTTTGGCACTTTCATTTCATACTTCTCAGTTTTATTAGCACTTTGAGCTTTGAAAGATAGCTCATTTATTTGCTATATCTAGATGCCACAAAACTTTGAATACATTATATAAGGATGTAGGGCAAGATAGTGATGGAGTACAGTCAGACACAGATAATTATCCTGAAGGCATTCCAGAAATCGATCTAGTACAATTGCCCTTTGTCCGGAGTAGCAAAACCAGGACTCCTGTCAGACTGCAGGTTCATTTTCGACAATTTGCACATTGTATTATTTGTTCAAAGATCAGCCATTCTGATATTAATACACAAGATAGATCGTCAGGTGGTCACAAAAGTTCCATCAAGCGTCTGTGTAATTGTTCTTTTAAGATTTTTCTCTTACATAACCTCTATACAAATACACATTTGCGTAAGTACAAGCAAGAATGGTTGCAGGCTTGCACTGCTAGATTCCTTTTCAGGCATTTCCTAAAGGAGGGGTGATTTAGGTCACAACTGTTCCCCGAGATCTGCTCTCTCATCTTCTCTCTCTCTATCTTTAAGCCAGCCTTTTCTTCTCCTCTGTCTCCTCTCCCCCTCTGTGCCTCTTCTCCCCTCAGCCATCCATCGTGGTAGATAGCAAGCTGAAATAAATGGGCCTGCAAGAAGATCCAGAGGTGTTCGAATCCAGAAGCATTATTGCCTCTAAATGAAGGTCGAAAGAGAAAGGACGTGTTTGGTCATGACTTGGGGCAGGGGGGGAACGTGTCTCAGTTACCTTTGAATGTACACGGCAAGTTCTAAACAAACTTATGCGGTTCTGACAAAAGTAGGTCTGTTTCTGCAGCATTGATGCTGTTCTGCTCAAGGAAATATTCGATAATGGTAATTCTCCTACTTCTTGCAATGTGCAGGGACCTTACTCTTTAAAAGTACAACCATTTAACAGCCCGAAACATTGGCCAAGACTAACGCTAAGGCAGAGCATGAAGTCATAAACATGCACAGATGTTACTATTTGAAAACATTAAAGAGGTACTGAAGTTCCTGAGCACATCCCAAGTTGTGTTGATTTCAGCAGTAATGAGTCATAAGGGAAGAAGACACTACTAAAATTACATGCCCGGGACACTTTTCTTTGCCACTCACATTTAGAAAAAAAAAACAGCAGTGTCTTCAGAAAAACTTAATGGGAAGGCAAGTACTCTGAAAGACTGTCGTTACCAAAGGCTAAAATGCATAAATCAATTTATGTGATTAAACAAATACGATGTTAATGCATTACACATTTTTGATGATATCATGGAAGGCTCAGGAGATCAAATTTCACAAGTATCTAAAAAAGGTTAGTGCTGAAGGTTACAGGAAGTTATGAAACTGATTGTTTGAGAGAAATGCCTATTTAATGGAATTTGGGCAGTTTTATAAACATAGCAAAGGAGTGGGACTACTCACACATTTTATGCCAGTCCTGCTCTGATTAATAATTGCATTGAATCTACTGAAATATTCAGCTAGGTGAGTGAACACAGTCAGGAGGTCTTATTTTTTTTAGAAGTCCCTGAACATTTTCAGAGTTCACTTTAGTATGCTGTCCTTTCTGTAGCTATCTTACCCTTCTGTTCCAGAAGAAAGGGCTCCCAAATTAAGAAAATATTAAAACAGATGCAACCCAATAACTCTGCTCACTTTGGCAAGTATAATTCAAGGTTTCAGAAAGCTTTCTTTAGGGGAGTAAGTAAAATCTCTGAGAGCCATCTTGGCTCATTATCTCCTAGAGAACTGGCATTTTAACTGAGGCAGAGAAGAGCTAGTATTGTCAATTTTGCACTTTTACCAGTACAAGGATAAAGACACACAGAAAAAGCGATAATTTAAGCTATCTCTGCATTATTAACTCAAGGAATGAGGTATCAAAACTGGAAGAAAAGTGTGAGTTTATCATAATAGAAATTTCAGAATTTTTTTCCCCTTTTTTGTTGTTGTTCAGAGAGCCTTTTCTTCACTTTTCTATGTTGTTTATGGATTCTCTTTGTAGAAACAACTTTGCCCTAGACACTTTCTCTCCAGAAACACTCTCATTTTCTCTTGTGCCCGAAGAGAACTACTTAACTGCGCATACTTCAATAAGATAGCAGGTATCAGTCAACATCTCCTTGCTGGGCCCAAACTTAGCTAATGAAATGAACCAGTGCAACTTCCGTGTCACCTTTTGCAGTGTAGTCACTTACACCTACATATCACAGCATCAGTCTCCTCTACTTATTCCCATTTGCTGTGGTTTGACTCTAGATATTTAGATATCTAAATTTAGATAAATACAGTTAGTTTTAGTTACCTATCTAAATATATGGATGGATACTTGTGGAGAAGCTGATTTGATTCAGAGTATTCAAAATGAAGTGCAATCCACCAAAGATAGGTACGCTCTTTTTTGATGGAAAAAAAAAAAAAAGTAACAAATCTAAATGTAAAAGTGGATCTTTGGGGTTTCAGAATTGCCAGATAGACTTTCTCAACATTCTTATTAAATTGCAAAGATCTTTTTTTTTCCCCTGTCAGAACTTGCCAAATTTCATAGTGCTGTGGGACTTGGGCCACCTGTACAGAATACAAATAAAAGTCTACAGGTTAAAGACAACAGGAAACTGGATTTGGCTTGTATCTTCCAATATTTAGTGGTTTCATTCCTTTATCTCTAAATAAATATTTAACAAGGCCAGAGGAGTAAAGCTTGAAGGCATTTCCCCGAAAATGCAGTTTTCTCAATATTGTAGGGCTTGAACATTTAGAATCATAGACTTGTTTAGGTTGGAAAGGACCTCTGAGATCATAAAGTCCAACTGTTTACCTAGCACTGCCAATTCCACCACTAAACCATGTCCCCAAGCACCACATCTACACATCTTTTAGATACCTCCAGGGGTGGCAACTCAACCGCTTCCCTGGGCAGCCTGTTCCAATGCATGATAACCCTTTGGGTGAAAAAAATTTTCCTAATATCCGATCTAATGCACCCCATCCCCACACCCTGTCACAATTTGAGGCCATTTCTTCTTGACCCATCACTTGTTACTTGGGAGAATTTGCTTTTCAGAAAAGGAAAAATCAGAGTCACAGATATTTCCTTTCAGAGGTATGCATCCAGCAGCCCTATGTAACCCTTTATGAGTTTTTTTTTACCTCAGGTAGAACTAGCGAAAGTTGTTAAAAATATCAGCTGGCCAGGTCTAAAAACACTGGAAGTATTTCTGTGATGTCTATTATTACAGTAGTTTTCTTTTGTAGCAGATAGCAGGGGAACACACAAAGCCAGGACATTTACGTTTAAGAGAGTATTAAATTCCAATCCTCAAAGCAAAATCAACACAGAGATGTGTAGAGAGTAAGTTGCCTTCTGACACACAGAGTTCAGGGTCTTCAGTGAAAAAAATTCTTTAACTTCACAAAAAGTGAAGTTCCCTTCCACATCATGGAATAAATAAATTGAGTCCAAACCAGGACCAACCACATGGCATCACATGAATGCCACAGAACAGTCACATGATTCACATAACATCTTCCTTCGTTTTCTTCCACATCAGAGTGACTCAGAGAGTCATTGTGAGAAAAAAAAAAAAAAGGGTCATATTCAATACAAAAAAATGTTGGCTGAAAAGATACTGTTTGGATAGAAACCGGAACTTTTAACAAATTAATATTTTATATACAAATTACCTGCTCTCGGCAGAAGTTGTTACTTGTGAAAAACAGGAAACAAACAAACAAAATAAACCTTTCCAAGATTGCGCTCTGTTCAAGATTTTTTTCACTGTGCAGTTTTGCTAGTGTTTGTTATTCATAAACCAAGCTACATTATGCTTACAGACCAAGAAAATTATAATGTAGCTCATCAGCTGCATAAATCTATTAATGGACATGGCAAAGTACCAAACGTGGCCTCATGACAAAAAAGGCAGCAGTGGGCAGACAGTGAAGTGCTGAATTTCCTCCTGTTTAAAAAACTACACATGAAAGGAAAACTCACCTTCTTGCTCCAGAGCGTACTATGGCAATAGGTAGATGTAAGTCTTATAACTTTGGACAGCCTTCTCAGGGAATGTAGGGCTGAACATTACAGAAAGTGGTCTTTCAGGTAACCTGTACAACCTTTTTTCTAACCAAAAATCTTGCGAAAAATTCCTTTCTAGTTTACCTTTCCAAAAGCTTTGGTGTCATAAGAGTTGGCATTATTTTCCAAAAGAGAAGGAGCACTCACAGGAGTCTGAGTTGAGCCCCAACTGCAATAAGGTACAGAAACTTGCTGGGAAGATACGGACCCATTGCATTTCTGTTGATATAGTGAATATATATGTTAAGCTGATGATAGTTTTTAATTATTTATTTTGCATTGAATTACCTCCAAGCCCCTGGCCTCAAATAAGAAAACAGTAAAATAAATATTTGGTTACCTCAGAAATGCCACAAGTCCAGCAGTGGCTTTTCCCTTCATTTCCCTTATGAAATGAAGCTGCATTATCTGACTTTTTATTCTTTATTTTCATTTAAGATAAATCGTTGATTTTGTTGAATGACAATCATTAGCTTTTTCTTAAATAAAAAAGTACGAAAGAGGAAAATGAATAAATTGAGATGTGTTTTTCAGATCTTTTAGATCAGAAACACCACAAGTTTCTTCTGACTGCAAAACTTTTATATGTAGGCTAAGTGCCCAAACATGAAAATCTTTGGCAAGAACCCATCCATCCTTGACCCAGAACTCTGAGATCAGATTTTACACCTATTTAACAGCTGGTCACTTAGCATTGGCCTATTTTATGCAAATAGTCTTCCATTTAAATAACAGTCATTTCCATTTATTAGAGTAATTCAATTTCCTAAGGACAGCCTAATAATACAGCTGCCCCATTATGCCATGGATAAATGTATTCAAATACTTGTAATTATATTTTAAATATGTTACTGCAATTTAGTATTCTATCACACCCACAGCATGGTTGGTAGCTCACAGATACAAAGAACAGAGATCCCTGTTTTATCTAGAGAACATACAGTGTAGGTCCCTGTTCTAACAAGGATCCCTACATTGGTGCATTTTATAATGCTCATGTAGGTAAAATTACTAGAGCTGTAATGAAGAAAACTTTAGTTGACGATCTCTTTCCACATATATCTATAGGTAGTTCAGCAGAGGTGAATTACTGTAGTAATTACACAGTATTTTAGAGAGTCCTTCCATCTAAATTCTGAGCCTGTTTTTGCCATAGGTTGTGACACCACAAAAGAGAGGTGCATTCACAAGGATTCACAAGGCCTGAACTACTCTTATCAGTAGGTGAAAATATCCTAAGAGGTCTTTTATAACTAAGCCAGTTCCTATTGGAACAGTAGGAAGGGGCTGTAGAGAGAACCAGTATGTGCTGGAACAGACAGTGCAGACCAGACTTGAGAAGGGTAGCAGCTGAGCAGAAAAAAAACAAAGGGAGGGAGGTTTTGTAAAACAGAATCAAAAAGAAATGGGTAATGTGTATCAGTGCATTCAGTGTTGATTTTCTAGCTTCGGTTACGCACGCAAGTTCCTGCTTTCCAATCAAATGACAGCAAAATGGTCCCTTTTCTCTCACTCCCCTAAAAATAAAGTGTCCTTGACAAAACGGGCCCAACATCCCATCCATCCATGTTAAGTTCTCCCCACTGTACTTTCTGAGATAGCCCTGCAACAACTCCCTTGGCCCCTGTCAATCCAGCAGATAACATATATGCTCCTGCCATGGCCACACCACCTCACAAACAAGTACCCCAAGCACAATCCTGGGGAAGGACACCCTCACAGCATGGCTTCCTGGCCAAGCCCTGGGTGCAACCCATCCCTGTGTCCCTGCCTGGTGATGGCAGCCCTGGGCTGTCCCCTCCTCTCACTGGGGTGGAAGGATGGGACCTGCTGGTGGTCCCACAGCGAGCTCCTGGTTCCTTTCCTTTGGCAGCTGCTGGCCTGTGCTGCAACCCAACAAAAGCCATTTTTGTGCTTCTGTGTATGGTGGCACACGCTTCTCCAAGCTGCTACAAGCAAGTTGACCACATTTTTCCATGGCACAAATACAGTAGGCTAATGTGCTCAAACTATGCCTGGACTGCCCCTCTCCATCTGAATGTATGTTAATTATTCAATAGTCATGAGTGACAGAAGGTAACGTAAGCAGGGGAGGTAACTTCTAACCAGTTCTATGACAAGTTGTATCATCTGAGACCTTACTCAAGAGGTTTATCCTTAATCTGAATTTGCTGTAGGCTCCTTGAAGTTTGTCACTTCCTCCCCCACCAACCCTCTGTAACACCAACCTTGGTAATTTAGAGGTGCTGGGTAATATTTACACTTTAAGAGCTTGTTGGCTTAATGATGCCTGTTTGGATTCTAAATCAAGAGAATCATGTGATTTTCAAGTATTTTAATAAAAATCACCATAACAATGCACTGTTTGGAGAAGGCAGCCAAAAGTTATTTGGCTGTATGTGCTAAAGACAGCAAGTAGTAATATTTTAAATATTTTACAATGATGATGGGGTTTGTTCTTCACAAGTCAAGAGAATCTTTTTAAAAAACTATTACCTGCATCCTGGGCTAGTCACTTTCCAAACTTGCGTACAGATGCAATCACAAATTCAAAGCACTTACAATCAACGACAAGCAACATTAAATGAGAGGAAAAAGGAAGAAAATACAGCTATCCTCAACTGCCTTTTCCCTGAACATTATGAATTAATTATTTTCATGAGACATTTAATTTGACACCAGCTTTAGAAGGGATGCGCAAAAGGGAGCAGTTTCCTATATAGCTTGTCTCAAGAAGGATATGATCTTCTCAGGCACAGGAAAGGCACAAATATAGCACTCATCAAATTTGTTTTCATTACAGAGGCTCAGTGAGTGCTGATGATGTAGGAGAGGTAAAGGTACATAGGACAAAACTAAAGCTGTGGAAGAAACTCAAAGATAATCATAGAATCATAGGGTTGGAAGGGACCTCTGGAGATCACCTAGTCCAACCCCCCTGCCAGAGCAGGGTCACCTTAGAGCAGGTTACACAGGAACGCATCCAGGCAAGTTTTGAATGTCTCCAGAGATGGAGACGCCACCACATCTCTGGGCAGCCTGTGCCAGGGCTCTGCCACCCTCAAGGTAAAGAAGTTCCTCCTCATGTTTAGGTGGAACTTCCTATGCTCAAGTTTGTGACCGTAACCTCTTGTTCTGTCACTGGGCACCACTGAAAAGAGCCTGGCCCCATCCTCCTGACACCCACCCTTTAAGTATTTGTAAGTGTTGATAAGGTCCCCCCTCAGCCGTCTTTTTTCCAGACTGAAGAGACCCAAATCCCTCAGCCTTTCTTCGTAAGAAAGGTGTTCCAGTCCCCCAATCATCTTGGTAGCCCTTTGCTGCACCCTCTCCAGCAGTTCCCTGTCCTTCTTGAACGGGGAGCCCAGAACTGGACACAGTACTCCAGGTGCGGCCTCACCAAGGCAGAGTAGAGAGGGAGGATGACCTCCCTCGACCTGCTGGCCACACTCTTCTTGATGCACCCCAGGATGCCATTGGCCTTCTTGGCCACAAGGAATAGAAACAATGTAATTTAGCAAGAAGGAAGGAGACAGTAAAAGGATTGAAAGGGTATGATGGGCAATATAGATGATCTGGAGAGTTACACAGTCTGGGGATAGCAAAGCTGGAGACCGGAGGACTAACAGCTAAGAACCAAGATTGGTAGTTGCAGGAGATGGGTCAGAAATAAGTCACCAGTATAAAAACGGTAGTGGACGCAGTGCAGAGGGAAATCCCTGGTGGACAGAGAGAAAGCCCCTGGTACACTCACAGTATGAAAAACAAGAAACTGAAAGAGATGGTATAGAATTAAGCAGAAAGATGGGCAGAAAATTAGAGGAATGTTTCACCAAACCCTGCAAAAGATACTATTTTCAAAGGAAAGATTGAACTGAAAATGTCAGTGCCATAAACAAAATAAGTGAGAGAAAAGAGTGGAAGACATTCCAAGCAGTTCCAAGATTTGGCTCGCTGAGAGGACTTTCAGGAAAGTGTTGAGACAGAAAGCTGACTAGAAGTGGCTCGAGATGTAGTTACAGAAATGAAGTAAATACTTCTGTTTGCAGAGCCAGTTAATTTAGATTTCTAAAGAGAGGGAGCAGTGGAAATTACTGAAGGGAGACTTGCCTTCTTGTTACAGCTTGAGGTATTCTGTATAGACAGATAATTATGTGGCCCACGGCATCTATAAACTGCTTAATCAGATGACCTGCTGACCACAAATCAAGCCTGCTGACCACAAATCCAGGTGAACGCTGATATTGATACAAAACACGCAGCTCTGTGCAGTGGGAGGGAAAAAGGACTACAGCAGCTCCAACTTAGATCAGCTTACTCTGTTTTGGAGCTCCTTCAATGGGAACAGACCAACAAGAAGACAGAGGTGCCACCATCCCCATAACCAAAACACCTCACACCATTTGCTAGCTTCAGATTTCATTCTTCGTGGTCCAGCAGGGACATCATAATGCAGTAATCTTCTGCAAGTTTAGAATGAACTGCTGTGTTAAAATTTAAATAACATTTTGGAGACTATATCCTACTATTAGAAAAAAGGATTGTGAAATGTGGCTATCTTATCTTCCCCAAAAGTTTAATTGATTTTATGGAAATGGAGGATTGTACCTTGAGCGCTCTGGCTGCAAGCTTTAGAGTTTTTCTTGAGAGAAGAAAATTGGTTAATATACTGTACTTAGATGACTGTAAAGCACCTGGCTTATTTCCACATTCTGAGCTTCCACATTCTTGCAGACTTCTTGGAGCGAGGGGTAGACAGTTTTAAATACAATAACTTAAATGGTATTTAAATGATTGAAGCTTATTTTTAAAATTATTAATTAGCTATTATCTAGAGCTGCTATAAATATATTCTACATTCCTCTTCAGCTACAAAGGAGGAACGGACTGTGTAATGACAGTATTTCTAATATCGGATAGCCAGTATCTAAGTCTTAAGTCCTAAGTATCGTTTTCAATGATCTGGAAGAAAATACAAAGCGATTACTGGTAAAACTTGAAGAGCATGCAAAAATTGTTGGAGTGGCAAGTAATAAGGCAAATGTTCTATAGAATGACCTGTCTCGATTGGTTAGGTGGCTTCATTTGAACAAGATAAATTTTAATAAGGACAAATGCAAAGTCATAAATCTAGGCACAGGGAATGCAGGTCACATTTATAGGATGAGACACTGAAAAAAGTGATTCTGAAACTATAGGTGGGGAAGAAACTGTATGTGAACTCCCAGTGCAAAGCTGTTGCTAAATGAACTGATCTGATCCTTGGAAAAGTAAAGGAATATTGAAAAGACATGGATGCTTTTCATTATTTCCAAATTCAAAACATGATGTCACCAATGCTGGAACACTATGCTCAATCTGGCATTTTCATTTTTAAAAATATATTAAAAAATGGAAAATATTCAAAAGTCAATTAAAGCATTTTTTGACAACTGAAAAATCTGCCATAAGGCCAGAGAAGGTCAATAGGCTATATACTTAGTTTAATTAAGAGAATACTAGAAAATTATTTGCTCGTGTTGGGCAAAGCTAGAGTAAACCATCAGAAAGTGTGAAAGGCAATAAGCTTAAATTCTCATCTGTTTAGAGGAACACGTATATGTTATGTATACAGAATTCATACAGATAGATGGCAAACAAACTATTTAGCAGCTTTTAGTTATGTACCTTCAGAAGGTGTTCTCCCTTGCTTTCTGTTAATACTGCTCAATATAAAGGGTATCATTGCTCTTAAAATGAGAGACTGGCAAGTGTTAATTTCCAGGAAATCAAGAAAACAGACAATACCAGAGTTAAGGAAGAGATGTTGCCTTATCACCATTCATGTTCAGACCAGGCAGAAAAGGAACAATTTTGGTCACCAGCTGAAAACACTATGAGGAACGTATTTTCTTTCACCATTTCTTCCAAAAGATGGGACAAAGGAATCTGGATTAGCCAAATTCAGACCTGAAAAGATGATGAAACAGTATATGGAGACATTAAATGGGGTTCAGATGTTGGGGGGGCTGTTCGGAGTTTTTGTTTGTTTTTCAAACAACCATTGCATTGGAAATAAAGAAAAATCCTGAGAAAGCTGATAGGATGATCTCTTTAGAACCACCTCACCAAATACAGATAATATCTCTCAAGAAATCAATAAAAATCGAATTTCTTGCTTGCTAGCAAACCAGGAACACTTACGGTGTTACTCCCACAAACAAAGGTTGAGTAAACCTTGTGTCAACTATCATCTTCTCATTTCCCTATTTACAGTGAGGGCAAAAAGAATCTTCTGTAATAACAGAAGAAGGTTTGTGCAACAAATCACGGTCTACATGTGCCTACATGGAAAGATTTCAAATAGAAGCTGCCTTTTTAATCAGACAGAGAGGTGTAGCAAAACCCAATATGTAGAATTAAAATGAAGCGGACTTGTTTACACTGTAGGTACCTGTTGCAAGATAAAACTCACCGAGATGTGTTAGATTTTCCATAATCTGAAATCTTTAAGTCAAGATTGGATGTTAATTTAAAAGATATATTTCAAAAGTTATGGCATCATGCAAGAACTCCTCAGTCATGTTGTGCAGGAAGCCAGTCTAGATTATTTTTCCAGCTTTGAATTCATTGAAACTATGAAGAATAGAAGGATTCCTAAATCCCACTGCAACAGAAAAAATAAACTGCACCAGAGAGAAATGGCAGCTATACAGACCGACTGTATACTAAATGAATCCTCATCTGCTGGAGAGGGGTAGGTGACCCAGCATTTTCTAGCTTTCTTGAAAATATATTTTTAAGAGGAATGGGGGGGAAAGAAGACTCAGAAGGGTAACAGGGGCATCAGAAATTAAAATGAACATCCATATGTTTTCATACTTCTTCAGACTGCATCTAGTAATTCCAAGGACACTCATAATTAAGCAAGCATATAGCACTTCATTTTCAAAGTACTGTACACACATTGACTAATCACCTATAAAAATTTTTAATTTGTTAGGTTTTCAGCAGCAGCTTCATTTTTAGAGGTTTAAATAATGTTTATTAAAAGCCTGAAGTATTCAGTGTGATGTTTCCAAATAACCTTTTTGTATCTTTATAAGATTACCTCTTATAGAGAACAGTATGAAACACTAAACTGATGTATTTGAGATTATGCTGATGTTATTTTGTCAAATACATGTTATTGTTTATTGCAATAAATAAGAGTAGCAATTAGATAATTTCTGCAGGGAAAGAAATAATATACAGAGAAAAAAATCAAATCTATAATTACGTAAAAAATAAAATGTAAGTTTTATTTTTTCATCACAGCAGGTTCCATGATAAATAGCCAATAGGAGGCAATTGGAGGGAATCTAAAGAGCTGAGAGAAAAAATTATCAAGTTATTTAGATGTATGACACGACCATTTTCTTCCCAAATATGGACTACCATATTTGAAAATAAGGCTTTGATCAACATCCCTGTCCCTGAATTTAAAGCTTCATGGCTTATTTTTGTCAAAAATCATCTTACAATTACAGCAAAGGTGAAAATAATTTTTCAATATGTGAAGGGGAATGCAGAAAAAAGTTCATCTTCAACCTTCACATTGTGGCAATTCCAGCCAAAACCAACATTACTTCACATGACTGTAAATTCTGCAGAGACTTTACCTTTCTCTTTTCCTAAAGATGTCCTGAAATATGACCTTTTCCCTTATCCTCCTCTCTGAACAAAAAAAAGTAATCCTATTTTCTTAAGACATCAATTTTTACCTCTTTCGTGATGATTTATAAGGTTGCAGTTTTCCTTTTATTCTGTCAAACAGACTTCTGTATTCTCATTGCAGCTGACCTCTGAATGCACCATAGGAAGCAGAAAAGTTTGATACCATCACTGCAGGATAACTTCTTGTTATTGAAACAATGACTAGTCGAGCAGCAGGAGACTCTGTGAGAAATCTCTTAATTCTAATCATTGAAAAGACGACTTCTTCATCAAAATGACCCTGGAGTTCCTGATTCTTGAAAATGGCAATGTTGAAGTAGCAGTTTAGTCAAAGGAGGATTTTACTGCGAGCAAATGCAGTAACAAGGGCCTTATTTTTCTGGGATGTCTCTGAGAAGCAAATCTGCAATTCTTTATAAATTAACCACACTATTTTTACCTCCAAATTACTTTTTTAACCCAGATTAGACTCACTCTAACTGTGCTCACTACTCCAATTCCTACCAGTTATTAAATAGCAAGGAATAGCCTTGGACTGCTGTCATTAAAGATACCACTTCTCATAATGAAGTTAGGTAGTGGGAAGGTATACAACATGCAGGATGAAAGCAAAAGCATACTTTTGGGGAGACTCACATTTAATTTCCCTTTCTCCCTCCATTCCCCTTTAAAGAAAATCACTTTTATTCATACACGTATGCAAAGATGCCTTAACTTCACAAGGACAATTAATAAAGCAATTGAATGGGACAAAGAGCTTTTGTACACAGCTATCTGTAAAGGGTATACTCTATCCACAACTGACAAAAGAAATAAACCACTAAATTTGCAGCAGGATAGATATCGGTTAATTATGAGGAAAACCAACGTAACAGACAGGAAACACTAATGGATTGTCATGGGAATCTGATGAGCACCATCGTTAGAGGTTTGGCAAGCATATAGAGGATGGTATAGCTACAGCTGATCCTGCTTTTGGGTGGACAGTTATATATATAAAACTAACTTTGCAATCAATGAGTGGATGATGGATTTGAGAAAAAGAGGGTCATCTTGTATCTGATTTACCTGGCACAATCCAGAAAAATTATTAAAAAATAAAGTATTTAACTTTAAATAAACTAACTCCTTTGTAAAATGTTGTGTAATGGAACATTCAGATCTTTGTTAATGATGATACTTGAGCATGCATTTCAGTAGTTCATGAGCAGATGTGCAGGGTTTTCAGATTCGGGAGTCATTTCGTAGATGACCTTAAGAAGCTTTATGAACTACCACAGATCTGCCGCTTGGAGGTTGAATAATACTGTACCAAAAGTCATCCTGAGGGTCTTTTCATCTGTATTTTTCTATGGTTATATTTAAAAATAAAATTAAATAAAATAATTTTTTAAAAGATGGATTGGAAACCATATGACCTGAAATTCTTGGCAGGCAAAATCTCATTTGCTAATGCCATTTCTTGTTAAGATAAGATTGTGTTACAGATAGATGGTATGAGACTGGAAAGATCTGTCTTAACACAAGACTATTACATAGCCTTTCTGGAGTTCCTGTCCCAGCTCTGGCAATTCTTTCAGGTGTGTCCTCAACACTCACTTTGAAGCCAGGAGAATGTCTATAAAAGCCTCTGTGTCTACATACAAATAAATAAATAGTGGTCTAGGACCAAGCCCCAGCTTTAAGGCCATGGGATGCCGACTTCTCTTAGAGAAAGCTGTTTGGAGTAGTACAAACCACAGCCAGCAGGAGTCCAGTGTTTGAACTGGACTGTTGTTTTTTTATTTGACAGTATGGATAAACATGGGCTCAAGGGAGACTACAGCCAAGTGCCCAGGAATGTGGATGTGGCCGGTCTGTTCCATTTGACCTCAAGGATCAGAAAACACATCCTGGCCTTCATTTTGTTTAGTAGTACAGAAACAGTCAGAGGTGTAAAGAAATACAACCCAAATGGGACAGGTGTTTCTCTCGCAAGTCAAAGATGAAAGGCACTAATAGGACAAAAGGAGCTCCTGTAAGACGACCAGCATGAGTCCGTAGTAGTAGGTGGGCTGAGCATCTTGCAAATTGAACCCTTCTTCCTTTGAAGTTCCTTGGGTGATTGGCTTAGGTGGAGCTCAATGGCAAAGTGCCTGGAATTTGGCAAATCCCCTGAGAAAAGGATCGAGGCAGGGGAGTCCCTGACTATTCATAGGGCGGACAAAGTCAATACTTAAGCTTTATGACTAAACTACTCTATCTTGTTTTCTTCATCTATAAAATGGTGCTATGGACACTACCACAACCCCTGGAGCTGTTGCAAAGCATTCTATAGCTTTGCAACATTCTATAATGTTAACAATAGCCCTAAACAACACCAACAGCCCTCCTTGACTTCTCTTCAGTCTGCACTGGCTTTTTCATGCTTTTCCTAATATATGTAAAATCATTTTATTACCATTTACAAAAGACTTTGCTAATCCGGTATATTTAAACAACTAATATTTTTAATAAAGTCTTACTTGTTCTTCCAAGACACCTGTGCTCAGCTTTTTGGTTAGTTTGGGTTTGCGTTTTTTTGGTTTGGTTGTTTCGTTTAACAGAGGAGCAGAGACAAGAATACTCTGTGGCCATTGCAGAAAAATACAACAATGACATCACGGTAATGCTACCTCCTGCAAAGTTGCAGATCAATCCCAAAATGGTCTTAGCTCTAGCAGTCACTTGGGAAATAAAAGTATCAGGTTGACTCATAACTGCAAATGTTAAAGGCTAAGAAAAAAAAAACAAAACAGGAAACTATAGGGTCAGCTGCAAATATCTAACCCTGCTGGAGAGAGAAAAGCAGCATGAAAATACTGCATGTCAAAAAAAATTGCTGGTGAATATTAAATACTGTGCAGGTCAGCTAGATCAGGTGTCTCCTTTCCAAAAATAAAAATTAACAAGTAAGAGAAGTTTCTCTTTCATTGCCAAAAACCTGTCTGCCTTTCCTCATTTATGGGATATGACTAACAATAAGTGAAGAAATACATTTACATCTAGAAAGAGCTATAACTTCTGAAGCAATAACTGAAACTCTCTCATTCTCTGTATAGCATTGATAACAGGTAGTAATGCAGATTCAAGCACTGAATTGTCAGTTAAGGAACGTGCCGTAGGATGCTATCCTTTTTCTGCTCTCTGATGATTTATATTTAGGGGACTTCTAGGTCTTCAAAATCCTATGTCACTTTTTCTTTGCTTATATCTGGGGATTTAGGAATCTCTGTATCTCCTGTTATCTCAACAGTGGAATGAATCTACTTTACTTTTTGTTTAGTTTCCAAATGCTGAGGCACAGTTATCTACTGTCACCAGTCCGCAACTCTCCCTAGCATAAACAACTCTTCAAAACAAGTACCAGGCTGCAAACATCATATTTTGAGGGGGTTTTTGTCAGTCTAAAGATACACGTATCTATCGAAAATAAAATATAAGATAACAAGCAGTACTGCAGGAAAACATCACAACAGAATAGGTACCACACCACAGATACTTCTGAGATAGAATGGTGTTAGCGACAAGACACCCAACTAGGAAAAGTCCAGCATGGGAGGAATACAGTATCAAATGTAATAGATACGGCTGACAAAGGGAGGAAAAGGCAAAGCAAAGGTACTCTGAAGCAAAAATAAAGCCATGAGAGATTTTAGTAGCAGCTCTGAGCACCCGTAGTTTAACATTTCAAAACAGAACTCCTGAACCTTTCCTAAGGGTGGTTTGAGATGATGAAATTCATCACTATTCGCAGATGTGTACAGTTGTTTCTGTTTGACAGTGTATAAATCATTTATATCTATGCCATAAAGTTATGCAGAGTAGTCCTTCATAAAGAAATACCACATTCAAGATGTAACATAAAAGACCTAAATATAACGTTTTCAGAAACAACATGCACACTCAGAACCTTATGACACTGGGACTTGCAATATTCAGAGGTGCAGAATAATCTTCCTTTTAGAACCCCAATATTGACATACTGCAGTTTTGCTCCATTTTTTTAAGTCAATGCCTCTGTTTATCTAAATACTCCATTGAATTAAAGTTTTAAGATGTGTGAACTTGAGATTTACAGATCAGTTCCACAAATATTTAAATATTTAAAGTAATAGTACTTTCACCACTCCGTATCAGAAGTTAGAATAGCATATCTTATTAATAGAGAAATCCTCCACAATGACAATCATCTAGCTACCTTAAATCTCCAAGCAGGACACTTACTAAGCATTTTGTTAAAGGACATCGAAATCACTAACTTAAATGGCTTGTTTAGCACAGCCAGGGACATGTAGGTACCTTAAAATCTAATTGTCAAACAACGTGTAAAGGAGAATCTACCAGTCTAGCTCTTTTTGGTCAACCAGGTGGCTTTAGTAACCATTCTACCACATGCTGCAGAATCTGTCCTACCACACAGCATGGAATACTGCATTCCCTTTTATCATTGATTCTCTGGAAATCAAAATCTCTCTATGAAGTCACAATAGCTATTGACTCATTCTGAAGCAACCTGCATTGTTTGCTCAGCTCTTCCACTAGCCCAACACTATTTAAAGACATCGCTGTTCTGAGGCGTACTCTCAACCACCAAATTAAGTAAAGCCCATAAACTTCTCTTTTCTGCAAATTTAGCTCAACCTCTTTGTTCTTCTCCACACCTTGTATAAAAAAAAATTTAAAAAATAAAAACAGTAACTGCAACAAAAGATGATTAAGACATCTGAAAGGTTACCTCTTTTCAAATCATTTCTGTGAAAGTGGAATACTGAAGCAGCACAAAGACTTCCATCTAGTTCTGGAAAGGAAAGAGAGAAAGGATTTAAAAATACAATTTTTCCTGTTCATCTGTTCCAGTTTTAACCATTGAGAACTTTTAATTTGGAATTACAGAAACAATTTTACTTATGAAGATCTTTCCATTGAACCTCTCAAAGCCAAATGTCATTAAAATTTGAAAAACTAAAAATTCATTAAAATATAACCGGATTTCTTTTCTCAGAGCCTCTTTGCAGGTTCTATGCTATAGCGAGGACTAGAGCCACTGTCCAATTGATTCTCATCACTGGAATTTCATCCTTCATCTAAAATATCACTAAAGTACTATTTTGGCAGCAAAAACATTAAAAAGTACAATAGCTATATTATTCATAGTCACTGATCTTCTGCACAGCCTTATAAAACAGTGATATGGCCTTATGTACCAAACCGGAACTTTTCTAGTGCTGACATCTTATGTAAAAAATTATACATCTATTTACAAGGCAGAAGCACATTTTTCAGTCTGAGATCTCCAAATAAACAAAAAGATACCACTAAATTTATACTCCATTTTACCAGTCCTTTTAAGTCTTCTCTCCATTTATTCTACACCCCACTTATTAAACCACCAACTAGGGGGATACTCAGGTGGTGTAATACAAGAACTTAGCTTGTCATAAATTTTCTCTGCCAATATCAAAAGCAAAATGCACGAGAACGATTAAGGTAACTAGAGCATCTGATTTGACTAAATATGCAAGTTCTGCTTCCTAAAAGGTTGTGTACCTCCAGACTGGGGCACAGCTGAACAGAGCTGGGCGTGCAAAGAGGCAGAGTGCAGGGACAGGTCACAATCCAAGGCGGAGCTGGATCAGGGACATGCAAACCATGGGCTTGCTCAGTTACAGAGACCCTTGCATATTTTTGGCTTACACCCATAAACCAGCAACTTCCTGTTATTCTTGGACCCTCTGTCCACCATTCTTCCCCACAATATAAGGAAATGTTTAGTTTCATTACTGCATAAGGACTTCTCCCTCTTTGACATTCTTGACTTAAATGGCTGAATTTTGCGTGAGACTCTACAAGGAAGTTTGAGGGGTTTTTATCAGATCAAAAAGTTCAGTGAATAAAAGCCTATACATGACCCTGCTTCAGCAGCTGTATTATTTGATTTGTTGAGACACAATTTTGGGAGTTGAGACAAAAGTTTTCAGATGCAACTGAGCGTTTATGGACACAGTGAGCTAACATTTGTAGCTACAAGTTGAAAACATAATCATTACTTGTTCACCTGAATTTTATGAACATTTTAATTGCTAAATGTCCATTATATTGTAAACTGTCACTCTTATCAATACAGTAACTAAAGAAAGATTCAAACTGAAATCATGGACTTGAAATCTGAGGGGAGAGGGATAAAACTCTGATTCAAATCCAAAGACATTTTCAGGGACATTGATACTGGAAGTGTAATGTGAAAGTCTGGACCTCCTGGCAGTAGGTGTCCTTTCTCTCTTTTCCTCAGGTGTTTGGCAAGAAATATTACACCCTTACATGCAAAAGAATAGGACGTAGAGACTTAGCAGCCATAAGGGTCAGCAACGCGTCAGAACCTTGGCGCAACAGAGCTCGCTTCCAAAATAGCTTTTATAACGTCACAGGGATTGCACTGTACCTTCAAAGCACTGTACTAATTTTTCAAACTAAAACCAGAAACCTACATCCCTAAACAGTGAAAGGGTTGCCTAAAGCTTCAGCTTTTAAAATCACCAGTTGGCAAGAGAGCATATATATGCAGAACATTTAAAAATATTAACATTCCTGTGGCAAATTAATACTGAAATATACTAACAGATCTTGTTAACCTGTTACTCCATCTTGCTTCTGTGACTTCAACAAGGTATGGCCATAGTTGCTTAAGATATCACCGAAACACATCACTGAAATCAGAAGCTGCTGGAATAAGTCCTGGGAGATTCAAGTTAGAAGTCAAGCAGAGCTTCCTAATCAGTAGATTTCTTTTTAAAAGCTACTTGGATTAATAAAAGAACAATTACTTTCACTCTCAATCTTATTCTAAATTGTTGTAATCTTGGATAAATAGAGTTTAATGAGCTCACCTTATGCTAAATTGATTTTTCTATTCTACAGAGCGAAGTGCTTTTCAGTTCAGAACTCAGCAATACATGCAGTGAAGTTATCATGATCAAAATATTACTTTTGGTATATGAAATGTGAAGACATGTACAGTATATTGCTTTGCTATGAAATTCTAATATGAATGTGGGTAATTTCTATATTCATTTTCCTAAAATGAATGTTTCATTCCTTACAATAAATTATTTTTTTCTCTTTTCAGTGGAGGATTTTTCAAAAACAGATACATTGCTTTTGGAAATCACATATATCCTCATAAGACAGATAAAGTCATCTTATGTCGAATTGAAGTCAGGACCTACCAAATCTAATACATCTTTTGAATTAAATATATGGTCTACTAAATCTTATCAGTATTATGTATATTGAAAGCTAAACTGATGAATCACTGGATAAATTAGATAGCAAATGCGTGAAAATATAGTATTTATTAAAACGGATCAGTGATTCGTTTCAGTTCCCAGAACTCAATACATCAACTTTTGAGGAATTCTTTTAAATTGCAGAGATTTTGTAGAAAGGCAAAAGACACAGGTAAGAAGAGACTAGAAAAAAAAATGGTCCATGAATTCATTCCAATTTACATGCCTGCTATATTTTTTGACCTCTTTAATTAAGAGGACTGGCAAATAGATGTTTATGGTTGAAATGAAAGACAGCAACATGATAAAACCCAGCAAAATATTGCCAGGCATTATATTTCTGACGGTTTACCTTAGCCATTAAAAAGAAAGCATTCAAAAATATTTATATGGATAATACCCCCAACACTATTTTCTGTGTATTTGGAGGCCAGATTGTGTCTCTAAATACAGGCTGAGGTGGGGCTCGTGCATCAAGCGCATTAGAGACAAACCCGGCAGTTAGTCTTTTCTGCTCTTGTCCTTCAGTGGAAAATAAGTTCCTGAAGATCTGAAGATGTCCTTTTTGCCTACATAACCTGTCTCCCAACTTTAATCTGCAAGTACAAGAAGGAGAAACAATCTTGCCTGGTCTAACTGATGATCAGGGATAGGACGTATTTTCGCCCAAAGACCTAACTCCCTTACTGAATTAAAAAAGGACATAGTATAAGTGTGCAGCTATATATTGAAGGAGGACAGTTAGCCCTCCTGTCCTGCACAAGGGATCCTTAGTTTTTCAGAGTAATCCCACCTGGTAGTCATATCTTAGCCAACCACAACAGAAGTCTGGGGTCTCTAAAAAGGTCTGCCTCTTTTCCTCTCTTATGTAACCTCCCACGTTTCCAGTGTCCTGTAAATAATTACGCATAATGAATTTTACTGAGAGTTTTCACAGCCCTAACAAGAAGTATTTAAAAATGGAAGAATCACTCAGTTCATACAGGTTTTCTCTACATAAAGATTCCCTTACACAAAATAGCACAGTCACGTTGGAATATTTCTAACTTTGCAGTCACGTCTTTGTCTACCCATCTTCCACTCAGCTGATGTATTGGTGCAACCAGCCTCACTTGTCAGAGGAAACCAAGTACAATACCCATATGATTTCATCCTTACTTGCAAAAGGGATTAGAGCACATCAGGTCTGGCTCCCTTGACCCCCTCAGAGTCCTCCAAAGTTGTCTTGTGAGACTTCACATGCCTGCAGGAAGTGTTATAACTCCCTGAGGCAATTAGACTCCCTGGAAGAGCACCGGCACAGTTGGGAGCTGCCCAACCCTGTCCAATGGCCAAGGGCAGCCCACCAACAGCCACAACCAGGAATGACTGTCCTCCAAAGCTGCTGGGATGAATGTTCATGCCAGTAGGAAAGAAGAAATAGTTTTTTTTAAAAACAAACAAAAACCCACAAAATCCACTTGGGAACAGAAGCAAATAGACTCCCAAAGTTACATTCATGGCCTGGTACACCACACAACTTTGGCAAGCATGAGACTAAGGTCAGCAAAGTCCCAGCAGGCTTGGTAAAGGTGCAAGCTGTGAAGGTGCTCCAGTGGATGGATGAATTTTTTGCAGAAAGCCCAGGCAGGTAAGGTCAGACAGTTCCGGAGCTGCTATAAAGAAAGCATATTGGCATGCCACCACTCAAAATAGGTCACCAGAGCTAACGTCAAGACCCTACCCATGCCCAGGATGGGAACCTGAGTATTCACTCCAGCGCTGCTAACAAAGACAATAAAAACCTAATCACTGCGATGCTGCCAGATGTAAGTGAAGGGGGAAAACTAAAAGGTCAGTTGTATAAAAGGGTATTTATTTCCATCAAGGTCATTTTATGCTCAAGAAAATCACAATGGCTGGCCTCTCAACTGACCCATCAGGGCATGCCAGAGTACTTTAGGCACCCAAATTTGAAAGAAATGGCTATTATGTTTATGCTAATTAGTTTTGCATATTGTCTGTATGGAAAGCCAAACAGAATATTCATACACTTACCTACTGGGATGTGCTAGAGAGCCTTGCTACACTAAACTGATTTAATCTTCCATTCTGTGTTCTCATACATGTCTGTACAAGGATTTATGCTACTAAAATTTGTAAGCAGACTCTCCTTCAGATTATAGCGTTACAAATAGGTGATAAAGCAGAATAAGAAGTAGCTCAATGGTTTCAACATCTCCAAAATCTGGTATTAATTTTCTCTAAACTAAAGCACCAAGAATACTGTGAAAGTACACTGAAAGATAGGAGATGGGGCCAGTTATTCCACTCAACTGTCGATATGCTGTATGAATTTCTGGCTTCCATATGTTTTTTAATTTATCTTCCTCATTTTTCACAATTTCTGTGTTATCTCTTAGAATGAAGCCATTTCTATTAGAACACATTCATTCTCATATGCTGCTGGATTCTCATTAGTTTTCCCCATCTCTGAGTATTTTTTGTGGTTCAGATCCCTAAGAGATTTTTATTTTGTTTTGCAGCTCTTGAAGTCCAGCAGAGGATTTAAGAAGCTATTATGTATCATAAAAGGTAGATATTTTGAAATTACTCTTACTATAGTTTATACCTTTTCCCACAAGTTTATTGTTCAAACTATCCCACAAAATAATAGCAAGATGATAATCTCTACGTGGGTGTGTACTGCAACAGCAAAATGAGAAACTGGGAACATTTAGGCAGCATAAAATTAGTCATCAGTATCTGTCCTTCAGAAATTACTGCTTGAATAAATACTTGCATGATAAGAGGTCAGTATTGCTGGCATCTTAATTGCAATACATTCCACAGTTTTCTTAATGGCTCTTGCCTATTTGCCAGGTTTCATCATTTCTACAGCAGTAAAGCGGTACTGCCAGCATGGGACAGTCAGCAATCAGAGTTTGCCACCTTGTTTTAAGTGGAGGTTGATAAAGTGAACACAACAGACTGCAATGGTAGTATATATGATGCAGTACAAAAGAAAAAGGGGGGCCTAAGAGCAGCATTGTTTAAAATTTTTGAAAATTGGAGAATAGAAAAGCAAC
This sequence comes from Rissa tridactyla, assembly GCF_028500815.1. Lineage (NCBI taxonomy): Eukaryota > Metazoa > Chordata > Aves > Charadriiformes > Laridae > Rissa > Rissa tridactyla. Next base: position 74,429,780 of record NC_071470.1, read on the forward strand.
ATATCATGAGATAATATTCAAAGCTGAAGATGTTTCAACTTACCAGTCAACTGAATTGTTTTAATACAAGCTGCTATTTGGGAAGACCTGCAAGGCGTTTGACTTACTTAACTTTTTTTAACTCTAGTCTGATTATTGTGGTTATAACACATATAGCCATACAGTAATATATAAATATATATATTACATATATGTATTACAATATATGTAATCCTTATCTTCCTCCCTGCTGAGAATGAATTTACTCGTGCCTTTCTACCTCAAATTCTGTAAAAACATGCTTACACCTTTATCTGATTTAATGCCCCGCTAAACATTTCTGAGTCTTCATAAAATTATATTCCTTTCATACCTCTTTTGTTTTATGGCTCCTACTCTCTTCTTTTATAATTTGCTAATCATATCATTGGTTTGGGTTGGTTTGGGTTGGTTGTGTTTGTTTTTTTTTAATGTGGCAGTTAATCTGAAATATGTTCTGCTTTCTGATAGCTGAGGAAAAATTCATATTTGCCTTGTAAAGAAATTGAACCCCTACATGCAGCATATAACACGTTACATGATCCTACTCTCACAATAATGTTGGGATGCGTCCCGTCTATCACTCTGAAGAGCTTGTGTTTTTCATGGTCATTTGTGGGTAGAACTTTTTAACATTCCTTAGGAGGCTATGTCATATTTTCAGAAGCCAATTATGAATTTTGGAGCCTAATTGTAGTTGCTTTCAATGGACATTGGGCTTCTTTATTCCCTTTAAAATTAGGACATTGGATACTTTTGAAAATTTTACTCCAATGTGACCATTCTCATTATATTTACTGCCTGATCATTAAGGTGATTAGAATATCTTCTACACTATCATTAGCATGCATTTGACATACTCAACTAATTTTTCGATACTGGACTACTTTATATTTCTGAATTAACATCCACATCATCAAAAGTATCATCTTCTTGATAAAAGCTAACAGCAAGCTTTGAGGCACAGGAAACTGATAACACCGTTCCTGTTCACTGCACAGTACAATTCACAATGCTCAATGAACAACGTAGTGACAAACTTGTAAGAGTGACAAGACAGTAGTTTGCATGTTATGAGGTTTTTTTACTAGCTTTTATGCCAGGTTGGGGGGGGGGGGGAGGTTAAGGTGAAGTTGTAAAAAATTCACATATGAAATAGCAACCATAGCTCAAGATAAATCTTACATTCATTATAATTTATATTATTAGATTACCTTTAGTATAGTTCATCAGAGGAGAACCTTTCTACAGTTCTATTTCTTTAAAAAATTCTATAATGCAGCTAAATTAAAACATATGCAGTAATGATTTAGCTGAGATGCAACACTGTGTCTATAATGGAGTCCTTCTGTGACCTTGCCAAGTTTACAGAGTATGCCAATAACAGAACTGGGATTAGAAAACTGACTGATTAAAATTTTGCTCACTAGGATAAAACACTTGAAATGAATCATCTAATTTTCCAGCATGTCCTCGGGTTGCTGCAGGCACAATAAATTACATTCATATAATAGCAAACAACTATAAAAAATCAGAGTTAATACATTTCATATATATTGTAACACAATGTCCTATTTTTAAAACTCTCAATTACCTTAAATTTTGACGTTCACAGATAATGAAATATATGTATTTTTCAGGGTGAAATTTCAGAATCATCAGCCCGATCCAAAATACATAGAACTCCACTGAAATCTTTCTCCTGACTCAGTAGACTTCAGAACAAGCCCTATCTGCACATTTCTGATTAACATCAAATGCTGTCCTTAGTACCTCCACAAAGAATAGACTTGCAGAGATGCTGAATGTTCTGGGCATAACCTTGCACTTAAGCAAAAGAAGCAGAATATAAATAGAAAACAGCAACAAGCAATTGCAGTGGAAAATAATCAGCAGAAGTATTAATGGAATTAACGGCTGCCAAAGCCCTGCACATCACGGCAAAAATGCAAACTATCATGCAGCTGGTTGTCATTCTTGCAAGGGTTCCAAAGGGCTAAGTTTCAGCTAAGGAGGCAAATCACCTAGGTTTCCTCTCTACTAAAGAGATGTAGGCTTCTCCAGAGGGAGATTAAGAGCAAACTCTTCCAATTTCCTTCCCAAGGAGCCCATCTACTCCACCCACTGTAAAGACAGCCCGAGAAGAATACCTGCCATGGGGTAAAAGCCTCAGATCTCAGTTTTTCTAGCTGAGTAAATAGTTAACATCTACAACTATGTAACAACCACTAACTTTTGTCAAGAAACTGAGAGAGTTACTCAGCTAGTTTGATGGGCCACTAAACAACATAATCAGTAGAGTGGTCTATTTTGCGGTTCTTAGAATTTAAATTAAATCCTTTTACATTACCAAAACCATTATTTTTCATTGTATCTATTTTTCCTACATCTGTTACAGTAGTTCCCAAAAGTTTCAGAGAGAATTATGGTGGATGCTCTATAAAGACATCAAAAAACCCCACAGTGTCTCCTTAACTTGTCTTCTTTTTCTGTTCATCTGATGCCGTAAGTAACTCCAGCAAACGCTGAAAGGTACAGGAGTTACATTTTGCACTCTGTGCATTAATTGGATTTGAAAGCAGTTGAACACATATATATGTCAGGATGCCAGCTATCAGGCAAGCTGGGGAAACGCCAAACCTAAAAGAAAAAGGTAAAAATGAACATCGAGGCAGTTCTTATTGTGCTTAAGATTTAGAATAAGCTTTTGAACTGGATATGAAAACATACAGATGCTCTTAAAAGGAGCATCATCATTTTTTAACTCCTGAAAGGCAACTTGCACTCTTCAAAATATCCTGCCATTGTGCTGCACTGGTACCTCCAAGGTAACTAAGATGGCTGTGTACCACGAAATACATATCTGGAATTTCATTCCAGAAAACGACTGTAGGGAATGGATTAGATTACATAAGTAATCATGCTGAAAACTAACAAGATAAATTTTGAAATAAAAATAAGACAAATTCAAGACATCTTGAAATCCTAAACCTCAGTCTAATATGTAGATCTAAAACACAACCACTTCTCAATTGTTATTGTTTGTTTCTTGTCTAAATGAGGTACAAACTAGAATTCCTTACATAAACACAGACTGAGATTAACTGGACAACTATTTTTGCAGAGATTGGTTCCAATCACTGTGCTTTTCAACAGTTTTCAAGAATACAGCATTAGAATTTCATTGTAGATTTTAAGAAACCTGAATTTTGTAAAGGATACACTAGGATTTTTGAAGAGAAATATGATACAGACTAAAAGACTTTTTTTTTTTTTTTTAAATGAGGGGAAATATTCGATTGGTGCAAGTAATTGACAGTCTTAAATGCATTTTCTGGAACATAAATGTTCACAATAAAAAATTACATACAATTTAAAAAAAATACATTTGAGAGATTCCTAGAAACAATGTGTATTCTTAAATACCTTCTAAATTTTGATATTAAATTTTTTTAACATTGCAAATTGTATTACCATAACAGTGAGTCAATATTAGCAAATTAAAACTTGGCTTCAGCCAAAAATATTTTTCATGCTACAAATATCTGCCCTCATTTTTAAAAAAGACACCCATTGTTTTCACAGACAAACCACTCTTTAATCCTAAACAGCCATTTATCTGAGTAGTAATAAGGTACAAATATACTACCTTTAGAGAACACATTTAAAAAAAAAAAAAACACAAACAAAAACAAACCAACACACCACACTCCTCCCTCCTTCACTGACTTTGCTATATATTAGTTTTAACATTTTATAAATGACTGCACAGGTGACAAATGAAAGAGGCTTCTCCAGAAAGTAACCAAAGGTAGACCATAAGCCCTCTGAACAAAATCTCTAATATTCATGTAAGTTAATGAATCTATAGACCAATGATGAGATGCCAGTCCATTTTAAAGAGTATTTCTATTCGTTTGCAGCCCTGAATTAGAGATTTGCTCTAACAGTAATATAATATGCTATAACTATAGAAAAAATATGCAGTCAAAAATCAATCCATGTGAACCAATATTTCTTTCTACATAAACTAGAAAGAAAAATATATTAACAGAAGCCCAGACTTCTGTATGACGTTGAACAATTACATAGAAAAAGATGTTTACTGTTCACACGGAGTGCATTCACTTTAAATTCTTATTCAGGAAAGCATCCTTATTCAGGAAAACACTTAAGCACACGCTTAACTTTAAACACATGCTTTGGGCCCAGTGAAGTAAGTGAGATTTAATCACATTCCAAATAATGGTGGATATAAAGCCAAAAGATATTAACATGAATGGTTTTTGGATTCAGGCTTAGCATTTTTCAAGTCTTAAATATACACATACAGACACGTACATACACATATACATACACCCCCACAGAGACACATACACAGAGAGATCTGTCTCTAAACTAAGCCAAAACATGAGAAACTAGAATTCAAAAGATAATTTGCTAAGAAACCAGAATTAAACTGAAAACAGAGATTTTTAAATACAGTAACCACTTCATCTTATTAGCTCCTTAAATCCCAAGTTCACTTACTCTAAAGTAAACATTTATGAAAGCCTGAGCATTTCTGTCTGGAATCTTCCTTCCATACTCTCATGCCCCAAGCTTTGACCTCACCAAAAAGAAATGGTTTGGATCTAACAAAAATCCAGTTTACACAGGGGTTTTGTCATGTTTTGATGCCAGCAACAAGAATCAATTTCTCTTCTAAAGAGATGAGTCTCCTGACAAGAGACTGATGTTGACAAAAGCACAGACTTTGCATCACAGATCACTTTATAGGCTTTTTTACATGAGATACAGAAGAAAAAATAAGGCACAGTTTATAACACTATGATAAATGTTTACAAATAGGTTACTCCAATCATTAATTACTCAATCACTTATTGAGTTAATCCTTAATTATTATTTTCCTGATAAAGAAAATGAGGATCCTCCCTCATTTTCTCTCTCAAATAAAGAAAAGATGCCTGTTTAGAAGCAATTGCTCAAAAGGTGGTACGGTGAAGCTTCATTGAAACTGTGTAGCACAATAACATCTTTTTTCTGGAGTACATTTAAAATGCAGTTAAGCTGTTTTTAAAAGCTTAATAATAACTGAAGCTGTAAGACTTTCCCTCTAAAACACAGCACCAGCACAAATCTGCCCAGTAATAAGTCTATATGTTTGAGGAGGCTTTTAGTGTGGACTAGAGATCGAGACCCGATTATTATTTGATGAAGTTCTACAGGTGTGTGAACAGAGGCAGCCATACAGTCAGAAAAGCCAGGGGAACAGCAAAAGAAATACCCACCCTCTGACTATCAGATAGTCTGTGTTATTTGGAAATCAGAATGAAACACAGAAAATAAACTTCCATCTCTTTCATTCCTGTTGCGCTTGAGGAAACAGTTTCTTATATCTTCAGTAAACAAGCAAAGTGGCATCTAAGAAATATGGCTTAATACCACTGGGTTCTCTCCATAACTGGAAAGAGAAAAACATGCAAAAACCACCCAAACCGTAAAATTAGAAATAATTATTTAAAAGGCTCACAGCTGAATAGAAGGATCTGCTTCAACTAAACAACTTACAAAAATAAGCGGAGAAAGTTCCATGCCTTGATGTTCCGTAACAGGTTGGTCTAATGGTTTCCTACACATTTAAAATTTGCAATTTTATAAAAATTACAAAACCAGGATATATACCTCCAAGGCCATCAGGAGCCCACTTCAGCCAACCCATAACACAGAGGAATGTGGAGCACCAAGAGATAGAAAGCGACGGAACACAACGAGCTCCTTGTAGAGGAAAGCCTACACTAAGCCTACACAGCCTAGAGGTCTGACTGAGCACACATTGACTGCAACTACACCAGAAGTACACACAAGAGATTTTTCTTCTTACCTGTGGCAGAAGACCCCCATCTCCAAGAAACAAGATGTTCTGGAGTCTATCTAAAAAACCCCTTCTATACCACTTTTTGTAACAGAGAACAGTATGAAATAAGTTGTGTTCTAACAGCCGGAGAATGAAATGCATTGAAAGTAATTTCCTTCCTAGAAAGGAAAGATTTCCTTCCTATGTTTCCAGAAACAAAAGATGATCTTGTCCCACTAATCTCTCTTTATCTGGAGCACAGATGAAAAGCTGATCCTGCAATCTATACTAATTTCAGTAAGTTCTGCAACATTTTCAGCATTGTACCAACTCAAGTGAATCATTCCCATCTTATTTGCAAAGCTGGTAATTTCCAGGGACGGCTTAGTGAATATGTAAGGAAAACATAGCTGAAAGGCATCCACAGGGCACTCTATCTTTTCTCATGGAAAAGATACAAAGATATCCAAGCTGGTAAACTCATATATCACATATACAACAATAATTTTCAAGGTTGGATTCAGCAGCTGCGCGATTCTCAGTGATTGAAAACAGCTGGACTGCCCTAAGGACTGAGATTAAGTTGGTTTCTGGGGTTATGAAAGACTTGTCTCCTTGCTTTTATTACATTTGATAACTCCTAATACACAAAAGTTAACAAACTTTCGCTTGTAAAGGGTTGGACTTGAAACAGGAATAAGAACTAAGCAGAAAGACAGCATTTCAGATACATATTAAAAATGTAGTTTGTGGGGGGTTTTTATACCCAGCTATATGAACATTCACACCAATGACTAGAAGTTTGGGATCCGTAACCATATGGTGTTGGAATTTTAGGTATTATTGTGATGACTGATTGTTCCATTTCTATTTGATACTGAATCCAATTTGCTTTTCGATTTGACAATTTCTTTGCTTTATTATTTATGTTCCCATAACATAAAGAACAGTAGGTCTCGAAATGCATTTTCTTGAGTGTATTCATATTATGCAATAACACTAGTCACTATCCCAAAATTTAATTATATTCATATAATTTTAATGAGCTTAAGCACATTTACAATACTGGATTCTAATTATTATTTTTTTCATTAAAAAATGTGATTTTCTATTAGACAACGCAGAATTTTGCCTAAATCTTCTATTTGCCACTTGTATCTCAAGTATTACTTACACGGACAGCAGAGAAACAGGAGGACATACAGCCAGCTTAGGTACATGACCTGACAAGCATTAAGACTCCAAGTGCCCAAAGGAAGGTTTCCACCTGGGGAAGCAGTTACCATTTGTCTTCTTCCCACAGAGAAAAAGAAATATATGCTTTATAAGCATAGTATTTTACAACCTCCCAACTGAAAACCACACTATTCTCTTTTTTTCAGGTTTGGGGTTTTTTTCCCCCCAGATTACTCTACGGAGCATGATTACTACATTAATTCAAAATATTTAATCAAAATGTACATAAATATGCTTCAACATGTTTCAGTCTTACCAAAATAAACGTTTCCAGAAAATCTTTTAAGTATGGCCTGAACGAAAATTTTAGAAATCTATTAAGCCTTTCAGGTTTGGGTTTTTTTTTGATTCAGGATGAATGGACAGAAATTCTGACTTTTGACCAGCTTAAAAATAGCTAAATACTGTTTCCTATAGTCAAATGTTACCATCACAACTCTTTAGAGACTGCAGGATGGAAGTACTAGGAACTGTATTAATACCAATTTACTTTTCATCATCTCAACTTGCATGCCTACTAACAAAGATCTCAGTTTATCAAGATCAGATTTTCCTTAAAGCAGATTTTTCAAGCTGTTTTGCATTTTAAGTTGGAATTTAACCTCAAAACGGTAAGGGCCAAGCAAAGTATCTACAGCGGTTCATAAGCTATCCCTACCCAACATTGCTTATGTTTTGCAACAGTTTATGACATTTCATTTACATTGTTTTCATTTCAGCTCTAGTACTCTCAGTGCACACTTCAGATATGAAGAGGCAACACTTATCCAAGTACAGGACACATTTCAAAAAAAAAAAAAAAAAGCAACGTCAAGATCTTTTATTTCTGATGCCATCTGTACAAAAGAAGATTCTCTGTGCTTTGCATGCAGATTTATTGAGATCTGATACGAATTATCCTTGACTAGTGACCTTGACCAAAATTTCACTAGTATTCCCTCCCCTCTCTCTTCCCGGTTTGGAAGCAACTGATTGCAAAGGCCAGTTCAACACTTTCTGCTGTATTCATGTAACAGCAAAGAACATGGAATACTTGAGCTCTGTTAGGATGAAAAGAGGAACATATTGTGCATGCCTTGAAAATTGGGTACCCACTGCCTGCTAGTTGAGCTGTTGTAAGGATAATCAGGGAACCTGCACCCAAAATCTCTTAATTACATGGATCATTCCTCTCTTTGTTAGGCACAGCACATTCCTGAGAGAGAGAGAGAAATAGAAAGTGCTCAGAGTGCTCCGAAAGAAAATAATTCAACAACAGCATTTTATTTAAGTCAACATCCCTACAGTGTTTGAAATTAAGTCAGTCATTAAGGTCTTATAATTAAAGCCTTGCACAATTATAAAATAATTAGGGCCTGATCTCGTAACATCTCCTGTCTGGAGAACGCACACATCAGATTCCCTTGGAATACTTGTACACTAGGCACAGCCGCTGCTAGCATTGATGTATCTGAACTAGCTTTACACCAACTAGCTTAAGTACTGAGCAAAGCTCAGAAAAGGCTCCCATCTTAAATATTTACAGGTCTCCTTAAGCACATTTTTGTGGTCCACGCTGCATTCTATCACTGTAACTGCCCTGCTAGCAGAAGCCAGCCTAGACCATTTAAAACCGCAGTGTAGCTCTGTATTACTCTGATGAGTATATGCTATAGTAATAATTCTAAGCCTCTAGTTTCCCAGACTGCCTAAGGATGCCAGATATCAGTTCCCATAGTATTAATAAACAAAAGTATTTTAATAAAAAGATCTATGCCCAACTAATCCTTAGGGCTTTAGTTACAAAAGCCAAATCAGAATTGGGGAAGTATAACTGAATTATCTCTGGTAACAGTTTTTCTCAGCTACAGTGAATGCTAAAACAGGGTAGTAATGTTTGTTTTCCCCTGTTTCTCTCAGATGCTAACAGACTTTCTTTGTAAAAAGTGAATAAAAAAAAAATCAATGTCTATCTATAGCTATGCAACTGAATGTCATTTGTAATTTTAAAAGCTGCACTGGGCATTCAGAGCATAATCATACTTCAAATTATGTCCTTATTTTACACCACAGAAATGGCTGCATGAAAATGTAGTAACAGCCTGAGAAATAAAACTCATAGTCCCCTGAAATGCTTTGGAAATTCTCATTCTTGCGTACAGATTTCACACAACGATGTTAGACTACAGGTTTTACAACCAAGCGAAAACTAAAATGTTAGAAAATACAGGTTAACCTCTCAATATTCTTTCAGAAACTGTGATTAAGGATGCCTTACTTAATGTTAGTAATAAGACTTTGGAGATATAAAACACTGCTAAGATCTAACTATTGTTCTGAACCAATGTGTGTATAATAGCCCCCCCAGAAGGGACTAACTAACCAGAGATTCAAGCAATTCAAAATATACGCCAAGCAAAACTACATTTCACTGCCAAAAGTTTTCCCCAAGAGGTGAATAACATTTTCCATAAGTCTGTGGAAATGACTGAATTAAGTTTGGTAATGAAATACTCATAGCTACTTTTTATGTATGATTCAACATTTCATTTCTCTACTGAAAAATACGGGTTGCATTAATTACATAAAAGGGAAGCTCATATTTATTATTCAATGAAAAGATTCACAGTCTAAACCACAATATTTTAATACACTAGGGAATATTTATCTCAATGTTTAAAGCATGAAATTTGCTTATCTTAACCTACTTTTCATCCTGAAAAATTATTTATATTATTACAGTTTAATTTTACAGAATTTCAATTACGCATAAAATATATTGAACATATTTTGTATTAAGTGGTGCTAATTATACAGTGGATATTTTGTAATTAAAATAGCTTGGTTCTAATTTTCATAAAGTTCTGTACATAGACCAATTCAACAACCACCAATCACAGCACTACTAATGGGTTCAGGAACAGAACATTTTTTCATGTTCTTTTCCCAGCAAGAAATATTGAGGCAACCCCGTGTGTGTGATGCCCAACATTTCACTTGGGAATCTCTGCTTTGCTTTCTGACCTTTTTGGGGTTACTCCCTATACACACAAGCTTCTCTACTGATGTTGGCTATTGTGTTGCGCATGGGAATATAGCTCTTACAGGAGGTGAAAGCTATGTAGAAAGGCAGCTTTTCGGTTAATGTAAATTAATATAGCAGAGGCCTGAAGTATGAAAACCCAGTGCCTTAATTTGACCCAGTGGATTAAGAGAAAAGAGAAATGAGATGAAATATTCTTGGTGGACTTCATTGCTGAGAAAAAGCACTGGGCTTTCATGCTCAACAAACTTAAGCATTGTATACGTGTATCATTTGATTTTTAAAGCAAATACATGGATGTTCACAATAAAGCCTGCAGGTTACATCTGCTTGGATCATACTATGAAAATCCAACAGAAGACGACTTCTGGTTCCTCCCCCCCCGCAAAAAAGGCGTTATCCCAATTATTAATATTGAGTGGCTGGAAGGAATGAGGAGTCCAGATATCAATGGTGGTGTTAAAATTATAAAAATTACTTCAACAGAAAATTACGTTATAAACTGGCAATTTCTTGGAATAACCAAACAACATCAACTCAGAGTTTCCATGATTAGCTTCAACCAGAGGCTCCTCATCCTGATCACAGCCAAGCCATTGCACGGCTGGACAATCATTCTTAAGAGTTGCGACTGTCAGCCTCACTGCTGCTGTTGACATTAAACTAGTATTTTCACTTTCTGTGGAGGAAAGAAGCATTCATTAAAGTGGAGAACATGTGATGAGTCTTCCTGTCTTCCTTCTCCACTATTATGAAGAATGCAGTCACTGTGGGAGAAGAACTGGTTGAGAAGACAGTCTGAAGTAAAGAAGTCCTGAGTGTCAACATGATGACATGGTGCCCTAAAGAAATCCACCCCTTCTTCCCATCACACTGTGAGTTTATATAAGTTGTCCTTCCAGCTGCCTTCCCTCCTGATCCCTAGAAAATCAGGACAAACTGAGACCTATAGAATTGGAAGTATGTAGGTGATGGCCCATAGTGTTACAGGGGAATAAAGTGAGTTAAATGAAGCATTTCTTCCTCACAGCAATGAAGAAGACCTGAAAGGATACAGACGTGTTGAAGAAACTTTAGAAGATGTTAGGGGCAAGTAATTAGTTTTGCTTTTTATTTGGCTCTATACAATTTTGTTTACTTAAATGCATCCTTCTGGGAAAAGGATGAGCTAAGATTGGTTGTAATTATGCTGTGCTCCTCTGCCTGATGCTAACACCACTGAAGTCAATAAGAAACTTAAAGGCCTCATTTCTGGACCCATTTGAGAGCTTCTTCTTCCATCCTGAACCATATACTTGCTCATATATTCCTTCTCCACCCATTCTTTAAATTAAGCTTAATCTGAGGAACTCATGTAATTAGTTAATTTCTTTTTAATTCCATGTCTTTTTTTAATTTTTATTTTGAAACACATTTATGATCTGCTCTGAATTAAAATAAACTTTATGGCAAGGCCATGTCACAGTTTATTCGGGATAAAGCTAATGAGTTTTCACATATAAGTTTTACTGTTTGTGATAAATTCTGCTCACGAGGCACACCTAAGTACAAACGCAGGCATCATTTTAATTTATAAAAAAGTGGACAGTATCAAAATAGAAATATCAACAGCAGCACTCTTCTGGTCTAGCTTTCTCCATGAAATATGGAACAGCTAAAGTATTCAAGCAATTCCTCAAATTTATGTGCTGAAAGCTATTCAAATATAAAATAAGCACTAACAAATGGGCAACCTTGTCAGTTGCAATGCTAATAAATCAAATTCACCAAGGTAAGTTAGCTACATTTTCAGTACAAGTGGATATATCATAAGAGCTTGATAATGATACAACTACCAGAAAAATAAATGTGCATTCTCTGACCTTGACAATAATTCACTAACAGCTTGCCTCACAATTTTCCTAACATTGAGCCACTCTTCACAGGCTATCTAAAAAGTGTTTATATTTCTGTGGATGGAGAGTTTCATCTGTGTCATCACTACTCTATTAGGGATTTTAGTGCAGTATTAAGAGAAATTATAGAAAATAATACATTTCAGGATAATAGCCTATGAAACTGCCCAGGGGAATATGCGGGCTAGGGGTCAGAGGAACACTAGAGGGCTTTGTTGTATTTGGTTCTTCTTTTCTTTTTCTTTTGAAAGACTGATATGATAGTCTTCACAGCATTTCACATGGCTCTAAAACAACCAAAGGTGGATTTCCTTTACTGATTTGTTACTCCCTAAATCAGTTCATGAATGGGATTGCTCCTGAGCTGGTAAGGAAGAAGCACCTTGCCAGTATTGGACCCTTAGTAAATCTTACTGGGACTAACTTGGAAGAACAGTGACTTCAATGAGGAGAGAACAAAAGAATCTGTTTTATTTTAGATTGGTGAAATGATGGAATATGCCCTTTTTCATTACTTTATAGGGTGAATTACAGACAGGGAAAAGAACTATTTAATCTAGAGGATGGTGTCAGTGCAAAAACAGTTGGTTATAAACTGGCCATGAAAAAAATTCAGGCTTAAAACTGAAATAGGAGAGTGTAGGTCTTGACAACGAACCTAAGCAGTTAGAAGATGGAATTTGATAACTTCGTGGAAAGGATCACATGATGCAGTTCCAGAAGAGACAAGAAACTGAATCTGGAGGTCTTCGCGTTTCTAATGTGAGCTTCAAAGAGGGGATAAGGGAATAATGCAGCTCCTTTGCATGCTCTTTACAGCCTATTAGGGTTAAATAAGGACTCCTTTGTCTTCACTAATCTGAGTATTTTATCCCCTGGTGATTGTTCTCGTCTTTGGTAAGTCAGTTTAAAACATGCACAGAGGGTAGCAGTAAGGCGTTCCACAACACAAAGTACAACAACCACTGCCACCACCATTTACGCTGTGTTTATCTGTCTTCCCATGATCCTGTGTTGCCAAGAGACACTTATAGTGAGGAACCTCGTTACAGAACTGTTCCCAAGAATCTGCATTCAGCACCACAAAATGACCCAAAAGAAAAACCATCAAGTAATCCACATGACCCACCACATCACTTTAGGGATCTGAGTCACTTTAGGGATCTGGGGTTAAATATCAAGACCAGTATATTTCATACAGATGTACCAACTCTAATGGTACCTGTCATTAAAAATAATATATAACCATTAGTAAGTTATATGGATTACAATTACTTTCACAAAGCTAGAAAAATGTTGAGAAATGTATTTCCGTTGCTCTTTGAAGAAGCCATGCATAAAAATCACACTTGTTTGTTTGTTTTTAAACTTTCAAAGTTAATTTTTTACAGAAATAAACTCAAAGGCCAGTATCTCTGCCCTGACTGGAAATATATCAACATGTGCAACCAGCTTTGGGTGTACAGAATGCAATTACAAAGAGGGCTTGACTCACTTTACTATGATTTTTTTCCATTGTCTAGAAATCTGAAACAATGGGAGAGACAGAGAAGAATGCGTACTTATCTAATTTTAAGATTTATTCTTTTTAAACTGAGTCAAGGAGCATTTCTTTTCAAGGGAGGTTTAGATTTTTTACTTTTCAGCAAATACATTTTTCTCTCGCAAAGTGCAATGTGTGTAGGAGTCAGCTCACGTAGAAAGTGGTTCCCTGATCAAAACAGATGGCATGCTGGCAGGGTAAGTTTTAAATGGCAGAGTGTTGATGTTGAAAGATTTCAACAGCAGCTTCCATGACAGGGACAGAGACATAAATGACAAATACAAAATACAAAGACATTTCAATAACTTACCAGTGTATCACTCTAAGTTAATATTTCTCTCTTGGTTCTTAGGATGCTAGAGGGAGCCTTCCTAGCTGTGGGCACAAGGCTACATTCTAGCTCAATAAATCTCACAGAACTAATGAGGATTCTATTTTTAGGACAATGAAGCATGAAAACTAAGGCTTTACTGGCATGGGAATGGAATAAGCTGGCTACTGGAAAGGTTTTTAACAAATCTCTTGGTGGAACAGAGTGACCAAGTAATTTTTTTCCTGAATTACTGATCTCATCGAGTCTTCCTGGAAGGTTTTGATTAGGCTATCAGAGCTTTTATCACATGTGTTTTAGTTATTCATCCACTAATCTGTGAGGCACAGTAAACCAAAGTGTTCAAACTGGGGAGTCTGTGAGGGGCCTTTTCAATGTGTGAATAAAATTTTCGTATTTTCCAAATTTTAAAAATAATTTAACCAGAGAAATTATTTCAGATATCCAGATTTACATATCTCCTGTCCTTGCTCTTGACTCTTCAGTTCTTATTCCTTTTATATATACCTGTAAGTCAATACTGCTTTTAATATCTAAAGTCAGCTTTTAGAAGTTCTTGATATTTGTTATTCTCCAAACATTTCCTCATCTTCCCCTGTTTTCACAGGCTCTTCCTTGATTCTCTCTGTCTTGGGCTTTTTTTTTTTTTTTTAAGACTGAGGCTAATCTATCTTTTCTCTAACCTTCTTATCAGTACTCTAATGCTTTTCATTCTTTCCATCTTTCCAGATTCAGTTCTGCACTCAGCTGTCCACAAAGCGTTTACTACCAATAAGATATGGCAGGCAGTTTTGTAGTTTTTAAGGCAAAAATAGAGTAATTTAGCTTTAATTCAGCTCCTTGCTGCAGAGGGGGATGCACAAGATGGAATGACAGGGATGCTTGGTAACAGCACTGGGAAGCAACAAGTCACCAAAAGGAGATCAACAATTTCTTTTTCCTCTGCAATGAGAAAGGTGTGTAGATGTCAGCTTGTACAGGAGGTACTCCCTGATGAAAAGAAGTGATATATAGCCAAGGCAAATTTAAAGTATTTTACAGAAACATTTTTCTCATAAAATAATCTTGGCAGGAACCTATTCAGAGGCCTGACATGAACAACAGTATTTAGTAACTTCTTTGTAGCTTGCTCAAAGAGATAATGGGGGGAAGAGAAGCAGGACGTGATAGCTGTTAAATTTGTCTTTAATTGTTATATCTGGTAATGGTTGTGGCAAAAAATGAACAGTGAGCAGATTCTATACAGTCTCCAAGGCATTGGTTTTATGCCTGTGATAGATTATAGGTGACCTTTTTTACAGTCTGTGCTTTTTATGAAATACACCAGAGTAAAAAAGTGCACAAGCTTTTTTCTCTCCCCCCCCCTTTTTTTTTTCTTCTTTATCTTCTAACTAGTTCCATGGAAATAATCCCATCTCTATATGCCATTGATATGAACCAATGTGGGTTAGATTGAAACAGAAAGTCTAGGTAAATGTAGATTAATAAATACATAAGTACTAAATACTGAGTAATCCATGGTAAATGGTAGTAATGCATAATAATAGTAAATACCAAAGAATATAATGGTCCCAATTTAAAATTACTCTGAAGGGCATGTATAGACCACATATTAAAAGTTACTACGGAAGGTTGCATCCCTCTCCATAAGACAAAATATACTGTATCTTGAAGGAGCTACATCCCAGAAATTGAGTTGTGCCCTTGCACGGTTCCTAAGTTGCCACCTATCACCACAATAACAGCATTATTGAAGGGATATGATAAAATATGGGGTGTTGTCTCATTCAGCTAAAATGATACAAACCAAACTGCAGCAAATTTAAAGGTGTTTTTAATTATTTGATATGAAGAAACTTGAACTATCTTGTCCATGAGATACGCATTAATTGGCATGAATAAGGCAAGGTTAGGGAACAGCAAAGTAACGAAACTCCCAGTTTTCAGTAAAATTCTTTTCACTTCCCCTTCCAAAATAGTTTGCTTATAGTGCTAATAAAAACCTACAGCCACAAGCGACCTCAATTATTGCTCTCCAGAGCAATTGTTAGCAGTGAATTAGCACACCTGAATTTAAGTTTTTGCCTTTATACATATCTAAAATAAGGTTGAGTTAAATTGAAGTATCCTTGTCAAGTGCCTGCCTTGGTAGTAGTTTGAACTGCTAACAAGAACTTCTAGACAAACTTGGCTAAAATTAATCAGCTATGTGCAGCACAATACCAGACTTCTCACTTACATGCCTAACTAAGAATTCATACATTAACTTTTAGCAGGCAGGTTTGAATATTTAGGCCCGTGTTTCCAGTTTTGCACTAAATTCCACTATTTTCCTTTGGTTTATAAGCTCAGACTTGGAATAACATGCCACCCTTTCTACTAGCATGATCTGAACCCACAAAAATGGCACCCACAAAACTAGATGGCCAAAATCAGTATAGTTTTCTCCTTGAATATTATGTGTAAAAAGAAGCCTTTGCAGACTATCCTCTGGAATGAAATTCAATGACAAGCTTTGTGATACAGTTTTATTTTCATTTATTTGCCATTTCTATGCCAAGTAAAAGCTTTATTTAAGCAAAAGGGGCAATACTGATTATGCTCTGGGTTTACTACTGCTAAGAGTCCTAAGATAAAGCAAAGTACTTTCTGAGTAGAATTTGAAAGCAGAAAGGCAGAAATCAGAAGCAAAAATGAAGTGCATTTACCACAAGTCACTGCAATTTATGGTCATGGCAATATAGTTTGTCAAAGTATCAGTATGTCATGAATTCCCCTTCAAAACCTGACTGTGCCAACTAGTGTTCCACTGGTCTTTTCAGGTTTGCTGTTCACTGTCTGCAGACCTTCCTCTACGAGGAAAAGCTTAGTGATTCATGCCATTGAGCTCTCTGGTTTGTCCTATCTAGTGCAAAGCAGCTAACAGCTGAGAGAAGCAAGACTGACAGTATTGAGTTTGTCTATCTCAAGTACTTAGAATCATGAGTCACAGTCCAATATCCTGAGCTTTAGAGAACAATCTGAGGGATCCTCTTATTTGCCTTCTGGTCTTTGACACTTAAGTAGTATTTTCTGGCTTTTCTCTGCAAAACCAGAAAAGCTTGAAAGGTAGCTTTCAGTAAATAAATAAAGAAAATACAAACATAAGTCTTAAATTTAGTCACTTTGCTTTAATAAAAGCACAAAACATCTGAAGGCTTATAAAATGTCAAGATCTGGCTATTGTGCTAACCTGTTCAACTTCAGGCAGCACCCATTCTGAAAGAGGAGAAATGCAGCAATCTGGGCATTGCATCCCTCCCACTTCTCTGTGAGAGAGTGAAGTGTTAGTAAAACAAAAGCAGCTGGCAGCTAGTAGTAGGAAACAGCTAAAACGGCCAGTGTGGGACAAAGGGAGAAATGCAAGACAGGAAATAAAAAGCTGCAAAAGCCCTAAAACAAACCAGAAAAAACATAACCCTAATATTTTTTCCTAATAACATTTATATCTGGATCTGTCAAAGTCTGACAGATTAACGATATCATAACTCTGGGAGACCTAGAAGTCCAGGATATTAATTGAATGCTACTCTGATCCCCAGTATTGAGGACCAGCGTTAGGAAAAGCTCACCATTCAATTCTTGGTAACATAACCAAGTGTTGCTTCTGACATCAAACCTTAGAAAATGGTGGTGACTTTTAAATTGCTTAGCATCATTTTTACTCCAGCTAGCTCCAAGATCAGATCTCACATGGGTCAAGATGAAAGTGCACATAGAGATCCTTTACTTCCAACCAGAGCTGCCTTAATCGGACAAGCCTGCTACCACTGAGCCTCTGACCCACAATTACCATAAACTGCTCAGCAAAATGAGTCACTACACTCATTTCAGTGGCAAAAGACTGCTTATTTGCTTGTTGTACTGTTACCCAAACATTCCATCCATTCAACCCCAAAATTTTACTTGACAGAAACCTACTGGATTTGGGGGAACAAAAAACAAAAACAAAACAAAAAACCAAAACAAAAAAAACCAGAAAAATGGAATAGGAAAATGGAAGATACACAGAATCAGACACCTGGCTAGCAGAGCCATCATCACCAAGCAGGTGTCTAGTTAAGTTATTCAGCAATGAACTGAGGCATGGCACCTGTTGACGGTTTCATCATTAGCCATTCTCGCAATGGTTTAATACGATGACATACTGGTAGACTAATCATTCAGAAAATAAAGAAAAGAAATAATATTAGTTAAAGTGAAGGGGAAGTTGAGAGGCACCACTACAGAAAGGGAACCCCAATCAACATCTAGAGCAGAGAAATACACAGAGAGAACCTGTCAATCCGGCAGGTGGAAATGGAGTACATGAATACAAGAATGCTTGTAAGTCAATGCACGGGAGCAGTGAAACACACTTAAAACCATATTCCCTTATAACAGCTTTTACACCTCTAAAAGAGGCTGATCAGTTCCTTGAGTATTACAAGACCTAAAACACTTCTAGACTGAGATCCTAGCACTCTGCAGATTGACATGATCCCTATCTTCACAGCATCATAGGGCAGACAACTGCCAGAGAAAATGGACCCATTCCTCTTTAAAGGGGACAGATAACATGCACCAGTGGGATAAAAAAAAAAAAAAATCACAAGAAAACAAGAATTTCACATATCATGTTGAATTGAACAAAGAAAATAGGAGATTTGCTGTTAAACCAAAATGAAGAGAGCTATGATTCACTGCTCCAAAGTAGAAACATGTGGTAAGAGATACGGATGCCATAATTTAAAAACTAAATATTGTACCTGTGAATTACTTGAACAGAAAAGCCACAAACATAACTTCCTTTTCACCCTTCAACACAGAAAAAGAACTGAAATCACAAAGCAGCTGAGACTTAATACTGACCTGTAAGCCATTTAAGTATTCCCCAAAATAATTTTCATGATCACACGCCAGTTCTACAGAAGAGCAACACACAGGTTGTACCGTATAAGCATGGTACAACCAAGCTTACTTATTGTACTTGAGCAACTACCACCCCTTTTTTATAAAGAATATTATCACTGTTGCTCTAACACTATTGCAGCATGTATTGTACTGCTGGCACTATCTGCCGATGGGCATATTTAGCACTATGACAATTGATTCTCCTAACAGCAAAGTCTTTAACTTCCCCTGGTGAACATATACTGATAATCTGAAAATTATAAGAAATGCCCATCCCTATTTGTCTACCATAGTTACATTTTCAAAATGCCATGCATCATGAATAGATTAATCTACGACAAAATGTTGATTCAAAAATAATTTGATGTTCCAGGAATCTTCAAAAAGTTCCTCCTATTCTGCAACCCGTCTTTTAAAAATGCTGATTTTATAACCTAAAAACTGAATCCTTTTGCTGTGTACAGAATACAGTTCAATACACATTGACTACCAGACAAGTAGCCTATTACAAAGAGGCATTGTTCATGGCTTACAGTACATAATAAGTACTTACAATGACACAATATATTGCTCTGATAAGATTATAAACACGATATCAGAAGAAAATCCATAAAAATCTAATTATTCACACAAAAGTTACAGCATGAAAAGCTAGCTGAGGCATTTGGACTGAAGGTTTGAAATTATAATTAATTTTAAACATATAAGACTGCTGGTGGACTTAATTCCTACAGGAATTTAATTTTAAAATTTTACTCCTACATGTTGATTAGAATAGAGCTCCAAGGCTAAGAGGTTTTCAGTATTGCTTTTAATTTAATACAGATGTTTTATACAAACCCAGCTCAGGTTAGTAGAAATAGGGAAATCAGATGTTTAAGAGCTTAGAGATTCAAAGGTACATGTAATGAACTGCTGTAAGTCAGTCTGCAAGAGGTTTTTCAACTACCACCTTTGAAAAGTTGGGAACAGGGAAGTACAAAAAGCAGTGCACAATCTGAACTGCAGAGAGGAAAAACAGAATGAACTTGTCCTTCATGCTGACATAACCACAAAACTCAAGCGTTCTATCCACATTGCCACAATCACCTACTTGGGCTCCTATTAATATGAAGGACCTGACGCATAAATTTTTCTAGCTGCCAGTAACATGATACAGGAGTTTTGCTTCTTTGTCACTACCATGACCTCACATGAGTAATGGTAAAGTGTCTGGATGACAAGCTAAAGGTATGCAGAACACATATCATTAAACAAACTTTTAAACAGGCAGACCATCCCTGTATGTCTTCATCTGTTCAGCTGCTGCAGGAGTGAAGAAACGGAACAACATTGTAACCCAGGGTAGCATAGGGATGATTTGAAAAAGTTACTAAGATACTCTTCCCCTTCCCATCAGCAACAAAGAAGAACACATGGGAAGGAAAACAAATACTCATCTTGCCAAGAGGCAGGTTTGTTAAGTTTTCAACCTCAAATGCTACGGAGTCAAACCTGTTAAAGTTAGTGACAAGATGTTCATTGACAAGATGACTGAGTGCTAAA
This sequence comes from Rissa tridactyla, assembly GCF_028500815.1. Taxonomy (NCBI): domain Eukaryota; kingdom Metazoa; phylum Chordata; class Aves; order Charadriiformes; family Laridae; genus Rissa; species Rissa tridactyla. The sequence continues at coordinate 74,450,159 of NC_071470.1, forward strand.
ATCCCAACAGGACACAAGCGGAAGAAACCCAGCTCTTTGTTGTCTATGGTAAACATCAAGACCACCGAGATATAGATATCTATATCTATAAAACCAAGGAGGTATATATATTCTTATATATATCCTGATGATAAGAAAAAATGTGAAGACATGGAAGTCTCAATAGAGGATGCCAAAATTTGAGCAGAAAGCAGAAACAGCAAGAGAAAAGGTGAAGCTACGTTCTCTGCAAACGCTGCTAACTCAGAGCTTAGTGATGAAGGAGGTTTCAAACAGGGAAAAAGATTCAGTGAAACTGATGGATTATATGTACAAAATCTTGCCATGGTATTCTTAAATTTTAAGAACAATTTTTCAGGAAGACTACTAAGAACAGGAATAAGCAAGAGAGGAACAAGCAATGAACATGCTACAAGTGCAAACAAAATCTGACTGCATTCCTGTCACAGACTTGCAGAAAAAGAAAAGAATGCAGAATTTATTTATTTTTTTTTTTTACCAGTCAAGCTTTATTTAAAACATTGGAGTCCCTCTGTCATATTATATTCTCTGTTCCTCTTGCCTACCACCCTATTATCACACAGTTGTATATGTAAAATATTTAATTATAAAATTTTAATGAGATCCTAGCAATAGGAAATTTGGGTATATTACTTAAGCAATATGAAGACTCAAAATAAAGCCATCAGACCTATCAGAAAGTAAGAAAGAAGCAGAAGAACTAGCTGTCACACCAACATGCAGTCCAATTCTCCTTTTAATTATGCTATTGTGAATCTGTGATGTTGCAAGTATGAAATTGGTGAAGAATTTATCCTGTAGCCTGTGATGCCTGAGACTGAAACTCTACAGAGAGAAAAAGGAAAGCAGGACAAAGGTGAAAAGAAAAGAGGAACTCTGCTTATTTTTCTTTTGACAGGAAGGTGGAAAGCAAAATGGAAAAAAAAAAAGAAGGAAAAGAAAAGCAAAAAAGATGGAAAAATCCTTTTCTCCAAGAGATACTGTGAATAACAGAAAAGATGGGACTTTTCACCTCAGGTGTTAGACATTTTATTGAAGAAGTCCCAATCCAGAAAAAGGGAAGAGAAGACAGTAGCATGTATTTCTACACCATCCAAGGACAGCAAATAAAGTAGGCAGATCAAAAATATTATTGAAAGTATTTTGTGACTTCTTTAATTTAAACTCTTCAGTTTCTCTTTTCCAAGAGACAAACTCTAGAAGTCCACAAAATAGTGACTTCAGGTGAACTTTTGCAGAGAAGTTTTCATTCATATCCTTCATCGAACCTTTGTAAAAAGTCACATCACAAAATGCATGGCCTGAACCTTGAAAATAAGAAAATAGAGTGGTGATGCAATGAGAAAGTAAGAAACTTCCTCCATACTATATCTCTTGTGCATTGCCATGGCTCATAGGTAAACAAGTATTCTGTTTCCCAATTTATGCCAGCATAAAAAAAAAAAAAAGAAGCAGGAAGAGCACAGGACAGATACCACTAGGCCAGCTCATGAGAACAGGGAGTATGCTGCACCCATAAACTTGGGTGTATACAGCTCTGCAAACTGGGGAAGACATTATAATTGTGCTGTTGGTTTCTATATGCGTTTCTTGTAAATTGCCATAGATGTATGGATACTGAATTTTTTTTAATGAATCTGCCACATGCTTGATTCCATTGACTCAAGCAAGCAGCCTTTTGAACCCATGTATTTTCATGTCACTGAGGAGCTTGAAAAGAGTAAAACAATAGTAAAGTGTCAGGTACCTGTCTGCAAATTTTGGAATTGAATATAGTGCCTGTAACAGCTGGCTCCCAATTAGGAAGTCTCTTTCAGAATAATAAAAGTGAAATTAGTTTGTTTCTTTAAGAGAAAAGTTATGATCTACATACATATGCCCTTAAGACCACGCTCACCAACCATCTACCTCAGTCATAAATGTCAAGGCTTTGTTGTTTCAAGATGCTGCAATGAGAATTAGATAAATACCACACTCCCCCAGAAGAAGAGCGTAAGCTTCATTTACTCGCATGTTGTTCCCATACTATGTGAACAAATCTATGTTGAGTAGGTTTAGGCTAAACTACTGAGCAAATCTGCAAGGGGACCCTTCCATAGTGTCAGTACACGTTCAGCATTGACAAGTCAGGATCAATAAGGGCAAACATATCACAATTCAGGCCAGTGTCGGTAATGTCAAACACAGAGCAGAGCTTCCTGCCTACAGTTAATCTAAGAGACAATGATTTGAAAATCACATCTAATTAAGCCTCCTGTTGGACTAGTAGGTCTAAACATAGCCTACATTTGGGAGATGTTACGTGTAATCCAAAAAAATAAGGCGTGGGGGTGCAGAAAGTCTGTTTACCACAGACGTGACTGTGACTTTAATAACTGTGTTCACCAGGAATAAACTTTGAACTTGGTGCAAATGCTATATGCACATGGTATTTAGATGGCCACCTCAGAAAATCCTGCCTCACTTAACGATTAAACTTAACTGTTAAACTCAGTGGTTTTCTCATAAATACAGACGTGTTAAGGCTTCTTTTGCATTCAATTATTGTATTGCCATTATCTTGCTTTATTCAAAGTAAAAAGACAGAATGTATACCAATATGTACTTTAATTTGTCAGTTTTACTTGTTTTCTTCGTCAATGCTGCCACCTTCTGATAGTCAGAAGTTTCAGCAAGCATTTTAAGTCCAGTGTTTAGGTTACAACACTGTGGACAACTTCATAAACGCAGTCTCTGCAGCCCTCAGACTCAGGAACCCTCTCTTCCCTCCCCAGTCCCATCTACTTCAGTATGGACAGAAGAGCGGATTTGCAGGATATAAATTTGTAACACAGCATTTTTTCATCCATCTGGTTCTAAACTGCCTGCACTTTCATGTCACTGAAGGCACTGAGAAGTCTTGGAAGTTGCTGGAAACTATGCTTTATGTCTTTTCGCCCTGCCTCCTGGAATATTTACCATGGAAAGTCCTTAGTTTTGTGAGTTTTAGACCCTATTTACTGTTTCTGTGCCGTAACAGTTTCCCAGTCTAAGTTCCTGGGTCTGTCTAAAGTATTGTTGAGCCTTTTCAGTTCAGTCAACTGTTTATCTGTTCTACCTGTCAAAGTCAAGGCTTCCTAGGGAAAGACAATGGTTCATATAGATGGAATAATTCCCTTGAAGGATATTAAATACTGACCTACAACCTTGAACTGAACTCTCCTCACTAGGAAAGCTGCCAATTTAATACCCTCTCATATCCTTAAAGATTTTCAGCAGAACTCACTTAATTTAATAAATTCACAGGCATTGACATCAGTTTGGGGGAAAAATAAAAATTAAAAAGAAGGTGGCTCACCATTTAATAGAAATCCAGTTTCGTGGAGCTTTTGTCCTGCTGAACACAAACAAGTACAACATTTGCATTTCATAGAATCATAGAATAGAATTATAGAATGGTTTGGGTTGGAAGGGATCTTAAAAGATCATCTAGTCTCAACCCCCCTGCCATGGGCAAGGACACCTCCCGCTAGACCAGGTTGTTCAAGGCCCCATCCAGCCTGGCCTTGAACACTTGCAGGGATCGGGCATTCACACCTTCTCTGGGCAACCTGTTCCAGTGTGAATGATAAACAGAATAGCAGTATTTGATTAAAATAAAATAAAAATCTAGATTTATTTTTTTTTTAAAATCCATGTTAAAAGACATGTCTACATCCAAATCATGAACACAAACTTCATAGCCAATGGTCTGTCACCACATCTGATACAGGCTCCCACAGCCAAGTGCATGAACAGGCCATGTACATGTAAAGCAAGCACAAATTTCAACCTTAGCAGAGAGAGAGCATAGACAAAGGAATCGTAGAAACTTTAAGATGATCTTAGCCTAAATTCTTTCACTGGAATAAGAACCTACACATTACTTTCTTATATCACAGTTAAATGCATCAGCATCTTGTCTACTGAAATAGAATCAGTCATTCTCTCTCCCTTTTTCACTCAGAGGCCTAATGAATATTTAATGCAAAGTGGAACTGCTCTGATCTGACTCCAGAGCAGACAGATATTTTAAACTGCAGTCTCTCATACCCCAAGCAAGTAGCCTGATCACTAAACCATTGGTAAATAGGGTGTCCATGTGCCCTCCTGTGTTGAGGGTAGGCATCAATGAGCGTTGGCCTCCAAGTGAAAAAGGCAGAGGAACTCCCACTTTATGGATGGTGGCAAGATTCAAGGAACAAAACACCCAGTCTTATCAGAATTTGACATTTCTAGGCATAGCCAGAAGTAAAAATGCATGTGACATGGGGACTTCACTGGCAGAAATCAAGGCAGTCCTGGGATAAGCCAGTTTATTCTTCTACCTAGATTTTGGAATAAGGTGCCCAACTTAACAGTAGCAAAACTAACATGTCTATAACACAGGACAGTGCGATACAGAGAGAGCTTTTACATGCCATTCGCAGATCCAGAAGCAGCAAAGCTCCTCCCAGTGGCACTGCACCAACGGAAGGACTGCTGAAAGGAATTCCATTTAGTTTAGTTCGTTCAATTTTGTTTCATTTTAATATTGAGAATATGTTCACAAGGGGCTTAGCAGCACAATATGGTCCACATGTCTCTAGGCTTGCATATGAAGTTATAATGCACAACAATATGATAGCCTGTAACTTGTTGAACATGCGCTACTCTGATGAATTCTTTTAACAACCCAACAGAACAGTGCACTCCATTGGCTTTTAAGTGCTTTACAAGATCTCTAGGAAAAGAGGTTACTCTCACAGCTGATTATCCATCAAAATGCTCTGGTTGTACGTAATTAAAAAAAAAAATCTCTAAGTTTAGCAAGTTGAAAATACCAGATAAGCTTTTAATACCATAGACTGAAAGTGGTTTGGGACACAGAAATCATCTTAGTTGAGTACATCTCAATACTCACTGATTATTTTTACAGGAAATCTTCTGGAAGAGCCACAACTCCACATGAATGACCTATCAGTCGTGCCAGCTGGCTCATCATATTGACAAATGAAAAATAAAACATCTATAGATTTTTAGGTCATTTTAAGACGCAGTCTGAGTGCAAACCTGTGTCTGCTGCATAACCAAACTGTCTCTGATAGAGAATGCAGGTGCAGAGTCAGCTGCTAGAAATGTTTATACTGTAATAAATTTCCAAGATTAGTAATATTCCTTTTAGAAATTATCAGTAATACTGTTTTTAAAAAGAAGTTTCCACAGAAGTTTTTTGAACTGTCTGCATAACAGCCAATAGCATAATTTAACTTGGGGGACTTAAATTACTGCCCAAAGTCTTTATTCCATTCATTTTAAAGTTATTTACAAAAGGCAGATTTCACTCTTGAGTAAAGCCTTTCTCTTCAGATAGGTTCAGAGCTAGAATACTCCCAGATAAAGGTATTCTGTCACTGGAATAATAAGTACAGAATAGAATACGATAGTTTCAGACCCTAAGGAAGAAGAAAAGCAAATGTAACATCTTCTGGGGCGAGTAGTGTGCTAAAAAAAAAAAAAGAAAAAAGAAAAAAAAAGAGACATGTACAATATGTTCATTGAATGTCATGGCATACCAAAAAAAAGCCTGATCCCACAGATGTCAATGACTACTGAATTAGGTCTAAAATATGTCAAAGTGAAGGAAAGCCAAAAGCTGCAACTCTCATTCTTGAGAACAATCTCCTTTAATTTCCTTAAGAAAAGATTTTTAATGTTAAGTCAGTATTTTTGGCACATTCACTTGCATTATTCTTTGAAGAGATAAGCTTTTAATTATCAAATATAATAAATATAGTTGAAGTGTACCGTAATGCAGTAAAATAGTGAGCTGTAATATTACATAAGGTTACACAAACCCATTGAAAAATATATGTATTTACTTTAATAGTATTTAAAATATACAATTATTATTTTGTGTTCTCTAAAATTTATTTTGGAGGACACTTTTCTTCACATTTCTTTTGCTTCAAATAAAGATAGTAATTTCCAAAAGATCTTTATAAGAATTATAGTTGACTGAAATAGCTTTAGGAGAGGGATGAATAAATCTGACAGCTAGGCAGTGAACCTAAATATTGTTGCTTTAGAAAAGGGGTTAGGGTTTTCTGAGCCTTACACATTTGATTTATCTTTTCATACCTAATCATATCTAGAGAGAAAAAGGATTGTGCAGAAACGGGATTTTACATGTTGAAAAAATTATTGTGCAATTCAGAAAACTGAAGAAGGAGGAAACCAACATAAACAGAGATGTCAAGGAGTGAAAATCCATATCGTATCAATGCAATGGTGATATCAAATCTTGAGTGTGGATTATGAGCTCTCCCTCATGCTGGTCAGTAGCATCTCACAGAAAGGAAACCCACCAGTGTACCTGTGTGAGTAACTGCTCACTGCTGCAAGGCAATCATAAGGCAGCACTAAAAAGAAGTTACTCTGAAAAGCCTGCTGTACTGAGAAATGTATTCATACCTCGTTCTTTATGCTCCATTTCCCTTCCAGCAATATATTTTAGGACATCTCCATTAGAAATGCTGCATGGAACCAAAGAGGAAGTTGCGCAACCTGTTGCTGAGTTGTAAGATAAGTCTGCACGTGTATGTGAAATGTAAATATAACAAAGGTAAAAATATTTGAGGCAATTCTAATCTATATAACATAGGTACCACTAGCAACCAGAGTACACACCAAGAGCTAGCCTATCTTCTCTAGGATAACTCAAACTTGTGAACTTGTGTATTTACCTGAACTACCCATGGTAAAGCCATCACAAATAAGCCTGTCTTCTTTACATTCGTTCACATGATCGTTCATTTCTGTGACCTGATCTACTGGAAGAATTTAGCAATGTACATTTGCCACGTGCATGGCAAGGAACCACAGGGAAAATTTGAGCTGAGCAGTCCAACTGCATCTCCCTCACCTGTAAAACAGAACTCAAATCAGCAATTCTACAGGAAGCAGTCTACAAAATATTACCCTCACTTCTGTGTTCTCTGATCAAGAATGGACCTGTGAAGGCTTCCTTGTGGTCACACAAGGGAACCTTTCAGTCTATTTCTATAACCTTTGCGATTATGAAGAAAAATCTTCCAGATGTGTAATGTCGTGTCTTCTACCTGAAATTGCAGGTAGCAAGGCACCAGGTGCACAGAATCAGTAGCAACCCAGATGTATCAAGTGCCCCTGTTGTCTCAATGGAATTGCCATTTTTTGAAACCAGCACTGCCCTCGCTTCATATGAGGTATAACAGAAGAAACTTCTTCTGAAGGGCAAATAGAAAGTAAAAAATATAGTGGAAGATAAACATTAAAATTTCAGCAAGAGGAAGTGAGTGAAAGGTGAGGAAGGGAAGATTTGTACAAGCAATTTTTGGAAAATGCTTCTGGATCAGCAAGTGTAGAAGAACTGTGTTGCCACTAGGTGTATGTACGAGCACTTTAAAAAAAAAAAAAAAAAGGAACTTTCCAGCATTTAAATAAGTCTACTGTTATTTCGCCTTTGCCTCTCCTCCCAGCCCTTCTGTTGTGTTGGCTTTTGCTGTAACCAAGTAACAATCTCTGATCTCACTCTTTGACTGTTTTTTCCTCAACAACTATTTGTTCTTTTCAAACCTCATGCCAATTGGTTGTTTCAGCTGTTTGCTAAACCTCTGGAAAAAGAAAAACAACAGTCCACATTACCAGGAAACAGCCAGTTTCTGCTACCCGTGGCTGAGGCGCAGACCTGCTGCCACTGCTACCCCGGCTCTGTGGAGTTCATTCAATAGCACCTGAGCTGGCAGGCAGCAGTTAGTCTCTGTACTTTGCTCTGATCATTGTTTTATAATTAAATCAGGTGATATCAACTTTCTGCAGCCTGATTTCTAAGCAAAATTTACAGCGGCACCAGACCAGAAAAAGCATATAAGTAAAGTGTAGTTTTAGTAAGGTTATTAGATTAACCAGGATTGCATGAAGTATACCAAAATAAAATCTCGTCCTTCAGCATGCAAGCTGATTGCTTTGGGCATCACAAATAAACCATTTTTTCCCTTTTAGTTTTTTTTTCTTTTCTTTTCTTTTTTTTTTTTAAGCCAGGTGCCTTGTTCACTTCTTGTTCAATTGAGCCTAGCAGAAAAGGCTGGACAGGCTGCAGTCTACCCAGACGGGGAGTTCATGGTGGGTCTCCCCATGCCTTGTGCACAGCCAGCCCAGCCACAGAAATTCTCAAGCCTCCAGCACTGCCTGTGAAAGTGAAATTCAGCCCATTCTCCATTCTTCTGGGTGAACAGAATTCAATGTTTAACATTTCTGTGAAATCATAAGACATGGAATCTAGAGCACCAGTCACAGAACGCTTTTACCTCCCTCTAAAATGCTTTATCCAGTCTGTACGGGCTTAGCAAGATGAAGGGAATATCTGTGCTGGTATGATTGTACAGGCTGTAGGTATGTCTAAGCCCACAGTAAACTACCAACGCCACAGTAGCAGTTTCAGCACAGCAGTCTCAAGCTCCAGCACAAGCTAATTTACCCAGTTTCTCAGGCACTGCAGCAAAGACAAGCCCTAACAATCCCAAATGACATTGCATATCTTAAATTCCTGCATGCAAAACTCTTTACAATCTGAAAATATCTCACTGCTCACAGTGATGATAACATATCTTGCAGCACAGAAACAAGGCTTCACCCTTTAGTTAAATCATTCCCTTCCTTCATACCCCTTTGTATAAAAATGGCACCAGATAGATTCAGCCTGTTCCTGAACATAGGCTGCAAATACTAATCAGATCTCCGAAGAGGCCTTCAGGATGATTGACGGGGAAGCCCTTAATAAAGGCTTTCTGGTTTTGGCAGGCAAGCAGGAGAGCAAGCAAGAAAAGGAAGCAGCTTGAGTTACTTGAAATGCTGAGGTGGAGGCGTTTGAGAAAGCATGAAGGGAGAGGTGTTTGATGAGCCCTGAGCAGAGAGCAGCTGCAGAAATTCTGATGGGCCTGCTGAAATGGCCATGGAGTAAGTGGTTGTTGAGTCTTGGTTTTCCATTCTTGCCATTGGCAGAGAGGAGAGATAGAGAGTGCAGTCAGCAAAATGCAGATGAGCAGAAGCATCCTCATTTTATGTTTCCTATCAAACACAGACCCTGGAGACTTCCCTGAATTTTACAGTTCACATTCAAAATCCTTACTTTGTCAAGGTCTTGGAGATGGACAGTGTTTTCAGAGATCTCACTGAATTCTGGGGTAGATTTCTAAAGACATGAGAAGAAGAGAATTTATAGTTTTGCTTCCTCATGCTGCAAATAGTGGAAAGGCATCTCATAACAGGGCAATAAGGCACTGAAGAAATTGTCCATGAAGAAGCAAAGAAATACTCACGACATCAGATTTCCAAAGAAAGAGTTATATTACAGAAAAGCGTAAATCATTACTCCAGGCCAAGAGGATTTAGAACATGTCATCTTGATTGAATAATTCACAGCAAATGGAAAGACCTGAGATCTTCCCTCAAGTTTTAACAGTGGGAACTAAAATCATTTGATAACAACATGTCATAGTTAAATAAGCACAGAGAAGATGCAGAAAAGTACAGGGAAAGATGTTGGCACTACATTTCACCAGTTTTCATAACAATGAAACTCTTACTGTGATGTATACCTAAAACATTATTCATATCGAGACTTAGCTAAATTTCCTATTAGGGCGTAGCATGATGGTTAGAACCTGATTCTGTGTTGCTGGCCTCAAGTGTGCTTTCAGAACTCTCTTTTATTCCAATGCTCACATTGACCCCAGTTTTGCAGTATTAGTTAGCTGTGACACTGAGCGACCATGTACATTTCTCACTAGCAACGCAGTTTGTTTGCTTTGTGCAACACCAACAGACACTACTTTGCTTAACCAGGCTAGGAGTGGAAGTAAGTGATGTTTAATAAGTGAAGGTTTATTCAGACTTCATTTGACAAAACCAGATGAAATGTGATTTTTCTCACAATTACTATGAGCTGAGAATAGCTAAATTGTTGCTATGGAAGTGAAAAGGTACAACAACAAAGTAACATAAAGACTCACAGTCTTGAGGCTGAAACACAAAAAATATGGCTTCACATACAGCAATAAACATTATTTACTACAATGTGCTGTTCATAAAGAGCACATTATAGTAAATCATAGGATGACAACACATAATTAAATAATGACAATAGGTTACTGTAGCTATACAACTGTGTTTGTGCTTTTTCCAAACTCAGTTCCATTCTGCAAGACAACAATGGCAAGGTATGCATGACACAGCATCCATATCCCATGTAAAAGACATGACGCTGTTGCTAAATTGATGTTATTAGTAACCAGTCAAGTTTTTCCTCAAACTTAACTCCTCATATTATCTCAGTAATGCATCTTTGACACCTTTCAAGCTTTATATCTGGCTTCTTTGTGTCCATTCTTACAGCAATTATAGGTTACGCTCTCTGACTTAGCCTAGAAAGGGTTTTACTTGCTTCCTTTCAAATACGGGGTGGGGGGAAGGAAGGGAGGAGATTTTAAAAATAGGAAGTAATTCCATTGGGCATAGTTCAACCTCAAACTATTCTATTCAGACTATAATTTAATTCCCAGTACAGATCCATACACACTGACCCAAAAAGTCTAGCCTCCAGCCCATGGAATTTTGCTACTAGCTCCCCTAACTAATGGGGATTTTGCCTGAAAGAAATGGTAATACGTTCTTTCACTAGATTGAAAGGCTGAGGTGCAAGGGGCAAAAAAACTCATTGAAAATTCAACAGATGCATCGCTTTTAGAGACAATCAAATCAGCCCAGATAACCTCAGTTTGCCCTCCTTTATGACCGAGTTTAATGAAATCTTGAGTAAAACTTCACAGCAAAATGTCGCAGAAAAATGCAGATGTACTCAATGTTTGGCATTTTAAGGGGGAGAGGCTATGGTGTTATCTTAGAGGATATATCTTACTGGTACTGAAAGTGAGTATCTTCTTATTTTGACAAGTAATTTATTTCAAACTTGACATTAAGACCTGTTTGGAGATAGAAAGTTTCAGCTGGTATCTTAACTGGCTAAAATAGTATTTACATTTTTGTAGTAGTGTACAATGGAATCATTAGTAAGAGATGAGTCACAGCTTGGAATCCCTTCATCACTTTAAAATATATATTTTGACTGACATTTCTAAATGCTGACTTCTCTAGATAATAAGGGAAGTAAAAGAAACGATTAAGAATCTAACACTAACTTTATGTATACCAGTTTTTTTTTTAAATACCAATTTCAAGAAATTCTGAAATATAGACAATATTATCGAAAAAACTTAATCAAATTCCCAAACTTTGTGTTAATCCAATTTGTTCTCTGTGCCTGGGAATTTTTCAGCTGAAAAGTGTTCTTCTCTTAAGAACATCTTCTCCTTTGTTAAATAAATAAATAAATAAAGCCAAACCCTAAAAAAACAACAAGGGGGAGAAAAAAAATAATCCCTGTTTGAATGCTGGTATTAGATGAACAGGTCTTCTCGTCCCCTCCTATTCCCAATCCTCTGCCAAAATTTCACACTTTATAGCATAATTCAAGTAAGACTATTATTTAATATAATAAAACTTGTTATCTTACATGATATATAATATTCTTATTCTTATACATAAACGTATACATAAGAACAAATGTATTCTTTTATAAAGATAATTTTACAAGTAAATAACAAAATATTTTATCTACATAATGAATATAAATATTATTTATTATTTATTAATGCTCTGGTTTATAAGCCTATAATATACACTATGTAAAACTATGCTTTTGCTCCTTAATCCTATTCATTGTTCTTTTGTAAATATAAAAGTATCTATAATTCTGCTGTTCAGTTCAGCTCTTGGCTCAATAGTATGCTGTGTCCCCCAGACCAGCTACATGATTTGTTTGAAAGAGTACAAAGATTGGAAAAGGTGGAATTTGGAAAATCAAGATACTAATCTTGGATAGCTAGGAGGAAAAAAAAAAGGATGGGGCTATATGGAACTGCCTAACAACACAGTAACATATTAACAGTGCTTTCAAATTATATTATTTTTTCCTGCTTTAATATTCTGTGTATTTTTAAAAGTTTACTTTAGAAATAAACTCCATGGGGTTCCTGGCAGAGCTGCTCTGCCACAACAGTTTATACCGACCATCTGTGGTGTGCCAGAAGCTTCCCGAATGTTCTGCCACCTGACTCAAAATCCTGAAGCTTTTCACATTTTTCTGCCAATTTTCATCCATACTATGTCTGTTTCCAACACTGAAAACCTAAAAAAGCAAAATATATATCTAAAAGATGCACAGGATAGTAAATTCAGCCACAATATCATGGCCAAAAAAAGACCAAAGATTACATTAATCTGCATCTGTGGGCTTTAATCATCGAGGACAGTTGCATACTCCGAAAACAGAGTTGTTAAAGAGCAAGAGGGCTCCTACCTTTCCTAGGGACAAAGAACATACAAAACTCCTTTTAGCACATAATAATGTCAGGCTAGATGTAAGGCTTATTTCTAACTTTGTAGGTGATCAAAACCTTTTTTTTTTCCCACCACAGACAACATTTCTTCTGTCGATGTTTCAGTTTCTCACATGTGAAGCATAGAGAATATAACTATGCTTTGATAATGTTTCATCAATTTGCAATAAACAAAGATCCTCTTCTGGAAAATACAGCAGATGATCAAAGGAAGCACAAGCAAAAAACGACACTAAAATAATTGAACTGTTATGCTCACTAACAGGAAAGGCCATAATTCAGGAAAAGATTCATATTTGTGCTGCACGGAAATCAACTACCAGGGAAATAGATGAGCAGCACGTGCTTAAGCTCAGTTCATGGAAGTGCTTCTACTGAAGAACAGACTGTTGAAAATGAAGCCTTATTTACACTATGAAAGAAGGTAAGACTAATTTCACTGAAGGGTGACACTAAAGTATTTAATTAGCACTGAAATTGAGAGCTTGCTAAGGAACATGTAGAAAATAAATATGATGTGGTGTGAAAGAGCCATCAAGAGCTGGTAATGGTGTGGAATTATCATGCTGCCAGTATGGATGTGCATGTAAGTTTTGCTTTTCCTTCTGATTTAAGCACCTTAGAATGCTGTGTTCCAGTAAACAAACAAAAGCTGCCTTGTTTGTAAAAATCATCCTATTTTTCTGAAAAATGTCTGCTCTTCACTTAGTCCCAAAATAAAGTCCCTAACAGGTTCAAATCCTCATGGAATCTGTCTCAGCAAAAAAGTATGAAAGTCTAGGATGATGTACTAAGAGCATAGAGAAGAGCAGCAATACAGTCAGAAGCCAGTTTGCTTCTTGATCCATGCGAGCAACTCTACAATAACTTTCCAAGAGCTTAGAATAAATCTCAAAGATTTGGTCCAGCTGTTTCTGTACAATTCCATTAAGATTAGACACATGCTAAAGTGCAGATACTTAGATTCAGATTATTATGGTTTTTTCCTGCTTAAATTATATTTTAAAGCAGATTATAAAAATACTTTTTACTAACACAACATTGATGCCTTAAAATAGATAACTAATTTACTAATATCGCATAAAACCATCTGACATTTGAATAATAATATCCAACTTGCTCTTATGAATAGCTGGCCAGTAAGCATTTGAAAACTACTTCTGTTTTTAAAACCAAGGTACTATAAAGTACTGTTCCCTGGCCATTTCCAGCACAGAAAGCTTTTTTACACAGCCTAAAATGTCTCTTTAATTGTGATTGTCCCAACACCAAACTGTTGAGTCTGCAACTGTCTTTGAGCTGGGCACCCAAGAACAGACAGATTTCTCAGAGCCCCCAGGTGATCCTTTCTAGATCCTGTCTACTCTTGAGCAACACTAACAACATTATTTAAAGAAAAACAAAACAAAAAAAACCCCAAACAAACAAACAAAAAACCCAGAGGGGGTCATTTCCTAGGGATCGATGCAATAAGCCTCCTCTTTCAAGTGTGATCAGAAAAGGGCTGCATGGCAGATTTGTTTTGCCATGGTATACCCCAGGATCGATGTCTATCCCTAACCAGGATGTTGGAATCCCATGATTTAAATGTTTATCTCCAACTGGGTGCTACAGAAACTTTCCAAACGTGCTTTTCAATCAACATGTTTCAACAATACAAAAAAAACCAAATATATATTTCAAGCATCTAGCGGTACTGGAGTTTTGTGGGGAGGGGCAGTTGGTGGTGGTTTTTTGGGTGGTGGTGGTGGTTTGGGTTGTTTTTTTTTTGCTTTGTCTATCTCACTTTGGAATTTATACCTTGTGTAAGCCAAGCTATTAAAAGTCATTTAGCTGAAATATTCTCAGCATGCATTCTTACACAAGTTTATGTAATTCCTGAAGCTCCTGTGAAAAAGCTGAGTTTTCAAAAGCCAAAGTCTAACTTTCCTCACATACCCTTTGAACTTTTTAAATGTGTAATGAATTTTCTCAGCTACATGCTTCAGCTGGTTTCCTTGGATTTGTTGCTGATATTAAGAACACCACCAGCTGTCACTTGCTTTACCAGACTCTAGACAATGAGTCAGAAACGTGTTGGCCTTTGCATGTATTATCCAGCTTTTACCAGTGTAGTGGTCTCAAATCTGCACTGACAATTTCCATGCTACCAGATTAAGTGTGCCTTAAAATAATGCACAGATGAGCTTCCATACTTTCTATCGAGCCTTTGCCCTATATTGTCTCTTCTATTATCATCATCATATTTCTCTCTTTACTTTTGCTCTTGTAACATTTAGCATGGTCTTTTAGATTATAACAGGAGTTTGCAAGTTGTTCAACAAAAGCCTATGAGAAGCAGCATGTCAACAACAACAAAACATTCTGGTTTCAAAGCAACACTCACCGCATCTTCCACAATAGCCAAAATATTTCCAAAAGCTAAGCATATCCTCCTCCCATTAACAGTATGCTATTCCCTGTGACTGTACAAACATGAGTTACCTTTCTCTCATGCACAGCTAGCTGACTGTCTTCTGTCATAAGCAAGAAACCTGCTGCCTCCAGTAACAGATCACTTTTTCCATGTCAAAAGCTACTACTGATTCTTTTCTCCACATAAAAATAGCACTGTCTCCTTTTGGCCTACGTCCTTCTCACTGACAATTCTTTTTTCTTTTTTCTCCTCTGCCTCCCCCCTCCCCCCAAGAGAGACTCCAAATGTTTACATTTCTTAATTGAATTTGTGTAGAAAGGAAATCCGAGTGAACTTTGGCTTGTGTTCAACAGTAATTCAGATAAGAACTAGAAGGAAGTTTGAATTTAAAGGAGAGAAATTAGAAACTCAAGCCACCAAATGTTATCCAGTGGCATGTCAAATGTTTATCAAGATATCATTTATGACATATTTAATTGTTCCTTGTAATTTGAGTAATATGAAAGACTTAAGTAATAATGAATGTCTCATTGTGTTTCTTTTTGAAGTGCTGTCTGAAACACTGAAACATTTAAAGAGGATACTATAATTAGACTTGGCTGGAAACTTCTTGATTAAATACGCCGCATTTGAAAAATGCTGATTTGTCAGAAGTGCAACTTTTTGCAGAAATGTATGTGTTTTAATGAAACTTTCACGAGAAAAGCATCTCAAGTCAAACTAGGAGATAACCAGAGATAAACCATGGCAACACTCAGCTCGCAGAGGTAAGACGTTGCTCTGCTGCGTCCTGAGACAGTGGCCTAACCAAGAGACTGTTTTGGTCTGGGTTCCCTAGTAAATGATACAGGATAAACTGACACGGTATTGAACACTAACTGGCAGCTTATCTTTCCTTCCACATCTAATCTTGTCACCTACTTCCTCCGTAGCCATCTAAGCATTTCTTTATTCTAGAAACTTTGCCACTTTGGCCTTATCAGGTTGTCCTGACTGTTACTGGGTTCTTCTTGGCTATCCCAGTTCATTATAATCTAAATTTTAGAGTACTTCTGAATCTGTAACATTTAATTCCACCAGGTCACTCTCCACACTACACCCAAATAAGGGAGAGCTTATTTAGTTGGTTAGCTTTCTTTAACTGGCGTTTGTCAGAACCAGTTCAAACTGATGTTCTCTTCATGTCACTAAATGAAACCAGAAAAACCCCTCAAATTCTGCATGACTTTAAGAGTTCACAGAAAGCTATCTTTAAAGCTTCATCTGTAAT
The DNA here is from genome assembly GCF_028500815.1 of Rissa tridactyla. Classification (NCBI taxonomy): domain Eukaryota; kingdom Metazoa; phylum Chordata; class Aves; order Charadriiformes; family Laridae; genus Rissa; species Rissa tridactyla. Next base: position 74,466,360 of record NC_071470.1, read on the forward strand.
AAAAAATACAGTAAATCAGGTAATCAAGACTGAAAAACCACTGTGACCTTTTCAATCTACTTATGAAATTCATAAAGAATAGCTTTCCAGAATGAGTAGGATCGCATGATATAGTGTAATAGACTGAAGCCAAAACTAACAAGATCTTTGAAGGTCTTGAATAGTCTGCTTCCAGTGAAGTCTAGAGTCTCCCAGACTTGTTACCTGGCACACGAGCTATACCATCAGTTCTCATGAACAGATTGTGAAATTTGCAATTTCCTAGGAAAATTTTTGTGCTGCAATCTACCCTGATTTTTTTTTCTGTTGTCAGGCTGCTCACTTCTCATGCCAGCTGCTCCACCCACCTGTTCCCCTGCGTATAACTTAATAATCTCCATTTGATATAAACTAGAGCAGACCGAGGAAGTGTAAACTTTCAGTGTAGGATGATAGTACGGGGCAACTCTGGGGGAGTAGAATGTCTGGCAGTATACATACAGCAAGCACAAGATTTTGATCAGCAGTAATGAATAGATTGGTTCAGGGATAATGCTCATTAAGTTGCTTGGTGCTACGGGGACTGATTCTGCAAGGTGCTGTTCATCTTTGTAGCCACGCAAACATTTTTGAGCAAATTAAATGTTCTTCCCCACTTTCCCATCTTCTAGCATTCCTAAGAAGTCACAGTAAGAATTCCGTATCCAAGCAGGAATTCTAGCTCCTACAGTCATAGGATGAACAAATGGACAGACACATCTTCCAGTCTTTGATTTATAAAAAGAAAAAAAAACAAAACACCAAAAAAAACCAACCCCAAACCAAAAAACACCACCAAACAAAAAACCACAGCCCACGTAAAAAAACCCACCCTACTCCCACACCACTTTAAATCTCCTGTGGAACTTCCCAAAGTCTCATTTTAAAGTGATGGCTAGCATTTCTTAGAGTTTTAATAATTTATTGTTTCAATCCAATGGTATGAATTCTTTGGTAAAAATAGTGATTTAATGTCATACAAAATGGTGACATTTCTCTCTTCAAACATGTGCTGCTGAAAAGTTAAACATCAAAGGTAGCAGGCAAGCTGACCAAACTCCCTTCCACCAACAGTAGAGAAAGAGAATTTTCAAATTGTGGTTCATCCCATCTTTCATAAGATGGCAAGAAACACATTTTACAGTTCCTTATTGCTCTCCATTGACTAATGAGGCAATCTAGACTAGCAGGTTGGAGTTAATGTTTAACTTTAGAGAGTTAAAACTTGTAAAGTTGGAGTGTGACACAAAGTCCACCAAAGAAATTTCCTTGTACATTCCACCGCATATATGTACAAATACCCATATAACGTTACATAAGAAATGCCAATGTACTTTCATATCACCATTATAAAAAATAAAATCTTTGAAGATCAGCTGTAAGTACATTAATTTTCAAGACTATCTTTGAATAATTTATTAATTGAATCAGAAAGTTTTCATAGTTTCTCAATCTGGTGGCAAATTTTCCCCTATAGAACCAGGAAATACAGTACTAATTAGTTTTCTAATTTTAGATTTGTATATCATGGTTTTGATTTCACTTTTGTTTAATTGCATTTATAAGTATTGGTAAGGGGTATGGATACCGAGCAAAGGTAGTTTAGCTAAGTAATAACTTTTTTGGTTTTTTAATTATATGTTATCAGTCCACAGGCAAACACTCCACCTTATTTAGTCAAGCAGTGCCACTGCCTTTGCTAGATGACTTATGCAAGTAAAATGAGCAGAAGTTGTCTGCCATGACTCTTAATTAGATGTCTAACTCATCTATTGAAATCTACGGGGAATCAGAGGTTTAAATCTGGACAATTACGTACCTTCATGCACCTGGGCCTCGGCGGCCACAGTGTGCTGAGCCTGCTCTTCTCTTACTGATTTCAGCGTGAGCCAAGGTTGCTCAGCATCTCACATTTCTCTGCCTGGGTATGAACTCCATTAAAAGCTGGCAGTAGCTCTAAGAACTAACAGTTGGGAACACAGCTAAGTAGAGAGGTGCGGAGTCCATTTGGACTGCAACAGTGGAAACAGGAAATGTATTACAAATTAAAGCCTATGCTACACACACAAAAATAAAGAGCATTTCTGACAGGCAAAACATTACTGTCACGGTTTAACCCCAGCCAGCAATTAGGACCACACAGCTGCTCACCCATACTCCACCACCCCATTCCCAGTCGGGTAGGGGAGAAAGGGAGGGGTGAAAAAAACTCATGGGTTGAGATAAAAACAGTTTAACAGAACAGTAACAGAAGAGGAAAATAGTAACAACAACAATAATACTGGTAAAAGAATATACAAAATAAAGTGATACAACACAAGTTGCTCTCACCACCTGATGACCAGTTGCCCAACCCGACCTGAGCAGTGATCGCAAATTCCTGCCCCCGACCATCCCCCATTTATATACTGAGCATGAAATCTATGGTACGGAATATTCGTTTGGCCAGGTTGTCCTGTCTGTGCTCCCTCTTCGCATCTAAGGGAAGCTGACAAGTCCTTGACTAATATAAACATTCCTTAGCGCACATTGTTTTAGTTGCTGCTATCAACATTATTCTTATACTAAATCTAAAACACAGCAGCTACTAGAAGGAAAATAACTCTATCTGGCTGAAACCAGGATAATTACTAATTCACCACAGGCTTAAGAGAAATAGCCCAGAGGGCAGTATATTCACAACACTATGAAAATATTAAATTAAGGTTACCAATTAATTTAGAGAAAAGAGATAGGATATTCTTATCTCTTTTGGAGGCAATAGCAGTTTTCTAGTTCCCCTCATTTAAGTTCACGACTGTGGTCTGTTAGCACTATAGGTGCCCGTATTTCATTTATTGCTTCACTGAATAGAAATACTTTAGCCTAGTTTTCCTAATCATTATGGATTCACAATGTGTGTGCGGGTCCTTCCCTCCCTAAGTTTTCTAGCATTCTGTCGGGTATTTTTCTAAGGGAATCCATACCTCAATGATATTAAGTTACATCACTTATTTCTAAAATCTGATGACCGCTGCTAGTGGTTTTCCCCTAAATATCCAATTCTGTATTTTAGGCATTGCTACACAAGGTGGCGGACAGGAGCTCTTTTTCACTATAACGAACCTGGAAGAATTTTTATTTCTGTGATTATGTCAAGATGTGGTCCTAAAATCCCGAAGCTTTAACCACACCCAAACACACAAGCAGCATATTCTAGTTAATTTTACAATACAACACAATGGGTACTTCCAGACACCTTCACCTGCAGTATACTTCCATACTTAAAGACATGTATTGACATGGATACATTCTATGGATTCCAATTCTAAACTACTAACAGCTGTTCTGTATGGGCCAGATAAATCCTCCTTACATGTATATCACACTTCGTTAAATTATTACACTGTTACGTTTAGGAAAGAACAAACCTTGCCAACATTTATGTATGTACTTGACTTTATCAGCCTGACTACTCCTGGCATCAAGTATGATGTTCGTAAAATCAAGGTCTAAGATATTATATGCAATAACTTGGAATAGAAATGCCTTCTGAAAAAATAACACGGCCCTAGCTGAAAGCTACTGAGATTTCACTGCAATTATCAGCAGCAGCCTGGTGAATAAACATGAGATGCTCAGGAATTTACTCTGGTCAGGCATCAGGGAGAGGAACAGCATGAAACAAAAGAGGAAGAAATGAGGCAGAAGGGCAGAAGCGATTCTTTATAGCTTCCGAGTGTTGTAATTTATTTTGAAATGTCTGGTTTTTCTTACTGAAAAGACAGGCAGGTCTAGAAAAGGGACAAATGTGCATGCTGCGACACATTTTAGTGCGAGATGGATTTTGGAAGTAAAGCTCAGGAATCACTGTAGCTTTGCCTCTGAATTTTGCACCTGGTTACTACAGAAATGTGTAACGTATCTAACAGGAAAAGCAGATCTGTGGCTAAAGGCTTTCTCTTTATTGTTAGTGTAGTGGAACAGAGGATGAAATAGGATACAGGTGATTAACAAAGAATCTCATACTGCTCTATGTTTGATATGACCTAGATTTGGGAAAAGCAGGTATTTACTAAAATGAATTATTTAACATCCCGAAGAATATAGGGAAGCTGTGTCATGGATTGGCTTGGAAATCAGTCTGGTTTATGCTATAATTTATTTCATTACAAAGAAAAAGGTGTTTTGTTTGTTTTTTTATAGCTTTGCTGCTTTTCACTGGTGACTTCCAAGCTTTGTGCTGCTACTTCGCATCATTAGACCCTCTCTTGTTAAATCACCATCTCATTTTCTGTCAAATCCTGATTTCCATAAAGGAGCCATTATTAAATCCCCACACTGAGAGGATCTGAGAAAGGTACCCCATAAACAACCTCAAATTACTGATATAATTTTAAATGGTACAGCATGGACAAGCTAAACCAGTGGCTTCTACTATTTCTGCCGAAATTCCCTAAGTTTTTGCATCTGTTAAAAAGGACTCCAGACTGTCACATTCCTTGCACATGCTTCTAGCAGCAACTTATTTAACACTTTCTTATATTCAGTGTTTCCTTTACCTAAACTACAGAATCTGGAAGCCCTTCCAAGCCACTTGGTCTAGCTGCATTCTCTGCCTGCATCCTGACCCCATGTCAAGACAGGTGTTCACAGGCCTTCTGGCTCCCTCCACACTTTTCACCATACCTTGCTTCCCATGGGAAGAAAAACAGATATGAAGAGTGGAAGAGGGTTGTAGTACGCTGTGTCCAAGTCTTCAAGTAGGACAATCGTGATCAGGTCTCTCTGTGTATCCCAGTGTTTGGACATAGTCATTATCCATTCAGTGTTTAGAGTAGTACAGTCACTTTCCCCTCACATAAAATGAGAAGGTGTTGGAAATGATCACAGACCAGTTCCTTTGTTTTATGACAGACAGACCCAAGTCACTGGAATATCATCCTGGAAGATCTGTGATAACAGAAACTTTGAAAGATGGATCACAGGCAGAGTAACTAATGTCCCTCGGGCTTCCCCCAGCGTTGAGGAAGTTATTCCTCATTGCTAATTTCTACATTAGCCACACTGGCATTGTATTCTAATTTCCAGATGTATGTGGGTGAGATGAAAGGAAAAGGATTAAGGTACTTAACACGAAGGCGTTGCAACAGTTATCTGGTGGGGCAGCTTTCGAGGGCTAAAGCTACTGCAAGGAAAAGCTTGCTTAGCCATGGTCCTAGCTCTGAAGAGACTTGTAAAGTAAGACTGAATCAAAAATAAAGCTCATCATTTTTAGATGATAAATGACATTTATCATAATTGCCCACCGCTTGTGGAAGTGTTGAACCACTTTCTGGTTTGTTGGGTTTTTTTCCTTGCCTTTTTATTTTTCCATTACCATTCCAAGAGGTTTCTAAAAACTACACCACTGCTAGAGCTTTTAACTTCCTGCTCTGATTTTGGGCAGCAAGACTGTCGTATTCCTCTATTCTTTGGCAGTGAAGAATGAAGAAAGAGATTGGAGGTTTCTTCCTGAGACTCTACAAGAAGAGACAAAAAAGAAGGAATTGCCTTGCTCCGTAGGACAGTAAAAGATTGCAAGTTCTCTTCAAATACTCTTCTGAGACAAGCAAAAGCAGTAGGATTACTGAATAAATGATCTTTTCCTTGAAAACCATTAGGAGAGACAATCACAGAGAGAATATTAAAGTTCTTAAAGTGCTGATAGATTATGGCATTACCTCAAGGAGAAGATCTGGTTTGGAAGGAGATTCACTCTGAGGAACTGAGAGGAATCAAAAAAGAATGAATAATATTATCAAACCAGCTGCCGAACAAAGCAAATGGAAGTCTGCTTCATCTGACCTTTCTGTCTGTACAAACAAAAACACACACTATGCTGGGCTTGAGAGACCTGAAATAAGGATAATTTTCCTGGGCCTTTTTTTCCCTAGATAGTAGAAAAAGATTGTAAGCAAGAATTCAGGAAATTCAAACCTTATCCTAAGATCTAAAAGTAATAGGAATTGACAAAATTTAGTGTAATGCAGAGATCCTAGTATTACTGAGAATTATTTAGGATTGTACCTAGCATTGTCTAAACTCCTTGCATTCATACCAGTCACGGTTCTCATTAACTGCATTAGAAGCCTTTTAGAAATAAATTCTCGGGTTTTTTTGTGCAAGAGTTCAAACATACTTGGGCAACTGGATTCACCTCACCCTGTTCAGTACATATTCCAAAATGATGCCTGTCAGAAGCTGGACTGACAGCCTACTCTTATCTATCCTATTCAGTCATGTACAGCCAAGGACAGCCTTATTTGGAGTTATGCTGATCTGCCACTCAATGAACTATTCAAAATCCAGCCTCAAAAGAGAATTGCTCCTCTAGTTCCTCTTGGTTTCTCTTATTTCAATTTTTCTTGACCAGCAGACATGCCATACTGGGGTATAATTCTCCTTTGCTGAGCATGTGATGCAGTAGAAGCAGTGGTAACAGAAGCCCAGAGTCTATCTTCAAAGACTCTTCTTCTGACTCTTAAGTGAAGCTCCCCACTTCTGCCAATGCAACAGTACTCCTTCCTCTCTCACCAGACTGTCTAGACAGCCAACAGAAATAGCCTATAGCTGCACCAATAACCTCATGGAAACATAAAATAGTTGGATCCAAGGAGCAGAGGTACAGTGCCATGTGAGACTGAACAGGCCCTGAGTCAAGGACAAAGGATATTTAAAGACACCACAGTTGAATCCCTGAAGAATTCTACCTTTGGAGAATATTTTTTTGGTAAGGAGGTCACTGAGGCCGGCAACTTGCAATCTTATTTTAATTAAAGCAGGCAAGTAATTGTGAACAACTAAAGTAATGACAAACAAAATAAAGTAAACTGAAGCAGATCCTTCGGTCAAGTCAACAAGCTTATTACCACAAGACTAGACTCTGGGTTTTCTATGCATACCTGAGACCAGAAAGTAGTTGCTCTCATGCTGACCAGTCTGCTCTTAGTGCTTCTGTTACAGAAACATTCATGGGTTTGTAAGATTCATTGAAACAGAAATTTCCAAATAGGTAAGGAAGGGTGAAGGGATAACTGCTGTTCCACTCCCACACACACCATGATTCCTTCCCTTATTGCAGTAATGTCAAACTCAAGCTTTCAAAAATAATCATAAGCCAGGACTCTCTAAAGTAATAAAATGACTTCATAGAAGCAGAACTTAAGAAAAAAACAAAACACCAAAAAACAAGCACCACACTGTGTAAGTAGGCAGGGAGTTCTTTCTTATTATTCCCTTTTTATAGTGCATTGTTCCAAGTTCTCTTAAGAAACAATTCTCTAAGCATACCTTAAAAACTAGTGGCAGATGATACTATCTATAATTAGTTCATTCCTGGAGATGTTTAGAAGAGACATCAGTTATCTCCAGACTGCTTCTTTATAGCATTGTGTTTCCATAGCCAATACATAAATACTCTCCTGCTTCATGCTTTTTGTCAGAACACCTTAAAATTCAAGATTCAACAGGAGCCTAACAACATTGAAGAGAAAAATTGGCCAGACATCTTTTCTAATTAAGTGCACTCCACAAAACAGTTAGAAACAGTTTCAAAATACACTTTCTACCTACGTATCTTGGTAATATGTACTTGGAAAAATATGTACTTTCAGTGAAATACCAAAGACATGTACAAGATTAAAGATATGAAGTCATGCGCATTCAGATGTAAGGTAAAATTAATCACTAATACAGGAAAAGGAGAAAAAGTTGTGAAAGCATCTGTGGCCAGTGAATTTGTATTAAAAAACAAAACAAAACAAAAAAAACCCCAACAAATCAACAACAGCAAAAACCAACCAATCAAATATTAGTGACATTCACATTCCATACAGATGACTTTTTCTGCTTTTAATAGACCTGACTGCCCTTTGCAATTGGAAAGGTTTTATCCAATGTCCTCTGCTCTGCAAAAACAAGACTATATTATTAGGACCCCTCTTGAAATGTATCAGATAGAGTCTAAGTACGACACAAAACCCTGAATTCAGTACACCACTATTCTAGTGTTCTCAAACTTTCAGATATACGTACTGGAACTGACATAGAGCTTTGTCTTCCTTTCAGTTGAAGTAACAAAAAATTCTTCCTGCTATCATAAAATAACATTGAAACATCAATAACATTTTATTGATACTAAGAACAGTTTGGCCAGTACTGTGCATGTGCAGAAGGACAGTCTCTTTGCACATAGTTTTCCACTTATATTTGCAGGCCTTTCAGATTGTTCAAGCAGGGGCAAAATTTGCTCTTTGACATATGTAACTGTTAGAATTATTAATTTGCCAAATCAACAAGTCTTCTAAAATATCTTTTTTAGGGGAGTTATAACAAAAACCATAGCTTAGCCACAAGGGAAAAAATCCCTTTTGTAATTTGAAAGAAATGGTGCTAGCCTTTCTGGTTCTGTACTTTTTCTTGTATATGTATATTCTTGCCAGCTCGTGGAGAAACTAGCTGAGAGTTGAACCCTGCAGGAGATGCAGATGGCTCTTTGATTTAGTTATTGGTGAAATAAAAAGAAATTCTGCCTGCAGATAGAAAAGTGGGGGTTGTTCTTTATTTTCCATTTATCGAAGATGAAACGTAGAAATCCGTGCTCCATTTCTTGCTTATAGAGTCATCAATGACCTAGCATGCGCACAATTGCCAAAACCTAGATTAAACATTGTAAATGACCACAACATTTTCCTCCTGGAGCTAAAGCTATGATGTGATCTACGGCCATTTTTCCCTTATTTGGAAACTGCAGGGTTCATACTCCGGGCACAGTAAAAACACAACACAATGCTATCAAGCAAAAGTAATCCTCTTTATTTCAAAACAGATGACTAGCTATTTGCATGGTTAAAAATACCAGACTTTTCCCTGGGTAATCCGCTAGCTAGTCTGGTCTACTTTTTCCCCCCACAACTCTAGGTCATTCTTGGATTAAAAACAAGAGACTCCAGCCTTACTGAAATTTTCCTTAACACTTTCACATCTTAAACCAAATAAACACAAATCCAAAGCAATCACCTAGACCTTTACAACCATTTAATTTTTTTTTCTTTCATTAGCTTCTTTTTTCAGTTATACTTTTACATAATGTTGTAAATATTCAATATTTTAAGCTTCTTATGTATGGTAGTTCAACTTTTGCAACTATTAGATTTTTGTGCTTCCTACAAGAATAATCAAGGCTTCTGCAAGCATAAACTAGGAAACTGCAAGAAACTAGAGGAAATCTCCTCATCGCTTCCCATGAAAAGGGGTAATGATGGTTGTCAAAGAGGCTGGGCCATACCAACCAGGTAAGGATTCAGCACCTCACAGGAGCCACACGTCCCAGCAAGGCCCTAAGAATTGTTTAAAACTCCTGTGTAACAAAGCAAACAAGCTCCTGAGGACGTGGTGGTAGACACAGCTTGATGCCTTTGCCACGCACAAAGTGAGGATTTTGCAAAGGAGTCCAGTTTCTGTTGTAACGAATGAGACCTGGTGAACGTAACTGTAAATAGCCAAATGTGTTAGATATTCATTGAAGGACAAGATGGATCATGGCAGGTAAAATAACTCTCTTCTTGGCAATTTTACAGGTTTTGACGTTGTATGCCAGAATATACAGTAGTTGTATGAAGCAGGAAGAAATTAACAGGCTTGCTTAGAAGTCAGTATTACGACACAAGCCATCAGATAGATGGTTTGAGATAAGAACTAATTCTTCGGTAAGTGGTAAGTGCTGAAAGCAGTTTTTTCGCCATCACAAATATACATAAACTTTTTTTTTAAATAAAAATAATGATATGAAAGAGAAGTTGACCTAGAAAGAGAAAAATGCGTCAGAATCTAAATCTATCTGAAGTAAAACTAAATAGAGGGGAAAAAAATTAAAAAATTAAAGGGCACGCAAATTAACTTTCTGAGAAATTTCACGCTTACTAGCAATAGCAGTCTTTTTTAAAAAAATAAGTATATACAACTATTAACCCCATTTTAAGACATAACCCACACTGAGAAATTGCTGGCAAGGTATCTTTTATAACACTGTGCTAATATAGTTCTCTGGTAACAGCCTTACACAGGCTGTCACTGCTATTCTCTGATGTAGGAGGGAGACAAGTATGTGAGGCAGCACAGACTGGCAGAGCAGGCTATACACACTACACTTGCCAAGCTGCCTGAAGTATGGAGCAAAACTGTGCCATTCAGCCAAATATGGAGCCTGTGGAAATCTATCAGCGATAAACAGTGACACCTAAGGGAAGGAGCGAACATTTCCCACGGGAAATAAACATTCATGCAACAGAGGAAAAAGGCGTTATCCAAGTCCTCTCAAAATTACCTTTATGATTCCCAGGAAAAAACAGTTTTAAAAGGGCAAGTTGTCTATCACACCACCTGCCCAGAATAGGAAAAGTGTCAGAAAAAAACCCTTCAGTCATTAGAAAGGCCTCTAGTCATCCAAAAGGTCAAAGCATTATCACCTAGGGCAACTTCATCCCCCTTTGTCCTATGCGTAGACTTTAAAATAAAGCCTGCTATCCAAGAAAACTTCCAGGCCCAGAACATTAAAAATAATACAATAATGTCATTATTATGATGGATATCACATCAATTCCACAGCAAAACAATCTCCTTCAAAAAGGTCAGATTGCTCCTCTCTGTAGAAAAAAATATTTACCCCTCTGGAAGAACATGTTTGTAGCTTCATATCACACAGAAACAACAAAGCCTACGCACCCTGTAGACAACCTAGGTGCTAGCAGGGAACAGGTGCATTTTCTGTTCTGCTGTTCTATGGCCTACACTTCTCAGAAATTTTCTGCTCCCCAGCTCTGATTACCAGCAGATCCTCACATTTGTTCCATTCAGCAACCATAACAGTTAAAGATGCTGTCACCTGAAACTGTACCGGCAAAAGAATTACATAGGTTTACCAGAGGGTAGAGGACAAAAATCTCCCTTTCTTTCTTGCATTAACACCTCTGAACTTAATTTCAGCTTGAGAAATTCCCTGATGATATAAGTAAGATACTTTAACCGAAAATAAGACCTCAGAGAATGCTGCAGAATTCAACCTTAAGTCACAGCCTCACCATTCTGACATGTCTTCTGTATCTTACTGTGTCATGTTCTTGTTTGTCCATGTCCCACAATATAGCATCTGTGTGTTTCTCTATCTTAATGTCACCAAATGCTAGTTTACACAGAAGGGCTTGCTTAGGTTCTAGCTAGTTATATACTGTACAAACACAAATTAGCAGCTTACAAAAATTACTCTGCAATCTTCAATATCTGAGAACATAAAAATAGTCCATTTATTTTCTCCAGTACTCATATAATAGTAGATGCTTAAGGAAAAGCATATAAGAACAGCACAAACATGCAGTGACGTACCCCAATACTCCTCCAGCTTCCAGTGGTCTATGACTTGGGGAATTAACTTCATCAGCTAGCAGTCTCATCATTGTGTTTAATAAACTTAGATGCATTTTATTTCATGACTTTGAACTTGCACAAACCTTTTGGCATGCGCAACATCCTTTAGCAGCAAACTCCTCAGTTCAGATGCACACTATGTAAACACATTTTTTTGTTTGTTTGCTTTGTTTTGAAGCTCATGATAGTTCCTTTTAGAAAAGACAATGATCACTTGGATCCTATTTGTTCTCTCAATGTCACTCATCATTTTATAGATGCCGTTATATTCCCCAGCAGCAGACTTTCACAGACTGTAGTCATAGGTCTTTAGCCACTTCTCATGTGGAAGTCATTGTGTAATGTCAGTCTCCCTTGTTTCTCTTTCTGCTATGGATTTCTGAGATCAGGAAAGTTACGGTATTTGTTTTGCTCTCTATTCCATCTTTATCATTCTTAACACCTATCTTCTTTTTTGTAATTACCACAGAGCACTGCACTTACATTTCCATAAAAATACTCATAACCGCAGTATCTCTTTCTTGACTGCTAATTCAGAACTTTCACCACATATATAAAATTAAGAATAATTTTCTTCATCTGTGTTGCTTTACCTTTCTCTACGGTGAATTTAATCTGCCATTTTATTACTCAATGTCATGAGACCTTTAATCTTTGCAGTAAGTTTTCTTTTTTACTGCTCTGCAGAGCTTAATGCCATTAGCAAATGTTGTCACCTCCCTCTTTACTCTCTTCCTAGATTGTTTACATTCAATAGCATGGGCTTTAATGAAGATCTCAGTGGAATTTGCCCTGTGAAAATCCTACACTGAGAAAACTGAACATTTGTTTCTACCGTCTGTTTCCTATCTTTTCAACTGTTACTAATCTATGTGAAGACCTTTCCTTTTATCCTATGGCGGTTTGGTTTCTTTAAGTATTTTGGGGGTATTTCTGAAGGCCTTCTAAAGTCAACATCAATTAGATCACCTTTGTCAAGCACACAACATTGATTCCTTCAGGGAACTACAGCAGAGTTGTGAGACATGACTGTCCCCTGCAGAAGCTACACTAGCTCTTCCTGAATACATTATATTTATCTATGGCTTCACTACCGTGTACAACATCAGACTCACTGCCAGGAAATTTCCATATCTTGTACAAAGTCCTTTTAAAAACTTGTAACTCATTTTCCACTTTCTCTGGTACAGAGGCATTTCTAAGTGATAGTTTATATAACACAAGTAATGGTTCAGCACTATCTAAATAACAACCTCCAGCTGTTCACTCACTCTCATCTGTATTTCACACTTATATCACCTTTTTCAGAACGCCACAGTAACCTTTACTTTCTATCCTCTAAGGAATGCCTAGAATCTAGGCATTAGCAAGAATTACTTATTAAAAACTTGTCATTGTTTTGTTGTTTAGTTCTTTTTATTCCTACATGAAGGCGGCCTTCTCCAACACAAAGAGGGATGGCTGACCAAAGTTTCTATCCTGTACATAGCAGGTGTGTTAGAAACATCAACCTTTTCAATGTTCATTCAAATCTTGACCTCAACTAAAGGATGGTGCTGAACACCAAACAACAGCATTTGCAGTGATAAACATCACATAAACAGTGATCAACATCCATCTGCAAGGGAATTTGTGTGCAGATAACTCAGCAATGATAAAAACATAACTATTAGGAACTACAGGTCTGATCAGCTGTAGAGCGTAGGTCTTCAGATTTTAATTCTTATTTAGGTTTTGTTAAGAAAAATCTAAGGGAGGAGAACATAAAATTTTCAGTGGCATAACTTTTAGTGATATTTAGGCATCGAACGTTCTATTTTGTGCACTTGAAACCCAATCTCCTTTCAGTAATCTTAATTACTGAAATAAAAAAAAAAAAAAATCAGTACAAGAGGTGCTTCACACTGCAGTTCCACTTTAACATTCTGTTATGGCAGACTTAGGACTCAGCACAATGGAAATGAGCCAGAAGTAAACTGCACTTCTGTGTTCTTAAAGACAACATAGCAGTTTATGAAAAAAAAAGCAGAGATATAAGCTGCTGCGTATCCTAGTGAAATGGTAAGTTTGGCATTTGTTATAAACAAATGTAGGTGATATCAACGTAGCTCATTGAATTCTCACCCATCTCTTCTGTGTCTTCTTCTAACAGTCTGACTCACACGGCTTGCCAGTAAAGTGTTTCCAACTTCCCCCTCCACAAGCTTCATCCCAAATCTAGTTCTCCAAGGTATATATAACTGATGCAACCTAATATGAGACCAGTAAGAGATCAAAATTTAACAGTATTCTGGGGAAAGGAAATAAGAATTGCACTAAATCAGAAAGATGGAAAGTTTTCCTTCCATCAGTCTAAGAAAGCCATTTTCCTCCTCACCATGAGCGTCTTGCAAACTTCTTTCTTACTTCGGCTTTCAAGTAGCTGAACATCAAAACTGTGATGTGTGTTGTGTGCAGCAACTAAGTTCAGAGATGTTTAGAGATTCAGTAAAATTATGGTATTAAAGAAGTGTGATTTTTCACATGGAGTAGTTATGTTAGTCAGAGTTAAAGCCAACTTCAGAAGCGCATCGAAGATGATGTCTTCTCTTTCATTTGCAGAGCAAAGATACCCAGGGAAGACTGATTTACAGAATACGTAAATTCATAACTGGATTAAGTTAAACTAGTTTGACTGAGAGTCTAAAAACTGTATGAGCACACTTTAAATGATAAAATTGTTCACACAGATTAAAAGAAGAGTTCTATTAACCCAGGCTATTTACATAATATTATAATACAAAGAAGTTTCCTGTAAGAATTTTAACGAATAATTGTATAAAATGTTATAGAAAATTGTATCTTAGTTATAAACAGCAACAATATAAAGTCTGTTGTTATAAATAGTATAAGAACTAGAATAACTGTAGAACTGCATTGCTTTCGGTTTTATTCAAATCTATTGGCTTTTTGTATAGGGCAAATATTCAGTAATTTTTTATGATTCATGGATGACAAGATAAGTCATCACAGGGGACTCCACAAAGCAGAGTAATCACACTTTTTGGTATCAAATTTGATGCCTGCTTTAGAAGTTTAGCATCTGACAGTTATCTCCCTAATTGAATGCCCACAGTTAAATGAGCCTAATCTGCTCTATACTCCAGCCATCTCTTGCCACCCTCCCACTCATCAACACACAATGGTATAAGATGACAGTGACACAAGTCTTTTCAGAATTAAGTGATTTTTGAAGTATTGTGCCCTTTTCTGTAGAAATGCTAGGAACATGAATTGAACCTGTTTAGAAAGGACTTCCTAAGGTAGTCTCTCATAGTCCCATCTCTCATGTTCCTTTATCCTCTGATAAAAGCTGAAAGATGTAGAGCAGACTTGTGAATCTCTAGCAGGTAACATGCAACCAAATCCCCTTTCCTGGGACATTTACTTACAACCAACTATCTCCTTTTGCCTGCAAATTTACAGGCACATTAAAAAAACCTGTCTACTGGGCAGAGATGCTAAAACACACTCCTTTAAAATAGTAAATTGGTGCTGACAGTGTTCCATTTAATTGGTAGTTTCGTGAAATGAAACAAAAGGAACCTTATGCTTAAACATGTTTGTTTGGCTAGAATCTATAGAGGCTCATTTTTCATCTATTCTGCTAATTTGTATAAAATTTATTTCACTCCTCAAACATGCAAAAAATTCATGAGTTGGGGGAAAAAATAAAGAAAAGAAAATGGATCGACCCTTTCAAGTTCCTATCACAGTTTTCTAAACCCTAAAGGCAAGACCTTTTCCATTGAGCACATTCCTCTCCAAAAGCAAAAAGGAAGACAGATTTCAAAATAAATCTAGCAGAGTGGCTCACAATGTAATCCAAGTGCCTAACCAGGGCGAATATCAGTGCTACGTAGAAGGTCTTCATTTGGATCTCGCTATTCTCTGTATTGCAAAAAATTGCCCTATTAATGGTGCTCATTCTGTAATCCACTCCCCCAAGCACACCAGCTTTCTAAGAGAAGCTTTCCTGAGTTGTCTGCTCCTGTCCTCGTGATAGTCCCTCACCCTGCAGTTTTGCAATGGTTTAGTCCCTCTCCACCAAGTTTTACATAACCCTGTCCATAGCACTGATATGACAAATTTACAATTGTAATATGTAATAATGATCACGCTTCTCCTATCATGACACAGTCCTGACTTGCCTTACCTGATAGCTGATACAATGCTAACATCTGATCTGCTTGGTTTGAAAACTAACTTGAACAACATGAGCAAACGGAGATCCTCCAGCCAGTCATACACTTCTCCTGCAGCTAAAGAAGCTTACAATCCCTGTTTGCCTCACCATAGCACTACTACCTGTAGCAACTAGGTAAGAAAAATGAAGGAGATTTAGATGAAGGAGAGAAGGAAGGAAAATATGGAAGAAATCCAATATGGAATACAACAGGCAGATTCAACAGGGTTCAGTTGATAGAGATGTGGCAATAGGTGCCCGCTGATAAACAATTGCTCTGTTAATTCAGTAGAAGTCAACCCACAAGTCTTGCTAGGCTTTAGGATCAGCTGTGGACAAGTTGTTCCCGGCTCCAATAGTTAGGACAGCATAGACAGTTCAACCAAAGGAAAAAACTAATTCTCCCCATAGGCAGGGAGTCTTGGTCTGAAGAGCTCCTATTAAACCCCAGGTGGAGTGTAAACAGCTCTCCTAAATTATAAAACACATGAAAGGACTGCAGTAGATTCTTGACCTTTTGTCCTCCCCTGGGGTGAGCACTTGCAGTACAGTAGCTGTCCATCTGCCTTGTTAACACCCTCCATGTTTCAGTAACATACAATATTAAAGCTATTCAATATCACGCAGTGTAAATCTCACCTAATTTAACACCTGGTACAAAAAGCGGCAAGCTATTATTACAAATGGCAAATACACTGGAATGCATTTCAGGGGAAAAAAAATACAGACCCATAATTAATAGACTAGCCATGCCCCAACTAGACAGTAAATTACTAGTATCTTTTTATTTCATTTGAGTTTTAAATACAAAACAGTGACATTAGTAACCTCCATTCAGACTGATTAGAGTAACTTCTACTCAGAATGCTAGCCATTTGGAATTATTGACTCCCATTGACTTGTCAAAAAATTGTTATTTCTGTAATTTCTCATTCAAGTTTGACAAAAATGAAATGGAACATTTTGTGAACACTCTTTTGCAAGCAAGGATATTATCAGCTGTATAGAAAAATTTCTGGAAAAGAATACAAGGAATAGGAAGCAATCAGGGACTAATCACGCATCTAAGACTAAAAGAAAATTGAGTAATGGAAGTAACGGAATACAAATATACAGAGTGAGTTACTGCAGCAGAGAGAAGGGCAGCCAAAATGCAGAATGAATTAGTGCAGTCAAATCAGTTAAGAGAAAATTGGATGGGTTATAACAAATCATGAAAAGAATAAAATTGGAGACAACTAAGGACTTTTAATAAATGAGGAGGCTGCGGAAATTAATGAGGCACATCAAATGGTTGAGATATTGCATTGCTTTATAAAAACCTGTCTTCTGCGAGGCAAGTTGAGAACAGAACTGGCAAGTCATCAAGTGTGTAGAGATACGTAATTAATTCTATGGACTGTAGGTAAGAGAGGACTTTTAAGCATACCCATATGTACCTAAGAACTTCTGAACTCAGCAGAGAGGTATTTCATTTTCAAGGCATGCACACTTTGAGGGATACCAAGCTATAGCAGAAAAGAAAGGCAAATATATTTTAACAAATACAAAAGAAATCTTGTGATTATTGTCAGTAAATTCAGCTTCAGTTACTGGCCAAATACTGGAACGCAACCATTATCTGTGCAGGAGGTAAGTCAGCTGTGATCTAGAAACATCATAGGTTATAAATTGTACCCAATCATAATTTAAACATAACTTTAAAAAAAAAAAAAAAAGAGAGAGAGAAAGAGAGAAAAAGGGCGGGGGGGACAATAGGAAATGGAATTTTTGAAAATTATTTAATAGAATCTTTGGGGCTTTCAATTCACATGCACATGATAGTATTTTGTTAAGTCACCAGAAAACAAAACTCCAGACGAGAGAAAGAAAAATATTAATGGCCACATTCACTAGGGATTTGCCTGAACTGTTTCGCCTTTTGAAAGTCAATCAATGGAAAGCAAACAAATAATACTGATAAAACTTCTGTTTATAGAGCTGAGGAGGTATATCAGGAAATGCAAGCACTGTATCTACACTGTAATGTTGACCTAATTATAGGAAGCAGAAACCTAACTTATTCTACAGGTCTTGCCATTAATGAGTTGGCAGGGAAGTAAAACAGCACAATTAAAATCACCAGAAGAAAAGAAATTAGGAAATATTGCAAATACCAGAAAGGAGAAAATAGCAAGGCAGAAGACATATCTCAGGAGCAAGAGAAAAAAACCTGAAAAATCCTGAAAGGATATTTAAGCTATCTTTCAGAACTCTGTTTTGTCATGGCCAAATGATGAGAAAATTGTTGCTGAAAAAACTAAAAAGGTGAGTAGCAGATATTAAAGGTGTTTCCTCAATCTTTTTGGCATCCCTTGCCCTGATTCTGCTATTCAAAATCCCTCACATCTGCCACAATCCCTGTATTTCATACCTAGCCCCTCTATTCTGTGCCAGTTGATATGCCTGCCCTGGCCCTGCTCTGCCAATCTACTCTAGAAGGATGAAATGCAAGTTAGAACAAGGCAGAGGGTATAATAATATTTCTCTATTCCCGTCATTGACTGACATTATGATCTTCATCAAATTACATTCTGTGGATTTCCTCATCTTTGCCAAGAGGACTGAAAGCCAGTAAAACAAGAAGGGTTTTCAGATAGTGTTTTGAGAATTTATTGCTACCCCTAAACCTTGTGTTAGCAATATTATAGGAACCCGAAGAACTAACCTTTTGCCCAGTCAGTACATGCAATTCTGCTTTCAGCATGGGGATTCTTGTTTGGATTTAGCTGCCTGTTCAACCATTGTCACTACCATGCACTATTCAAGTCTCCTTATTTATTCATCAGTGTTCAGGGAGAAGACTAAAATCAGCACAGTTAGAATATGACCTTTTTGTTCCAGTTCATATAAATAATGTCATGAGATCGTATTTCTGCTCTCCCTGATGTGAATAGTTTCATGAACTGAACAGAAATAGAAGCTTTCAGAACTTTTGCAGTCGCAAACACAGCATCTCCCCTAAGTGGTTAAACAGCAAAAAGGGAAATTCAACCTCTGAACAGCAAGAATGCTAGAAAACACAAATCTGACCTATTTACTGAATGAAAAGGATATTAGCAGTACTTGTAATCCTCATTGATACTGACAGGGAATGTAAGATTTCTTTACTTCCTCATCTTCAAGAACAGGAGAAAAAAAAAAATAAATCATTTTACCCTAGTACTGAAGTGAACCACTCCTGTCTGGAGTTTTTATTTTACCCAGAAAGATCAAAATACTTTACAGGTAGTTATGCAAGAATTATCTCTGCTTCACAGATGGAGTATGTGAAACAGATTCTGGTGACTTGTTTAGCAGCTTTACATCAAAGGAATGTCGGAACTCTAATTCTGGCTGTGTAAATCTCTGCTGCATGATCTTGACAAAGTTGGATCTAACTTTGAAGCTGGTCCTGCTTTGAATGGGAGGTTGGACAAAATGACCTCCAGACATCTCTTCCAATCTAGTAGTATTCTATGATTCTAATTTGCTTTGTATCTTTCAGCTTTCCAGCCTGAACATACAAATCACTATCCAGGCTTCAAAGCCCAGATACAACATATTGCTAGGCTCTGCACAAAGTCAGCACTTAATCAGGAACCTACTAGGACACAGAATTTTAAATAGCAAAATCTAGCCCTGAGCATTTGAGCATCACAGTACTTGTGGAATGACAATTGAATATTATTACAAGTTTTAAAATAAGTGCTAGCACATAGCGCATCATTGTCCTCCAGAGCACAGGACACCCAGCTGTTCTCAGTTAGAAGAAAGCACCCCTTGACTTCACTAAATGTAAATAAGGGTATCTTATTTGTAAAGAACAAGATACGTTCAGCAAAAGATCACAAATCTAGTTTTAAAATATCAATTGCATAAAAGAATTCTAAATTTCTCCACTGGTACTGAAAAGGGGAGATCTCTCCTGTGCTGCAGTTTTGTTTGGATGTCTCTCAGCATTCTGTCATGAAGTGGTTTTTCTCTCCTGTAGGAAAACAACTTGAAAGCCTAGAAAATATTAGTTGAGAAGCAGGATAAAACGGATATATTTTAAAGCAAAGAGGCGGATGACCTTGCAGTAGGTAGCTTGAGTGAAAGAGATGAAAAAAAAAAAAAAAAAGAGAAGAATACCTTGTTAAGCAACCATCAGCATTATAAAAATTAAAAAATAAAATTAATTTTAATTCGACTAATACTTTGCAAATCAGTACACAGGGTAGCTGATAACAGTGCCTTTTTGATATCACATTGCTCTGAGTAAGTGTTTTTTACTCCAACTCTGTAAAATTATGACTTTTTTTTTTTAAGATCAACTCTGACTAGTTACCTAGCAAATCTTCTGATTTTTGTTGATGTCACTGTGTTTTCATAATTACCTCATTTGCCTTTTAGCAAGGACAACACATCTTCTGATTCGTCTAATGTCAGGGGTTTTGCTGACCATGCTCTAGCATCAACATTCTTGTTTTATCGCTGCTTTCTCTGCAACATTTGCAAGAGATTCTTAAATCCTTGCAACTACAACATTTTAAAAGTTATTTTAATTATTTTAATTTTAACCTTCTTCCAAATGCATTTTTAGAAAAGTTAATGTAAATTGTCGGGTTTGTATGTTAACTACAGTACCACTACCTACGAAGCAGATAGTAATTTCTTTAATTCTTTCGGATCTTTGAATTTTTTAACCTTATATTTCGGTACTGCTTGTTTCTTCCGGATTTATTTTCTCTTAGAGGTTCAACAAACTATTTAACCACAAACTTAAACCACAAAACCTGCTTCTGATGCGATGAAAAGAAGCTTGGAATCTGTAGAGTATTTCCCCATTTACAGCTAAAAATCAATTACAGGTCATCATGTCTTTTAACGTATGATCTTTTGAACTTTCGTGCACTTGATTAACGTTACCATCACCTACAGTCCTCCCTTGTATGAAAAGCTATTCCCCCCATAACAATCAATAAAAGCAAATCTGTAAAACTACTCAAATGTCATAGTTCAGAGTCTGCTGCAGTTGATTAATTCACCAGCAAACAGAATACCACAGCTACTTCAGTAGGGAACAGAGGGAGCCGAAGAGCTGACAGGAAAAGTAACGTTCTTCAGAGACAAAGACAGATGGGGAAGTAGCAGCTTAAAGCACCAGAGGTAAAACTGACAGAACCTGTCTGTCAGAGCCTTTCTATGTTATCTAAAACACACACAAGCTCTGTTTCCTTTGAGAAGAGGAACAAGGCACACAGGGATGTTCCTCCAGCAACATACCTCTGTCTCCTTTACAGAAGCAAGTGCCTTGTCAAGAGGAACTATTAACATCCTCTGTGCTTTTTTTTTTTTAAAAAAAAAAAAAAAAAAAAAACTACAAAACACAACTATTTGCCCTCTGCTTCCATCAGAGAAAAAGCAGCCCAAAGAGCAATAGCTTGCAAAGGTGAACCTGCATGTTTGCTGGCTTCAGCTTTCAGAGAAAGGTTTGGGCTTTTCTTCTTTTAACTGGACTTCAGAGTTGCTTTTTCACCCTTCCAAAGAATAGCTTTCAGTTCTTCTATTCTTAAAATTCATTCACATGGGTAAATTAAGAGGAAAAACTATTGTGGAAACCAGCTGTCTGTAGTAGCTCTGAAATCTCTCCGTGGATGCTCATAGCCAAATAAGGGTGCCTTTCCCTGAGCTAGTTGCTCTGTAAAGACGGGATAGAGGGACTGGACATAGGACATACCGAGAACATCAACTGCTCAGTACTGGGCTGACTTGAGTGACTGGATTAGGCTGGACTGCAAGTTTTCTCTTCAAGAACTGTGACCAAAATTGAATGCAGCGATTCATGCTAGGGTAGGTTTTTCTGTGGGGTGTGTGGGGTTTTAGGTTTTTTGGGGTTTTTTTTTTGGGGGGGGGAGGGGGGTTGTGGGTTTAGGGTTTTTTTTTTTCCAAAAAGAGAGTCACATGTAATTAGAAACAGCAGGAACAAATCATAACCAAGGCAAAACTGTTTTCAATTGAATGAAAGATTTACGCTCATATTTTTTTACTTATAGCCTTATTTCATTCCAGGTATTTCAAATTATGGGGGCTAGGATGTACTCTGCCCCATTTCTACCTTATTCTTTTCTGCTTTTCAGGACTATCTTTTAGTTCACCCCCAAGCATTTTTTCTGTTTTCCTGTCTGGGTTCCAACTAAGCATTCTGAAATGTTCAACAGAAACACCCTGAGGTACTTGACACCCACAGTAAAGTATTAGTACTTAAGACGTGCAAAGTTTAATGTCTCCATTCTTCACATTGTACCATCCAGTCTCAAAATATTTGTTGTTGTTGCTATATTTGGGCATACAGTACTCAAAAAACACCATAAAAACATCAACATACTCTTCAGCTTCAACCCATAAAATAGCTGTACTCTAATGACTTCATACGATTTCTCAGTCCTCTCATGGAGAGCTTCATCTTGAAACATAGCCCTCCCCGCAATGGTGCAAATCACTAACTTTTTTTGTTCCTACCAATGCTTAATTACTATTTACATTCTGTTGGTCACTTAACTTGCTGTATGTGATATGATTTCTGAATATGGACCAACTCACTTGTTTTATTTTCCTGTTGGTCTGCTGCCATTGTAAATAGTTCACAATATGTAAAACTGTGAAGATGAAAGGGGTCTCGGAGAAAGGAGATATGAGTTCTACCTCTAGGAGTCTCACCACACAATACTGCTGGACTAATTCCCTTTTTCTAACGGGAAGATAAGATGTCCTTTTTCCTCCCTTCTTCTGTCTAGCCTGCTCTAAAGGTAAACTCTTTGGGTATTGTACATCATTATACATATACACCTGATCTAGTTGAAGATGTCCCTGCTCATTGCGGGGGGTGTTGGAGTAGGTGACCTTTAAAGGTCCCTTCCAACCCAAAGTATTCTCCAATATATTTGGAGAGCATCTCTTATAGCTCCTTACTCTCAGCTAGAGCCAGCATACTTCTGCAACAGCAATAAGGCAAAAAGAAGTCACCTGACATCTTCCAAATGTTATTTTTCTGAGTTGCACAAAGAAATAGATATGGATTAATCAAGTTTAGTGAGTTATGTTGATGTCTACATCCCCAAATAGCCTTTCCCTATGCTTTTTTTTTTTAAGCCATCAGAGACATACACAACACAAAACACCTATTTATTTTCAGCACGTAACAGCACACCACCTCAGATAAGGCCAGCTAGATCCAATTTGTGAGCTAGAGATTTCTACAGCTGTGCATAATCTCTTCTTGCAACCCTCAATTAAGAAACGTCCAATAATTTGTTGTGAACCAGTCCTGTTCTGGATTAGGCTGAAGACGAGCATGACAGCAATAGGTCACACAGTACTCCTCAGTGATAGAGATACAAAGATGCAACAGTCAAGCAATCGGTTCTAAAAGGAATCTTTAAGACAATAGGGGTTTTTTTAATTGTTTGTCCTGTTTTTCTGGAGGCTCTGTTTTGTTGGTTTGGGTTTTTTTGTTTGTTTGTTGGTGGTTTTTTTTCCTAACAGACAAAGGATTGTACTCCTGAAAATGAGATTTAAGTTTCCCTTTTTGTTACTGTTAAATGCCATAGGTAGCAAACACGTTCCTTAACTTAAGAAAAAAAATGAAAAAGGAAGATACAACTAAACTGTGTAATAGGATACAAGTACATGATTAGCTAAAGAACCAACATGCATTTGGAAATTATGTTCCTTTCAAATTTGTTCCTTGCTTATAACAATACCAACATTTTCTTCCTGCAAATATTAACCTACACAAATATAAAATGCTTATTTCTAAAATAAATAAGCAAAAATTCTTCACGTCCTCGAAATGTCCACAAGATGGCAGTGCTTCCATCACACAGAATAATCTGACCAAATTGATCATCAGTACAACCTGTCTTTCCCTGACTACATCCACATAGAGCTGTCAGAAGATGGTACTTTACTCATAACCAGTCAAAACCCCCACCATTCAGCAACTGGCTGAGCAGTACTTAACATGCTGTAAAAACAAATTGTACAGGCTAACAACTGACAGACAGATTGAGAAGATAGTTTGAGGCTGACTCTTCTGTGAATGAAACTCAAATCTTCTAAAAAAAAATTAAAATAAAATTATAGGCTTCATCTCTGGTGCAAAGAGTAATGTAAGGGCTGCTAAATTGGTCGATTTATCCCCTCCAGGCAGCTGGCGAGCTATCCAAGACCCACTCAACAGCTTAGTTCAAACCGGTGACAAATTGTAATAATCAAAAACCATCCTGTGTATTCCTAAACAGCAAAACAAAGGCATGATTGTGCATGTGTTAAAATGTGCATGTATTTGATATAGCTATTGCAGTGAACACAGAATAGCACATGCTGTCCACTACAGTATAAATTCCTCACACACCCTTAGTTTTCACTCACCTTGCTGTTGTTGCCCATGCTAACAATATTAAACTTATACACAACACCCACATGGCCTACAGTCATATTTTCATTTAGCTGCACAGATTTTCACTGTTCAGATTAAAACATGTTTTATCTGAAAAGGAAGGAACTATCATTGTTTTAGACAAATGAACAAAACATGGAGAATATTTCTGCTATTGTGAAACTATCACCACTCTACTTCCCTTTCATTACCTACCTACATAACTTCAGTCTAATGCAAAGCTGGGACAACCATTTTTTTCCCCAATTTAAAAATCTTTTGGGGTAGGGGGTGGGGGTGGTATTTGCACGATCAATCAAGTCAGAACAAGATTATGACCCTTTATCTGCAAAATTTTTTATATAAGAAATACTTTACAAACTAAATATTAAACCCCCGGGTTTAATCCACAGCATATTCTTGCAATAGATGTTCCAAGGACAAACAATATTGACCTACAATTTCAGAGGTTAATAACTGTCTGAGAATTTTCTGTACAGTAAATGAGCAGCACAGTACAAAAGTTCTAGCATGTCCACAGGACAGTTGTTTTCCTGCTATTCAAAATGAAATAAAAATGTCAGTGGACAAGTGTCCAAATTAAAAAAAAAATGTAAAAAAATCAAACTAGAAGTATTTTCATAGTATGATAACAGCAGACTCTCATGACTAATTTGCAAGTAAAGGATCAGACAATAAAACAGAAAACCAGATGGAATATCTGTTGAAATATGTAGGTTTGCACATCAATCAAGTATATATCATCCCAGCTGGAGTAAACCCAGCTCACATTGGACCATAAGCCTGTATATCAATGTCTGACACTGAAATAGAACAGTTACTGCACTTGGATTTGGACTTTGAATGAACTAGTATGCTTATACTCTGTTTTACCCCGGATGTCTTACTAGATTTGAATTCCTCTTATATAAGAATAGAATTACAAACGAGCACAATTTAAACTACTTTGGCATATGTCCTTGTTAAGCAGATTAATAGCCTAATTCCCTGTTATCTGCTCTGGCTAACTATTAGTTTCCAGGTGTTACAGTTTTCTGTTCTATAAAGTAGTATATATGCTGAAACTAAATATACATATATATAAAAAAAAACTTTCAGTTTTTTATAAAAACATGTAAGAGATACCATATTTATTAAGAGTTCTCTAGTAGAAGGGAGTAGAAGTTCCCAGAAAGGTTTTTTCCATAGATTTTGACCACCTTTAAAATTCACCACTAACTTGTACAATATAGCCTAAATACGTGACTTTTAGACCACTGAAGGGGAGGGAAAGGAGACACAGAACACCTGTGTGTATCTAACAGAAAAAACTGAGTAGCAATAAACGGGTTTTGTTTTCCCGATTTTTTTGGTGTGTTTCCCCTGTACTCGTCACTTGATATTTTCTGTATATGGCAGAAGAGGAACATGGGAATGACTAAATAACTCTCTAACTTGGGGAAAAAAATCAAACTCTAACGGTAAGGAGAAAACCCTCTCCAAGATACTTTATTGCAACACTTTTGTTTATCAGTTGTATTTTGGTTCCTGTTCTGCAAACATATGGGACAGTTTTTGAAGTCAATTAATTACCATTTGCATGCACCCTCTTTCAAGATAATAACTTTGGACTGTAACCTCTATGAGTTTAGGGCAAGTCCTTTCAGTGTACACGTGGCACTTAGACCATTGTCTTTATGGAAAGAACAAATAAATTAGGGATAAAACTGAGTACTTCAGGCACAGTTTCCTTCTCCTTAGTTCTAAAGAACCAAAGGGCTATATTGCATTTAAAAATCTTCCATCTCTAAGATCTGAGTAAGTTCCTTGTGAAAATGGAATTCAGACTCTTTGAGTTCTCTGAGAAGGCTTGATTTAGAATTAAGCCCTAGCATCTGACTTTTCTACAAGAAAAAAAGAATCAGAATTATTACTTCAATTCCAAATTCAAGTGTCAGCAAATATATTGAAAACTCTGGAACAGCCCAATGTCACTTTGTGCCTATAGCCATACCTGCTCTTTTGTCAGCAGCTAGCATCTCATGATCTCCTGTGCCCTTCAGCTAGAAGTATGACTGAGAGTCATTCCTAATTGATTCAAAAACTGACCTTGAAATTATTTAGCTTAAGGTTTTGCCTTCTCAAGAATAATAGTTGCCTGCACTTGATGATCTCTAGGCAAATACTTTAATTCGACACTATTTCCAGCTCTTCACAAAGCAGCAGAGACCGCTACCCCATCTGGAAGAAATAGAACTGGTTTCGCAGCAAATTGTTCAGTTTCTAACCCACACACACTACCAGGACCTGAGAAACTCACCAGATTTCCTCCACTTACCTCTCATGATTTCTTTATTTATTGATAAATCAGATTCTTTTCCTCCACCCAGACCCGACAGGATGAGTGATCCTAAAGGAAACAGTAAAATACGAAGTCATGAGGTAGCAATAGTCTCAATTTAAGTAACTGAGTAGAGAAGTAGTCATTAAGTAGAGAAGAAATGTGACAGTCAGAATAATACTACCAATAATTAAGCCCCAAAGCAGTACTTTGTTATTTTATTAAGGCCAAAAGTTCAATTTGGCAAAGTTCCAGCACAATCTTCGACCATGCTGGCTGTAGTAGTTGAGAGACATCATTCTGCTGCTGATGTAAACGGTTTTGCTCGCATCAAGCAGTCAAAGGTATAGATTTCTTGTCAAAGATACAAACAGTACTGAAACATGCAAACTAAAGTATGATACAGAAAAAGCATTTGAAAATTAAAGGAACGTTTCACAGAACTGTATCTGATTTCCTTTTAAAGCAAGATTCTTATCAAATTAATGCCAAACTACGGCTTTCTCTTTTCTTGAGCTGACCCCATTGACTGAACTCCATTTTGTATTGTGCCTATGAACAGACAAAATAATTTTGCTAAAGTTAACTAAAATCTTTTTTTGTAATTAGGAACTAAACAGCAGCATGCCGTTCTCCAGTAAATCTGACAACACACACAAAAATATTCGCATCATAATTACTAGAGCAGTCACACAAACCTAGAAGGCCAGGACTGGGTTTGGTCGCTTAGCTCCAAAATAACACTTATCTTTAGATGCAAGAATTCTCTAACAAAAGTTACCAGAGCTCTACGCTGAAACCAGTCTCCAGTGATGTTCACAGAGCATATATTAGCACAAAAAGGGCGAAATCACTGAGTAGATACAGCTCAGTCTCCCTCAGTAGCTGGCTAAATGAATTTAAATTAATGCTATAAAATTATCCTCTGTAATTTCTGCAACCCTTCTTGATCATGTCCATCACTGTATTAGAACAGCATGAAACAAGAAAAGGCTCTGAAACTTTATAAAGCCTATTATTGGGAATAGCACTGTGACCCAGGACTTCCACAACCAAGTAGCAACAAGGGTAAGGCCTGTACACAGGCTTCTAAAGCAAGATATACACCCACGGACATAACCACGCTCACCTTAGACATAGCAACACATACCAGCAATTATAGCTTGCTTTCTCTATATAAAGAATTAAAAGTTAATTCCTTTCTAAAAGAATATAGGTTACATTCAGCCATCGCTCATTCAGAAGGAGGTTCCCTGCACTATTTTTTCATTAAATACTGCACCTGCCAGTCTTCAGGTGAAGAAGGTGAAAGGCTACTTTTGCCTTTCTTGCAGCTTAGAGAAAACTTCCGATCAACAATTCATTCCCCTCTTTCTTTCCCTTTGTGGTTTCCAAGTGGAGAGTCTCCACCTTGGAGCAGAAATCACTCCCTAAATACATAACGCCACACTTCTACTTCCACATTTCACCTCACTTCTCCAGTCTTCAAAGTATTTCTGTAAAGTGTTGTCATTCTCTACTGCATTAATTATGCTTTTCAAAACCCTTAAGAGAGCTACAAGATTCCTCTAGAAAGGAAATCTAAGACATAAAATTCATATTTTTCATAATACTAGGTATTAAAATTCCTAGATTCAATAAAGGTTGGGAGTTTTTGCTACCCATAACATTTTCTTATAGGCAGTTCCTTGCTATGCCTCTATCTCCCACAGGCAACAATAACCTATTTTACTCTGTATCACAAGGCTAGTAAACTTGCTACCTTTTCTCTTGCTAATATGCCACTCTGATCTCAAATTTGGTTAAATCAATCAATTAGTTAATTAATTTTCCTTAGAGCAAATTTTTTCAAATTGGTACTAAATATATTGGTTGTTTTTTGGATGTGAAAGAGGCTTTTGTGCTTAAAAGTTTGTCCTTTTTCTAACAGCTGTATTAACTGCTCTGACGCAAGGTGTTACCTCATCTTTTCTTGCAGCTTCATGACATTATTAAAATATATCATTTGTACGCTCTCCCTTTTTTTACAAAAAATCATTCTTTGGATGAAAACTCCCCCTGAAGCCAGTGAAGTCAATTGTGATGCTGGAAGAAAGCAACTGGATAAATTATTACTTGTTTCATTCTCTACAGTTGTTCTACTGCCTGCTTCTTCATAAGTCTAAAAACGTGATGCTTATGGCATATAGCTATACTGTACAATGGCTTTGTTCTCAAAGCTCGCTAAATATGCTATCCTACCTTCCTGCCCTATCCCATTTTTGGAGGTGATGGTTAACATTCAACCAAGATCATTCCCCAGATCAAATCTGCACAGATATTTTGTAGCAGCACAAACAAGGCAGGGGGCAAGCACAGCTGGGGGGGAAACAACATCTAGGAACGAGAGCATAGATGAGAAATTCTATGCAGCTGTCTTTGTTTTGGTAACCGCAATGATATAAAATTACCTTTTAAAAAAAATTCCTTGAGCAGTTCATTTGTTTCAAAATATGTATTGTTTCATTGTTATTTTTATCTCTGTTTTCCCTATTTCATCAGGTATGGGTCATCAGCGAACTGTAGACCTCTTTGCTGAAGACTGGTCCCAGTACTATCCTTGAGGGACTCCACTTGTCACTGGCTTCCATTTGGGCGTGGACCCATTAACAGCCATTCTTTGGGTGTGGCCGTCAAGCCAGTTCTTTATCCACTGAATTGTCAGTCCATCAAACCCATATTTTATCAGCTTGGAGACCAGGATGTCGTGCAGGACAGTGTCAAAGGCTTTGCTCAGACCCAGGTAAATGACATCAGTTGCTCTCCCCTTGTCTACTGATGTTGTGACCTTCTCATAGAAGGCCACCAGGTTTGTCAGGCATGATTTGCCCTTAGTGAAGCCGTGTTGATTGTACCCAATCACCTCTTTGTTATTCTGCCTCAGCAGTGCCTCCAGATTATGGATCTGCTCCATAATTTTACCAGGCATAAAGGTGAGACTGACTGGCCTATAGTTCCCTGGTTCATCCTTCTTTCCCTTTTTGAAAATGGGGATTATGTTTCCCGTTTTCCAGTCAGTGGGGACCTCACCAGACTGCCATGGCTTTTGGAATATAATACAGAGAGGTTTAGCAACCTCATCTGCCAGTTCCTTCAGTACCCGTGGGTGTATCCCATCGGGTCCCATGGACTTGTTCACTTTCAGGTTCATCACATGGTCACGAACCTGATCTTCACTTACAATGGGCAGTTCTTTCTGACCCCTGCCATTATCTTCTGTGACTCCGGGAGTGTGGCTGGAGCCCTTGCCAGTGAAGACTGAGGAAAAAAAGTCGTTGAGAACCTCGGTCTTCTCCATATCACTTGTCACCAGCTCTCCCGTTTCCTTTCTGAGGGGGCCCACGCCTTCCCTAGTCTTCTTACCATTAATATACCTATAGAAATTTTTGCTGTTTCCCTTGATCTCCTTGGCTAGATTTAATTCTAACTGAGCTTTAGCTTTTCTCACCAGGTCTCTTGCTGCTCGGACAGCTTCCTTATATGCCCCCCATTCCAGCTGTCCTTTCTTCCACTCCTTATGAAGTTTCTTTTTGTGTGACAGTGTGTCCAGGAGTTCCTTGTTCATCCAGGCAGGTCTCCTAGCATTCTTTCCTGCCGTCCTCTTTGTCGGTATATTTTGCTCCTGGACACAGAGAAGGTGATCCTTGAATACTGACCAGCTGTCCTGGGTCCCCTTTCCCTCTAGAGCTTTATCCCACGGCACTTTGGCCAGCAGGTCTCTGAAGCAAATAAAGTCTGCACGCCTGAAGTCCAGGGTCGTAAGCTTGGAATACATCCTCCTAGTCGCCCTGAGGATCTTAAACTCTATAGCTTCATGGTCACTGCAGCCAAGGTTATCCCTGAGCCTCACGTTGGTCACCAGCCCTTCCCTGTTGGTGAGAATGAGGTCCAGCATAGCACCTTTTCTTGTTGGTTCCTCTACCATTTGGAGGAGGAAGTTGTCATCAATGCATTCCAGGAACATCCTGGATTGCTGGTGCCTTGCTATGTTGTCCCTCCAGCAGATGTCAGGGTGGTCAAAATCCCCCACGAAGACCAGGGCCTGTGAACGCGAAGCCACTTCTATCTGCCTACGGAGGGCCTCATCTGCTTGGCTCTGCTGGTCAGGTGGCCTGTAGCAGACCCCTACTGTAACATAATTCTTCAGAAGTTCATTCCTGCTACTCTGGATGGAGGTAGCATCCCATTCCTCTCATCCATTCCCATGTCAGGGACAGCAAAATGGGACAGAAGTAATTCTGTTGAATAACAGCAAAGTGCTAGAGAAGTTCTGCAGAAGATGCTAATCTGGAAGAAAAAATAACTGGATATTAAGAAAAACATTCCTTTGACTAAACTACTGGCTGATATGAAATCTCACCCACGAAGAAGCTTTAAAACCAGGACCTTGCTAGGAATGAACTGAATTTGAGTTTTCCTTGGTGCAGCAAATTGAAATAGAACATACTGTGAGGATCTTTCCATCTCTATGTTTTTACATTTCAGGATCAACATTGCTTTTATAAGGCTTTTAGTCATGTTTTTTACTGATTTCAGAACTCTTAAATGGAAATAATACTCCTAAAGATAAATTATAGGACAAAGGAATCCCTTGAGAAGTGTGCAAAGTCATTTAACAAGGAACTGAACCTCTGTATGGCATTTTCATCTAGTCTAATGAAGCAAGTGAATAATTCTGAGGTCTTCTGAATACACATTTACAATGGCTTATCACAGATACTGGATTCAGACATTTCTCTACGATACGTTAAGATGTACTAAGATAATTCAATATTCAATGAGCCTCAGACTCACATTCCCACTAAGCAACAAGTTTTAATGTGAAAAGAACATGCAGCATAAGGAGCTTATGCCTGACTGAGGGCTAAAGCATTTTTCTTATGCCACCTAATGCCAATGTATTTCTTTCCATGTTTTGTTTCTGTATAGCTGTCTATATTAATTTCTGCCATTTTAAAAGCATTACTATATTACACATGGCATTCATGGAACAAGTGTTGAGTGGGTCAAAAGAATATGGTTGAAGAGAAAGTTATTGGTTCCAGTCTGACTTCTCTGCTACTTGGGCATGTTGCTTAAACTTTTGGGTTGCCATTTTATGTATCTATGAAGTGGGGCACAGCATCTCCCGGGGATGCTGCAAGGTTTTATTGTATTCTTTTAAACACATTTTAACATTCTTCATTGAAAACAAATCATTACAAATAACCACTTCATTATTTAAATACTCAAATTTGATATCTTTGGTGCTACAAGTAAACATTTTGTTACTGAATTATTCAAATAATGTTTTTCACATAATAAATCTTGAGCCAACAGACCCTAAGTTTATGGTGTGGGTTTTTTTCTTCTTTAGCAACACTACATATTATCATTTTCAAGGTGAGATCAATGAGCTAAATGCAAAGGTCACATAAATAAATATTCTTCTAAAACTATCCACTGTAAACTCTGATCCTGAACTGGATTTTTTATATCAAGCCATTACATGTGCCAAACAACTTGAATTCCACTGATTCCAATCAGGAAGGTAACAGAAGAAGAGACATTGTGTCTGATGGTAAAATTTTCTTACTTTCCTTTCAGAATTTTCTTAGAGGTGTTGCTTGTTACAAAAAAAAAAAAAAACCACCAAATCAAAACAAAAAAAAAACCAGTGTACCAAAACAAAACAAAAAACCAAACCATATAGAAGGTCTTCTAGATGCAGGACGAGATTTAAACCGAGAATTCATTATGCCTACCACAGTAAAGCAGAAGAAAAAAAAAACAACAAAGCAGGTAGGCGCGTATGAGGGGGAAGATTAAATTTCCCTGAGCTTTTGTGGTCTGCTTCTGAGCAAAGTGAAAATGCTTAGCCCAAATAACCTTCAGCTGAGGTTTAAACTAATTTGACTTGCTCTGCAAAGATTAGACACGCCCAGGCAATGTGGTACCATTTGGAAAAAACATAGCCTCACAGCTGAGACCAATTCACTTCAGAGCAAAGTAAGACAGGTGAGTTTGAACTTCACCTGTAAACAGGACTAGAAACTACACAGCAAAACCAGTCTAGAAAGTTGTTCCCTACAGTTTTGTGGCTTCTAGGTCCTGGTTCCTAGGCAAGACCTGCATATCTAATCTTAGTAAGTGTATTCATGCCACATCTGTAACAAAACTTTCCCTTCGTTCAGTTCCTTCTGTTGATTTCACCACCAGAGGAGATAATGCAGCTCCATGGTTTATCACTTCATTTTGCTTGTGGAGATTTCCAGCCATCACAGAAGTTGGCACTTCAAGAAAAAGTGAAATTCACTGATGTTTTCCATGTATTGTCTTAAGGAATATTGTAGCTATGTGTTTAATCTACTTTGTAATTAACCCAGCAATAATGACGAGACAGTACTTGAATTTATTGCTATTTCAAAATATTAAAAGTGAAAAATAATAAATCCATAAAGTGTGGCAAATAATATTTTCAAAAACTGATGAAACACAAAAAAACAAACATAAATAAATCTTCTTAGCCAAATCTCTTCCCTTTCCCAGTATGTACAGAATGACAGTATGACAGAAAACCTTCTCTTAAGCTTCGTAGAATGTCTTTACTGAACAGGGACTTTCATAAACCTATTTTCTCCTGTATGTGTCTTTCAGTTACTAATTTGATTTACACATAGAGAAGCTCCACCTGCAGCAGTTACATTTTCAATGCAGAGGATCAACCTGAGTGGACCTCCTGCCACCAACTGAGTAAGCAGTGTGGAGAAGGACAGGCAAAGGTGGTTCTTATGGGCCCAGGACAAAACAGCAGCAACTGCAACCACCTGTAATGATCACAGAATCATTTAGGTTGGAAAAGACCCTTGGGGTCATCAAGTCCAACCATCGACCCCACTCTACAAAGTTCTCCCCTACACTATATCCCCTAACACCACATCTAAACAACTCTTAAACACATTCAGGGACAGCGACTCCACCACCTCCCTGGGCAGCCTATTCCAGTGTCTAACCACTCTTTCTGTGAAGAATTTTTTCCTAATGTCCAGTCTAAACCTACCCTGTTGCAGCTTAAAGCCATTCCCTCTTGTTCTATCACTAATTACCTGTGAGAAGAGACCAGCACCAACCTCTCTACAATGTCCTTTCAAGTAGTTGTAGAGAGTGATGAGGTCTCCCCTCAGCCTCCTCTTCCTCAAACTAAACAGTCCCCATGATGCAACACAACTGGAATCTCTCAAAGCAAGAGACCTGAAAAAAAAAAAGTGAGAACCTGTACCTAGTTGAAAATGCCTTTTACATTTTTTATGTACTTACTATGTCAAGAAAATAAAGTGTGTCCTCTAGTAGTTGGGAAAAAGTTGAAACTGCCTCCATTTCAATGCATCTTTGACCATTTCTACCAAAAATGAATTTGGCTTGAGCAACCTAGGGAGCATTGAGAAGCTGTGTGGGGAAGCTGCAAACCATGGGCTAAAGCACATTTGGGAGGTTGAGACTCTGGGAACAGAAGTTGGGCTCATTTTGTTCCTCAGAAATTGTGGGAAGCTCGGCGGCAGCAACCTTCACAAGTGAGAGAGGGAAGCGACAGGGATGAGTAGTTTTCTGTCCCAGGGGATGTACTTTAGGGAGAAGGCCATATAGAAAGAAGCCCTAGAGGCATTTTTAGCGTTTTAATCTAGTAGCCGAGTCAAAGTAAGGCCGCGAGAGGGACAGCAGGCAGCTCTCCTGGTACGCCTGAGGTAGTTCCATGGACCGGTCCTGTCAGAGCCGCCACGAGGGGGACAGAGCTGCCCCTGCCAGAAAGTTGCTTCCCCAAAACCCTTTAGTAGAAGAACCCCTTTCCCTTCATCACCTGAGCCTGGCCGTGTCACCAACGCAGCTCTCGTCCCTCTCAAACCCTGTCCCTGCCGCCGTTGGGGACAACGCCGCCGCCCGCCCGCCTCCGGCCAAGATGGCGCCGCCCCCGCCCCGCCCGCCCCCACAGCGGCCGTGCCGCCCGCCCGGAGCTGAGGCCCGGCTCCAGCCCCGCCCGCCCCGCGCTCCACCGCCGGCAGCACGGGCGGCCGGGCCGCGGCTCGCTCCTCCCGCCAGATCCGCTGCGGTTGATTTTCTTTCCTAGGCGGGCGGGCGCTCGCAGCGCCTTTGCCCGCTGAGGACCCGCGAGATTGCGCCGCTCCCCGCGCTGACTGGCGGCCGGTAGCGTCGCAGGGGTCCCTGCTGCCCCCGCACCGGAGCCGGGTGGGAGCTGGCGGAATAGGCGCTCCGTCCCCACCCCTTCTCT
This sequence comes from Rissa tridactyla, assembly GCF_028500815.1. Classification (NCBI taxonomy): domain Eukaryota; kingdom Metazoa; phylum Chordata; class Aves; order Charadriiformes; family Laridae; genus Rissa; species Rissa tridactyla. Next base: position 74,501,128 of record NC_071470.1, read on the forward strand.
CCAGCGGAGAAGCGGCTGAGGGGGGGAACCTGCGCGCACGGCGTCCTCCGCATTGTGCGAGCCTGCATGGGCACGGCGCGGCTGCGGGGCTCCCCCGAGCCTCACGCCCCCGCTCGCTCTCGCCTCAGCATTACCCGTAACCGCCGGTTGAAGGCTTTGAGGGATGCTTTTGTGCGCGACTGCGGGCGGAGCAGCGGGTAACGACGGAACTAGCGGCAGCTGGGGCTGCGGGTCAGGTCGGGCGCCGCGGTCACCCGCAGCCCTCCCGGCCGGGGAGGCCGAGCGCGATGCTGAATTAGGCGAGTGGAGCCCTTCCAAAGCGCGGGGCCAGGCTTAGCAGTCCCGTAGCCGGCCCGGGGGCCCAGCGGAGCTGGAAGAGCGGGCAGGCGGCTCCCCATGGCGAGCAACCGGAGCATCGAGCTGGAGCACTTCGAGGAGCGGGACAAGAGGCAGCAGCGCGCCGGGCCCCGCCGCGGCGGCAGCGGCTCCGGCGGGGGCGGCGCGGGGCCGCGGGGCAACGGGCTGATCCCCAGCCCGGCCCACAGCGCCCACTGCAGCCTCTACCGGACGCGGACCCTGCAGGCGCTCAGCTCGGAGAAGAAGGCCCGGAAAGCCCGCTTCTACCGCAACGGCGACAGGTACTTCAAGGGCTTGGTGTACGCCATCTCCCCTGACCGCTTCCGCTCCTTTGACGCCCTCCTCGTCGAGCTCACCCGCTCCCTGTCGGACAACGTGAACTTGCCCCAGGGTGTCCGCACCATCTACACCATCGATGGCAGCAAGAAGCTCACCAGCCTGGATGAGCTGGTGGAAGGTGAGGGGGCTCCGGTGGGCCAGGGGCAAGCGGGGCGCAGGCTGTGGGTGGTTCTGCAATGGCATGTTGAGGTCCAGCAAGAGGTGGTGTGGGGCCTGGTGGTGGGCTGCAAGCTGTCCCTGGGGTGGGCTTGTCTCTCACTACTCTGGTCAAAGCTGAGAAAGGTCACTGCTGAAAATCAGCAGCCACAAGACCCCCTGAGGGCAAACGGCCTGGAGTTGCCCGCTGCTGTGAGGTGCGATAGGCCTCATTTTCCCTGTGTGGACCGTCCACTTCTACCATCATCCAGACAAGTGATGTCTGCACTTGTGGGGGTTGACTCTAATGGTAGTTAAGCAGCAGGTACTCTTCTCATCTACAAGGACCATAGTAAAGTTCTTGACTACCTTTCAGTCATCGCCATTTGTAAGGGAGGGAAACGCTGTAACTTAGTTCTCTAACAGTTATTACGCTGTCATTGATGCCTCTCAGTGGCTTAAGCTTTGTGAGAGAAAGCCCCTGTGCTATGAAAAGTCCATATTCATAGAGGGAATTATCTACCTTGTTTGACTTCCAAAACCATTTTCAGAATTGTCCCTAAGTAGCTTTTGATAATGGGACTTAGCTGCTAAGGTTATGTAGACCTTGCAAATCTCAGCAGAGCAACACTTGACTTCTCAAAATGGGGCCAGAAGTACCTTTTTTCCAAATAAAACCTATACCCCTTGTTTGTAGGGAATGATAATTACCAGAACAAAGAGCAGATTTTCCCCCATGTTCTCTCATGATATCTTAAATACAGTTTAAATTCAGTGTTACATGAATCAGTCTTTCAAACATGTTGGTTCTGTTGTGCATGCTCTGAGGTTCATAATCAATTTGCACTTGATGCTTCTCCTCAGGTATCTACCTGGTATCAGCCACTGCAGTCTTCCACCCAGTGGCTCTATATGCCAGGTATAGCTGATTTCCATTGGTGAAGTAGTACCATTTTTAGGTGTTCTGCTGCCTCCTCCTTTTTAGGCTTTCAGCTGTGTATCTTTTAAGCTTTTATTTGGAAACTCCCCTTTTCAAAGCAATGCTGAATCACACCTGGAGAATTTGGTGGCAAAGGGAACCTAAAGATCTTTATATAATCCATCAGTAAAGGCACTGGGAGTTAGGGACCAGCTACTCCACAACATGCAAGAGGAAGGGAAAGGCTACAGCATTTGCTGCATCAAGGGGGTCTTACTCAAAAAAGATATGCATGAAAGTGCACTTTATAATATTGCTCTTCACTGGAAGAATAAAGCAAAACAAATGTCACAATTGAAATTACACTTCCGTGTTTTCTCAGTAAAATAAAAGGGGAAAAAGAGGGTCCCAACTGCTTATTCATCTATCCATGACCAATACAACTCTCGGGAATCTTAAGAAAATCCTGTAGGATTGGAAAAGGATTAGTACGTTCTTCATTTAGCATGCCAAAAACTTTACCAGTGTAAGTCTAATCACCATACAGAGAAAGGAAAGCAGATACAGGGTCGGGAAGAAAACAAACAAGTAGTGAATCCATCATTCCTTGAAATTATCTGAGCTCTTTTCCAGCTGTTTTGTTCTTGAGATGCTGGAAGAGGATCTGACTTGGTTTTATTTTCTTAATTTCTTGTAGTTCCAGCACAGCAAGCTTGAACTTCTGCTCTAGAATAAATACATGAACGTTGGTGATATCCTAAAGCTTGAACTGCAATATCACCAAAAGCAGTTTGGAATGGTGTTGTGTTGTATTGCTTTTTAATATTCAGAAAGGAAAATAAAATTAAAGTGCTGTTGTGCATGCCAGCTACAGACTGAACACCAGACCGAACATGGCCACTTGATGCAATACCTAAATGACTAGTCTGTTTGCACACCATCAGTGTTGTTGAACTGGTGCATGGAGTTACAGTACCATACAGTACACCAGTTCGGGTTGCTGTATGAAGTGAGCAGGTGAGTGCTCAGCCACCCTTGCCAAGCCAGCAAGATCTGCATTAAACCTCCCTCAACTCAAGCCCGTGTCCCTAGCTCTTAGACACTGATGAGCCCCAGTGCAGGCAAGCTCCTTAAGGCCTGTTTGCTCTTTGTCAGGGATATAAAAGCTGGTATGAATTCTGTATGATAAAAGTCCAAATTAGCTGAATTGCATCACTGATGAATGCTTTTTGCAGTTTGGCTGTACTTGGCAATCTGTTTTACCATGTATCATTTTAAGAGGAAAATAGCTAATATACAGACATACTACAGATCTCAAATATTACTGTTACAGGTTGAGTAAGTTAAAAATACGACCAGATCATGCTTGTTAGTCAAAAACTGACAAGCTCCATTTTAAGCATATTGCTTTTTTTAACTGGATTTGACAGTCAAAAAAGCATGCTCTGCTTGACCAGCCTTAGGCAAATACCATTTATATTCCCAGCCCCTGTAGATTAGGGAATATTATGGCTAAGGAGTTTGACAGTTTTCATTGCTTTCTTAGAATGGAAGGAGTGAAGAATTTCGTTGTCTGCTCCTGATTTTGTTTGAGCAGACAGATCCAGAGAGGGGATGGGCGTTGGGAATGTTATGACTTCCTTATAGTTTTCTTTCTTTCAACCTTACTGTCAGACATTACATGACTTTTGAATAGGAGATTCCATGTGTAAGTTCATGTTTTCCCTTCAATAGCTATAACGGAATAATAGCTTCATTTTTATTCTCTACCAAAGTTAACCAATTAAGTATTTGTCTAATTCCTTCAGTTTTCTTTGAAAATGTAAGCTTCCTAAAGCATGACACAATGGTAATAGTAAGAATAGTAAGAACCATGCAGTTCTTTAGTGCTGAGGTTTGCGTTTTAATTGATGTTGTCATGCTCTGTGTCACTGTCCTGTGCTTTCATTGTTTTGGTAGTGAAAGACGTGGAGAAACCTGATTGTTAAGGTCTGCTGCAAAGTTCAGACACGTTGTTGGATTTTGAGAGAGAAAACCAAACGTAGACTCTATTCCTAAGAAAAGTCAGGTTGATTTGGCATGTGGTAGGGAGCTTTTCTAGTTCCGTGGGTAGGAAGCATTGCTAAGAGTCTTTTGTTCTTTCAACTGCAATGCTTAATTCATACAGTCCTTTATAAAACGTCAGTAGTTTTGTCTGCATGGTTGTGCAAGCAATCAACAGGCACCTGTAGGAAAGTCTTTGGGCAGGAGGTGGGAAGGTTCTGAGCAGGGCAGTCCTTATGCATGGCTAGGACATGTAGCACAGCACAATATCTGCTTTAAAGAAATGGGCTCTGCCACACTAATACAGAGTAAAAGAATGTTTTTGAAACAAGGTATTGAACAATCCATGTATTTTCTGCCTTAGACCATTGTTATTGTTACTGCATGTTACATTTTAATCCTGCTTAAGTACCTATGACTCTAGTCGATGCGCACTGTTACATTAGGTCAAGAATATCTTTTCTTTTGTCAGGGCAAGCAGATGGTGACACCAAGTAGGCAGTTTGTATTTTTGCTTCTTTCAGAAGGTATGATTACCTTCCTGTGCTAAAGCCAAAAGCTGTAATGCTTTAAAAAGAAGCAAATGCAGCAGATTTAACAAAGAAGGTTAAAAAGGAAGGACAAAGAAGGATTAAAAGACATTAAAAGCATATGCTTCCAAATTCTTCACTGTAATAAAACAAAACAAATGTCACAATTGAAATGCCATGTTCGAATCACTGTAGTTACACAGTCCTGGAGCAATGGCGTGTGAATGTGAAATACGGAAGTTAACTTCCCATGCAAGCAAAATAAAATGGTTCCACCACTGCGCGTTGCCTCGTTTCAGGGACGGGAGAAATGTAATTTACCTGAAAAGAGTTATTTATTTACTGTAAAGGAGGCATGTGGTATTAAGCGGGTTTGATACCTTAACAGGTGTCCTTAACTGTCTTCTGAAAGCTTTTACCCTGCCTGAGCAGGGGGTTGGACCAGATGACCTCCAGAGGTCCTTTCCATCTTCAACTGTTCACTGATTCTGGGAAAGCTTGTAGGAAGCTCTTATCTGAAACTCCTGACTAAATAAACTAAATAAATAAAGAGAACTAGGAGCTAGAGAGAACTAGTCATCAGCTAAGATCCTGGTTGTCATTCCAGGTTTTAAAAAGTGTATGGGGAACTAAAATGCTGTAGATGAGGAAAGATCGTGACTTACGCAGGGTTATTGGAGATGACTTGAAAGTGAAGGAATCATAAGAAGCTGATGAGGAAGGAAGTTCTGTGAAAGAAAGGAAGGAAAGAGAGATCTAAATAACCTAATCCTTCATAAAAGGGGTTGTTCTATTTTTAGATCAGTTCTTTTATATATGCTATAAATATGCTGTTCTGGAAAACTGCTCGGCTTTGTGTTACAGAACACAAAAAGGGTACTCTCCTGTGATTCCAAAAGTTAGAAGGTTAGTAGCGCTGATAACTGCTGTGCTATACTAAATAAGCAACCCTTGAAACTAATGAGTTCCACCAGAAGAAGCTGAGGAACGTGCAATGGATACATGAAATATACCTAGAAACCTGCCGTGTCCTATGTGCTTCACAGGGGAACACACATTCAAAAATAGGGAGACTAATGGTTTTCTTTCTGTAGGGATGATTTTTACCTGTGTCAGCTGTATCATTCTCTGTTATGCGGTGTGTCATTTAAAAATTGGATGCTTTACGTCTCTGAGGAGATAGTTGTTAGTGCTCGTTAACACCTTGCAAAAAGCAAGCCAGAAAACCTTGTTCAGAGACTTTTGTTTCAAATATCCTGACTCAGGATTTTTGAGTGTTGTACATTTAATTTCTTCCTTACGTTACTTACTACATGGCGTATACACAGTTTGTTTTTTAACCTAATCCTAAGGAATATGAAATATCTACAAGTCTCTCGCAGTCTGTTTTTAAGGAGACTAAAAAAGTCTGAATGTTTCTAGGCTACTTGTAAAATGCCTAGCAGTGGGGTTTCAACTCAAAAAACTTGTGCTGTGAAGAACCCCAAGTTATCAGGCAGCCAGGTTTCCTCAAAACTGCACATAGTTGCAAGTGATGTAGACTTGTGGTACAAAAGGACAAGATGCATCCTTCTTTTCCTATCAGTACCTAAAATTGCATGACTGAATTTTGTGGAGTTCACATACACCCTACTTTATTTATCCCTGCATTAATATCTTGAAAGGTGAGCTAGACACATTTTCTGTGAATGACAGTGTTGAAGAAACAGATGGCAAAAGAAAACCTTTGTAGATGAGATTTTAAGTAAGCAAAGCAGTATTTAGGCAAATGATGGTCTATGGTCAATCTGACTGATAAATAACCCATGTAATCTTGTTTTCTCTTTTATCCATTCTCTGTGTTCATCAAGTGTATTTTACTGTTGGGAGGGAATGGCACGTATTATGTTTAGACTGTTTGAAACCGGAATCCTTCTACAGTGTACTTGAACTGCATGTGCACAGCACACACACAGGTCTTGCTTCCTGGATAGTGCATCTTGTTATTAATGCAGTACAGGTAAATTATTTAGAGGCAGGTAATGTTTCCTTGTTAACAGGCAATGTTTCATGTCTTCTAGTTGTTTTTCTAATGTTAATAAGACATAAAGAATAAGAAGTAAACTTATTCCATGTGTTGATTATATGGTGACCCAAAATATCAGCAGATATTACTCGGTTTAAGTGAACATATGCCCCATTTGAGGAATTTTTGGTAGTAGCACGATTTCTTCATGGAAGAATTGACACTTTTAGATTGCTCTCAGTACTGTCATGAGGCATCGGATGGATGGCACATATGCTCTGTTGAAATTATAATGCCAATTTATAAGGAGGTTTCATACTTCTGCCAAAACTGCGCTGCAGCCTGGTTAAGCTTCCTGCTGTAGAGTAGTTTGGCTGTGTTGAGTCCCAGCTGTAGCCTATATCTGTAATTCTTGCATTTCTTTCTGTGTTAAAAAAAAAAGACAGTATTGTTTAATAGATCTTTCTACTTCATTAGTCTATAGTTTACTTCTTTACCTGCAAATCTCAATGTAGTATTAGTGACAAACTTCACAATCTGATCTAAAAAACTATGGAGCTGATTAATGTTAATGCTATGTTGTAAGCTAAAGACATGGTATTTATTTCCAGTAACGTAATTGCTGTAACTATGTGACAGTTAAGGCTAGTATGCATTAGCTTTAAAATCTTTCAAGACTATAAATGGAAAGTGGGCCTTCAAACCATAAAATTGACCATACCAAAGTCAGCAATGTAAATATCTGAAGTACTGTTTATCCCTATTTGTGGAGTGGTGCCAGCTTTCTAGGGCTGGTACAAATGACAAAAAAAAAAAGCTACAGACTGATCAAAATGCATTTTCTACTTTGGAGGATGGCTAAAATAACAATTTAAACAATAGCACAATGTTCAAAAATTAATGCCTGCTTATCACGGGGTGGTGTTTTCTTAGGCATGCTTTTTGGATACACCATTCTGGAAGAAAGTTTCCCATAGTGAACTTTATAGGTGTGATTCAACTTACCCCTGCCATTTTTTTCTCTCCCTTAAATATTTTCTTCTGTTGAATAATCAATCATACATCCCTATTAAAACAAAAAAATCAATGTTTAACTTATTCCTAGAAAATCGTTCTTTATGTGGAAAGCAGCAATTGGTTTCCTAATTATATTTTGTTTCTCGTATTTTTTTGTTATTTTGCAAAGTTCTCAGTAGAACTTACAAACTGTGGGTGAAGTCTGGCTGTGGTGAAATCATTAGAAATTTAAGTAGCAATTTCAACAGAGTAAAAATGTTATCCTTTAAGTCACGAACCAAGCAAGTCACTCAGTGCATGTATTTTCTCACAGTCCTTGCTCTAATCCTGACATGTGTGCCTGCCTTGCAGGTGTAATAGTAAAATCTTTTTTCCATGTAAAACCTGTGTTACTAAGTTTAGTTTATATGTCTGGTATAAGAAAGCAGGCATGGAATTAAAAACACCAAGCAATCTGTAATATACTACAGTTCTCAAGTAATTACCGGAAATTTTGCAATAATTTTTGCCAGCTACTTTTTTGGTTTTGTTTTTTAAAAGCTAAAAATAGTTTATGCTTCAACTTAAGGCTTGGCTAAATGCAGCTGAAACAAGTTATTTGAAATTTGTTCTTTTAAGGTATTATGTTGTTAAGTTGAAAACACTTCCTATTTTTTTCATCAGAAAAAAAAGAAAACTAAGGTCTCTGCTTAAAGGAAAAGAAATAATAAGAAGAAAACGGTAGTAAGTGAGTATTGCAACCTATTCAGATAATCAAGAAATTATTTTATTCGTGCATCAAGCAAGGAAACTAGTAGAAGGCAAAGATTTATTTTTTGGATTAATACTGACTAAAAATTTTATAACGGGACAATTTGTGCTGTCCTAAAGGGTGTTATAGTGCAACTCTGACAGATAGTAGATCGCACTCCATGATAGTATAAAGAAAATAATCTGTTATGATACATGTCTGTAGAAGACAAAGCTATCATACCATATTGAGACTCTTCTATGGTAGATACTCTAGCAAGGGACCTTTTGTTCTCTCCCTGTACTTCTTTATGTAAAGCAATTAATTTATTTCAAATTGGAGAGCCTGTTCCTGAATAGCCTTAATTTTGAGGAGGTTTTGTGGTTGGTTTTTTGTTTTTGTGTTTTTTGTTTGTTTTTGGTTTTTTTTTTTTTTAACTTCGTTAATTTAAACTTCAGCCCTGAGGTTTAACTTTGAAATGTCTTGTGTGCATTTTGGGGTTTTTTTTAATGGTCTAGGAAGTGCGTTCTTTTTGAGATTGAAAGGGTAATTCTGAACATGCTCAATGATGGTGAATTTTGAGGTACCTTGTAGTGCTGATTGCTGGAACTTATTTCACTCTTTTGCACACAGCTGGACAGGCTGTACTGAAGAGTTCACTCTGAGGTGATAGGTGACTTCATGTACTGAAGCTTATGTAAAATCTTTGAGATGCTAGGGGCACTCAGTGTGGTTAGAAAGATATTCTCATGCATAAGATGCTGTCAGGTTTGTTATATATATTATAGTTATGTATATTTATATATAAATTATTATCAGAGGATGATTAAATATTACCAAAGTCTTACACAGATCAATAAATGTGAAAGCAAGTGGCCAGGGACTTTCTGAAGTTGAATGCCTAATATTATGCACCCAGAATAATGACTAAATTACCTTCTGTTCATTTTTTTGTAGCAGAAAATAATATTTGGCATTCTTAACCAACATGCGCACACAAAAAACCGAAGTCACTTGCTAGGTGCATCCATAAGAAGTTTAGCATGCAATTGTGGAAAAAATTGTCCTAAGGGTTTGAGTGGGGTAGAGTTAATTTTCTTCATAGTAGCTAGTTATGGGCTCTGTTTCGGATTGGCACTGAAAACAGTGTTGATAATAGAGGGATGTTTTAGTTATTGCTGAGCAGTGCTTACAGAGAGTCAAGGCCTTTTCTGCTCCTCACACCATCCCTCCAGTGAGTAGGCTGGGGATGCACAAAAAGTTGGGAGTGGACACAGCTGGGACAGCTGACCCCAACTGACCAAAGGGATATTCCATACCATATGGCGCCATGCTCAGCATATAAAGCTGGGGGAAGAAGGAGGAAACGGGGGGATGTTCAGAGTTACGGTGTTTGTCTTACCAAGTAACCGTTATGTGGGATGGAGCCCTGCTTTTCTGGAGATGGCTGAATACCTGCTTGCCGATGGAATGTAGTGAATGAATTCCTTGTTTTGCTTTGCTTACGTGTGCGGCTTTTGCTTTACCTATTAAACTGGTTTTGTCTCCATCCACAAATTTTCTTTCTTTCACACTCCTGAATTTCTCCCCCCACCATCCCGCTGGCAGGGAGCGAGCAAGTGGCTGTGTGGTGCTTTGTTGGCGACTGCATTCTACTTCACACAGTAAACTGGCTGTAGACAAGAGAATAACAAAATGATCATCAGTTATGTTAGTAAGTCTATTGGTATGAATTAGAATTACCAGCTTCTTTGAGATGCTTCTTATTTGGCAGCACTGTGTTTAGAGATAGACAGCTTCATGGCTTATTAGAAACTGTTCAGAAAATAAGCATAGTCTTTTGAATCTAGTACTAGAGGATGTAGAGGGGGAAGCCTTTGCTTTCTGTTGCAGCTGAGCTGCTGTAACAAAACTTGAATATCATGCTATTTCATAGTACCAGGATAGGTGAGTGAAAGGTCTCTGAAAACAGCTGTTGAAGGAGAACTGTCCATCTATTTCAAATCATAGTGTAATTTAGTTTGGAAGGGATCTTCTGAAGTCATCTCATCCAATGTCTTTTTCAAAGTAGGCCTGACGAAATCAGATCGCTTGGAGACTTTTTGCAGTTCAGCATGTAGTTCTGGGGCAGCATAAGCTTCTAGGCCACCACAGTTCTTCCTAAGCTGTGTGGGGTTTTTTTTCGCCTACCTGTAGATTAGTGCTAGTGTGCATGCAGCTATGTGGAAATCCCATTCAAGGAGTTTATGGACTGAAAACAGCTCACTTTTCTTTGCTCATTTTTGCGGAAAGCGGAGTCGTCTGGTTTTATCTGTATTGGTTTCTGATTTGTGCGTCACTTGGTCTATGAATGTGAGGAGGAATGATGTGGATGAGTAAAGAGGAAGAATAGAGGCAAAGCACTGACATCCATAAAACCTCACACCAAATTGTTTCTTTGTACCTCAGCCCCAGTGATGTTTGTGGACGCAGAACTGCCAAACTTTCCCAAACAAAATTATTGTTAACTTAATTATAATTGTTTTCTTTCAAATACAGCAAGTAAACGTTCAAGAAGGTTTAAATACAAGATAAATTAGAATTTATATGGGAAAAGAAAAATGGAAAAAGTCTGTCAGATCATAGTAATTCTTTGGGGGTTTGAAAGTAGTTTACTATCTTGCTTTTAGAATAAGCTGTACAATTTCTAAGCTAAATCAGCTCTCCAAACGAGTTAAGAAAGTAAAAGTATTGTTTAAAAGTTTTGTAGTATGTATCTAAACATAGGTATACATTTTGTAACTTCTACAATACTGTACAATAGAGGTATGTGTACTCTTTATTCTTCTTGCTGTGAGTATAGGAGGTGAGTTTGGTTTGTTCCACCAGTGACCTTGAGCGTGTAGCTTTAATATTAGAACAGGCTAAGCTTTTTAAGATACAAGTAGTTCTGCCTGGAGGAATGGTGTGTTCCATCAGTTTGGAACCTTTGAGCCTTGCATTATGTCAAGGAACGGAGAAATGTAACAAATTCCTTAGGTCTGCATCATGGCTGGTGCCACTTACAATAATTTGCTGTAAGGGTGTGTATTACTAGCCTGTGATAACATTTTTTTGTCCTCTGACCTCCCTTTCATGTCTTTAGGAGATACTGGCAGTGTGAGCTTTGAATTAGGAAAGAAATTAAAATGGGGAAGTGGTAGATGCCTTTCCTATACTTGTAGTCTCAAAAGTCTCATTTGTGGCCTCAATAGGTGTTTGGTCTAAAAAATGTTGAACTGAATACATTTCAACAGTGTATCCTTGGTAGAAAGTAATATATTCCTGGTAAATTAATGTGTTCTTCAGGGCAAGGATCTCAAGAAGCTTGAATTTTATTCTGTTAAAACTTGCTCCTTTTAAAATAATTCATGATTAAAGATAGGTATGTGTGTACACATCTTGAAGTATATACTTGAGTATATAGGGAAGGACCTGCATATTTGCTGTAGGAGAATGCTCTTAATGTTGTATATTCTGAGCTCAAGTAATTTAAGTATTTGCAAAATGACTCTGCAGTCAGAATTATGATCCAAAGTAAATGGGAAATATCTTCAGCCCCCTCATTACCCTTTATTGTTTTTTTTATTTCTTAACCAGAGGTCTTTTGAAACCTGTTCAGACCATTCTATGGGAGTGTCATTTGGGTGGAAAGCTCTGATAATTTACAGTCCTCCATTTAAAATGGCCTGCAGTTGAAATACCGGAAGATCACTCCTAAAAAAATTGTCTTTTTTTTTTTTAATTGACAAAAAATAGCTGCAAACCCTCTTAAATTATGAAAATGTCATCTTCTTTCTAGGTGAAAGTTACGTATGTGCATCCAATGAACCGTATCGCAAAGTTGATTACACCAAGAATGTCAATCCAAACTGGTGTGTGAACATAAGGACTGGGTCCACTCGATCCTTGACATCTTTGACATCTACAAAGAGTGAAGTGAAGGAGAGTAAAGACTTCATTAAACCCAAATTAGTGACTGTTATTAGGAGTGGAGTAAAACCACGGAAAGCTGTGAGAATTCTGCTGAATAAGAAGACTGCTCACTCCTTCGAACAGGTCTTGACTGACATCACAGAAGCCATTAAGTTAGATTCGGGTGTAGTCAAGAGACTTTGTACCCTGGATGGAAAACAGGTAGGAGAATAAATTGCTGTGGCCATCTAATAATTATGAGTTAATCTAAGCTTCTTTAGTTTTGTAACGAATTCTTGTTACTGTGTATGCTTTAACCTGCTTCTGAATAAGGACAGCTTAATAAATGGCAACTTTAAAATTTTTTATTAAAATATTAATATCTGAAAGACATTAAAATTGTTTATAGTACAAAAGAAGTTGACCACTTTACATTCTAAGTAAAAAAAATAAAAAATGTATTTTTTGTATACTAACTCTGTTGCATTGCTAAAATAAGTGCCTGTTGATTAAGTAACACAGTTTATTAGAAACATTTGAAAGCAAACTTGTTAAAATACATATATGTTTTCAGAAGCAGGGTCGTGTTTTCAGACAGTTACATAGGTCTGAGCAGTATAAGAAAAATATTGCTGTCTCTTTCCGTTTCACTTCCACGGATTGCTATTTAAGTAGGAAAAGGACTGAACTGTTGTTCTGGAGGTAGTAACTGACATGACAGAAGGTCAAGAATTTTATCTGAAATGAATAATTCTGGGGGGGTGGTAGTATCTTTATAACTTGCTTTTGCTTTTAGTATTAGCACTGCAAAAACATGCTGCCAGGATTGATGATGCGGTAGGTCTTTTACTCTCACTCCGAAATACAAAGGAGTGGTTCATAGAATGTTCTGCTGCACCAGATAAAAGTGTTGGGGAATACATTTGCTGTTGATCAGTCAGGTTAATAATGACTCAGCCCTTCATGGAACAGGATTTTGATACTTTTATTTGACACTGATGTGGAACTCTGACAGCATTGTGACTTTAGTAATACAGAGCAACACAGGCTGCAAAGTAGATCACATTTAGTATCAGATACCTGGGCTATTGTACTGTTGACTAAACATTAGGATCCTTGTTCATTCAACAGGTATTTTTGCACACTTTCAATTGTGTTCAAATAAATGTGGGAATTTTTATTGTCAAGCTTTTTATAATGGTTGTAATCCTGTAGACTACTTAAAAAGCACCTTTTTGTGTTGAAAGTTGCTAGCAAATGTATTGCAGAAGTGCGCTTTCTCTGTTTGTCTCGATATGAGGTCTGTCTCTCTGGTTATGTTCTGTGTGCTGTGGATACACTTCTTATAAGTAAGTACTTGAACTTACTCTGTTCTTTGGTATTAAATATAGCGAGGCAAATGCATCACTGAGACTCTTGGTTTTCAGTATTTGGCGGTACTATAATGTGCTCTGTAGTTCTTCTAATAGGTTTGATTTTTAATGAGATTTGTTAACAAGATTTGTTCAGAGAGAATCCTTTCTAGGAACATCCAAAATGTGATGTAGTCATGTTTAATTTAATTCATAATAAAATAGCTTTGAAGATATTTATTATACAGTAATTAGGCTCTTCTGCCCATGAAGTCTTCTGTTACTGTCTCAGATAAGATGATTTTAATCTTCTCAAGCAAGTAGACAGAAAGAGTCAGGAAAGGAAACTGCAAAAACTAGGATTCTCAGTTCAGATTCACCTCTTCCATTGCATTGTTAATACAGTAGGAACTCACTGGTCTGCACTGATGTGGAAGACGCAGTAGTGCATCAGGGATCAATAAAATTAATTAACATTAAATCTCTCATATGTTTCTTGCACATTACTGTCACCCTGTCACAAATGGAGTGATGCACTTCACTCGTAAGAGTGAAGCAGCAATATATTTATTGATATAAACCAGCAATTTAACAAAATTTGATAGTAGATGGGACAGTGGTTTAACAATATTTGATGGCAAGGTGTACTTGGTTATTTACTGCATAGAGGACAAGGTCAGTCAAGACTGTAAGGGAGACCTTCTTGTTGAGTCACAGGTTTCAGAGGATTCCCTCGCTTCCTAAACTGCTTCTCAGAGAGAAGTCTAGGTGTGGCTGAATCCAGTCCTAGTCCCAGACATGGTCGACAGTTTATGTCTAAAGGGTTATATGTGCACAATCGGTCTACGATACAGTCTTAGTAAAGCTTCAAATTTTAGCATGCCATTCGTCACTTACTGAGTATCTGTTGTGGCAGGGAATCTCTCAACCTCAAGGTGTAACCTTGAGAGGCATCCCTACTCAAGGGGAGATCCTGGTGTGCAGCCCGCTGCCATGCAGGAGAGCGCAAAGGGCTCTTGGGCTGTTCACTATTTATAGTGGTAAGATGATTGATTTATAGTCATATTTGCGTATCGACCACAGTATCAGTACAGTATGTGGTTAGGTGAGTGCATTGCCATAAATTAGCCCTTGGCTATTGTGGTGTTATCTGTCTCCCTCGAACCCATTTTGAGCCAAGTGTAGCCATCATGCACCCACTGTGACCACCATGGGTGGTTATCTCTTGGGCAGGGTTACAGGAGGTGAAGGTCAGGTTCAGGGGTTGGGGGGGGAGCACACAGTTACACACCCATGGTGGATGATGGCTGTCTTCAATCCACAATGAGGATGACCAATCATTGGTAATGCTTCAAAATAAGTGTAAGATTTCTAATTGCTGCAGTACCTCCTCCTGCCTTTTGATGGTAAAGGCAACGACCAAACTTGGATTGCAGATGTAGGTGTTGTCCAGAAGGATCAGGTAATCCCTAGTTCTCACTGCGAACAGCCTGCAAATTGCTGCTTATTACAACTGCCTCTCTGTGTAAACTGTTTCAGCAGTAGTAGTGCATAAAAGTGGGGACCTCCCTTCCATTTGGAAAAAAGGCCTTTTGCTTTTCCATAGGCTTTGTGAAGAAGCCTTTGGTCCCTAGTGCAATCTTGATTCAAGCGGTCATGGGATATAGTGCCCCACATAGAAGACCTAGGCTTTAAACACCCTGATAATAAAACCCTCCGTCTGCTTATCTAGGAGGACAGAAACTTCTGGGGCTTTTTTGTTTGTTTCTTTTTCTCCAAAGTGAATGGCTGACCCCAGTTTTAGGCAATAGGGATTTTTTTTTTTCTTTGTTTGTTCCTTGCTGGTATATGTAGAGGTTGGTGCCCAAGGGCTTTGTGGGGTTTGGCAAATGAAGAGTTGCTTTGCTGCCAATTACCAATTGGTGGAAATTTCTGAGCCTATTTTCTCTAATGTAGTAATTGCTTATTCTTCTGAATCTGCTAGGAAGGCAGATCTTTTATGTTCATTGTAGTGTTGGCACAGCTTGAAAGGCAACCATTAAAAAAAAAAAAGAGGCATTTTGTAAATGGCTATGTTCCTATAAATGTAGCTTTTGTGTTTCTCAGGGTTTTGGTTTTTTCTTTTTCCGTCTCCTTCATATTTTTATCTCCAAGGAAATACATATTTTTTGCATTTTTTGTGGGTGAATACGTTTAGGTTGTATTTTCTGTTTAATACGGAATTGATGCTGAAATTCAGGTGTTTAAAACATGCATGTATAAAATTTGTATCCTTTTATTAGGGATTGTGTTCTTCTGTTAATTTCTGGGGCAATTTTGTTTTCCAATAGAACTATTTAACATGTGTAGTAAGAAATGACCATGTAACCAGTGACGTATGAAGAAATCTTTTTAATTTTGATCAGTACAACAGAAAAAACTCAAAACAGTTTTTATTTACTCTTCTGACTTCATTAATCTTGACTGTAGCAACATCTTGATTATCATAGTAACACAGAGAATAACATCCATGTCAGATATTTTCCTTGATTATTGTGTATGAAGACAGTCAATTATCTAGCTTTTAATTGTAAGATTTTATAACGTTTATAAGGTTTCCTTTTTATCTTCAGTTTCAATATGGATGCTGTAACTTAGCGCATTAGTGCTTTGTAGCCTCAAGTACAGATTTATTTATTTTTTTAACTACACTGATGCAAGGCTGACTTTTGACTTTCAGGCTGTTGAGCAACCAACTTTTTTTACCTCCCAATACTTTTGTGATGGTTTCTACGTGAGGAAAAATATTCCTGTAAAAGTAACTAGACTAAACTCTGCAGTGCAGGCTTCTGCTATTCCAGTCTTTGTGCTTCTGACATTGAGGTTTGCCTAATATATTTGCTTGACCAAAGTGTTTTCCTTACTTGGCTGCATTTTTCCTTTCTGTTCTTTGCTGGAATCTGTCACTGTCCTACTGTGAGGCAAGGACAGTCAGACTGGAACTTCTCCGGTTGGGAAGTTAACCCTTCATCTCAGAAGAGAATGGAGGGTTTCCATCTTGCTAAACAAGCTTCAAGTTTTGGTCATTGCAAAGTGTAGCATAGCAACTTAATGGTAAATTACCTGCATGCACTAATTGTTTAAAAGAATATGGGGGGGGGGTGGGGGTGGAATTTCCTGTGAGAAACTCAGAAAAAGCCATACGGAACTCTGAAGCATGAGTTGACACACAAAAGAAAATTAAATCTTCACTTCAGAAAGACAGTAACTTTTTAAGCTTGCATTCAGATTTGAAGATTTTTAGTAGAGATGATAGCTTCTATAAACTGAATTTTGTTTGCTTTGTAGTGGAAATACTAAGGAGACCAATTGGTGCTATTAACGTACTCATCATAGAGGGCAGAAACCAAAACAAAGGATGAGCAGGAGACATCTCATTTATTAGTACAAACGATATTCCCCATATTCTTGTTTCAGTTCTTTTGGCACATAGACTTCTGTCTTTCTGATCTAAAAATCTCCATTAATACAGTACTTTTACTAGAATCTTAATCTCAGTGAGAGCTGACTATTTAGTACTGAAACACGTTTTAGAACATATGAATTTTGGTTTTCTCAGTTTTCCAGTTTTGTCTGCGAAGTCATACTTGGATGAGAACTGCAATAAAATTATTTTTTAAAAAAATTAACTGGGTTGTTTTAGCAAAGATTTAGCTTTAGTTCAATTCTCTCCTACCTAATGACAGTGGAAAGACTATGTGGTTTTCAACTGTATCTTATTCATCAGCAGCATACTTTTTTTTTTTTTTTTTTTAAGGAACTGGGCACTAGGAGTTAGGTGTACTTTTTTTTTTTTTTAAGTGACATTTAATTGTATTGTTACATCACTGTCTGATATCTCATTGCAGGCTGAGAAACAACTGTAATAGAAACTGGCTTCCATGTTAGCAGCACTATGTGTAGTTGAAACCTACTGAAAACAAAAGACTTAGGTCTCAGGCTCTAACCGAGTTATAGGCGTTTTCACAAATGTATTGGAACTAGCACAATTCTAATTTCTGCTACAGGCAACTTTGCAAGAACATAGAAAGCTCCAACTTCTGTGCAGTTCTAGTTCTGCTGAAATTTTAAACAGCCCTTTAAGCGGAAATGTTGCATTAACCTGCAAGTATGAGGGGAAAAAGCCCTTAAGTCCTTTCATTGCTCACAAGTCTTAAAAAGGGCTTATATATTGTTATAGAGTGACATCAGTGGCAGCTGCAAAGTGAGTGATTCTCTGCATTGCAGATCCCACCAAAGTTTGGCATTTGTGGGCAAGGAGTTTTTCCTCATCTAGCTTTAAGACGTTGAACAGTGATGACAGTCCCTGCATTCATCTTAAAGGCTGAGGGTCAGAAGAAGTAGAGTCAACTTTTAGAAAGCAATATAAAGTTTGCCAAACAAACTGCAGCAAACAACTTGGTGATTTGACACTATGGATATGATTGGCAATATAACTACTAAAAGGGTAGATGGATAGAAAGGCTTTTCAGAATTTGTGGTTCATGTTCACAAGAAAAAGCAGGTTAATCGGCTTATTATGTGGCAACTTACACAACTGAGAGTTATGTCTACTCTGTGGGGTAAAAAAAATAATAAAGTAGTCACTGAAGTCTTTTTATTGGTTTGTAAGACTTAAATATCAGCACAGTGTGTGCAACATTGTATGAGAGAATGGGAACAGGGCCATTACCTCTGAGACCTCCTGATGCAGCAGTTGGATAGTGCTGCAACGTTAAGAGTGGAATATCAACTCGAAGGAGGCCTATATATTGTTGGTTTGATGAGGTTTTTTTGGTTTGGGTTTTTTTTTAGTTGACGTGAGTCCACAGATGAATATTGTGTGAGGAAACAATAGAATACATTGATGGAGATGCAATCAGACGTAGTATTTAGATTGTCTTTAAAAGAGAGAGACTAGAACTTCCAAGAGAGACACCTTCCAGGAGAGTAGGAACTAAGTGGCCTCAGAAATTAAATCAGAAAAGATACACACAGTACAGAGGAGGAAAAGAAAAGCTCATACTAGATGTTGTCAAGAACGATGTTTCTCATTCACTGGAGGGACAGACATGAGACAAAACCAATCTGGAAGAGCTAATGGTTACTTTCTAAGGCATAGGGAAACCCTAAAAAAAGAGTATAGAGGACTCCTGTAAGAGTCTAATTGTCCTACAGCTGGTGCTCATTAGATGAGATGGGCGTTCCTAAGGTTGAGCTAAATAAAATTCACTCTGAGGCTTATGGGGGAAAAAAATTGAAGAAGCAATATTGTGAATCACTCGTGGATCATTGGCTGGATCCTTTTCCCCTTTTACGAGTGCATATGAAGCAGTGGAACACCTCTGTTACCTGTAAGTTGAAAAGCTCCACATTATTTGGTACAGTCACCTTTATGTGCATTATAAGCTAGAAGGGTCTGACATAGCACCTGTCTGTTCAGGGGGGCTGTTGTTTTGTGTTGAGCACAGGACACAAAATGCTTCAACAGAGTGTATGATGTGGGGTTTTGACAGGGGTGGGGCGGGGGGGAGAGGTTGGTTTTTTGTTGTTGTTTTTTTAGCGATAAAGAGTTATGAAAAAATTACTTGACTGAGGAGAGAGACAAGGGGAAGAAAATGGTAGTGGCCTCTTCCTTGTATCAGAAGTAAACTTTCTGACACTGTCTTTTTGCATCAGTCAGCTAGGGAAGCATGGTCTAGAAAAAATGCACTTCTTACTGGATACACAGTTGGAATACTGTTGTTTTGAATGATTATTGATGATTCACTGCCAAACTGGAATTTTATATTGAGTAGGGGTCGATAAATGTGTGTCTATACTAGTCACTGTAAATGACCTGGAAGATGGAATGGAGGATATGCTTAATAAATACAAAGAACACACCAAACAGATGAGTTATAAGAAACCTGAGTAATTTGGACAAACTGCAGAAACAACGTTGGATAAGGCAAGTTGAATAATCTTAGACTCACTGGTTATTAACAATGCAGATAGGAAGTTCTGGTTGTAAGTAGTTCTGGTTGAAGTCATAAAGGGTCACAGATGAAGATGAATTAATGGTGCCAATGGCTGTGCATAGGAGAGGAAAGCCAATAGCCATAGAGAAGGTATGGTCAATCATCTTTTTTCTGATGCACACGTCAAGTGGCCATTCTGCTCTGTCTCACTCAATGCAATGATAGCAGCAAGAGACACCTTTATTATGGAAAATCCAGAAAACAGTAAAAAGAATTAGGAAAACATGTTCTGTAAAGAAAGATTGAAGGAAATGGGACTGCTTAGACTAGAGAAAGATCATCAAGTTTTCAGGGGTTATGAACAAAAAAAAACTACCCGCAAAGAAAAAGTAACTGACTTCTGTGTCTTCCCTGTGTATAGGAAAAGAACTAATAGGCTTAGTCAAGTCCAGTGGAACTCAGTGGTAAGTAGTCAATGTAAAATTAAGATGAATGAAGAGGTGATTTTTGTTGGAGCAGATAAGTAGCATCTAACAGTCTCTGAGGTTTCTGAAAACTTTTTTTGTTTGGAGTGTTTTCTGTAACTAAAGTCTGTTTACAACTTTGGAAGAACTGTTGAGCTAGAGATAAAATAACAAAAATTTGAACGCCAGTTAACATTAAAATGTGCATGTATACACACTTGCGTCTCACAGAGAATTCATACAGTAGGTTTTACAGTTAGAGTAAGTTTTATCCCAATGTTAGCAAACTTCTTCTAATATTTGATATAAAAAGTGATTTAGGGGAAGTTGGGCTCGAAGAGGCTAGAATTGCTTCAGAGAACAACTGTGGAAAGATGTCTGTCTAGGCAGTGTGGGATACGTATCTTGCAAGTCTAAAGAAAATAAAAGAATTAAAGGGGCCCTAATCTTGAGGAAGTCTGTATGACAGGAATTGAATGCATCCGTGGACACCGCTACATGATGGTTTTTGTTCAGACTTTCAATCGGTATGCTCAGAACTAGAAGCCGTGGTTATTTATTGCTAGAAGCAAGGAGGAAATAGTGTACTCAAGCAGAGAAGATAATCCTGGCCTCTGTCCGTGGACATAGAAATATTCCCATCTGTAGTTATTTATGGAAGGAAGTGTTATCTGAAACCAACCTGAAATTAACTGTGCTCTGTCATGGATGCAGGGATCTGAAAAATACCCTAAATATGAAAATACAGAGATCTTTTTCCAACTACAAATCTTGTCATGGAACACTTGCTAAAGCTTTTCATTACATGGAGTGGTTCAGGGGCCACAGGCAGATAATGTGTGGTTTAGGATTTACCCTAGTAGTATGTACAATTTTTATCACAGTTGTCACAGGATCATAGTACCAGTCCAGTTACCATTTTGAGGAAAAAAGAAAATGTAAAATGGTAAGGATTTTGTTTAAAAGTAACAAAATTATGATGCTTAACGTGCTACGGAAAACGTATTAAAAAAGCAATAGAACGTCAGTCATCTAGTGAGTCACCTCAGAAGAGTGTTTTAAACTGGCAGTGAGCAATAATGCTGAGGAAGCTCTTTATTTTTTGCATATGCAAAAAAGCTGAAGGTCATGCCACATGAAACGTCCACAGTCTAGCACTGGAAAACTTAGCTGTCTGGAACAAAGGTCTTTAGAATTCCTTGGGGGGAGGGTGGGGACAGGGGACCCCTTGTATATTATTCTTACTTTCTGGAGATCAGTAACCCAAAATATAGTACAGATAAAGTAGAGAATGTACATCTCTCTCTTCCACACGAAGGTACATAATTCTAGTTTTGGGGATGTGATGTGACATTATGGAGAATGTAATGGCTGGGGTCCACTGGGAGTGAATTTAGTCTTTTTCAGCAAGGTAAGGTTTACATACATAATTAGTAATACCCTCTGCCATCAAACTAACAGATTGGTGAAGTGGGATATTAAAATAATAGAGTATTTATCAAAATGAATGCAAAACCAGACCCTGATTTGCAGTCAGCACTTTTCAATTACAGCATGGCAACTGAAAAAAATTGCTGATGTTTTAGCTAAAGGCAAGCATGTGTATTCTGTTAAAAGTGACATCCAACTTGCTGGAGTCTTTGTGGATCTATAGAGAGAATAAATCCTACTGGGTTTTCAATTTTCGTCTGTGCACACAAAGACCTGACAGCACTTAATAAAAATGACATGCTGCACAGTGTGGGAAACAATCACTGCAAAAATAGTGGTGTCACCAGTGGTAACGTTGTATCTTTGTTGATGTATGATTATAATAATTTCAGTGCTGGGTTACAGAAATGGTGTGTGTAGCTCTTGGAATAAAAGAGTGCTATGCAGTCATTGTCTGCCATCTGCCATGCTAAAGATTGAATCACATGACTTGGAAACTAAACCTTGGGAATTTGTTGTGTCCCGCTGAGCCTGGCCATTAACAGATAATTAGTCTGGTAAAAATCTTTTGAATTCATTCTGCAGCTGTCATATGCCAGATTAGGATTTGTGTCACAGGTTCCTCATTACTTTGAGATCTCTGAATTTTTATTTTTTTTTTACTGTAATTAAATTACCCTATGTTACTTTGGTAAACATTTCTTGCATTATTACATTTAAACATACAAACTTTTCTTTAGGAAGCCTGTTACACCTTACAGTGTAAAGCTGTTTACCAACCACATACGGAAGGGTTTCAAGGTTGAATTTTCTCCATTCCTGTTCATAACACAGTGTATAAGCAGGCTTTCTAGTTTTAAGATCTGTCTTTCAGGTTGTCACGTTGATGGATCTGTTACAGTAGCTGCTTCTTGGTTGTCTGTAATCAGATTGTCAGCATCTCTTAAGTCTGTAGAGGCAAAAATACTGAAATCTTAAAATATGAACTTCTAGATTTGTAACGGTTATTAAGAAATATGGTGTTCTCTTCCATAATAAATTAATGGCAGGAAACATGAAACAGTTTGTCAGCGAGAGGAAAGGGAATATTAATCTTTAATGTTTAAAATATTGATAGATGATTAATTTCCAATGAACCTTTAAACACAGTAGTCTGAAGACTCAGAAGGTAAAGTAACGTTAAAGTAATAGCAACACAAGCCAACTTTTAAAAGCAAAGAGCTTCCCAGCACTCAAATGGAACAATGACCCGTGTGTGGCTTGAAGTTAGGAAGCTTTGCATGGGAAGGAGTGATACTCAGTGTTTTCACTGCACGCAGTGAAATTCAGTGTTCTTGTAGCACTTTCCTTGTTCACAAAGTGAACAATCAGTTTCTTCTGTTGTGCAAATATGCAGTCTATGCCATGTTCTTAAATATTTATTTGTTCCTATTTATTTGGTGTTTTATTTATTGATACATGGCACAGGGTATCACAGTAATATCCTAGTATTAGGAGTGTTCACTGGTCATAATATTGTTTAACTATTTTCTTGTCCAAAACTTCATGTAAAGAAGTGCAGATTAGATGGATGAACATTTTTTGTCCTTTTTTTTAAAGGAAACTTTTCATCTTCATTTCAGACCTATGTAACAAAGTATGATTGACACTGCACATATATTAATGGAGATAAAAAAGACCTACCAAATACCGTTTTGTTTATTCCAATACAAATCAAAAGACATGAACAGAAGATTATCAGAAGCACTGAGACATTATGTAACTAAAAATGGTTAGGAGTTCAGTACCTTTCTTAGTCTTGCCTGGGGCTTTCAGGAATTCTCTGTCCCAGTCTTTAGTAAGAACTAAGATTTATATGGAGTTTTTTGGAGGTAAAGCCTAGTATAAGTTATCAAGCATGGGGGAAGGTTTTGTCTGAGAATTCAACCTGATTGCTGTTTAATAAAAAGAGAAGCACCTCTAGCTTTGAAGCTATTAGAATATGATTAGCCAAATATTGTCTATAAGGCCAGATCACAATGTATAAAACCTTCAGTCTCTGATGACCTAATTTAATGCATGTAGTTTTCTAGTGAGAACAGGTAGAATGGTGATCTATTTTATAAACTCAGTGTTTAATTCTATCTCTGTGTGAGGGGAAAAAAAAACAATTTTGAAGTTGTGTTGGACATCTGAACTGTTGGGGTGACCGTTTTTTCATTCTTTACTCCAATACTCATTACAGAAATGAAAGATCGCCTCACAGCTATTTGGACTTTTACTGAGCTATGTCTGATTGGAGAGGGAACAGCCAGAGCACAGTGCCATCCAGATATACTTCTTTGTTTCCTCTAGTTTTTCTTAATCCTCCTTAGTGTAATGCGTTCCTTGTGTAAGTACTCCTAAGTCAAAGTATGTAAAACTACTCCACTGCTCATGTGTTAGTGGCAAAAAACTCTCGAGGGATTTTTATCAATTCAGAACCCACCACGTTTCCAGAATGCAGAGGGGCTCCAAACCTATTAATAGCCAGGCCTCCAAGATTTCTACTTCACGCTCACATATTGGGGAGGATCCTTATGTCACATCCTAGACCTTCTTTCTTTATCTGTTGGGAGGTAGATGCAAGCCTGCTAGTGCCTAAATGCTTATCTGAAATTGAAAACTTCAGTTTATCCATCGTGCTCAAATTAGGATTCTTAAATAAGGAATAAAAGCAGCTTTCATTGTTTTAACCCCGTCACCAGGGTCTTCACTTGATGGTTGGGAGTGGAGGGCATCATTTGTTTATCAAAAGCCTCCCTTAAGAGACGAAACAGGACAGTCCATGATACTATCCTATGGAGAATGTTGCTGTAATGTACAAACCATTTTCGACTTACTCTTCTGGTTGCAAAAGATAAATTATAATTAAAAAACGTCAACTGGTAAGCTGAGGAAAATGAGATGCATACCTGCTCTGGCTGTTCTCAAGTGTTTGGACACAAATGCTCAGTACGCATTGAGGTATATTTCTTCTGGACAATGGAAAAACTGTGAGAATAGGATGTTGGATATTTCTGCTAAATACGACTCCCCAGTGTTTTCACTGCTCTCAAATTTGCAGCATATATCTGAAATGAATTGCAAATCTTTTAGTGTGGTTTGTGTTTCATTTTTTCCCTTCATCTGTAGCACAGTTTATTGTTGAAGTTTTCTTGAAATAACAAGTGTCTTAGAGGAAAAATATGCGTGTCTTCTGGCTTGTTTGCCCGATAGTTAGAAGTGGATCTATCTTTTAAATGGAATCTTTTCCTTTTCCCAAAATTTTTCCAAAATTGTAAATTCTGTGTTTCCTCTTTCTGTCTGAAGCCAATAGCAATTGATACAGATCCTGGCAACAGGACATATTGCCAAAATTCTCATTGCTCTGACCAAAAATGCTTTGTTGCTGTAAATATTGGAGAAGGATGGAGGAGGAAAGGTGGGATCTAGTATTTTCACATGCAGACCCAACTATGAATCCTTGTTAGTATGCTAGTGCACTAAGTAAGAATTACAACATTTCCTCTTTTTTATGGTGGAAAAAAAAGGTTATGTGAAGTTCAAAATTTACTTTGGACTGAACTAAAAAAGCACTGTCACGTGTGATGTGAGAAATAAATATTAATAACTCTTGTGCAAGTTGACTTTGTTAGGGATGAGGCTGTAGTTAGAGGCTCTTTGTGAACTTATTTTTTTTTCCTCAGTGTTTTATATATCCATATATAATTAATCTCAAAATGTTTTAGGTGATTCATCCTCCCTCATACTGTGAGTCATTTTTAGTTGGACTAGCATACTCAAATAAATCTTATTTTTAGCTAAGGGCTAGATATTGTGTGTGTGACACCTGAATGTTTGTGAAAGGACCTTATCTGTAAACTGTCCTCAGTTGGCAGGGAACAAATTATAATTTTGTCTTATTCTATCACAGTTTTCTTTGAATTGTCATTTGCTATAAAAGAAAGTGCAGGTTTTCTGTGAAATGGAATATTAACAACCTGTTACCAGGTTTCAGTGAGAAAAGTGACTTTTATCAGTGGCATTCTTTACCATAGAGTTTGTCTATTTGGTAAAATACACGAATAAAATTGTTTTCTGAACTTGTATCAAAAAATTAAACAGATTGTTCACTTTTAATATTCTACTAGACTAAGTTCTTTGATGCTTAAATCTGGCTGACAGTTCTTAGAATTTGATATATTAGGTTATAGTTAAAGTCTCTGAACTCATGAACACATTTCCAACTATTTTAAAAATCAATTTCTCAGGGCAAAATCTGTGTTCTGAGAAATTAGTTTTCCAAAATACCTGCATATTTTCACTAGTGCATAGGTATGCTTGAAGTCTGTAGCACTTGACAAGCTATTCATTTGTAAAACTGATTATAAAATTGCTGGTTGCAAATGACTTGTTCTGCATCACTTCTTTAGCAGAAACTTGATGTCTGCCTTCCTCTAATTCACTGTGACCCTTCTCCATCACCTCTCTGATGGGATTTGATTTACTTTTCTTTTGCTTGCTTTGCTTCTACTACTGTCTTGTATTAAGATAGCCTTGGAAATCCCTTGAGTGATTTCAGTTGCTTTTTTGCCCCCCCCCCCCCCCCCTTTTTTTTTTTTTCCTTTCTACCATTAGTAATGTTAGTGTGGGCCAGAGAAGGTATGTCAATGAAATCTCTGAGTTGGCAAATGACTGGAATACTTTCTAAAGTGCATGGCCAAGAGGGTGCCACAGTTAGGGACTATGGATGGATACATTTGCATATAGCCTATGAGGCATTAAAATTAATATGATTTACTTTTCTAACTTCTGCACTTCCTAAAAAGCCATAAGACACCTCATCTCTTTATAAAAATGTTTTAAACTTTTGCTTTTCCATCTCTAATATAAACTTGGAGGGAGATGAAACATACATGTTTTAAATAGTGTTATTTTCCTACTTCTTATATTTGTAAATTTTGCCACTTTTCCATTCTTGTTGAGTCTCCCTGCTTTTTACTTCCCTGGGTATACTTGCAGTAGTAACTCACTGATGCACAGGGCAATGCTTGAACATTTCTGCGGTCTGTGTGTAAACTTAAATTTGGGTTGACGGTACTTAATTAAACATGAAGCATATTAAGAGAAACCGCGTGTAGGGGGAGATTGCACTCCTGCTGTGAATTGAAGTGAGTTTTTTAAAGCCTACTCTTTTTAGAGTTCTACAAACTAGTCAACCAAATCAGAGAAAAGAATCTTCCCAGGAGAACAAAGAACTTTTACTGAACTTGGTTTTTGTACTGCAGGCGCTTCATACTGTATCTTTCAGAGCATTCTCCACATAGACTTTCAGGAATATCCGTACTGATAGGTACTGACTTGAGAAAAATCAGCACAAGTCCAGAGAATCTGATCATTGCTCACTTGTGGGTTCTGAGCTGTCATGTTTTGTTTGATCTGGGTCTTAAATGCAATAAATGAATCATAAAAATCAGTTTGTGACTTTAATACAGCTCTGAAGAAAGCTGCATTCAGTGCTTGGTCTGTAAACAGATTTCAGGATGACTGAGTTCCTCCGCGTTTATTAATAGTTCTCACTCCTTTAAAGGCACCATTATGTAACTGCCACGTATTGAATGTAAATATTTGTATAACAATTTCAAAGGATTTTTTTTTTAGAGTAGTAACAAAAGATTTTTATAACAAAAAATACTGCTATGGTCCCCTTTCCACAAAAGAAAAGCCTGTCAGGGAAAGATCTATAGAATACTTAGCAGATGCGGTGTGAACGACGGATTCCTGAAGTTGCAGTTGACTTTTCCATACAGTATTCTAAGCAGCAGTTTCAACATGGTGTTCATAGAAAACAGATGGTTTCTAAAAGCTAATTAGGAATAGTAAAGTAATAGCTGATAATTTTAAATTCTCTTCTCAGGGATCTGCATCCACAATAGAAGTATTTCTAGGGAGGCTCAGAAAAAGGGAAAAAAAATATTCCGCTGATCCCGTATGTGCTTTCTAGAAAACCTTTTAGTGTTATACCCTTATTTTGGGAATAAATGAGCCATGTTGCCTATTATCCCTCAGACTTTCCACTTGCAACTGAATTGAAAAATGCTATTGTTGATGTCGAATAGACCATTTGTAGCAATAAGAATCCTATCTCTAGGCATTTTCTTTAAGGCAGCTTCTAAGAGAGCTTTTTGTTTGGGGAAGGCTTTGCAAGTCAGACAGATACGTGCCAGCCCATTGTAATGCACTGTACAGAGTGTGCTGTAGTGCCAGTCCATTTCAATGTACCAGTAGAGACAACGTCAGGGTAGGTAAAATCAAGTAACTATGATGGGATATGCTGAACACAGATAAGAATAAAGACTCAAGCAGTGAATCTGCCACAAGTAGCTGGGCTTGGGATCTAATTTTGAACACTAAATCAGTTGATCACTGACAGGGCCCCACGGAGGTCTGCTTGGCACACAGAGTGAAACTCTACCCAGAGCTAGTAAAAACAACATATGTTCCCAGAAGCTGCTTAGGAAGCTCTTTAAGCACTGGGGAATATCTGCAAAAGCCTTAGACCTTGAGAGTAGAAATAAGGACACCAATAACCTCATAACGAAGGAGTAGTCACCAGAACTATACTCCTGCTTTAGCAATAGTGACTTAAATGGATTAAGGCTAATACTGCTGTAAACAAGTGTAGGAGTGGCTGAAATTCTAACCAGGGCTCCAGTATGGACAGAAATTCTCTCAATGGGAGGAATTGCAAGAGCGGGAGGTGTAAAGTGAATCTGTTAGTATAACTGATATGTGAGATTCAATGATGATATCCTGATGCATTTTTTTTTTTTTTTAAGTGCCTGCTTTACTCTTTCATGGTCTATGTTGTCTCGAGACTCTGGTGGTATTTCAGCATTTGAAGAGATTGTCAGAAATCATACCTGAGGAAGCATTTTCTGCTCTTGGAGAGTGTAAGATTCTTGTAGTCTAAAGAAAGAGAATGACAAAAATTCAGGTGTTTCTGACACAAGATACCTACAAAATATTAGTCAAATGAGAATTTTTTAATTTATTTTTAAATCTGCTTGTTCAGGATCAGACAACTAAATGTATGTTAAGCCGTACATGTAATGGAAGTCAGCAGGAATTAAAAAGACCAATCACACTATGTGTTTCTTAAATTTGGATGCTTCTCCAGATATTGTATGCTTTTTGGAGATGGAACAAACAAAATCTTGACCTGACTGCAGAAAACTGGAGGAACGGTGCCATCTTTTATGTGTATTCAGAAGTGTGTGACAATGACAGCCTGCTGCAGTGTTTGCTCCGAAGCCTGTGTAATTCTGAGCAGATGCAGTATCCACTCTTGATGCGCTACTACATAGCACTCCCTGGTGCTGCTGCTAGTTGCAAGGTGTGTTTGTGATATTAAGAGGCTGCTCATACTCCTTTTATTCCATTGTACTGCAAGCAGACTCTAGTGTACAGTGTGCATTTCTGTGCAGTTGTGTACCCAGATGCAGGCTGTGGAGCTGTCTGTACTACAAACCTCTCTTCTGCATGGAGCCGGGGTGAGTTTAATAACACATTTCAGTTCCAGAAGGGTCACTTGACAGTGAATAGGTGCAATTGCAGCGTGGCTCTAAGTTGGCTCTGATACAAACAGCAGTGAACTGGCAGCGGCCCAGGCCTCAGCTGCTGGTGTTGGTACCCAGGATGCCAGACTGCCTTTTGCAGAATGTTATGCTGGAGTGTTGCTACTGTTAGTGTTGAATATGGCTAGATTAAACCTACCCTGCATTTGTCTGCACGAGATGGAGTCCATACTAACAGTCAAGTTTAGAACTTGTATGCAGATGCAGGTACTGTCATCTCCAACCTCAACACTATTTTTATCTTATTACAGAATAAATTAAAAACCTATTGTAAATACGCTTTTCAGCACTTTATGCCACGATCTTATGTGTGCTTAGTCATAGTGAGGACAATGCTTGCTTTGTTTTTTAGGAAAAGGAGTGGGGGGAATTTGGAAGTTTTTTCTGTTTTGCGAATTAATCCTTGTACTGGTAATGAAAAAAAACATAATCCAAGGATTCACATGTTATTTGCATAGGTATTTCCATTAGCTGCAAAAATGGGTACCTTTTTCAGCCGGATTGAACATCTTGATACCATTCTTTTTAACTGGAATAAGGAGCATTAAGCAAAGGCATCAGCGCTTAGATTCAGCCAGACTGAGCTGGACCTTGATTAATTCCACTTGTTGGGAGCTGTGATGGGAACATCAAGAGAGATGCCAAAGAGGTGTTGCAACTAGGGTAGCTTCCAATTCTGTACAGAATAACGTGGCAATTCACTTGTTGGGGATACATTATGCATTTTTTATTTTTAGCTTCCCTAGACTAGCTAAGGATCAGGAACACAGGGAGCATCCTCTGTATTGTTGGAGGTGATCTCCGTGTCACTAGCTGTGTATGTATTACAGCTGGGAACACTCATTTGTTCCCAGTTTTGTTGTAAACTGTAACTTAGTTTACATTTTTATCGATATTTGCAGTTTAAATATTGTTTTTAAAAAATCTTCTTTCATCAAAGTTGAAAACAGGTATGATAGATATATACAAATGCTAAAGAAAACTAATTAAATGGAAAAAAAAAACCCACAGAAGCAGTATTGCACAGTGGCATTAGCAGGCACAAATTTATCTCCTAACTGCTCTTGCTGATACGTGTTTAAGGAGGAAAAAAAATGATGATATCTCCATATATAGCTCTGGTTCCAGTTCCATAGCCTGGTCTCAGTTTTATCTTGAAGCAGACTGGATTTTGCTTGTTGTTTGTGTGTTTGTTTATTTAACCAGAAATAGGTGATTAGTGATTTCCAGACTGGCTAGCTTTGTATACAACATGACTAGGAATGTGAAGGGATTCTACTGCTGCATTTACTGGTTTTCTGTATGTGGAAAAAAATGTGATAAATGCAGTGGAAAATAATGAAGTCTGATACATGAGGTCCTAAGCGTCGTGAAGACATAGTATGATGAAATGTATGATGATCTGGTGATTTAAAAAACAAACAAAAACAAACAAACAAAAACCCCCCATAAAACCACCAACAACTTGAAATTAACAGATGTATCCCAATTCGCGTTTTTTCATTTATTTCAATGGCTTTCAAGAATGTATTAATGATTCTAAGTCGTTCTTTGTATAGAGGGAAAAGTGTTATAAACAGCCCTCAGATAAAATAATGTATTTAGTGAATTCTGACTTTATTATGGGAAAAACACAAATCTGGGAGACTGGCAGTTTGGCAACAATTATCTCGAGTAAAATTTTAGAAAAATAGACTAAGCCAAACCACTGAAAAGATTTGGTAAGCCAAAATCTCAAGATTATACAAATCTAAATTTTGCATTGGGCCTTCCACTATGTAAATTAGGTTTATGTAATTCTAAAGTCACACTTATGTAATTCTAATGTCAGAAGAGGTTTGTATTACAGGAGTAAATATGGTTTTTATTTGTTCTTCAGTGAGTGGTGGGTGTTTGGAAAAAACTATTGAGTCAAGTATTGCCAAATGAAAGTGGAAGAAAGTGAAAAATTCTTTCGAAGTGCCAGCATTGTTTTCTGAGGGTAGCAAAGCCTTCAGCGACTGGCCTTCAGTATTGAGTTTCGCGGTGGTTGATGTCATGATTTGAAGATTGTGTTTGCCCCATTTTACACTTCATAGTTCAGCGTCTTATAGAGAGAGGCCTGGAATGTATTTTCAAAGTTTCTTCAAAAACAAAAAAATAAAAACCAGTGGTTTCTTCAGTAACAATCTATGATATATTGCTCCTGCTCTCTGAAAATTTATTTCCAGATACCAGTAATGAATTCTGAACTAATGAACTCAAAATAGGATAATCTTTCTCATGCATTTCAAAAGCCCCTATCATATAATTGGTATAGAGGTCCGCAAAACAAGATAATGTTACCAGATGCTTCCAATATTCAGCAGTGTTTCTGATGTTCTGGCTCAGCAGAAAGAAGTCATCCAGACTACTTTAGGGTTTTTTTAATATTTAGTAGTTTATGGCTGAATTATGACCCTACCCTGTGTGATCTTTTTCACCTTCCAATTTACTCACACTTTACCTAAAAACAAAACAAAACCAAACCAACCCAGACTGAGTCAGCCTTTTAACTCCAAAAAAGTACAGAGTCACATAAATCCTCTGCTTAACTCACCAAAGTCGAGTTCCAAGCTGCCAATAGCAGTATAGCTGTAAAAGTGCAATACAGTGTGACTTTTAAAATAGGATAGGTAAAACACTTCACCTAAGCTTTACAGCAGATGTCGCAAAGTCAAGTGCCTGAGAAATGGGGCTTAGCACTTCTTTTCTGTCCTGTTATGTGGTCTGGAGAGTTTTGGGGAGCAGGATTGCCTTTGTTCTGTGCTTCTGGGGGCGTGTGTCTGTTTTGCTTTTTTTTCCTGAAACTTGTGGATATTTGTTTGAAGGAAGACCTGACATTTTCAGACATGAAGGAAGAAACGTGTGTGCGATTTTGTTGGGTTTTCTTTTTAAGGAGAAACTGATGGAGAGACACCTTTTTTCTGGCAGGACTTCTGGTATAACAGTATTGATACATCTGTTCTTTGGTCAGTGCCTAAAAATGGTACTTTTCCACTCTCTTCATAATCTGTTTGATATCTGCACATGAAATCAAAGATGTTAATACATCTTCAAATGTGGTTTATATCTGTTTAGTAAAGCAATTCAGAAGCAGCAGCAACAGGCTTAGAAATAACGTTGTTCGAAGTTGGGAGCTAATGGAATTGAATTGGATCTCTGAAAGCCACTTACAAAGTACAGTTTCTGTTTCCTGTATTACTGTAATTTTTCTCACCCTTTTGAGCACCTAATCTTTCGATTAATCAGATATATCCCCATTGTTTTTACTTCATGACCCTAGCCCTGCATAACTGTTCCAGATGTTGCATATAAGTTCAACAAACCTCAATAGCTCATGAAAGGCAAAACAGAGTAGGCATGGAAGCTAATTTGCTGAGCCCCAAATACCTTCACGGTATAAATGGTAGTATTTTTACACTGCATTTCTGTTACTTCATCTGTGAAATATCCTTGTTTGAAATGGCAAATAGAGAGCATCCATGAGCTTAATTTTGTTTCTGTATCTCCAGTTTGCAATTAAGCGAGGAGGATACTTCAGGAATCAAATACCTTTGAAAGGTCTGCCTGCCGTTTTGAATGCATGGCAAGCAATTAGCATTGCGAAACCTACAAGCTAATGTTATAAAAATAGAACTGCAAGATTAGTTGGAAGTGCAGTTGTTGCTGTACTGAAACAGATAGCATGCAGATTAAATGAAGTAACCTGAGGGTTAAAAATGTGGAATATCTAAAATTTAAAATACATGTGACAAGCATCCTTCTAGTCTGTAAGGAGCTCAACGGGTCTTAGCAAGACTTCCTGTTATGTGAAGTGGTATATATGAAGGGGACAGAACTGAGACAGACACCTGAATTTATAGGGTAACTAAACTTTTTCCCTTCCTATTGCAGTGCTGTGAGAAACAGCTTTGAATGAGTAGAAGACTGAAACCCTGACACAGGAACTCAGAGAGCAATAGATTTTTATATCTCTACATAACGACATTAAATTGCAGTGAGTCGTGCATTTCAACTAATATTTTGAGTCTTAGAGTTACTTAGTTTGATTTTTATTTTTAATAGAATTTGAACAGAAACCTGGTTTTGGCAGCTGCTTATGTGAACAATTCAAGCCATAGGAAAACAATGGAATTGTAGAATGGTTTGGATTGGAAGGGACCATTAAGGGTCATCTAATCCAACCCCCCTGCAATAATCAGGGGAATCTACAACTAGATCGGGTTGCTCAGAGCCCTGTCCA
Organism: Rissa tridactyla; assembly: GCF_028500815.1. Lineage (NCBI taxonomy): Eukaryota > Metazoa > Chordata > Aves > Charadriiformes > Laridae > Rissa > Rissa tridactyla. Next base: position 74,534,262 of record NC_071470.1, read on the forward strand.
GCCTGACCTTGAATTGTTTCCAGGGATAGGGCATCTACAACCTTGCTGGGCAACCTGTTCCAGTGTAAAACTAAAATTTCCATTTAATGCTTAAAGATTCATGGAAACTTATTAGCACGCTTTGTCAAAGGACCTTTCCAGATTTCCACCTTTTCTTTTATTTTTTCTGCACTGTCTGCAAACATTGAGCTTGAATTTCATATTTTTCTATGGAAAAATACTTCTCATTTAAAGAACTGCTGCTTCTGTAACCTCTCTAGGAAATAGTGTCTGCCCACAAACAGTGGAAACCTTGGATTGCAGTAGATGATCACTGTGTGCCACGGCAACTCTTCTGATCTAAACAATCAAAGAAATGAAAGTACATTGACTATTTGGCCAGATGATTTCATTTTTTTAAGTTCTCCATAGTATGTGAATGCCATGTTTTGCAAGTTTAGCTAAGGGCACCGATTTCTATAATAGTGCAGAAGGGGTAAATTTTTTTTTTTTTTTTGAGGGGGGGTGTAATTTATATTATAACTGCATTTGTGTTGTGGAACAGGGTGTCATTAAATCTGTAAGATTTTACTGACATGGATGAGCTGGCTATCTGTCCTTATATGTACACTTTTTCTTTTAATGTTCTTTCATAATACCAAGTAGCTGTTATTTTTAGACTAGCTACTCAGTGGTAAGATGGAAGTTTGGCTGTGTGAAGTCAGGTGCTATTTTTGGTTCTGTATTAGGCTTCCCAGTTATGCCACTTAAGGAAAGAATCTGTTATGCTGACTTTTGAGCTGCTGTGATTAATGCACCTATGAGCAAAGATATAATCCTTGTAACTGGAAATATTTTTGGTTTTTTTGCCTCTTCAGACAAATTGCATTACGGTCATATCATGAGCTGCATTTGTTAATTATCCGTTTCCAGTTTCCACTTAGTCCATGGTTAGTAAGGCTGTTGTTTCTTTGTGTAACTCTTGAAATTGAGAAGCATAATGTTAAATTTCACTGTTTAATATACTGAAATGATTGACTCTTGTTGAAGTAGTGGATAATACTGTGGAAAGGATTGTTCTGGGGTGTTTTTTGTTACAGAGATAAACAGATGAATTGTATAGTGTGATTCAAAATTATTCCAAATTTCTAGAATCTTAGTAATTTTCAACTGTAATTATCCAATATCTAAATAGCTGCACATAATCAGTGCAATACTTGAAATATGATTGTGGAGAAAGAGATCAGTTTTGGCCTTTGGAAAAACTGGTGAATAAACCTTGCCAGAAAGTCCTACGGTACCAAAAGGCTTTGAGAAATAGGTATGTGTAGGAACTCTCTTTAACTTGTGCATATTTCTACAGATTATTTTTCTTACTGTCATTTCCATTGCAGTGAGGAAGATCTATTTGAATCGCACCCTAATGCCATCTTCCATTTCCACATATATTCGTTTTCTGAATTAAACTTTGAGATGTTAAAAAATATATGCAAAAATCTGTTTAAAATTGAAATAAAACCGAAATGTGATATGTGCTCAATTCTGTCATCGTTTCCCAATAGTTTATGGCTGTATGAGTTGTGGTGACCTGACCAGTCTGTTTATGCAGTCTTTCTGCATTGTCATACTGTATTAGGCGTTTCCTGGGCTTGCTGCCAGACTTCTTCTGTTTACAAGGCAGCAGGCAAAGATTTAACATTTCTGTTTTCTTTCTTACTCTTTAGATTCCCTGTGAGACAGAAGGGTTTTGTCTCCTCTTTTTTTCTCTGCTGTTCCTCATCACAGAGTATCAGTGAAAGGAGGTTCATTTTCTAATGATGACTGTAATAATATGTCACAGCCATTGATTAAATAGTCATTGAGGAAGCTGGCCTAGAAGAATTATTCTCATTATGGTCTTTATTTCAGTATTTTTTTTTTCTAAATAGGTTAACAAGCTGCCTTTATCTAAGGCAGACAAATTCAATATTTACAAATTTTTAAAAACAGGAAACTTAGTTTTTTCTCTTGCTGTTTACTGAATTTAATAAACTTGAAGGAAAAGACAAAAGGGTGCCAGATGCCAAACCTCAGATGGTAAATCAGACAATGTCTTGTAGAAGTTCTGACCTAGAAATCAGATTTATTATATGGCTTTATTGCAGTGTCCAGCAGAGCTGGGGAGGCCCTCAGACCTTTCACAAGCTGTGGTTGTGCATAGCTTTGTGAATGTGAATAATTCTATTGACTGCAGCGGAACTGCTCTCAAGCCTAAAGCTAACCAACTGCATGGGTTAAAAAGGGGCTTTGTGGAGTGATACCAAAACCAGGTGAACTACTAGAACTAGCGATAGAGAAAAAGGACCATCAACATGTTTTCACAAACAGACTGAGACTGTTGGGAAGGTCTTAAAGCCTCTGAGTAAATTGCAAACAAACAAACAAACACACACTTTTAAAAATTTTATTTTGTCAAGAAATATGGGAGATTGTGATTTTCTTTTATATTGGTCTTTAAAATCTGAAGTAAATTTGCTGGTCAAGATGCATAGGCGTATAACAGAAGATCAGGTAAAATTCTTAATTTTGTAACACAGTTGATACCTTTACATTCTTTCTGCTTGATCGGATCTCTGTTACTGTATTTCACGTTTTAGTTGCAGACAAAATAATTGTGCGTTTGAGCCTCAGAAATTAAGAGGTATTTGACCTAATTCCAATTATTTTTAGAGAACAATGGAGATTTTTTTTTTTTTTTTTTTTTTTTATCCTGGTCTGCTACTGACCTTATGGAAGTTGGCTGTTGGGGAAGTTACTAAGATGCATTGCATAGTCCTCATAGCTAGAGCCAGTAGGAAGGGTGCCTAGAGTCTATCAAGCTTGTGGTTATATGTCCTCAAGCTTTAGGACTCCTGAGCCTAACCCTGTAGCTGTTTCGGGCAGATGTGCCCAGTCTTAGTAGCATTTGAGCTCTTTCAGGCATTGCATCTGAGGGTAGTAGCTTGCATACCCTTCTTTTGGCGTTGTGCAATTTTGTTTAATTTGGGAATTCCCAGAGAGATTCTGTAGTAGAGCTGTCACAGAGAACATAAGCTGGTGAGGAAGGGAATTTTTCACAAGTGTCAAGTGCTGCTTCTCTATACCAGCAGGAATCTTACCACTCAACCTGATTTTCTAGGTTACGATGTATCTGGTATAGCAGTGGGTTTTTTTTTCTTGCTGTTCTTGTGTACAATGTGGGCTTCCATAGTTGCCTGGCTCTTGAACAGTTTCCTTTTTGCCTGCTCCCAAATCACAACATCGTTGCCTTCAACCCTTTGTCATTTCTACCAAATGAAGAGGTTGTTAATTAAAAAAAGGATACCGGCAATTACAGTATTTTATTTTTTTTAAAGGGCAGGGGCTCATTGGTTTGACCTTTCTCTGTATTTCTGCGTCCTGAGTATATTCTAGCTACCCACCTGGCTATTCTCTCACTGTTTACTGAAGACGTGTCAGGAAACATGACTCAGTCTAACAGGCAAATAGCTGCCTTAAGCTAGTACTGAACCTCTTTTGTGCCAGTTTTGGTTTCAGCCATGAGGGATATTGATGGCTTAGTAAGTAGTTAAGAATATTGGTTAAACACATACACCCACTTTCCCTTGGTCAGGTTTTCCTGGGAAAGTGCAGAGGCCAAGGGGATGTTCCAAGGTAAGAAAATCTGTGTTAAAATCACAGTACTCAGTAGAAAAGGGTGGGAATGCCCTTTTCACCTTCCTTTTTGAGTTCCTGAGGCTGCCCAGAGGAAGCGCTTCCTTTTGAAAGTTAAGTCTACCCTTTTTGGTGGTGGAACTGAAATAGATAACGGGCAACCGAGCTGTTTCTGCAGGAGTGCTTTCCTTCCATTTTGCACTTCAGGACATGCTCAAACCCTTGAACTGTAAGCCTGACACCTTCAAAAACACTGCAGGGATTTTAATGGGACTGTTTGTATGGCAGTGAAGAGGAGGTGGCAGCGCTAACTTTATTTGAAAAAGGGGAAAATGATGATTACAAATATGACCTGACTGGCAAAACAGACAAATATTTTGCTTTTGCTTACTCAGAAATAAAGGTTGATGTGAGGGGCAGAGGGCAAAACTGTCAGAAGGGTATAGCTGTAATCAGTCCCCATCAGTAGGAGTAGCATTTCCCAGCAGAAACATGGAGACCCCTCACACTGAAGGCAGTAGCAGGGAGGTTGTATCTAGATGAGGCATGCTGACATTTAACAAATTATTCACATTCTTTTTCAGCAATTCATGGAAAAAAAACCCCACTGCATTTCTTTAAGAATTTCAGCCTCAAATGCCTGTAACTACTGCTGAGCTGAAAACGCATACACAGATCCAGCTGTTACTGTGCATGCCAGTTTTCCTAGTTTTCCTTTTGTCTGGTATGTTATGTGCTTCCTTTTTGAAATATTTACACCATATCCTGTTTTCTTGAAGTCAGTAGATATAAATATTTCTCCCATTGTTAAAACAAATGCAAATAATCTTGAATACCTTTTTCAGTTTTGATGTTTTAGTTCCATTTTCAGCTGGGGTAGAGAATTTCTCCTCCAGAGCAGCTTTCCCCAGACACCCACAGGGTGCGGCTCTTCGGACTTAAACTGTACGGTCCTCTTGGCTGCTTACTTAAATTGAATCAGCCATACTAAATTGAGCCAAACTATTTCTCTTTACAGCTCTTGCTTCTACATTTAGAATGAAGCATATTTGTAGAGCTGGAAAAAAATAAAATTTATCCAGTGAGCTCCTGGCTGGAGGGTGTTGATATATGGTTACAGAACTCTCTTTAGTGCTAAAGATTTGAGAGGAATTGAATTCTTTAATAACTTTTCGAGTGTTCATAAAACCTCCATGATGTCAGTCTCTCAAATTATTTACCTTTTTTTTTTTTCTTCCCCTGTTGGAGGACAAATATCCTGTGGATAAAGGTTTGTTCATATCATTAGATTTTTTAAATTGTGACTTCATCATAAAGCACAATTATTAAATACCTGTTGAATTCTGTCTATAAAAGATCGATCATCATTCATGTTTCTTCTGGTGGTAATGTATCTTCTGCTTGTTAGATTCAGAAGTGGGAGTAGGGTTTGATGTAAATTACATTTCTAGACCTGTGTGATGGCAATAGGAAAGGGATTTCTGTACGGATCGCAGTTTGTATATTCTAGTCCAGTAGCTTGATCTGACTGAAGAAGTATTTCTTTGGAAAGAGCAAACTTCTTTCATTATAAATTTTTGTCAGAAATATAAACCTGTTCTAAAAGGTAAGTGTGATGCGTGTATGTGATTTTGACTTGCATTTTTGCTCATTCCTGTGAGTTTGTGCTTCATTTTTTCTGCTTGTAAACCACATTTTTGAGCTTTCAGTTGTGTGATTCTGAAGTACTTTTACCATTAATGGTCTTGCAGACTACTGTTAGTCACGCCACTTGTGTAACTAATGCATATTTAGTAATTTGTACCGCTGTTAGAAAGGTTTTTGTATTTTTCAAAAAACTTCATCCATTCAGCATCCCAAGATTTCCTAAATCGTGGGGGGGAGTTTTGTGACAAAAGACTGCTTTTTTTGTAACGAGCAATTCAAGAAGCAGTTCAAGTTTTGGATCGTTGAGCCTCTTGCATACTTGTTTGGGTTTCTTACAGTTGAAGCCAATGACAATTCTCCTGGTGCTGCCACCTGAGTTATGTTGTCCTCTGATCTTTAGTCACAGCTTCACATCAGGAAGCAGTGAGGCCCAGAGTCATTTGCACATAGTCTCAGAAAGCTGTGATGAGAATGCAGGTGAACAGATTCTGTTGAAACAGGCACAAAATAATACTGCGTGTGACCCCACTGAAAAAGGAAATGTAATGTTGACTTCCCTGTGGTATTTATTCCGAGACTTCTCACACAACGTTTTTTGCTTTTCACTCTTCCCTTGTATTCCTGCTTGTAATTCTAGGCCTTTAAAAATACTTCTAATGGTTTGAGTACAAGTCCAATCCAGTCCTATCTAAATATGCACTACTCTGCTGTGTATAGTGACATATTTTAAATGTGCAATGAGACAGCCTGAGAGCCGTCTGAGTTGTCAGAGGAGCACAAATAAGTCACTTTTTGTTCTAAATAAAAGAAGTTCTAAGAAGGCAGTGGAGTTACCAGCAGAACATTGACAATGTTTGTCTAGAAAGAGTGTTGTATTTAGAAACAAGTAGGGTTTAACACATTTTAAATGTGTTACTTGAAACATCCAGACTTAACAAGATCACATTTTTCTAAAGTGTTCCTAAAGCAGTTTTTCTAAATACGTTTCACTTTTCTAAGTGGGGGATAAAAAAAAAAAAAAAAAGGATTCAAGGAAGCGTGAAACTCCTTTGGTGTAAGCCTTTGCTACCATGATAAACCCTAAAAGACTTCCTTGTGCAGCTCTGTATATGCCTTCCATTAAAAAAATCGGATTTAAAATAGAATTTTTTTTTTTTCCTGTGGACAAACAAATCACACTCATCTTGTTCTTTTAAAAGAGCATTATCTGTGGTAATTAAAGCCACAGACAGGAGAGAGACGTTCTGATTGAGCTTTACTGCGAGGCCACCGATGGAAAGCATGCATTCTAAGTACTTGCATAGAGCTTTTATGGATGTAAACTAGGAATTGGACAGATTTCAATCTCAAAAATGACCTAATGACTGTGGTTTTTAAAAAACTCTCAAAACTTGAAAATCAAATCTCATTTTGTTGTTTAACCTCTTCAAGGTATCTAAAGCTTTTCACAATTTCAACTTCATGCATAGAAGCTCGCAGCATCAGGACTGGCCAAGAGAGTTGTTACTTGAGTGAATGACTATGTAGTTGACTATTTTTGCTATGGTATACTTATATGCAGCTTTGCTAGTACTATCTTCCTTTGAAAAGCATTTTAGGAAATATTTTGAAGGACTGAACAGTTGTTTTAGCACCAAGTGCAACTAAACAAAGAACGGGTAAGACAGAGTATAGACGCTTAGTGGAAAGAACACTAGTTTGACCAGCCAAATTTTGATCCCTAACTTACTGGAATGACTGACATGCTATTTATATGCACAAGTTCTACCGCTAATGAAACTCTTAAAGAAAAAAAAAAAAAAAAAAAAAAAGTGTTGAAATTTTTTTTGTTTTTAAATTTCTTAGCTGATTGAATCCTGCTTAAAGCTATAAACAATTGCTATGTGATCTAAGTATGGATATTCTTTGGAGCGGAATTGTGTGATTTGCAAGTTAGACCACAGTGGACCTGCAGCATTCAAAACTCCATGCAAACAATTTATTCATTTCAGCTTTCCCTTAATAGAAAACTGTTTTCATTAATTGCAGCGCATACATTAATTTTAATTCTGTAGGAAATGAAGACTGTTTATTTTATTATCTCTTTTCACCTTGGAAGCTGCTCCTTTGACTTTATTACGATAAAGACCTAGAAAAATAACCATTAGATTATACTTTTAGGAAAACAGAAGATTTCAATGAATTTGGTTTTAAAAATACTTTTCTCACCTCATAATGTGTCATTATTTGGGATGGGTAAGTTCTAGAAGATTGTTATTCCTTGTTGAATACACTTTTCCAATATTTTTTTTTCTTGTTGTGTATTTTATGTGTAGCCAATCATGACTATTTGTAGGGAGGAGGGCTTCCAGTATTCAGTGCTGGAATATAGCGAGCATCTGTGTAAATCTTTCTCTTGCATTTATCTAGCTCTAAGTGTAGTTTAGTGTCTTTTACAGTAAGCTGAAGTCTGTCTTGGCCTGTGACTGCCAGGTGGAAGTCACGCAGGTCAGGTACATGGTGTGGAAGCAGATGGAGGTGCTGTTGCTCCACCTCCAGCAGTTTATCTGATGGTACTCATGATTATTCTTGTGTATTCTTGCCTGGGGAAACTGTACATACACGAACATGTGGGAAAGCACATATGGAAGTTAATACTTTTCTTAAAGTTCTTTATTCCCTTCCCCAATAGCCATTTACAGAAGATTTTAAGGTGGCTTTCTAAGGGTACTCCTGTCATCTTTTGTGCACAGATCTGACCCTTCCTTTGTAGAATTGCTCTGCAGACAACAAAAGGACACTGCAGCTTGCAGTTATATCCCTGTGTATTTCCCAGAGTCTGACATAAAACCTGTCATTCTCTCCTCTCTTACTCTCAGCTCAGCTGTTGGACTGGATGGGCTAAGAGGTGAGGGGGATGCTTTGAATCAAAACAGAAAGATTAATTTTAGGCGCTGCTAAACCACAGCAGTTAACTCTTACCTGCTCGAAACAGCATTGAAGGGCCTTGGGGGTGTGAGTAGAGCAGTGATGGGTAGGCAGAGCTTGTGGAAATGGCAGCTGGTTTGAGGGGCTTTGGGTGTGAACTTGTGCCTCACAGAACATCTCTGCCCGTGTCCAGCAGTGCTACTGGGATAAGTGTTCAGAAAGCTTTCTCACAGCTTCTCCTGTAGTGGTGGGCTTGGGTTGGATGCTGGATTCCTGAAATCTGTGGAAATGATAATGAGACCTCTTAGTAGAGAGAGTTACTAAGTATCGAGGAATAAATCCCACGTTAGTGAAACTTATCTTAAATTTGTATGGCCTTTCTAATGCAGTTAACTAGAAGCAGCGGTTTTCAAGTACAGCTGAAAACGTCTCTCATCAATGAGAGCAGATTGTCATTGCGATGGTGAGATAACAATACAAGGGTTTTGGTGATGGCTGGAGTCCTTTGGCTGCGTACCGCAGTGACACAAATGCTGTGTGGCAGAGGAGTGAGGATCTCGCTGTCGGGGCAGGGGCTGTTGTTCCTGGGTTAGCTGCCATGACAACTGCGCTGCTGGTGAGTGCCCTGGGTGGGTGTTCCTGCAGCGAGCTGAGGGTCATTGATATTCCGAGTGTTTCTCAAGATACTGCAGGCAGCAGAGACCCCTTCCTGTAGTTCTGCCAATGTTTACTGTAATCACAGTGGGTAAAATACGCAAATGGTGTTGACAGGTATTTGGGAAGGAAAAAAGCTATTTTCCCTAAAAGCAGTTTTTTGTTTTAGCTCTTTAATTATGTGGTTTTACCAAATGGTTCTAACTTTCTTAGCTTCTACATAGCTTTTATTCCCAGATCTCATTTGGGTGTGCAATGATAAAAAGAATAGGGAAACAATTATACAGTAAAATTTTAATCCGTTTACATTTAAAAAATAGCTTGCTACCTGCAAACGCTTTGCTTTCTTACAGGGGAGTTACAATGAGTTTGGTGGGATTTCTTCTTGTGGCATTTTTGGTTTTAATTGTTTTTAAAGTAGACATTTGCTTCTCCACAAGCTGACTTTTATTGACTTTTAAGAAGTGAGGTTTGTTCAAGGCCTTTGGTTTTATGTTTTTAAAGAATGTCTGAAACATTTTCTTTCTGATAGCCCCATCCTTCTTGAAATACATTGTAACTTGATTACTGGGACAATTAAAAACAGAGCTGCAAAGGGCATGGAAGGGACTATATTTTATTATATATTTTTAATAGGGAATACCGTTTAATAAAAGGGGGTTTGTGTTTTTTTTTAACAGGACATCAAAACATGGAAACTAAATGCCTCAGAGCATAAAAAAAAAAAAATTGTAGATGCAGTCTTTTTAACTTGACAGATTTTCCCATAAGCAATTAATGTAAGAATAGAAGAAGCTTTGATATTTGAGTAGTGTTTGTAGCTGGTCTTGTCAAAGTTATCAGTATCCATGTGTAGTTATAGGCAAAAATACAGGTGCTAAATGTAAGAGAAGGTGTTTTTTTGAGGTGAGGGGCAGTCATTTTACATTCTTGATTGTGAGGTTCCTGCACTACTGGGAGAGCTGAAGTACTTGAGGACTGGAGTGTTTCTGTCATTATAGAAGAACATTGCAGTATGACTGTGAAAAGGAAAACACAAACTGAAGATTTAGTATTAGTATTTGGAAGTACTGCATTTGTTTATTTTGCTTTGTATATTTTGCTGTCAAGGTGACATGCTTGCAGGACTTTTTTGGAGATGATGACGTCTTCATTGCATGTGGGCCTGAGAAATACCGGTATGCTCAGGATGACTTCGTGTTGGATCACAGCGGTAAGACTGTACATCCTAAACCCACTCAAATAGTCAACTTCATTGAGAACTCTCCCCGCACCCTCCCCCCCCAACTTCAGTCCTCAAGAGTTGCGTGATTTAGGAAAATATACATGGGAAAATATTCTCCTATGGATTAAAAAGTTTTTCAAAATCATCATCTGGATTTTGTAAGTCTGTTAAAATGCACTAACAAACCTGATCTGTTTTCTTGGAAAACAGTGCCTGTCCCTAAAGTTACATGGAAAACATTGAATTTTAACATGGAATTTTAAAAGGTTCAGTCATGGATCTAATGGATGTTAAAAATGTTCATTTTTGACATCTGTGACTATATGATGATTTTCTTATTGCTGTCTTCATGAGATTTTTGAAAAATCACATATGTAACCACATTCATTTTAGGCCTTAAATTGTCCTACTCACACATTCCGGTCTATAGACCAAGCGTTGAGCCTGTTTATATTGTGAAGTTATAAGGTGTGTTGGGTGGGGAAGGAGGTGAGACCAACTGGGACTTTGTGCCCATGCTGTCTGCCATTGATCTAGTCCAAATCTACTCTTTTTTAGTTTAAAACCATTACCCCTTGTCTATTGCTAGAGGCCCTACTAGACATGTTTTTTCTGTCTATATTGGTTCGGCTGTAGAATCACCCTGATTTTCTTTTATGAAAAAATTAATCTATGGTAAAGAAAACTTGCCCTGGCAAGGATCCTCAGATTATTTCAGGAGAGCTTCAGGTTGTGAAGGGGCTAGGAATTGAGTTGCCTTAGTCATCTCGGGTAACTGAAAGCAAAAGCACCTGCTGTTTTTCTAATTTTTACAAACACCATAATTTCATTACAAAATCTTCAGTTACATCAAGAAGTATAGGTATATATCTAACCACGGGTCCGTACATTTGGATGGATGCAGGATTCATCTGGCTCCCATTTTGTTGTTATTGCTAGCATGCTGCTTTTACAGAACTGCTTGATTATGTTGATTCAGCTAGTGTGGAGGTATTTTTTTAACATAGTTGTAGACTAGCTAAGATATGATTTTATTCTTATGGAGGAATGGAAGAGCATCATTGTGTTAACTCACACTGCAGATCCCAGTCTGGGCAAAATCATAATTTCCCATGCAGATTTAAGGCCTAAGTTTGCTTTTCCCAATACGCCATGCACAGACTAATTGGTCTCATTTCCTTTCTGAGAACCCAGTGATGGAGAGCTTTTTTCTCCCTTTGTCTCTTCAGCTTTGGTGGCCCTTGCTTCCTCTAATAACTCTGGACATCTCAATGGAGAAAAGGAGGTTAGGTACAGAGGGCACCATGACTTGACTGGCAAGGCATGCAGCTCTACTTACTAGTTTTGATAGTGATGTGGCATCATAATGATGGCATTGACATCATAGTGATGAATAACAGGGACAAAATCAGGAGGAAAATTTATATGATTCCATTGGGAGTGATTTGAGGTGCATGCTAACTGTAGGAATTAAAACGTTTCCAAAATGTCAATGCATGTATGCCTTTTGATTTCTTTCCCATTTAGATTGTCCTTTATTTAATGATAAATAGCTGATGGTAAATGTCAGTAATGTCTCAGCCTTTTGGAAACAATAGATATTTTTCACCTCTTTAAAAATTGGTCACAACATCAGTTTCTTGCAAAAGAAGTTAAAGGGGCTTTTGTGCAAGTTGCCCTATATGAAGCTGCCGTTACAGTGTGCAGGATTTACTGAATTATGAGAAGAACCTTGGCATCCGCTGACTACTTTACTCTTTCAGTTGTGTGTAGGTACAAACTTGAGTTATAGCAATAATGCAGCTCAAATATGTTTGTATGGTATGTACCTTAAAGTTCTGAGATGCTGTTATAAATTTGTTTCGTTCAGTTGGACAAGCAGGTTTAGAAAATACCGTTGTTCGTTTTCTGGATAATAAACAGCAACAGTAGTGTTTGGAGGAAGCCTGTGCATTGAACTGTTGTCCAGACTCTATCTGTTTGCTTTGTAGAATGCCGTGTTATGAAGTCCTCTTATTCCCGATCATCTGGCATGAGGCATACTGCATCCAAAAGTCCAGGACCTTCACGTCGAAGCAAATCACCTGCCTCAGGTACTACTTCTAGGAAAGAGCTGAACATGGGAAATACATGAAAGTTAGAATTTGTTTAATGGGTGAAAAAACTGTTGGCTTTGTCTGAAATACAAGTGCCATGCTTTGTTTCCTGAGGGAAAACATAATTTTCCAGTTTGTCTCATAGATATAATACTAATTAATAATAAAAATTGCATTTATTTTTGAATCCTGAATTTCTGTTTTTTAATTAAGAGGCACAAAAAGTTTCAGTTTATGAGCATTGGAATAATTTCTGCTAATTGTACACTTGGGATAGGTTTTCAGCGTGGCACTTGATTTTCTTGAAGACTATTAACTACAGGATGGTTATGTGGTTAAGTTCATGTTCACTGAACTAGAGTACACCCTTAAGTGTTTCGAATTTGGAAGATATCTCCTATATAAGCCAAATATTGTTGGAAATGCTGTATTTTGCTGTTGCAATAAATTTTAGGACATGTTGTAGAATGTTATTGCCTATTAACAGAGAAATATTTTTTTTCTTCTTGTGCTTCCTGTAATTTCAAAGAAAGGTTCACATTGTGTTTTTGCCAGCATTTTGGCTGAACACCATATTTTCCAACCATTGAATCTTTTATGCAAATAAATAGAAGGGAGAAACTTGGGTTTTTTTCCTATTTTACCTCTGCATTTAATTTCTAAAAACAGTAAAACTTGATTTATTTCTCTCAGACCTGGAGAAGTAGCCCTGAAATCAAACGATTGAATATGTAAATACACGAGGCTCTGTTCTGAATGTAACTATACATGTAAGCTCCTGTGCGTGTGTTCAAAACTGCAACATGTTTCATATTCTCATTTCCATATCAATATTTGTTTTGCTTAATTGATGCTGGTTAAAGTAATTTTATGTCTTTGGGCTCTTTCAAAGTGGAATATTGATCATCTGTTAATAAAGGTTGAATATTTAACTGAAAAGCTTCAAAGAATGATCGCAGTAACAACAAAGAAAACTGTAGCATGAAGGGCAAGTTTCACAACTGATCTACATTTCATGCAAGCCTGTTAACTCCAGTGAGATAGCATGGGAAATCTATCAACAGTGAATTCTATGCAGAGTATTTAGAAATCAGCGCTGTCATTACCTTACATACTTCTACTTGGACACCCCTTTGGTTAGGTTAATTTGAAAAATGTATTCAAAGTGTCTGATATTTATCCTTCTATTTACTTGCCATTTTTTCTCATGTAGTCTTTACTTATCTTTACCCTTCTTCCTTTCATGCATGTTCAGAGCTGTTTAATAACTTCTTTCCTTCATGTCTTTTTCCTTTGTGTCAAATATATGAGTACAGTAAAGAGGGGTGGCCACTACTCCAGTGCTTATTCTTCATCAAAATCCCCAGGTGAGCCATTACTATTATGGCTGTATATCACTAGTGTGTCTCCTCCCTCTCCATTTACCTGTATTCTTTTCACTGTATTTGTGAATATTTTCAAGCTTGAAACAGGTGTTTTGCGTTCGGTGAAGCAGAGACATAATGGGTGTAGGTTTTTTGTTGAAGTAGAGCATTTGTGTGAAACTATAAATGATGCTTTACAGTTGTTGGACAACTGCTAATGGTGTCAAAGTTAAATTTGTAATGGTATAATTTGACTAGAGGTAGAGGAGCATTCTGGGGAGCAATACATTTGTATGTGTATTCTATAGCATAATAGAAAATTTCAGCCAGCGCAAAAAGACAGAGTTGCTGGAAAAAGCAGTGCAAAAGCACGTCATAGTTTTTCATTTTATTTGCAGTTACTTACCTTCTTTTGTTCCCTTGTGTTATTTCAGCCTAAGTTCTAAAACACTGAGAAACCTCTTTGAGCCTTCAGTTCAAAGTGAAAGTATCTCTAAAACAAGTAATATGTATTTTGATTAGCAAATAAGTTGAGACTTTGGATCACCCTAGAAGTTAACAATTTAAAACATATTAATAGGTTTCAGTTTTCAACATTCCAATATGCTAAAGAATTGTAGCCTAACAGTTACTACTTAAAGAACGACAGGGAAGAATTTCTTTTTCCTGTATATTCAGGCTGCTACACATGTCGAAAGACGCCTCAAAAGAACTTATACTTAGACAATAGATAACAAAGGTAAGTTTTGCATATACATGAAATAATCAGAAGATCAATAGCAGCAGACAAGTTTGTGCCAAAAATGAATACAGATTGCTTGTGTGGTTTTTGAGTTAAAGAAAAAAAAAAAAGGTACTGCAGTCCGAAATAGCAGTATTTTGGTTTAACCCCAGCCAGCAACTAAGCACCACACAGCCACTCACCCATTCCATCACCCACCCACCCCTACTCCTCACCAGCAGCATGGGGGAAGAGAATTTGTAGGGTAAAAGTGATAAAACTTGTGGGTTGAGATAAGAACAGTTTCATAATTTAAATAAAACAATAATAATAGTAATTAAAAGGAAAATACCAGAGGGAGAGAGAGAAATAAAACACAAGCAAGACAAGTGGTGCAAATGAAAACAATTGCTCACTGCTGACCGACCAATGCCCAGCCAGTGCCCAAGCAGTGCCCCCCACCCCCGACAACCTTCCTCCTAGTTTTCTTGCTGAGCATAATGTCATACGGTATAGAATATCCCTTTGGTCAGTTGGGGTCAGCTGTCCTACCTGTGTCCCCTCCCAACTTTTCATGCACCCTCAGCCTACTCGCTGTCAGGGCAGCGTGAGGAGCAGAAAAGGTCTTGACTCTATGTAAGCACTGCTCAGCAGTAACGAAAGCATCCCTGTATTATCAACACTGTTTTCAGCACAAATCTAAAACGTAGCCCCATACCAGCTACTATGAAGAAAATTAACTCTACCCCAGCCAAGCCAGCACAAGCAGTTGAGAGACTCCCTATAGATGCAAAATTTTTACATCTACACAGGGCCAATTCCAGCTTTTACTATTGTTGCAGTTGTGTACCGACTCATTTGCAGTGGATCTCAGAAGACACTGGCAAAGCTATATCTCCAGACAGCTCTTTTAAATAGGATCCTCAGCAGAACGTACTACAAGTTGTAGAATCATAGAATGACAAAAGTTGGAAGGGAACTCTGGATATCATTTAGTCATACCCCTGGCTCAGAACAGCACCCTTGTACACCAAGCATATCTAAGATATTAGCAAAGAGCTAGAATACTGTCAGTCTAGGCTAGGATGTTCTTCCTTAGACAGTTATGGGAGGGAAGAAGATTATTAACGAACCAATTTCACGGGTGCAGTTTAGTGGTTCTATTGATGTTAAAACGATGGTAGTGACTTAGAGACAGATATGGGTGTCTTATAGTGTAGGCCTTAATGGTCATGTTCAGGAAATAAGGTCCTTTCTGTGAGCTGTATAAAAAAAATTTGTAAATAAACAAAAATTTTTCCCTTCTGTAGTAATAGTTGGTGATATGGAAGCAAATTCTTCTACTGAAGTATCTCATTTTTGGTCATGAACTTTACGGCTCAGTATTTTTTCTAATGGCTAGAGCAAATTGTGTGTGTGAGAAGCAGAAAACAGTAAGATAGCATTCACTAGCTCTTTTTATCATCATACTTACAAATTCTATATAAAACAAGGAGGCATTCATATGCCAGGTTTCAAGAAGGTTATCTAAAATAAAGTAATGAAATTAAGTCTTCAAGAGTATATTCCTAAATACTTTAGCTTCTTAAAAAAACACTTAAGTAATTTGCCTTGTGTTCTTACAGGCAACCCTTGTTAAAGTCAAGACAAAAATATCCTAAACATACTGAATACCTCTAAGAGAAAAGACTAAGCTCTTGGTCCTGTAATAGATCGGGGAATGTAAATCTAAGTTATCAGACTTCAAGGTAGACTTATTCTGTAGCTAAATGGTAATTAGTTGTATCTTAACATCACACATTGGAGAAAGAGATTTTTGTGAAAAACGGGGATTTGTGGAAGTTATGGTGCAGTCAGCCTGGCCAACTGGCAGGTGGACTGGCCGGGTTGTAAAAATAGTATTTGGAAGGCATCTTCAGCACTCCGAGAATGTTAGGGTACTAGGTTAATAGACACTTGTAAGATAAATCCAATAGCCCTGGTTCAGAAGTGATGCATAACCCATGACAGACCTCTGTTGTGTAAAGGATATGTGCAGTTGTAATTGTTATTTACTTTGAAACTAAATTTCTATTTGTCAGGGTTGCTTTTCTCTTTCTGAAAAAAATAATTATTCACCATGAATCAGCTATGAAACCTTTTTAGCTCTTAAATTTCTGCCTAGTGTTTCCTCCTCGGGAAAAGGTTCAGCTAGATAGGAAATAATGTTGCATCATATAATGGTGCATCATATTTGTGTATGTTGAGCAGTGTGATGTTCTGTCTGCATAATGAAATTCATCAGTTTGTTTTTTTCAGAAAAATACTGACCTAAGTTATATTCAAGTCACCAAAGATGAAACAGATGTTGTAGTAGGCCTCTTTGGAAAACTGGACTTAAAATGAATGAACTCTTGAAGTCAAGAGAGAAGATATTGTATGTTTCCACAGATACTTGAACTTCTTGGAAGTTCAGAAATAACCTACTAGTTTTTACCTTGTTGTCCTTTTTTTCCCCCTAAATCAATATTTTTCTGAACTACTGATAAAGTTCTTTATCGTCCAAACAGCTCATACTTCTTGTTTGTTTGTTTTTCTTGGAAAAAAATATCTCCAGCAATAAAACAACTTGTGTTCTGTGAAACATTCTACCTAGAAAATAAGGCATTGATCCAAAAAGGAGAGATGGAGGGTCAGATTTCTTTATGAACACTTTCTCTCCATATTTTTTGTGCAATATTGCAACAAAGGATATAATTTAAAAAGCCTGTGTCTATTATTTACCCAAAGCTCTTGTCCTGGCAAAGGACAAAATAGGCCTTTTTAATCTCTAGAATGACAATGCAATATTTTTGTGTCGTCTTGATCCCATATCCACATGAGTTTTGGGGACGCAGTTGCGTGGAATGCAAGCGTGTAGTTTATTCCTAAATGTCGAGGAGTCTGTTTTAGTCTTTGTATGCAGACTTAAGTGATAACTTGTCAGAGAGGTATGTTATGTTTAAAAGCAAGTTAGGATTTTTGACCTCTATTCACCTTTTCTTTCATTTGTTTGCCTTTATTGCTTTGTCCAGTTAATGGAACCCCAAGCAGTCAGTTATCCACACCAAAATCTACAAAGTCCTCCAGTTCCTCACCAACAAGCCCAGGCAGCTTTCGTGGACTCAAGGTAAGTGCAAGAACCATTAAGACCTCTAAATTCCATTATTCATTGAATGATGTATTATAGTGACGCTGAAGAATAAGGAAAAAAAAAAGAGTTATAATTCTATAGAGTAGCCTTGCTAGTATGATTTTTGAGTTGAAGCGGAGAGGAGATCTGAAGTAAGATTTTTGTATTTTGTCTTTGGTTGGCAGGATGGAACTCTTGACTTAGGAAAGGTGGAGGATGATGGTGGCTTTAATATGCCAATTTGCCCTCCAAATTTTCCATTGTTTTGTGGACTGCAGAAAACCCCCAAGTAATTTATATTCCCTCAGCCTATATAAATGTAGTATCCTCTTTTGGATGCATTGTAGTCTTGTAGCATTGCCCAAAATTTCATCTGAAGCACGCTTCTTCATCCGTGGCACACAATTTCACCTCTTCATGCAGTCTCCTGCCTGAAAGCGTGTGAGGGGTGCCTTTGGGAGCAACGTGATGTCGGCCAGATTTTTCTGTGTTGCACCAAGAGAATTCTCTTCCTCTCCCACTTAAAAATTGGTAACATTTACAGTTCTTAGCGGCTGCTCTGTGCCTTCTACTCAGTGAAATAAAAGGAACAGTCTGGAGCACAGTTGAACATCTTATTGCTGCATTTGTGCAGCTGTCCTTTCAAGGAGAATTTTTCTATGAAATCATCAATTGCAGCCTTTCTGGAAGAACGCTGGATGGTTTGCGCTGATTATTCCGCTCGAGTGATAGCTCCCATTGGTGAACACAACAGTTGTGAAGAGGCTACATAATTCTGCGAAAAACTGTTTTCTCAATTAAGAGACTGGCTAAAGGACGTGATTTGAATAGTATTTAGATTTGGGTTTTGACATGCTAATTGTTACCACATCTTTGTCTGTTTTGCAAGGAGTATGGCACTGATTTCTGCCAGGCTTCTGTGGTTCTAAGGAAAGATTTTGATTTATTTGTTTAATTCTAATGTGTTTTTAGTTGTTTGATTCATTGAGGCAATTTAGTGTTGATCTCTGCCTTTATGTTGCTGAAGTTCTCTTTGTCCAAAGCAACATAGACTGGCCTTTCCCCTGAAAAGCATTTTCAAGAGCAGTAATAGTTCTGACATTGAAAATTAGGACTGTGTGTCTTAAAATTTGTCTGGACAGCTCTGCTATAGAACTTACCATAGAGGACACCAAAATCATTGGACTTAAGGCTCTCAGCTGGTCTGCACTGTATTTAACAAATGCTCTTTTGTCTGTCTTTAATGAAATTACAAGTTTAGAAACTAGATAATTTGGTTCATTTTTTTCCCACGCTGTCCTGTCTGCTTTTAGCTGATTAAAGCTCCATTAAGATAGAGATAATTCTGATAGTAGCAAGCAATTTTTAATAAAGTGGACATGTCCTCTTTCCCCTTCACTGTCAATTTCACTGAAGTAGGCTGTTGTATTTTTCATTTTGGAATTTAATTGATGCTGGATACTAATGGGTTTTCGTGTCAAATAATTCATCCCTATATGACCAAAGAAAACAGCAAAAATAAATTAATCATCTCAGACCTGATGTGTTACTGAAGTAGTGCGAACCTCTTGTTTTATCCCATTAGGATGCATCTGTTCAGCAGGAGGATCCCAGCTGTGCTCCTAAGACTAAAGATAGGGAAAGTTATCTGGTGAATCTCCGGATAAATTCCAAAAGGATCAAGTGCACTGTGCAGTGGTCCTTGTTTCTGTTCTAGTAGTAATGACTGTTTTGGTGAAGTATCAACATAAAACCAGTAACGGGGAGACGTGATCTTATGCAAAACCAGATGCTTTTAAGAATCCCATTATTATTTTTGTAGGATTGATCTTGGCCAGTCGGATGAGGAAAACAGAGGGAAAGTAGGGACAAATTTTATTATCTTGAGATTACTGCTTTTCCCTATAGTTAAATAATTCCTTGCTGCTAAGATTGCATCGCTGCACAGACAAGTAGTCTAGCTTCCTGCGCTTGTATAAAGGTGCCATGACTACAGCTGAATGAAAATGTAGAAACAAATACCATGGTAGACATTGAAAGAAGAAAGTATATTTCTGAGTTTTTTGGCTTTGGAAATGCAATATTTTGGCTGATTTGTTTTGTAGAAATCTTATGTGTTTATTTGTGGAGAGCATGAAACAGCAACACTTAATAATAGTTTTATATGAGCTTGAGGCAGCAGGAAAAGGGAACAAATCAGGGTTGATGTTTCTATTTCCTGTAAAGAGCAGACCATCAGAGCAGCTGCACATGAATTGTACTTTAAAACCTGCGTTGTTTGGAATACCAGAACAAAGTAAAATATTTGACTCTATAGATTAGAATATGGCCAAGCTGTTGGAAGTTTGATGATCAACGTAGAGCTTAAATGATAACGTTAATCATCAAGGCAGTAAACGTGGAAAAGATACTGATTGCAACAACAATTTTTTTCTCAGTCTCAGACATAGTCTTACATCATATTCTCCAAATGTCACTTTTCCTTTAAAGTGAAGTCTCTTCAGTCCCTAAGGATTTCTTCTGCTTCGCAACACTTTGTAAGCAGAAGTGGTATGCACAGGCACAAAAAACCTCCTTGCAGGAAACATTCCTCATGAACAGCTTACCTTTAAAGAGAAGGGCTTCCTTTCTGTCCTTTTTAGCTCTTCCAACCAGAGTGCCCTTGTGCTATTAGTTGTTCGGTACATATAGTACACCAGTTTGCTGTCTGACATCCCAGTCTTGCAGAAGTGTTTTAAAAAGAAAATCACTGGAGTCTGAGATTATATTGAAGTAAGGAATTTATGCTATGACTTAGGAGTAGTGAACACTACAGAATTTTCCCACAACCCAAATAAATGCCTTTATTAATGTGAGTGACAAATCATGCTACTATGTACTCTTATTAAAGCTGTTTATTTTTAACGTCACAATTTTAGTCTGTAACCTAAGCATTTCCCTTTGCAGAGGGTTTATTTCAAGGTAAGGATTTAGATACAAAAGTTAACAAGTGTGGGCACGAAGTGACTACTCTGTACGATATTCTTTTTTGAGCAAATGTGCTGAGTCTCTTATTTTTCCATTAACTTTTCCATACAGATTAAACTAGTGCATAGATTAAGAAATAATGGTAATATAGGTGGCACAGGACAACTGACTGAGAAGGAGTCCTTTTGCTGTTCTGTAGGCAGGTGTCAAGGTTTAACCTTTATCTTTGGTTTGAATTGTCCATTTACAGATACCTGGATATGCAATGCTGTTAGGGGTACTTAGCCTCTTAGCTCTTCCAGTACATCTGTTACTATGCACACTTCGTAATAAATCATGATAAAAATCATCCAGAGACTAGATTAAATATGAGATTTTGGAAAGCAGTGTCCCCTCTTGAAATTAAGTACCACAAAGTCTTGTCATTTTTTCAAAAAGAAAATAAAATTGTTTAAATAAAGAAGCTTTACAGTTGAGGCCTTTCTTAGAATACCAATTATGCTAAATAGCATTGTGTTTGAATTTGTCTCAGTATTACTTTTTTTGACCAAATGACCAAAGTGAAAGGGCATTAAAACCTGATCCAACAAATAAGTTAAGTACTTGCTTAACTTTAAGCTATCGAGTAGTCCCTTTTACTTCAATAAGGATGTTAATGTACTTAAAGTTAAACATGTGCTTAAGTGATTTGAAGGATTAGTGCCTATCTTCATCAAGGTTGTAATGTCTTCAGTTTTGTATACAGGTGCTTCTATTTAGCAGTTACATGTTAAGAATCTTTACATGCAGTTGTCCAACTTACAGACACCGGTGCAATAGAGGAATTCTTACCTGCTGACTTTGTTGAATTTACAATTCAGCATCTTTCTTGCTCCTGCAGTGGATAAAAAGAGTTGGCTGATTTGTACTGGTAGGGAAACTGAAGTATTGCACTTGGTGTCAGGTCCGTTCACCGTTGTCATCAGTTTGCTAAATGCTTTACGTAGTGTGATGCAACTCGAAATCTCTTTAGAAAAAGGGTAAACCTCGATGTGGTTCTTCAGTGTTTCCAGGGCAGTGCAACAAAATGCATGACCTTTCTAATATTTCTAGTGTGCCCTGACACGGTATGGAAAGACTAGACTGATTTTGCTGCTGAGAAGCTGAGACACAGATCTACAGCACCCAAATTACAGTCAATCTCTGTTGTAGAATGAGTTCAGCCTCATGTCTAGAGCCATGAGGCAAATTAGTGGCTGAACTAAGGTTAAACCTGCCATTTCAGGTTCTGATCTAGCACCTCAGCCACAACAGCAGCACTGGATTTATTTCCTTTTTGTGTTCCTTTTAGCTTTTTTCTCTGTTGCTGTTTGCTTCCTTCTTGTAAATACTGTGGTAAGAAGGAATGTGCCCAGTCATGCTCTGACCTGATTACAAGGATGAAGGAAGTTGGAAATGTGGGCTACATATTCCCATGTATTGTCACTCACTGAAAACCCGAAATAGATTACTAATATTTTTGACTGATGACTAATACTTTGCAGTGATCTCTTGTGTTATCTCCGCTTCATGCTTGAAGAAAATGTGACTGACTGGGTAGGAGACTGACTCATGATTTTGCACAAATGTCATTTCACCCAAATGTCCTTGTTCCTGGTCCTTGTTAAATAAATAGATAACTCAGAAAGCAGCATTAACATAGCCTGTTTTTAAGTTATTAGCAAGGAGCAGAGTAGTAGCTGACTGGCTGCTGCTTGATACTACTTCTATGCCAAATGCTAGTAAACATCATCGTTTTAGAGGCTCTGCAAAATTAAGTTGTACAGCTTATAGTTACTGTACCTTTAGCTGATTTGGCAGCTCATCTGCCACTAGAAACTTAAGCATTCATTAGCATTTCATGAGCCTTTAGACAATATCCCTATCTGTCAGTTCAGTTCTTTCACTGACAATAGTGTTAATGATTTAAAATATTCAGCAGTGTAACCAGACAATGTCAGCTAAAACGGAAAATGCTGCATTTGCATTCCTGGTGTGATGCAAAGCCATTTCAACAGACACTGAGCT
Source organism: Rissa tridactyla (assembly GCF_028500815.1). Lineage (NCBI taxonomy): Eukaryota > Metazoa > Chordata > Aves > Charadriiformes > Laridae > Rissa > Rissa tridactyla. The sequence goes on from NC_071470.1 coordinate 74,556,691, forward strand.
TAAGGCAGAGAAGCACTTTAATCCTTTATGTGGTGAGTGTTGAGAACTACTATAATAGCCCATGAAGAAAACAAAATATGGAACTTCACAAAACAGCAAGAAATGCTATGTATAGAAGGGGGAATGATCTAAAATATGTCTTAATTTCATAGAGCATCCTTACACTTAATTGTAATGGGAGAGCTTGTAAAACAGTGGTGCATAGAACACATCCAGTGTTCATTCCGATGTCTCCACCCTTTTTTAAAATAAAAATCAATCGTCGTGTATGTCCTTGGGCAGTATGTCAGGATGACTTTAAGTAGAATTGTCAAGATTCAGATTGAGAACCAATTAAGTTGTTAGTGCAGCAAAAGTAGTTTTCTTCATCATTCATCCCTCAGAATCATTTAGATATTTGTTTTTAACACAGTGTCACAGTTACTAAAACTGGATCTATGCCTGGATGCATATCAGACATCTAACTTGAAATGCTTGTAGATGTCATAAATCTTCACACCCATAATAACCTAAAATAAAGACTGCTAGATTACCAAGCAAATATGACTACCATAGATGAACCCGGCCACCTATGCCAAAATTCTCTTCTTTAAATGAAAACTAGCAAGGCCATTAAGCATTTCTCCGTTACCTTCCTAGCATGCTTCAGTGCTAATCTAAAGAGCACACGTTGCCAGAGCTCAGTTAGGGAAACCTCAGACAGTGCCAGCTATGAAGGGGTGTGTTAGACTACAGCACAAAAGCACGTGCTTGCTGCAGTGGCCACTGAATAGTTGTGTGGAGATGGCTGTCTCTGGCTTGCATGAAAATGTGCGCAGAGTGTATTGTAATGATCTTGTTGTAGAATGAGGAGTGAATGTTGTCTCCACACACACCGGCTCCTTAGCGTTTAGATGGAACTTGGTGCAGCTGGAGGGAATTTTCTTTGCAGTTTACAGAAATCTGTTCAACTGCTTATCTGAATAGGACGATCAGGGCTGAAACTTAAATTGGTGCAAATGACAGTGATGTACTATAATGTTGAGCTGTGAGAAAGCAAGAATAAAAATAAGATGGGAGTAGAAAAGTAAACGGACTTTGTATAGGTGTTTTTAGGGTGTTTTTTTTTAACTTTGGGGGTTTTGTCCGGCTCCTTCTTGTGATTAATAAGTTCTTATATAATTCCATAGATCTCTCCACATGGTGGATCTTCTTCCAATGTGAATGGTGTACCTGAATCACTCCATTGCCAGAGTCCCGAAGGTAGGACACCAATAATTACTAACAATCCTTGCAAAAATTTTGTTGTAGGTGGCGGTTGGTTTAGCACTTTTAGATGGTTTCTGATGACACCAAATAATTTTTTGTTCTGAGATACTTGATACCTTGTGTCGACAACCTTACCTTGGAAAAATTGTTATCGCATTTTCTACATCAGAGTAGTAAAGCTAGGAAATAAATTTTGTTCTTTTTTTTTGTCAAGTGGTAGCGTTATAGTGGACCCTGCCTTTCAGTAGTCACTATTAGGAATTTGGGTGATTTTGAACATGACCGGCAGAGTATCAGCAGAAATGGTGTTTGCGGCTGGATTGAAAGTGGAGCCCACCTCAAAACAGCATGTTGCGCTTCATGTAGAACCACTAGCCCATCAACTGGCCTTAGCTAAACTTAACCGTTCATTCCTTATCTTTTTAAAGCAATGTTATTTTAAAAATTGTTTCATTTTAGAGTCAATTTTTTTTTTTAATTTAAAAATACTGAAAGAAGCACCTATCAAAATCATTTGCATTTTGGATGTTTCAGCAGCAGCTAAGGGAACTTGAAGGAATTCAGCAAATAAAACTTGGTTCTTTTATGTGCACTGTAGGTGAATCTTACTTGCATTTTTGCTTTGAGTATGCAAAAAGATACTTCAAAAAAAGTGTTTTGAGTTCAGAAAATATTTAGACTAAGGACTTCTAACTGCATTCATTACTTTTAGAATATGTCCACACAAAAACGTAGTCCTATTTGATTTGTGTGTTAGAAGGTCAAACAACTCTGGTTAGTCTTATCTTGTTCTTTCTTATGTTTGAGATAAAAACAAGGGAATAGGCTGTGAAGAAAATCACTTACTTTTAAGTTTTGTTTTGCATTTGTGACTGTTCTGTATCTGTGGAACCCATTGGGGATATATTACATCCTGCTGACGCTTCTCTTCAGCTTGCGTTGTTGACCTTGCTTTTTTGCAGGTGTGAATGGAAACAAGTGCTCAGGGTCATCTACCATTCTTGAGAAGTATAAAGTGGGGAAGGTGATCGGCGATGGCAATTTTGCTGTTGTAAAGGAGTGCGTAGAACGGTGAGCAAGGAAACTGTTCACTACTGCTATTTATTTTACTGGGTAAAGCCTTCTGCATTAGCATAATTTCATATAAAATGTGATGAGATGAAAGCAAAGAGCAGATGCAAAAATATGCCTACACTTCAGCAGAACTAGGCATAGCAAAGCACACAGACCTTCCTATGTATTATTCCAGCAAGGAGATATGAGAGCAGCAGAGGGACGTGGCTTTTTATCCCAAAAACTAAAGGAGGTGTCACCTTCTAATGGAGAGGTTTTTAGGGATACCCCACAGGATCTTCAGGAAATCCCCTCACACAACAGACTTGTGGATAGCAGGAAATTTATGTGACATCTAAACAGTCTTTGAGAGGCCTCCCTTCTGCCTCAGCAATTGTGCTGCTATAGTATCCCTACTGCTTAAATGATTTTTCACAGTTTTCAGTATGCTCTGGGCAAAGTATTCTTAAAGGTGTTCACCTGGTGGCTATTAGTCTGTGCTGACGACTCCCTTGTGCTTGTTTCTTCCGTGAGGTAGTGCGGTGAGTAGCCAGAGACTTTTCAAATCAGCCGTTCAATATTCCAGACTCTGAACTATGTGCCTGATGGGGTAGATGGAATACCTTTACAGACCTGTGTTGTGTTACTGTTCTTCCTCTGCAAGCTGTGTGTCACACTGTGCTGCTAGTTAGTGCAAACATAACAGATGATTTGACTGTCACTTTCTCAGTGTATTTTTTAGAACCACCTTCTGCTGTCTTCATCAATCCGAGAGTTATGTCAGTTTCTTAAATATTATGAGGAATCTCCAACTTGTACGCAAATACTGGGTAAATTCAGTAAATGTGATGTGAATATGTTACAATTAGTACTCAAAAAAAGTTCCTGTTGCATGTGCAGGTTTAAGATAATGCTTGTCATCAGTGTCAGCATCTAGACTCCAAGGTCTTGATTACCCTTTTTTCTTCTTGAACAGTTTCTACCAAGAAACTCTGGTTCCTGACGAGCATTACCACAGCAGTGTGTAACCATGTCCGTACTGCTTTGAATGCTGCAGGTCTGTTACAAAAAACTGTGAAAAGGCAGTATAGCCAGCTGATTTGCAACTGGATTTCTGTCCATATCATTTTACAAGAAGCTACACATAAGAGGCTTGAGTGAAACTGGAGAGAAGAGGAGAATATTTTGGTTGGAAGGGACATACAACAATCATCTAGTCCAACCGCCTGACCACTTTAGGGGTGACCAAAAGTTAAAGCATGGTAACGTGCTTTAAGGGCATTGTCCAAATGCCTCTTCAACAGTGACAGACTTGGGGCATTGACCACCTCTATAGGAAGCCTTTTCCAGTGTTTGACCAGTAAAGAAGTGCCTCCTAATGTCCAGTATAAACCTCCCCCAGCACAGCTTTGAACCATTCCCACATGTCCTGTCACTGGATCCCAAGGACAGATCAGCACCTCCCTCTCCACTTCCCCTCCTCAGGAAGCTGTAGAGAGCAATGAGGTCGCCCCTCAGCCTCCTTTTCTCCAAACTAGACAAGCCCAAAGTCCTCAGCCGCTCCTCGTAGGGCATTCCTTCCAGTCCGTTCACCAGCTTTGTTGCCCTCCTCTGGACACCTTCAAGGACCTTAACATCCTTCTTGAATTGTGGGGCCCAGAACTGCACGCTGTACTCTATGGTGAGGTGGCACCAACACTGAATGCAAGTGGGATAATCACCTCTCTTGACTGGCTGGTTATACTGTGTTTGATGCACCCCGGGATGGGCTTTGCCCTCTTGGCTGCCAGGGCCATGTTGAGCCTGCTGTCGACCAGCACCCCCAGATCCCTTTCTGCAGGGCTGCTCTTCAGCCACTCGTCTCGCATTCTGTACTTGTCCCTGGCATTACTCTGTCCTAGGTAAAGAATCTGGCATTTTGACTTGTTATATTTCATCCCATTAATCAAAGCCCAATGCTCCAATCTGTCTAGATCCCTCTGCAAGGCATCTTGCCCCTCAAGAGAGTCAGTAGCACCTCCCAGGTTGGTATCATCAGCAAACTTGCTAATGGTGCATTCAACTCCTGCATATAAATTGTTGATAAATACATTGAACAGGCATGGTCCTGGAATTGAACTGTGAGGAACACCCTGGTGACCAGTCGCCAGGCAGATGTAGCCCCATTTGCTACAACCCTTTGAATCCTGCCCTTCAGCCAGTTCTTCACACAGCACACTGTGAACCCACTCACCCACAGCTGGACAACTTGTGCAGAGGATGCTGTGAGGAACAGTATCAAAAGCCTTACTAAAATCCAGAAAAACTACATCCACAGTCTTCCCTTCATCCACGAGGTAGATACCTTATCATAGAAGGATATTAAATTGGTTGAACAGGACTTCCCCTTTGTGAACCAATGTTGACTGTGCCTGATGGTAGCATTGTTCCTTTAAACGCCTTTCAATAGTACTCAGTGTAATCTTCTCCATAATTTTACCAGGAATTGAAGTGAGACTAATAGGTCTGTAGTTCCCTGGGTCTTCCCTCACACCCTTTTTGTAAACTGAAATAACATTGGCTAGCTTGCAGTCCAGCCTCCCAAGACCTTTGGTAGATGATCAAGAGGGGTCCTGCCATCACATCTGCTAGCTCCTTCGGTACCCCGGGGTGAATCTCATCAGGCCGCATGGACTTGTGATCAGTCAGCTGATACAGCTGGTCCCTTACAGTTTCAGTGTCCACAAATGGAATGTCATTGTTCCCACACTCATAGTCCTACAACTCAGGGGACTGGGCAACCCAAGGTCTATCACTATTATTAAAGACTGAAGCAAAAAACCCATTGAATACCTCCACTTTTTCTTCATCCCTATTTGTCAGATTACCATCTTCAAGAAGTATCAATCCCTTTAGACCTCCTTTTGCTATTAACATACTTAAAAAAGCCCTTCTTGTTATCTGAAACAATACAGGCCAGTTTCAACTCTAGTTGAGTTTTGTCCTTTCATGTCTTCTCCCTGCATATATGAAACACAGCTCTGTAATCTTTCTGCAAAGCCTGACCTTGCTTACAGAGACCATACCAATTTCTTTTTCCTTTTGAGCTCCATGAGGAGTTCCCTGTTCAGCCAAACTGGTCTTCTGCCCTGCTTGCTTGACTTATGAAACAGTGGGATTGCCTGCTCCTGTGCTTCTAAAAGGTGATTCTTAAAGACTGACCAGCAGCTGGGGACTCCTAAGCCCTGAAAAGCAGATTCACAGCATATTCTGCTAATTAGCTTCCTGAATAGCTTAAAGTTTGCTTTCTTGAAATCCAGGGTAGCAACTCTGCTGTCCTTTTCTCTCACTACACCAAAAATTTTAAACTCGACCATTTCATGACCACTGTGGCCAAGACAGCCACCTGCCATCACATCCTCCATGAGTCCTAGCAAGTCTAAGAGGGCACCTTTCCTAGCTGGCTCACTGAGTACCCACGACAAGAAGTTCTCCCCTACAAACGTCAAGATTACCAAGACCTGCTCCTCACAGCAGTATGATGTTCCTGGTTTATGTCTGGGAAGTTGAAATCTCCCATAAGGACAAGGGCTACTGGTCCAGAAATTTCTTCCAATTGCCTATAGAATAACTTATCAGTGCCTATGTCCCGGCTGGGTGATCAGTAGTCGATACCCACTACAACATCTCTTTTGTTTTCCATCCTCCTAATTCTCACCCAGAGGCTCTCAGCCACATCATCACTAACCGTAAGGGCTGTACGGTCAAACCTCTCCTTTACGTATAGTGTGACGCCTCCACCTCACCTGCCCTGCCTAGCCCTCCTGAACGACCTGTAGCCCTCCATCCCAACACTCCAACCGTGGGACTCAATCCACCAAGTCTCACTAATACCAATGATATTGTAGGTCTGGGAGCTGACCAACACTTCCCCTTCACCCTGTTTGTTTCTTATAGTGCGTGGGTTGGTGTACAAGCATTTTAAATACGTTCCTGAGCCCTCTGTGTTCCCAGGAGCAGTGTAAATGTTCCCATTAGCGCTGCTACCCTCTGACAATGTCATGCCAACCCTTGGCTTATCTGCTGCAATCCTGTTGTTATCCCCTTCCCCAGTGATTATAGTTTAAAGCTCTCTGGATCTGCACCACCAGTTTATGGCCAAAGATGCCTTTTCCCCATTGGGACAGGTGGATCCCGTCAGGCCTTGTCTCTTAAAGGCTCTTCCATGGCTTAAAAACCCAAAGTTTTGGCGCAGGCACCAAATGGATGATGCTTCGCAGTGTTTTTCCATGAAAACTGGCCACACATCCTTTGTTACCTATGGAGTCAACAATATTCATGAAACATGACAGGTTAAAAGCATAAGATAACATAATTTATTATTTTCGGGAATATCGAACTGTGCATTTTGGATATCACGTAAGTTCCACTGAAAATGGGAAAAGGGCTGCTAAAGTCACTTGGGTTTCAATACGTCATCTGTGCTTTTTTGAATGAGGGGACTGGACTAGAAAAACAACCTTCCAATTATTTAAAAGAAAAAAAGGAAGGAAAATTAAACTTGTATGCGATCCAATCTTTATATTTAGTGAAGTATTATTAAATGATTTTATATAAAATAAATATACAACAATAGTTGCTAATAATAACAGTGAGAGGGGAAATGCCAACTATAAATGCTTGTCTTTTAATTCCTATTAATTATTGTACTTAATTTCTAATAGTGTTGTCCTTAGAAGCCTTAGTTGTGGAGCCAGGATCCTATTATACCAGCTGTTCTACAAAAAGAATAAGGTGGTCTCTTTTGTAAAGGGTGCCTTTATGTCTGTATATAAAGACATGAGTCAACAGATGGATGCTGACAGCTAGACAGAGGAGTACCAGAAACCTGTCAGGCCATACTGGTGTATGATAGGCACCGGGATTAGCACACACATTCCGTGGATGATAGCCAAGGCTTTTCCTTAGGTGCTATAAGTAAAGGATATTTGCAAGAGCAATTTGAAGTTGGTTGATGAATTGGCTTTGTAAACGTTAACTCCTCTTTCTACATAGCGTAAGTGTTGAAGGCTTACTAAGTGGGTTTCGCTGCTCAGTTGTTTGCAGGCTTTCAGATAATGCACTTAAATTAGTATAATGCATAAATTGTGATTCTGAATTACACGCTGTGTTCACAGTAGATTTTACATCAGGTCTATAATATAAGAGGATGGTATTTCACAGATACCATTTTGATAACACTTCTATCTAAAGAGCAGATCAGGTTGTAACTATGACAACCTCTCAGATACAGTTGCACTTCCAGAGCAGAGATTCTCTGCTGCATTTTTTCATTAATGGATAAATTGAATGTGTGACATTAATTCAGTTCCTTTTTTTTTTTTGTAAGGTCCTAATGTTGACTAGTCGTATCTAATGCCAAAAGTATAGTGAAAATTAACCTGGAAGCTTAAAAACATGGCTGACTTGCTTTTGTAACTGCCTGCAGTGTTTTTTATCATACATGCTAGTGGTGTTCTGATGCACACTGGACTCTGTAGGTACTGACACAACACAAAATAGTAGCGGGGGGGTTTTATGGCATTTTCTTGTAATTTTTAATTCATCATTAATAGAAGTAGTAACATCTTCTTTGTTTTAAAAAAAAAAAGAAAAAAGAAAAAGAAAAAAGATACTTCATTTGTGTGCTTTTTTCTCTCATTTTCTCCACTTCTGGAGAAATGGAGAAGATTCTTATTGCTTAGAGGGATGAAAGGCAAACAAGAACTCCCTTCCGTGAGAGTATGTACGGAAAACAGTAATCCTTTTTATTTTGTATATCACCACCCACTTAAATGTCATGGGACTTTTTATGACTGCTATAGAATTCCATAGAATACTTAAAAAAATAAAGAGAATGAAATCCAAAGGTCAAAATTAGTGCCTAATAAATTCTGCTGGATTTTAGACTAGTCTGTAATGAACTATGGTGTTTTAGCTCTGCTGAATCCTATTGAATTGTTCCACTAGGGTATCAATCTTTCTTCTGCTCACTTACACATAAACGTGTACAATTTTATCTTTAAAGCCTATCAGTTGAACAAAGCTAAGTGGAAGGCTCAAGACAAATTCTGCGTGTTGCATTAAAGAAGTGACGGAGAGTTATGCCAGGTCACAAAAGAATGAATTGCGGCTGGAGCCTGCGATTAATACCCCAAGTGAGCTAGGTAGCGGTAGTCAGGGAAACAGCAGGCGCAAATGCTGCTGTGAAAACAAAACCAAAATCAAGTCCGTTCTGTGAATTTTCTGTCAGCACCCTTCATTGGTCAAGGCACTCTGTTACAATAATGTATGTTCTTATAGATAATGCCACAATTTGTTGACCGGTTTCTAATTCATGGTTCTCATATTTTTCTTGCTAGATCCACGGGAAAGGAGTTTGCACTGAAGATTATAGACAAGGCTAAATGCTGTGGAAAGGTAGCGTACAACAATTTGCATGTGTAAGAAAAATAGCAGAACCAGCGCTAGCAGCTGCTCATTAGTCACAAATGGTGGGTGTGTTTGGGTTTTCTGACTATTTTCAGAATATCTGTTTAACAGGATGGTAACATATCCAAAAAGCGAATAAGAAAAGTAGTGAGTGTTAGTCTAGTAGATAATAGAGTTAAAAAAACCTCCAAATTGTCATCTATTTTATTGGATTAACAAAGAAAATGCTAATGTGCCTCTAAAATATATTAGAAAGACTTTGATCTGTAAAATATGAGAGAGGAAATTTGCAGCTATATGTGTATTTATATAATTCCCATCGCTCTCTGCCTCTTATTTTTATCCTTTTTTATGCTCCTTTTATACGCAGAACATGGATTTGGAAAGAAATTTTCAGAACCATTTCTTTCTGCTTATGTAGTTTCGCCATCCTGTATAACAAAGATCTCTTAACAAAAGAGTTCATTAAACTTGCTCTCTAATTCAAGCCCCAAAAATGAAAGTCCAGAATCGTTTCTCCAGCCGAACAGCATGTTACATAATTGGAGAAAATATCTGAGAGTATCAGACCTCTTCTTCACCTTCCTCCGAAGTACAGAGATTTTAAAACAGGAAGAAAAAAAAAACCCAGCCCAAAAACCCCAAAGAAAAAAAAACCCAAGTATGTAGACTAAGTGTTGGAATAGATAACAAGAAATAAAATACTTTTATTTTCACTGCTTTGCGATACCTTAAAAACAAAGTGCTCTTGAGGAACTTCGGAATCAAGTGGACCGTAGTTTAGTGTTAGCTAAAAGAACACTGAGGGCACAGTATTAATTAGCAACCAAATTCCGGATTAAAGTCTCTTTGAGAGTAGAAACATACCATTCTCTCAAGGACAACTCAAAAGATGGACTTTTTGATGCAAACATATTTTTAATGTAAATGGTTGTACCGAAATGATTTGAGAGAGAACTTTGCAACCAAGTCCGGGTTTTAATTCAAAGGTATTGTTTTTTTCAGTTACATAGAATAACTGCTCTGAAGTGTAATTCGGAGCTCTAAATGCTGAATGTGGCCTCGTAGGAAGCTGTACCAAGTCCGTATGACGTACTTTGTACGATAAGGAGCTGCGTATTACTGTACACTAATGCATTACCTGCTGTGATGACTTGCTTTAAGTAGAGGCCCTCAAATAGAAATGTTTCATCTATGCAGATTTTAAATTGCGTATTAGGTGCTAGGGGATAAGAGTTCCCATCTCCCCATCACTTCATCTCATATTCTCTAGGTTTATTTAAGGGAAAACTTAGAAAGGAATCTTAAAAATTTATAACCACAAGAAAAAGTGCTAGAATTGCCTTTTTGAGATTAAAATGTTGCCATTTCTTTGGCTGCAGGAAGGGTGACCCAATATGTTTCACTGCAAAAGAAAACTTTTGGGTGATGTGTACAGCTTGCAACTTGAGATGTTTTTCATTACTTGTCTGACTCAGCCACTTCGGTATCATAAACTGGAATGGTCTAGAGATAGATCATTTTATACAGCAGCATTTAGACATGTTTTCTACTAATCGTTCTCACTGCTTTAAAACAAAAAAAATTATAAAAATCAACCCCCTGGATGCATACTTCCCTGTTTTGAAAGGACCTGTGTCTGTATAGCTACATAGGGATGTATGTGTGTGTACAAGCCAAGGACTGGTGTTGGGAAGGTGTTTATACCCTTCAGGGCAGCGGCAGAACTGCCCAGGAAGAATTCCAACCAAGAAAAGAATTAAATTTTGCTAGAGCTTACTCCTTCCTCACTTCATTTCACATGCCAACGTAAGCCCTACCTTAAAAACACCCATCTGGCCCAAATATGCATGACTTGTATGTTGCTCACTGCCCTCTAGCAGTTTATCTTGGACGTCCTACAACTTGAATCGAATTGACTAATGTATTTTCCACAAGCAGCTTAAATGTTAATTATACAATAATTTCTCTGTAAATAAATCATATTAATGTAGACTGAAACCTATATTGCACTATTCAGGAGAATGTTGTAACAAGTTTGAGAATTATTATTTTTTTGCATGATAAAATATAGCAAAAACAGTGGTGTGGTTGAAAATAACTCCATGTTAGCGTTTTGAGGACAGGTGTTATAACTAGCTCAAAAACATTTTGGAGCCTTTTTAAAAAAAATGTTATTATTGTTAATTTTAAATAAACATTACTCGTGACTGAGCTTTATTTAAAGCAATAAACAATTTAGTCAAGTGAAACAAAGCAAGCACAGGTAGAGCTATTGTGCCTTAGTCGTAATTAATGGCTGTAATAAATTTAGTATGTTATCTGTTCTTTAGGTAGAAAAAGCTATAAGTTTTTGCCTGGACTCTTAATGCTAGTTTTGAATTTACAGGCTTCCATCCATAAGGCTTAGTATGCTGTGGCTGTTCACTTCTGTCTGTTGATGAGATTCAGCATTGTGTTTAACAAAATTGCTTCATGTTTGTTTGTGTTTTTTCCTCCAGAGCACTTTGCTTGGAGCAGACATATGTTTGTTCAGAATGACAATTGATGCTCTTTCAAACTGAATTTCAAAGGTGTGACTGTTTAACCCGTATATGCCGCACCACACTCTCACGACGTGAGATGCACACATGGCATGTGGTTTCTGAGTTACATAGCCACATAAAGCTTTGGCAAAAGCACAGTGCATCTGTAAATAACCCTGGAAATAGAAGGTGAAGTCGTGTAAGGTCTTCAATCACTGCCTATGCACAGTGGATCACAAATCACTAGAGTACTTCTACTGCTCTGCTCACAAATGCATGAAGTGCATGCTACTAATCAGTACATTAAACATGAATAAGTTCCAAGTCCAGCGACATGATTTGTTATCTGTCAAAGTGTAAGGAAACTAGCGTTTCGTGCAAGCATCGTTACTTATTTTGCAGTGAACCTAAATACAGTGTCTGTATTCCAGTATTTATAAAGGAAAATGCAAATCATTCTTCACATGAAAGGGGCGTGTAATTTTCTTCGCTCTCCAGTGTTAACCAAGTGCTAAGATGTTCTAGAAGACGAAACATTCTGAAACTAATTTGTTCTTGAAACACATTACTTCCTCAGAAGCATAAGGACGGGTAAATTAAACTCAATCTGTGCGCTATTGAGCTGTTGGAGACATAATGACTTAACTGAGCTTTTACATATTTTGCAGATTGTAAATCTGAACATACATATAAAATGAACGGAAATCCATAACCAAAGCAGTTATAATATTTTTCCTGTATATAATCCACAACTTTAAAAAAAATAAAGTCCTTGAAAATAAATCCTAGGTAATCTGTCCTTGAGTAACCTACGCTAAATGAGAAGTGAAGGCTGGAGAGGATCAAGAACATGTTAACTATTGCTGAGAGGTGGCAGGTTACAGTGATCCAGCTTGGGGGCAGGGGGGTTCTGAATTTAATTTCACCTCATAATACCCACATAAGAATATAATCTGCGCTTCCTGAATTGCTGTCATGTTCTGGGGTCTTTTTTCAGAGATATCCCATTGGTTATGTGTGTGAAATATGGTATTTTAAATTAAATTGCATCAGTGATGAAGTACAGTTAGGCTAAAATACAAGTTAAAATCCAGAATCCGTCAATGACCCTCTACTATATAAATTAAATAGCAGAAAGGGTGCGAAGTGATCAGTGGTCAGCCGATCAAAGGAAAAGTGAATCGGCAATTTCATGTCTGTTCAGATAAACTTCCCTCCTCTTTTCTGAACAGGAACACCTGATTGAAAATGAAGTGTCTATTCTGCGTCAAGTGAAGCATCCAAATATCATTATGCTTATAGAGGAAATGGACACCCCAACAGAACTCTTTCTGGTGATGGAGCTGGTCAAGGTAAGACTAAGGAGCCTTTTTTTTTTTTTTTAATTATCTGTGTTGGTGTGAAATCTAGGAACATTAAGATTTTGGGAGACATAATCAGATAAGATCTCAGTGGCAATCTGCATTTTTAATCATGCATATAGTCTTGTCAGTTACACTAATGGAATTTATGTCTCTTCAGTCGTAATTAGACTATTTACACCGTTTTGAGGTAATTTTGCAATGTGCTCAGTCTAGAGAGAAGTGGATAGTGGTTTTTACATCATGTTTTCAATATGCAGGGGTAATAATGAACACCTGCATTTATTTCACTAATATCTTTGTTTAATAATTTGCTTTAAAGAAACAAACTCTCTTTAATGAATTTATCTTAGTAGACAATAAATCCAATGGATAGTTTAAGCATACTTGATTATGGTCCAGCAAAATTAAAACTCAAAATATCTCACCTGTTTTGCTTATTTAAAATGTTTGATATAAATCAAACATTCACTCACCTTATTTCCAGGTCACCAGAAAATCGATGCTGCTTTTATTCATGTACAGAGAAAACAAAAATCTTCATTTTGCTGTCACCTTGTGAACCAAATACACCAGCTGCATCAAGTTTTAGTCATGCACTCTCTTGTCTGTGTTCTGTACATACACAGCAACACTGCACATCAGCTTGATTGGCATGTCAAATACAAGTAATATATATCATTATCATCACTTTTTATTGCTGTCCGAAATGTTAGATTCAAGTGTCCCCTCTAGAATGGTTGCCAGCCTAGGAAAACTCTAAAGAAAGTCTGTAGTTGTTCATTTCATAATTTCTGTAACCTACAGTCCCATTTCTGTTCTTTCTAGAAGTTATTTTTTACATAGTAGAGGCTTTTTTGGTTTTAAGACAGTATTTTTTTTTTAATATTTTAATACACCACCATCATGGCCTGTATTTCCTGAATTGCTGCTTCTCTTTCACGTGTATTGAAATGCCTGGAATGCCACGCACAGCTCAGACAGATCACTCCTACGGATGTATCCAGGGTAACCATCATAGGGACACCCACGTAAATTTGTTGCAATGACTGGAAGTGCTGCATCAGTAACTCGCTTACGTGTTGTTATGTATTCCAAGAGGAATAGGGCATCAATAATCAGAGACTGCACAACTGGCACATTCAGAAATCACCTGTAGGTTCTGCACTTTGGTCTATCATAGAATGATGTAGGTTGGAAAAGATCATGCTTATGCTGTTTGTCCTCTTCAGCTACATTTATTTGATGTTTCTGCAATATCTATAGAAATTCCAATTTCGGGTCATTACAGTTGCTGAATATTTGTTAGGTTAGGCTTTTTATTATTGGTCTAATTTATATTACCTTAGGCTTTACTCAAAATCAGGACTGGTTTTTGCTACGTAAAGGTATTTTATTGACAAGGTGAAGAAAAGGGAAACTGTATGCCTGTAGGTAATATAAATGAGTGATCAAAGGTAGGAAGATGAGTAGAATGAAATCAAGACAGAGAACAGCTGTGATTTGCCCAAATTCAGACACCAGAAGCCTGGAGTACAGTTGAGAATTTAATGTAGGTGACCCAAGTCTCAGTCTAGTATCTTGGTGACAAGATGATCTTTCCACAAAATATTTTTTTTTTACTGCTCAACAGGCGTTTGAGCATGCCTTTTGTAAAGGAAGATTTTACGTGGCTTTTTTATGCAGTATCATCATCTTAATTATCTTTCATATAGTGATCTATTTTATCTTTCCGTTACTTAGGGAGGAGATCTATTTGATGCTATCACTTCTTCTACAAAATACACAGAGCGAGATGGGAGTGCAATGGTCTACAATCTAGCCAGTGCACTCAAATACCTTCATGGTCTCAACATTGTGCACAGAGACATCAAGCCAGAAAATCTCCTGGTACGTCCCATTTATTTTCTAATATTTTCTCTTACTTTGTTCTCATTAATGCAAATGCTTGTACATAAATGTCAAGGAGCTGAGCAGAGAACAGCAGGAATATTAATTTAGGATAAGTATGTATGAAATAAATCTTCTGCCATGAGATAGCAATCACCATAACCCAAATGAGCTCTGCTCAAACCTGTCCTTAGACCTCTCTTTATTTACATTTTGATTGGCTGCTGCTTGGATAAGCAGGAGTATTGTCTTACAAACGATGAATTTTAAAGCTATGTCAATGAATTATGTATTATAGTTTGCAAGTGGGAGAAAAGGTGGGCTGAGTGCCATTTCTTTCAACAATCATATGGTTATCTCAAGCAATTCTGTATTTTTTTTTCTTTCACTGTCATAGCAGGAACATCTTTCTGGTGATTTACCAGTGTTCCAGCCATGAATTAACTCTGTACATACATTTATTTTGTCCTGGGGGGGACTGACTACTTTTGTTTTCAGCAGAGACATAAAATAACTGTGTTGGCAAGAATTACCATGAATCAGGCTGCTTTGGGAAGTGCTTAGACGACAGTTCACAGGATGGGTTGGCGTGTGCTACCTTGCTTATACACAGAGGTTATACTTACATATTACGTATTTGGTATTAGGTATTACGTATTGTGGACTGAACAAACAGGGCCATAATCTCCCCTGCTTTGAGCCATCAGGAATGCTAGTAGCTTTCATCGACACTTGGTAGGCATTTCTTAAAGCCTTCTCTGGTGTTTGTCCATCCTGTTTAATGAGGTTGCATCTAGAGTAGGAGTCATGGCTTATCCCAGACCGGATTGTGAACTATTACAAGGACAGGGCTGTAAATTGAAAATACTTCCAATTAATAGTCGATTCTTTCCCAACTAATTCCACTGGCAGTGTTTAGCAATTTAAATAAGCCCTCAAATAAATCAGATTGTTTAGCAAAAGGAAGGGAGGGGATGCTTCTCCTGGAAAATGTAGTCACAGCAACATGGCACTTATGAGAAAGAAAATGAAGGTGGAAGTCTCACTTATTATCAGTGCATCTTCAAACACAGCCAGTCCAAAGAAATTTTAAGCTCTAGTTAGTGATTGAATAGGTTATAAATAGGCACAAATGTCCTTTCTGCCTAGAAAGCCCAAAGAGATTACTCAACAGACGCAAATCTTATTCACTGTGATTGACAGTGGCAGAATGTTAAGATGACATACTGGTATTGAATGTAAACGCAAATAATTCTCATCAATTGCTACCTATAATTGCAAGTTAGTTCTTTTGCACAGGGTCATGCAGCTGTCTGAATTACATTCTCTTTACTAGTCATGGATTTAAAAATACAAGCTCTAAGAGTAACAGCAGATAGGAAGGTGTTATATCAAGAAGAATGTGTTTCCATTAGTTATGTGAATTACACAGGGGAATGGAGGAAGGTACTGCGGCCTTAGCAGTATTAGGTTGTTTGAGGAAACTAAATAAATTCAGCTATTCTGGAGATTCTGGAGCCCTACGTTCTAGAAACTAGATCCCATTGAAATCGTTTAAACATAAATATTTTACTTTAAGAACAAAACCAAAATTAATTTATTAGGGGCATTTCCTTTGCTGGTTTGATTTATTGTTGATATAGCTGTCATATAACACTTTTCTTTCTATTAAAATTGAGCTTCTTTCGTCAACAAAATGACTCAGAATAAGATGTGCTAGATTCTTCATGGGGCTTTTGGTAAGATGCGCTTGGGTCTGCACAGAAACCTAAACACTTCTCAGTCACCTTTCTCACACCTGTCCTGAACTTGCTCAGGGAAGACATTTGCCTATGAAATATCCAGCATGCTAACTGACTAGATGTATGCTAAGTTAGTGAGAGACGTTAAACAAATCTCATTGTAGCTGCTGATCCCATTTTAAACTCTAAGTGGCAATCAGACGGAAGCAGAGTATTATATTTTTCTTAATACATATAAAACTTCTCAGCATTCTAGGATTGAGTTTTCTTTTCCCACCTCTAGTTGCTTGAGGGCTGTATCATGGTCTGACCTATTTAGCTGGCAGACAGCTCGATTGAACATTACTAGCTCCAGCTGCACTGTGGCAATCAATGGTCATACCATTTTTCTCTTCTTTCCCTACAGGGCTGTGGAAGTTACCTCTTTTTCCTGTCTTCTTGATGTGATGATTATTATTTTCCAAACAAATTAAAGGATTTAAAAAATGCAGGTGTTCCCCTCCTCATTCTGTTTTTATTTTGCTGATTCTAGGTATGTGAATATCCAGATGGAACCAAGTCTTTGAAGCTAGGAGACTTTGGACTGGCAACTGTAGTTGAAGGACCTTTATATACCGTCTGTGGTACACCCACATATGTGGCTCCAGAAATCATTGCAGAGACAGGGTAAGGATGACTGACTAAGACATAGGTCTTTGGCGGGTAGCTCTCAACTGTTGTAAGAACTAGAATGCTTTAATAGGATGGTCCTCTGTCTTTTTGTAACCTATGAGAAAACAGGCATCATTCAGTTCCTCAAAGAGGCCGGTTTCCTTGCTCACCTTGCTCCCCCAATTCAACTTTGCCTCCTTACTACCTCCCTATGACCAGTGCTGGTGCAGTGGAATTTATTGGTTTGTGTTCCCTTGCCTCACCTCACTGTTCAGAGCTCATTGTACCAGCCGTGGCAGCTGCTTGGGGAAAAATAGACAAGCAAAACAGTGTTCATGTTAGAAATGGAATAATTTATATTGGAAGAGACTCCAGAGGTCACTGGTCTAAACCTGTTCTCACAGTAGGGCTAATTAGATCGTGTTGATTCAAGTGACCTTGTTTGGGTGACGCGTGCTATTTGATAACTGTTGGTTTAATTAAACAACCCCATTTTTCTGTATTTAACAGGTGGTTGCATAAATACAAAATAATTTTGTAAAATGGGTGAAATTTCACAAGTCGTCTTTCCTTTTAGACAGATTAGACCCCCATTGCATCCTAGCTGATTCTTGCCGTAGCTGTGACCATTCTGAACTTGGTCTTCCTAATGGAGGGAGCTTTGCTGTATTGTTTCGAGAATTGTTCAGTGCATTTGTCATATCAAGAAATATTTTACAGTTGCAGTGAGCTCAAACGTCAAAGGGCACTTCATCTGCACGTTTTAGATTTTGACAAACTGAATCTACTGGATAGAAAAGAATAGGAAAGAAGACCTCTTTTTGACCTCCAGTGTTTTAATTTCTGTGCTTTAAAAGAAAGGTGCAGTTCTTTTTCCCTGTGTTACTCAAGAGACTGGAGAATCGGTATCTTTCTTGTTGCTTAGCAACACATGATAACCTTAGAGATAGTTACTCCAGTATGGGGACTGAGAAAGCACATCCTTGTCTTTTATCATTAGTGATTCTGGATTGGGAAACCTTGGTACTGAATTGAATCTGAGTATGTTCAGAAGACCCTGGAGAGCCTTGAGGCTTCTGAAGAGAAAAGAAAAGAAAAAAAAAAAGGAAAGAAAAAAAAGAAAAAGAGAAAAAAATGATGTTATCACAGTTTCCTCCAGACTGTGAATGACGCTAAGTAAACCGATGCTTAGGTTCAAAATGCATTTCCACATCATCAGCAAGTAACTTAGAACAGATTCTCAATGTATATTAATGTAAATGTAATCAACTGTTTGATTGGAACGATGTTGGTGGTTTTTTATCCAGCACAAGTAACACAATCTTCTTTTCTCAGATATGGCTTAAAGGTGGATATTTGGGCTGCAGGTGTGATCACATACATACTGTTATGTGGATTTCCGCCTTTTCGCAGGTGAGTGTCCCTGTATGTCAAAGGGAAAAAATAGTAAAGAACCAAGTTCTTTTCTAAGCAAGTCTTATTTATTTCCCTGAAGAAGGCCTCCTGGGAAAAAAAAAAATTAATTAGGTTGACGCACTTTCTTTACCTTTTTGTTCTCTTTTTAAAACGATTTTTCACTTGTCCCTCTTGTCAGGTTTTGGGAATCAATTTTATTTACTTATTTTTCTAAGGGAGCAACTGGTTTACTGCTGTGTACAGGGAGAATGGTGGTGTGAGGGCATCGTTTCTTTTCCTTTTGTCTGCCGTGTGTATCCCGGTGCAATGAACGTGTATGCTTTGCCCTCTAGTGTTTCTGTCTGGGTGCCGCAGGTTACTGGTTTGTGGTGGTAATGGTGAAGGTTACCGGTAAGCCGAGGTGAGGGGAAGAAGTTGCTTCTGTTGCATTTTTAACCTTGTTAATCTTTTTGATAAGTGTCATATGAGCCATGGAGTTCGCAAACACGATTCTTGCTACTTGATGTCACAATACGTACGAGTTCTAAAAATCAAGCGGATATGCTTTGTGCCTCAGCGAATTTTTGGCCAGGGAATGAGAAGGAATTGGCACATTCAACAGGGAATTCTCCTTTTAAGTGGAGAATATAAGTTTGTGCAGTCTTTTTATCCATTTTTACAGGAAAGTGCTTAGGTTTTAACAAAAAAAAAATCACGAGGCTGAATATTTTGCGAAGAATACAATATAAACAATTGTCAATGGAAAAATTATCTTTTAGTTTAGGTGGGGTTTTTTTGCATGTGGTTAGTTCATGTTTAAAACTGAAAATATGTTTTGAAAGATATATTATAGGAACAAATGGCAATTGCTTTAAATAGAGTTTGGGGGTTGGGCATGGAGAATGTCCATACCCACGCTATTAGAATCAAGCCTTAACCAAGCTTAATAAATATTTATTGCAAAACCGCCCCAAGAGGTGAAGCGTTCATTGCAGAAGTAGGTTGGGTGGATGTTCACAGTGGCTAGGGCCAACAGAGGTTAAAAAACAAAAAGCCTGCTGCCGTTGATCCCTGAAGATTTATGATGCCATGACTTTGATACAAAACTACTTATCCTTTCAATATCAGTAGTCTGACAATAGTCAGTAAACTAAATGTATCGTGTTTTCCATATCTCTTCTTTGGATTTTGAAAATTCTCCTGTGTGATAGTTTAGCAGAAGAGGCTCATTTCACTACACTTCTTCCCCCTATCATATGCTCTCTGTAGCAGGTCCTTTACAACTAGGCTGGCAAGTGACTTCTTTTTTTTAAATCACCTTTCCTGTTCCCGTTAGCTATGCAGTCTCTATTCCAGCAGAACTCCTTTCACCTCAATATATACTTTTTTCACCTCGATATATTTGTTTTTCTGGTCTCATCACTCCTGACAGTGTAACTATGGCAAACACCTCGGAAGTGCTGCCACTATATAAGCTTGCAAATTCTGCATTTATAGTACTTCATATAACATCATTTCTGTTCCATCCCCAAATCAAGTTAAAAATTCACATGACAAATTGACTTCTTTCTCATGATCTGTTTCATTACTGCTGTTCCGCAGTGAAAACAACCTTCAGGAAGACCTCTTTGATCAGATACTTGTTGGGAAGCTGGAATTTCCATCTCCCTACTGGGATAACATCACTGACTCAGCAAAGGTACCGATACATTTTCTAACCTGAAATAGTTTTCTGACAAGCCACTGAAGACTGTGCTCTGTTGGAAAGGCAGAAGAGAAGATGCAGGACAGGCTCTTACCCGCTCGTCCAGCTGCTGTGCCTTTTTCATTAGCTAGCTTAACAGTGCTTGAGGAAAGCTCAGGGTTTGCCGGCCATCATGTCATTGTCTGAGTAAGTGTAGCAGAAAGCCAGCTGCATTCAGTGAGCATCACATGCTATTCAGTTTACTTAATGATGGACTGTTATAGCAGATTCGGTGCTTCAGCTGTAAAATAAGTGTGTCTCTGAATTTTTCCCTCCTACTCCCTCCCTCCCTTCCCGTTTTAAAAAAGAAAAATTACTGCTATGTGGCCTGAATGCAATTGACATCATTTGTTCCTATTTTACTTGGGCCAGTTATTAGAACTTTTCAAGAGGTGCAGCCAGCTTGATTTGCCATTGCTAAGAGTTCTTGCGTTATCATTGCCATTTGCATTTAAAATGATTGTGTCTTTAGGATAAAGGTTCCAGCTTTTTAAGCCCCACTTCTCAAGCTAATTCAGTAACGTGCTCTGAATGATATCCACGGACTCTAATTAGTAAGTGGCGATCATTTATTATCCAGCCAATGAGAAGTTGTGTTTTTTTAATGCATTTCCCAATGGCTGTTTATCTATTTGCCAACATTTCGTAAGATCCAGTCAACTCGCACTCTTCCATACATGCATTCTGCACAAACAAGGCCCTCAATCTTGGTACTAAGGTGACCTTTCACTTCAGGCTTACACAGACTAAATAACTTGGCTGGTTGGGAAACCTCGCAGTGAGGTATGGTATTATCTGCTTGAAGAAGCCATTTCCCAAAACTGAAGAGATGAACAATCTCCTTGAAGTACTCTTGATAAGAATACGAAGACTGACAATTTGGAGGCTATAAAAGGTTTTTTGAGGGGGGGATTTAGCTCCCAGTACATGAAGTTGTTCATTTGGGAGGGGAAGGCGTTTGTCTTAATAGGTTTGTAGAACCAGGAATTACGCCAGTAAACTAGTTGTTAGTTGCATAAGAAGAAACTTGAATGAATAAACAACTGAAGAAAGTTGTTTGGGATTATTTTTTTTTTTTTACAGACTGCTTTGTATCAATGACCTCTTAAGGCTTATCATATCTGTAGGTACCATTAACGGAAGGCCTACGAAATATTTGATAAAGCTGAAGACATCTGCTGTAGTGTCTCTCAAATATGATCAAAAGCCACAATACCAAATATTTTGGGATTCACCACATAGTTAGTAGAATTAAGCATTCATCTCTTTGTGTCTATCTGCTTTTTCCTATAGCAGATGAACCTTAGCTCATGAAATGAGTTAAATGCCTGTTATTCTTCTGGAGCAACACAGAAGACAACATAGTTTTCAAATGGTTTCAGCAGTTTCTTGAATTTCAGGTGCAGTTTCTTGCCACCGATTTTTGCTCTGTGCGTGTACACTGCCCAGAGAGGGTCTCATCTGTCCCAGGTTTATTTTCATTCTGGTCACCTGCATGAATATATAGAGAACAAACTGGAACATCATAGCTGATTTTTTTTTTTTAACATTTCCTTTCCATCAGTTTCAAAAGACTCAGTGAAACATGACTACAATAAGGAAGTTGATATTTGCCCTAAAGGGCAAATTTTTTATTCCACTGAAGTTGCACTGGTATCACTGGTTCTGGTATCAGTGTAAGCTGGGGTTTTTTCCACTCAGGTAGCAAGAAAATTGCACTGAGAAGAACTTGATGCAACAATGTTTTCCATTGTAATATCTTTCCCCACTCTCCTCAAACTCTTTTTCTCTTTTTCTCTTTTATTTAAATAAAGGAGTTAATTAGCCTGATGTTACATGTGAATGCTGAAGCTCGATATACAGCTGCACAGATCCTAAGCCATCCCTGGGTGTCAGTGAGTAAACTGCATTTTACTTGTCTCTAATTCGATATTAAATCTGTAAATCTAGCCATTAAAGTGTAGTTTTCAGAAGCAGCAATACACTTCTACTATGCCCGTTTCCGTTTATTGAACCACTGATCCCTTTTCCACATAAAAGAGAACAGCAAGAGCCTGAAGTTCGCTTCGGCTCTGACAGCACTGTTAGCGCCTGGGCTCTGGAAGAACGGAGTTGAGGGTAAGACTTGCTGGCTGCAATCAGCAGGTGCCGGGGGTTGCTATAATCCCGCTTAAACATAATGCGACAGGCAGATGTCCGACTTGGGCATCTTTTTTGTTATTTCACATTCAGCCTAGAAAACAGTCATCTCAAAAATGTGCATTGGCAGCACTGTTTGTGCACGTTGGCATCTTACTTGCTGCAGTGCTACTTAAAGTATGAGCTCCTGTTTCTTGAAGCACTTCAAGCTTCATAAGAGACATAAAATTAGCAAATAAAATACCTAATTTAACATAGGCACTAAGCTGATGGCTGCCGGGTCCTTCATCTTTTTGGGCAGCAGCAATGGGGAGCACCAAAGTGCGTTGCTTATGGATCGAAAATCAGTTCATTATTAATAAATACTAGGTTTACACGTACATAGTCAGTGTCTATTTCCACACACATTTTAAAAGAGGAACTGAATATGATCTATGGAGTTCCCTCAAACAAGAGATGACAACTGTAATGAGTTTGTCTAGGCATAACAGCTCCTTGCAAACGTATTTATGGTACTGTATAATTTTTTCACACTTAGGACATGATGGACCATTTAAAATGCTGATTTAAAAGAAAGCCAAATGACAAACGTGCTTTTTATTTTTAACGTTATTTCAAGTATATTACTTCTAACATGCTTGAATCAAACTCACAGCTTATAATTATGGGACAAAGCAAAGTATATAGCATCATATGGCATTTTAAGAAACAGCTTCATACATAAAACAGTGCTTGCTACGTTCCTTTCCTCTGTAATTTATCTTAACCCATTTGAACTGTATCATCTCATGTAGCAGAGTGCACTCACTTTTGGGCTGCCTGTCTGAACACTTACTTCACGTTAAAAAGCAGGAAGTACCTGAGGATAATAGAAAACTTCTCTTTTACTCAGCTGCATTCAAGCATACTTTTGGTTTTTTCCTAACTTGAATATTGTGTTTACTCTTATACAGGATGATGCTTCCCAGGAGAATAATATGCAAGCTGAAGTAACAGGTAAACTGAAGCAGCACTTTAATAACACCCTACCCAAGCAAAATAACACATCTGCTGGGGTTTCTGTCATCATGGTAAGAGAAATTAACATTTTTATACATTGATGTTATACTTTGCATAGTTTCCTAACAGTGCTCTATGAGTATGTGTGGTGCAAGAATAGCAAAAGCCAAGCTAGAATAGTCTAGCTACATAGAGTGTGGATTGCCTCATCATCGCTTGAGAGCAACCGAGTCTATCACAGCGTGCCAGCTAAGCTATAAAAACAAGCTTTCAAACAGAAACATGTAAACGCTAAGTAGCTGTATGTTGAAATGAAGCTTATTGATGATTTAATAGCTTTCATTATAAAAACTGTAATTTTTTATCATACTGACTACCTAGTTAGTTAAGTAGGCTCTTCCCCTCTGCCTGACCAAGTATTGCTTGATCTTGAGCATGCTGTTGTTCAACACTACACTTCAAAGCATACAACGGAACCCTGATGACCTATAGTTGAACTTACATACACAGTAATTCCAGAAGGCAGATGTGTGAATCATGGTAGAAGAAATGGAGTTTACTGTTATCAGTGCTTAGAACTGCACTTGTAATTGGCCAGTCACATGCAACTGCTAGAGAGATTGAACGTCCATTCTGTTCTTATTGTGGCCCGTTCTTGTCTAATGCAACGATGGACACTGCACACAAAGAGGATCTTTGGTTACGGAAAGAAAAATAAAACCATCTATAGTAGTAACACAGTGATTTCCACCCCCACACCTCCCTGTTAGTATTAATTGCTCTCAAAGTCCAGCCCACTTATGTTAATAAAGAATTGTTTTAATCGTCTTAAAGCAGGTAAATTTAAATAGTGCTTTTGCATACATACGTGATTTTGCAAATATATTTATGTGAATTAAATAGGCCAAAGATTTAAATGTAGGAAAAGCGGTAACATAAAATAAAAATGAGATAAGTCGGAAAATAGATTTCAGGTTCATGCTGTTGTCTACATTTCGTTTGACAGTTTGACTTGACAGTTTGAGAGGGACTTCAGAGCTTCATTCTTTATACTGTTGAGACTATGGATAAGCCTGAAGCTGAAAACTGGTATAAAATGTACTATATGTAATAAGAGCAATTTTAATTCTAACTCTCAGCCCCTCTCCAACTTGCATGCCACTTAAGCCTGTCTCAGATCTCTGACACAGCGTAGCTTCTGGCTTCTTATTGGTGTGGGTTTTTTCTGATTCTGTTAGCTACTGACCTTCCTTCAGCCAGGAAAGTAGACCTCATTAAAACACTTAGTTTTCCCTTCTCCTGCCTTATTTCCTTCTAACAGGTATGGAAGGATGTAACGCATAAGTATTTATTTCTGAATGCAGCTCCCAGTTATTGCTGAAGGGAAAGTAACTTCTTGTTCAAAACACTGTGATCTAATGAGGGTTAAGCTCTCGATTTGTTATTCTTGCCCTGGTTTATCTAGAGCATTGAAATTTCGTTATCTTTGTGTTAAGAAGTTCTTCACTTGTACTAGCACTCATTGCTTAAAAACATGGATTCAGACAAGCACAGTATTGTAATTCTCATGTATTGCAGTGCATTGCTATATCAGTCCGCCTGCATATGTAACGGAATCCCTTTTAGCATCACTTCATTCAAATCTTGTCATCTGGCCAATGCAGATAATACCATCATGTGGCAGATAAGTAAAACTGCACATACCTACTTCAGTGCTCTTGCACAGGAGACTCTTTCCGCCCCTAAAAGCATGTTGCTGTTAATTCATTACTGGGGTTTTTTTTGTCAATTTCAAAATGTTGTGTAAATCTAAATTTGTTGCAATTGTGTTAGTTCTGCTTAAAGTAAGTCTAGTTTCTGTCCCTTGCTTCCTTCCTTTTTCCTCCTTTCCCAATGCCTGCATTGCTTTCCTCTGAGTAGGTCCAAGGCAATGGTACGTACTAACTGCGATGCTTTGTTCTGCTGCACAAGAAATTCATGTTCTCCATTTTTAACAAGAAGAAAGGAGAAATAACTCAGCCAGTCTGAAGTGGAAAAAGCTTTAACAGCCACACAAAAACAGTAAAGGAAAAATCTTTTAAACACTTACAAAGAAGTTTTCTGTATGAGGTGATGCATATTTTAAACATTCTAAGCAAACACTGATATAGCTAGATATTTTTTACTTCCTCAGACATATCTTGGCCTAGTCCCTTGGGAGTAATTTTGTGCATGTGTGTATCTTACAATACCCAACAGCAATTAGAAAAAGATGGGAATCCTATGAAGACAGAACCAAAAAATCCAAAACCACTGAAATAAGCATTGTCTCCATTTAAAATAAAAATGCTAGTTGTCATTTCAGCCTGTAGGGTGTCACAGAGCTAGTCAGGAATGTAATCAGTCCTAAATTAATACGAAGCATTCTTACTTAGCAACAGTAAAATTATGCCTCCTCTTCAAACTTTTTTTTTTCTTAAATTAAATTGCATTCCATAGGTATGTATTGCTATGTGCAAGGTGTGACAACTATCAGAGGCTGCTGTGAGGACAGCACAGCAGAAAACCACTGTCAAAATTACCTGAAAGCATTTTCTTTCCCTTTTAAATAATTTATCCTGCCACTGAAATAGCAGAAACCTGTTTATTCAGAACTCTCTTTCCAGCAAGCAAAAGAGAACACGCAGTCCTGCTAGATAGCAGCTATTTTTGATAGTTATAAATCTACTGCAGATCATAGCTGATCTCAAAAGCCTAGATACAGTTCGGCTAGTCATTTCCTTGCATGCCCCATTTGCAAAGTCAATTGTTAGCAGACCATTCGATTGTGTACTATTGAAGGTTTTTCCTTGTACCTGTATGCATGTAGGCTAACGTTGCAACTCGATTGAAAAAAAAACCAAAAAAAAACCTAGAAACCAAAAGGCCTTAAATTCAACATACTTAACCTTTTCTTTTGGGAACTGTTATACTTTGGTCTGAAAGAGCCTGGCAGGAAGGCCTGGGGGAGCGGAGGGGCATCACGAGGCTGCTTGCTACCCCACCGCTGCAGCGCACACCCACAGCATTATACAAAATAGAATAGTTTCAGCAGGAGAGTCTGAGTGAGACCGATTCCAGAACAGCCTGCCATCCACATACCTGCAAATTCTCGAAGTCCTCGAGAGATCAGAGGTAGTAGTCCAGCTCTTTTTGCCAAGTCAGGTAAAAGAGAAATTTGAATTCAGGTACCCCGTAAGGAAGTAAGTTTTTACTACCAAGCTGTATCATCAGTTTAGAAAAAAAGTAGAAGTACCACCTTATTTCTGCTGTTCTTGATGACTTTGATGCAATAAACCACATCTGAAAAAAATATACATGCTAAATTTAACTTCTATCAGAAAATTATGTTAGTGTCTAAAACTATGTATTTTAGTGAATGGTGTATTAGACAAACCTCACTGAGACTACATAGAAATTTTCACATGAGTAAAGTGAGCCCACCCCAGCAATCAATCAAAACAAGAAATTGCTAAAGAAAAGGCAGAGCACTTGCCCTTACTTTACAATTAAGACATCCCAGCTCAAAATTGGAAATGCCCCCTACCAGTGCTGTAGAATGCTTACATGTACATACGCAGGGGGTGCCACAAAGGTGAAACATGTATTTGTGCTCTGCTCTTCAGTTCGAAGTGTCACCCATTTGTGGATTACTGTAGAAAGCCCAAGCTGTACGTGACCAGAGTAAGCGCACCTTGCACTATTCTACATAACTAGTGTAAACTACAAAGAACTTAATTAATCTTAACTTCAAACTTAACTGTATTAACTTAGATCAGTATTACCACTGGTACTTGAAGATCTTCCACAAAGTAAGTAGTTAAGCCAAGAAGTATATGGATTTATAATGATCAGTGTCAGCCTTCAAACCGTGAAACAAGACCAATTGCACTCTCCCTCCAAGTCTTAGAAAGCAATCCTGACATATATTTTTGACACAGGAACTACTGTATTTCCCTCTAGGTCACTTTCGACATTCCACTGGCAATTAAACGTTATGCTGCGGTTTAATATAACTTGCACTATCCTTCAGAGAGGATGAAAGTTGTCGGCTTCGGCAGACACATCGTGTACGCCAGATAATCCACCTAATGCGGTTTTCATTCTAACCTGCTACTCTCTTCTCCAGTAAACTAATTTTTAAGTGCAGTATTCAGAAATGATGCATTTTTGCCCTGTGTCAGCTTCATAAGAGGTCATTTGCCTATTCTCAACAATAAGCAGAAAAGTCGACCCTTTTCTTTAAGACAGAAAAAAAGCAGTAGGTTTTCATCTATCTTCACACACAGATACACTTTTGTACCATGTGGTTTCTTACAGAAAATGTATTATTAAGCTTTTACTAAGCATCACGTGATTCCTTGTGTGTGCAAAAACACAGGTACACAAATTTTGCCAAGAGCTAGTATGACAAGTTCCTGCCATATCATAACCACTCAGGTAAATTTTTTTCCACATCAGACTTGCAAGACAAAAAAAAATTTACACTCACACCATCCTGGCAAACACATGTCCGGAAGATAACTTTTCCTTACATTTTCCAAAGCCGGCACCACAAAATGCTACAATTAACTGTATGTAAGATTTCCAATGGTATTTCTCCTTTTTTCTGGCTCTAATGCATGCACTTGACGTCTTGTAGATTTTTTTAACCCTTAAGACTGGTCTTTGATTTAACTGCTCTTTCATATTTCGCCTTGGGTTTTTTTGTTTGTTTTCAGAACACAGCTCTAGATAAAGAGAGTCAGATTATCTGCAGCAAGCGCTGTCAGGACTCTGGCAGAGCTGGAACGGAGAAAATTTCTGCAATTACTGCTGCAGCTGATGATCCTCGTGTGGCTGGGTCCGAGACCCTCTTCCCTGCTGCTTCTGAGCCGCTCAGATCCCCCACGCTCCCTGCCTCAGTATCTCCTGAGTTTGCTGGGGATCAGCCTGGTGCGTAGGACTGACGAAACCAAATCCAACGGAAGCTCCCTGCACTCTCGTCACATTTCTCTTCATTTCACGTGACAGTTTGTTTTCAGTTTGCGTGCACCCTCTCGTGGCGAGCCCAAGGCAGGCTCTGTCATGGGAGACTGATCAAATAGTGGGTGAGTGACCGTGCGTTTTGAGTGCTCTTTACCCTTGTCTTGAGAATAGCAGTAGGGGAAAGATTCTGGCAATGTTAGATGATTTTTAAGTTATCTATCTGTGTTAATTAACTGCATTTCACACAGCCTTGGGCTCTAAATAGACTAACTTGTGGTGTAGCTAACCATATTTTTATATGAGCAGTGAGACAATGAACAGTTACCTGGCTTCACCTCTATAAGCAGGTTCTGTTCTTCTGATAAGGATTCTCGGAAAAGTGGGAGAGAAAGGCAAGGGAAGAAAACTTACATTCACCTTATGTTCCGATGCCTCTATTTTTGGCCAAGTTTCTACTAAACTTGAAGAGGCAAATTTTCACAAAAAATTCTTTAGCGGACTAACTGTAAAATATCATGAGATGAACACTGGAGCTAGAGGGCAGGACGGTTGTTTTTGCATCAAGTTTGTTATCTGACTTGCAGGCTACAGGGTAGTGTTTAGATAATACGAATTTAAATAAAGTGACTTGGGATGTAAACACGAGCACTGGACGTTTTATTTGTAATGGAGACTGAAGTCAAGGAAGCCTTTTTGTTACAGCCATTTTCTATCCTAACCACAAGTGTTCCATCTACACCTTTCTCCAGGGTCAGACTACCTATTAGATAAAATAAAATTGCTTTGGACCTGTGAACAGAAAGCCTGCTGCATGTTACCGAAGCAAGGAGGAATGGAGCAGTTCCTAGTTGTAGGGTGAGCTGATGGAGGAGCTACTACAAATAGCTGCCATCAATAGCTATCAGAGGTTTGTCAGTGCTATCCCGCTGTTCACCTGGTGCAGGCACTGGAAACAAGGATTGGCGATCAGCTATCCTTAATCTGCAGTCACAGGATAGATGAGGTTTTATCTTTACCATAATGCTTAGTTCAAGATAGTATGTATTCAGCTTATTCTTTTCCTCTGCTCGTTCTTACAAATTGGTCATAGTTCATTTTCTTTCTTAGCTATACTTTCTACTAGAATTGTAAAAGAAAGACCTGCAATAAACTTTCTTCATTAAAAAAAAAAAAGTCATTTATTTTGTTGAGAACTCGGTTATTTTGTCAGTGAAAATGTTGTCTTATTCTGGAGAGAATGAACAGTTAGGTACCTACCCAAAAAGATTTCATAAAATTAATCTGAGGGATATCAGGAAGAAATTTTTCACCGTGAGGGTGGTGAGACACTGGAACAGGTTGCCCAGAGAAGCTGTGGATGCCCCATCCCTGGAAGTTCAAGGCCAGGCTGGATGGGGCTTTGAGAAACCTGGTCTAGTGGGAGGTGTCCCTGCCCATGGAACAGGGGGTTGGAAGTAAATGATCTCTCAGGTCCCTTCCAACCCAGACCATTCTATGGCTCCCATAACCTTTTAAAGTTTAAAAGTTTTCATTGACTCCCATGGAAGACATCGGTAATACATGACTGAACGTGAGTGTTTTACCTTTTGAAGAGGCAATCAAAGATCAAAAACTGATAACTTAAGCTCATGATACGTCTCAAAGATGTACAGCATCTTGGCAAAAAAAAATAAAATAAAGGGTAGTAAACTCAAGTTATACATTTGTCAGAGAGGACTGTCACTTTTTTGTTGTTGTTTCATAAAAGTAGCTGAAATTCATGTACCATTTTGATTAAATGCCAGTTTTTTCAAACACTCAACAATGACAACACAACTACTATCGTGCCTACATTTAAAAAAATGAATTATTTTAAAAAAGTCTTTTTCAAAATCCCCAGTCTTTTTAGGTCCCTTGAACATCAGTATTTGTTCATATATCCCAATGATATATTGCCAGTTCCTGCAGTTCTAGATTTTAAATCCCAGAATCGAATCCTCCATTGTTGTAGATCAGCATAACACTAAGCTCACCGAGATTCCCATCAGAATTTACCCTTACAGACAATTACCCCCATTCTTGAACTCATAAAATTCATTGCAATGATTGTCAAAATACGTTAAGGTAGACGATGTTACTCTCAAGTATTGCCTTATATATAGAGATAGAATATTAACATAGGTCAGTAAATGTTACTTTAGACTACTTTGGTAAGGAAAGATCTCTTGCTTTTAGAAGCAGACACAGTTATCCCCCATCTAAACGGAATACTTGAGGAAGAAAAGCTAGGAGGAAGTAATGACTAAAACCAACAGATTGCAGGGTAATTTTTCCCAAATTAAAGAAATAATAATATTTTATTTTTTAAATATATGAATTAATTCTATATGCAAGATACCAGAAAGTATTTTTAACCTACTTGTTACTCTAAATTTTCCCTTTCTTTCCTCCTGCATTTTTATTATTTTTTTTTTAAATAAAACAAACCAAAGCAGTAGTAGAATGCATCCAGTGCCCTGGACTTAGGAACAAAAACTGTGAAGCTTCTTCTTTGAGCTGGGGAAGTTCAGTCTTTTAATTCAAGGAACACAGGTCTTCTAAGACCTCATTAACCGCTCTGAAAAACAGAGGTTCTACAATTTAGGTATGTGGTGAGAAGGCTACGGCACCAACAGTAACGTCCACAAGTAGCATCCAATGCCCTTTTTCCTGCCTCTATGCTTAGAGATCGCACTGAGCATGTCTGAAAGAGGTTGCCAAATTACACGATACAAGCGATCGGGCATCCTCCAGCGGGTGCCAGACACCTTGCGTTACCTCTTGAAGGGCCCAGGTGATGCAGGAGACACTCCAGCACCCTGGTGTAGATTCAGGAGATCAGAAGCAAGATCCTGTATACGATTTCCAACACGGATCGCAGCTTTGGCCTTCGTGAGAAGACTAATTTTCCTAATCTACTTGAAATAAAAAAATGTTAGATAGGAAATATATGAATTAATTCTATATGCAAGATACCAGAAAGTATTTTTGTTATACCACTGCCTGTACATTCACCAAAAAGGAGTTCAAATTCCTATTCACAGAAATTATTTTGATCATCTCAGGCTAAAACCATAAATTTATGCAGCAAGTAGGAAATTTTTATTTTTAAAAGTCTCATTTAAGGCTGCTTTTCGTATCTCCCCCCCCCCAGTAGTCACTGGTCTAATTATTACAGGTTGATAGAGTAAATTTACCAAAATATTTACTCACTTTTCTATAAACACAGGTATTTATCAATTATCTTTGTTTTTAACAGTTTTAAAATGGGAAATGATATTTCACATTTACTTCTTTCAATCTACATTCAAGTAGCAATTGGAAAGCAACAGAAATGCACAAACGTGGTAACCTATCCAAAACGCTAGTTAAGTAAAACCGGGGGTTTTAAGATTGAAAAAAGGCCATTCAATCAAACACTCCTTGTGCAATCAGTTTCAATGTTTAATGCATACAAATAGGTGTCTAGCTGGGCTTTACTGTCAGGGGAATCCTTTCTAGGGGGATTTTTGTTTTGTTTGTAAACTAAATTAGCATTGTAAAAAAAAAAAAAAATCCAAGGGCAGGGACTGAAGAAGCAAGGTGCCGTGCAACCATCCACCAAGAAGTTTTTTCTCAGCTGTTGCTTCCGTTCTTGATTTTGTTTCAAACAGCATTCGAATTTTAAGTGCCTTTGTCGTATTTGGAAAGGGAAAGCACAGAGTGAGAATCGTGTAAGATGCAGGTTTCAGAGAAGCACAGCTTCACCAAGAAGTACCAGCAACTACCCTCTTCTCCCCAAAATAGGATTTGCCAACTAATATGAAATGCTGACATTTAGAGTGTTTAAATGCTGAACGCTCAAAGTTTGAACACTTTTTGCTTAAAAAGACGCTAGCTCTGTTGTTTAGAACGGTCAGATTTTTGGTTTTGCAGCTACCGGGGCTTGCTTGAAAAAGGATCCCTAGCACACAGGATAAACAAGACAAAATGCAAAACGTGAGAGCAATCTGCAAAGTCATCTGTCTCTTACTGGATATAGCTATTGCTGAATACACCAAATTCTCAACAGACAGCGAGGCTCAGTTGTGCTACAGCATTGTGCGGCTCAGAGCCCACAATACACACTGAACAAAGCAACAACGGGAAGAAAAAAAAAAAATAGTAAATGAAAAAAAAAAAAGCTCAAACTTCGTCCATTTAGCAAACAGCAAGTACCACATTTTGAAAACCTCTCTTTGTCTATTATTCCCATGCAATACAGCATAATTTCCAAAGGGCATATCTAAACATCTTCCATTAGTTGACCATATGATGCAGTCCCAAATATGAAGTTGTACGTAACTTCAGATTTTACTAAACATACAAATCTCTTTGGTTTCAAGACTATGCTTTCTGATGTTACCTCAATTCATTTACAAGTAGGTGTAATAATTTATGAAATTAAAAATAAATTTATAAATTACACTACATTTACACATAGTGTAATTTATAAAAAGTTGTAAAATATTTTACATATGCTTTATAATAATATGCTTCTTTGTAATAAGAAGTATCGAACTATTTACAGATACAAGTTAGAATTTATTCTTTCAAACTTTGTTTTGTATGTTTTAATCCATTTTTTCCTCATGAGACCGGCTATATTTGAATTGCAGGGCTTTAGGTTAAATATAGTTGAAGTTCAGTACATCTAAACAAAATCAGAACCCATTTCCTACAGTTTTTGATCCAGAGCTTTTAAAGAGCAGCTTTGAATTATGATGCATAAGCACGGCCATGCATCATTAACTGTATTAGTTTACTGAAGATCTTAGGTTGGTTCTGCATAAAAGTAAACTATTTGGGGTTTCATGTAAGTTCTATCACATGGGAAATCCAAGCGAGTGAGTCATCTCAAGCTTTACGCAAATACCCTAACCCTACACAGGAAAGGTCTCACTGGTTTAGAGCGGCGCCCGCAGGCTGGCCGGGCTCTGGGCTGATTTAACTAGGATGCAGCCAGTTTCTCAAGAGCAACGTAGTCATCTTTTATTCCCTTTGAATTGCTTCCAAGTATAACAGAAAGAGAAAGCAAACCAGAGGTGCCATAACACAAGGACACTTAAATGTCTGTGAATATGAAACAGTACATAAAACGGAAAAGCTACGATCTAGATAGTCACCACATCTAGGCAATTCTTATTCGATATATCTAACAGCAATTATGTCCTAACTAAAGTTGCAATAAAATTAATTTCCCACAGAAGACCCAGTTTTTAATTTCCTTTTGCTACTAAAAGAAATGAAAACAATTTTTTTGTTCCAGGACACTAGCTCCGTATGAAAAACATGAGTCAGGCTTTTGTTGCTGCTGCTCAGATGTGTGGAATAACTAAAGAAACTCCACTGGTCTTTAAAAATCCCCAGCCTGATCCTACACATTAAAAGCACCACAGCAGAAAATGTTCTCCGTAAGGTTTGTAAACAGAAATTCAATTTGAATATTTTTAGAATTAGAACGAGAATCCCAAAATCATGCCAACTTCTAACGGTAGTTGTAAAAACCAGCTACTAATGTACCATAGTAGTATTAACATCTACAAGAAGGGCTGGAAGGAGGATCTCGGGAACTACAGGCCTGTCAGGCTGACCTTGGTGGGACAGAAAGTTAGGGAGCGGATCATCTTGAGTGCCATCACACAGCACGTACAGGACAACCACGTGAGCGGGTCCAGTCAGCATGGGTTTATGAAAGGCAGGTCCTGCTTGACTAACCTGATCCGCTTAGTGGATGAGGGAAAGGCTGTGGATGTTGTTTACCTGGACTTTAGCAAAGCCTTTGATACGTTTTCCCACAGCATCCTCCTGGAGAAACTGGCTGCCCATGGCTTGGACGGGTGCACTCTTTGCTGGGTAGGTAAAAAGCTGGCTGGATGGCTGGGCTCAAAGAGTTGTGGTGAACGGAGTGAAATCCAGTTGGTGGCCGGTCACCAGTGATGTTCCCCAGGGCTCAGTATTGGGGCCAGTTCTGTTGAATATCTTTATCAGTGATCTGGGCAAGGGGATCGAGTGCACCCTCAGTCAGCTTGCAGATGACACCCAAGTAGGGTGGGAGTGTTGATCTCCTTGAGGGTAGGGCGGCTCTACAGAGGGATCTGGACAGGCTGGATCGATGAGCTGAGGCCAACTGTATGAGGTTTAATAAGGCCAAGTGCCGGGTCCTGCATTTCCGTCACAACAACCCCGTGCAGCGCTACAGGCTTGGGGAAGAGTGGCTGGAGAGCTGCCTGGGGGAAAAGGACCTGGGGGTGCTGGTCGACTGCCAGCTGAATATGGGCCAGCAGTGTGCCCCGGTGGCCAAGAAGGCCAACAGCATCCCGGCCTGTATCAGGAACAGTGTGGCCAGCAGGACTAGGGAAGCGATCGTCCCCCTGTACTCGGCACTGGTCAGGCCCCATCTCGAATACTGTGTCCAGTTTTGGGCCCCTCACTACAAAAAAGACATTGAGGTGCTGGAGCGGGTCCAGAGAAGGGCAACGAAGCTGGTGAGGGGTCTGGAGAACAAGTCTTATCAGGGGTGGCTGAGGGAGCTGGGGTTGTTTAGCCTGGAGAAAAGGAGGCTGAGGGGAGACCTTATTGCTCTCTACAACTACCTGAAAGAAGGCTGTAGAGAGGTGGGGGTCATTCTCTTCTCCCAGTTAGCAATCAATAGGAAACAGCCTCAAGTTGAGCCAGGGGAGGTTTAGATTGGACATTAGGAAAAATTTCTTCATGGAAAGGGTTATCAAGCATTGGAACAGGCTGCCCAAGGAAGTGGTTGAGTCACCATCCCTGGAAGTATTTAAAAGATCTGTAGATGTGGCACTTGGGGACATGGTTTAGTGGTGGACTTGGCAGTGCTAGGTTAACGGTTGGACTGGATGATCTTAAGGGTCTTTTCCAACCTAAATGATTCTGGGATACTAAACTCTCCCTTTCCTCGTGAATGACAACCTCCATCAGCAGAACATCCACAGATAACTCTCTGTATTATATTGGTATCAGATTAGCTCTTTCAGACATTTATTCTGCTAAATGCTAAATCAGCAGAGCAGGATTCTTTAGCAGAATACAACGTGCTGCAGATAGGTGGAGGACTACCAAGAGTACACCAGCACCAGAAACAGTAATAAATACATATAGTTTGCAGGAGGCACACTTTCCAGGTGCAGAGGCTTTTTGATAACACATAGCACAACACAGCCAAAAACTGAAGAAATAGTCTCAAAAGTATTATGGCATTAATTTACCTTTGCTTGCAGTAACATCACAACATGAACTTCCTTCAGAGAAACCACCACTCTGACCATACCATCATCTCTTGCCAGATCCTACAGCATCTATATCAGCCATTTTCACAAAATAGAAGGGATTTCAAAAGAAGTGCTTTCCAGAGCACCTGCAATAAAACACAGCTAACACCATACCCGCTTGAACTTACCAGAACAGAAGAAAGCCCAGACTGTCACATAAAAAACCGCATTTCATAAACGCTCCCTCCAAATTCTGAGGAACTAGAAGACTCCTCTCCCTCTTTTGAGGAATAGTCTGCAAATAACAGCTAACTGAGGTTCAGCTGCAGGTTAATGCCTGACACCTGTGGATTCAACAGGTTTCAGGCACGCCCTTTGACACAGGTGCTGCCCTGAATAGACTAACAAATACCTGAATAGTCAGAAATTTAACCCTTTTTTGCCACCTCATCACAAACAGCATGACACAGACTAGTTCAGCCAAAGCTGGGATCCCAAGTGGAAGCCTGGCCCCCCCAGGACAGTGCCCGAGGGATGTTGGTTTACCCGTGGAAGGAGGGGTATGTCCTACTCACCAAAGCCACCAGCAAAGCAGTCCAGAACAAGGGTGTCTTCACAGGCTTGCTCACGGAGCAGAAGACGGAGATGTCCTTTTCCACGGAACAGCTGCAGCACTCGGAATGTGCGAAACACCAGCCGGCATCACTGCTGCTGCCGCCCTGAGAGATGCTTGATACCATGGCACAGTTGCCCATCGTCACACGCTGCCTGGATGCAACTGAGGAGGGGAGGTACAGGTACAGTCGTGCTCTCAGTTTGGGAAAGCAATCTCATGATCAACAGGGCCCTTTCTAAGACAGGCAAACTACCAAAACAACTCCCCGCAAAATGTTCAGGCTCTAAGATCAGACACTATTACTTTTTTCAATAGTAAAGTGTTTCCTAAGTCAGCAGGAGATCATAAAGAGAATACTGTCAGGATTGCCATTTGGCAAATTCACCTTTGTTTGTTTAGGCTCTTTTTTCCCTCCACCTAGCCTAGGAAACCCACCCCTGGCCTGAGACAGATGCAAACTGCACTTGGAGGGCGCACCAATTTCCCCTCAAAACCTTCTGACATACGGCTATGAATGTTGTTGAACTTAAGGATGTGTGAAGTACAAGTTTCACATAACTGGGCACTTACCGCACACAGGACAACTCCAGCCTTCTCTTAATCAGATAATCCTTCTGCTACACAAAACATAAAAATGCAACTCTACTGATACCACCATAACCACATCAGTATAAAAATGCAGAAAGCACAGAAAATTAGTCACCGTTGCATAAACACCAAGAGTACTTTGAATGCATGAGCCACAGCACCTAGTTCCTCTAGCGTGAATACACGCTGAATCGCAAGAACCCAGTACTCCGCCAAAGCTCTCAATTACAAATGTAATTTTATTTAATTTATTCACTCAAACTGAATTTCCTCATTCCAAATCTTTACTGAAAGAGACAGTAGTTAAACGCTTAGAAAAACCAGGAACTGCTCTAGTGGGCAGCTAGCGAAATGTATGTATCAATACAGATATGGAATGTAAATTTCAACTCAGAGAGATCACAACATACAAAGAAGTTTTTTATGCAATACAGACTTACAAAACAATAACAGTTCTTCTCACAAATATTTTCACAGAGTTCTGCACAGCAATCTCGTAGAAAAGTAGATTTGTGCAACACCAAAATAACTTATTGTTCCTTAGTATAAATTAGTTTTCATTTCCTAAAAGAGAGAGGTAATGATTGGGCAGGATCTGACTGGATTTGGTGATAGCAAAATAGAAAAGGTATTGTTACTATCCGCAGAAAAGGAATACGGCATGTGCCACAGTATTGCAGGGGCTAGTTCTGGGGAAAAAAAAAGAAAGTCGCCTGCAAGTCTAGTGCTTCTGCTGCCATAAGGGGCTCTGCACCAGCAAACACCTGCCTTTCTAGTGCTTTCACAGTCAACCAGCAGAAGTGCGCTTTGGTACTCACACCTATTAAAAAATACCTGCCTCTCTGGGTTTCTAATTTGACTTTAAAGTCTACAGAAGAGCCTTTCTGATTTTGAGGAACAATCCACATTTTGGTGCGCTTTGAAGGAGATGCCAGGTTGAAACTAGAAGGATTCACACTCGATGTAACACAAACTCCATTCCCGATTTCTCTCTCCTAACTGCACAAAACATACAACTAAAAAAGAACTAATCTTCTAGGTCTAGAAACATGCTTGAATAGTAGCATTGATGGAAACGATCTGCAAAGTTTAAAATTACATTAACCATAATTTAAATTATTACCATTGATTCCCAGAAACTTCAGTGCTGATGTAGTACAATCATTTGGAAAAGTACGAGACAAAGTGTGGTACAGATAGCACAGACTAAAATTCCCCAAACATCGTAATTCATTTCCATTATGTTAAAATCATATATTCCTCAAGGTTATAGATAAAGCTTCAGATGGAAAATCCGTTTCTTCATAATATAGCTAGAATGTGAGTTTTAACCGTCTTTACTTTAGGTTTCTTTTACATACAGGGATCAAAATAGACTTCTCATTATGACTAAAAATATAGATTTTTAACTACAGAACCCAGCAGCCATTTTTCTGCTTCTTTGCCCTTCCCCCAAAAAAGTCAAGCAAGGTCTACAAAAATAGCAATTAACTTTAAAAAATAGGTTGCTTCTTCCAGCAAATTCAAGTTACATTCAGATGTAATATAGCTATTTATAAGAAACAACGTCGTGGCAAGACACCAAGGCGGGCGTGCTGTGTTCAGTTTCCTTCTGCCAACAGCTGCCCACATCGGCGCTGATCTTGGTCTCTGTGAAGATCAGTATCTGGTTTGATACTCGTGGTGCCAACGATTGAAATCATTGTAGAAAACCACTATGCTGCCAGATGCCATGCCAGTCATTATACACCTAAGGAAAGCACAAGACCATATTCGTTAGTGAACCGCCACACATTCAGAGAGATGAGTCAACACACAAGAACCCAAGGCAACAGCCACCTTCTACCGAAGACAGCTGGAGCTACAAGTGCTCCACCTACCAGAAAAGTCAGGCTTTAGGGGCTCCCATCTTGGGCTTCCAAGGACTCCAGCAAGCTGGATTTGAATAAAACTGCCATCTGCACCACCTCTGACAGATTTATTGATTGCAAACCACACCAAACACCATACAATCTTTTGTATGCTTCGCCTGAAGCTACAACTGAGAGTTAGACAACAGAATTGTTTTACCAGCATCACTGTCCTGCAAGGACACTTCAGGTTTCCTGTGATTGTCTCTTGACTTGCTTGGTTGGTTTTCGGGGCGTATTGGAGCGGGATGAAGGCCAGGGGAAACAGCAAAGTGAAGGAATGGATTAGTGATAACTAGGTTAACGGTTGGACTTGATGATCTTAAAGGTCTCTCCCAACCAAAACGATTCTATGGTTCTATGAAGGCTAGGAGAAGCATTCATTTCAGTTTCGCCACCTCCATTTAAGCACACGATCTACATGGGCACAGGACTTCAGATGGAAATGTTAATGTTTGGGTTTGAAAGCAATTTGAAGGCTTTGATTGTTTTGGAAGTTCCTGAAAGCAATCACTGCGTTCTCCCACTGAGGCACTCTTTCTTTCTAAATTCCTTATCCTTGGCCTGCTACTAGAGATCATTCAGATTTGTTTGAAAAGACATGACCCTGACGTAGCACACAATTACAAGAGTATCTATACCGTCTTTTCTACTGTCTCATATTAAAGTTTTATGAAAATCAAAAGTATGCAGATGTATAAAATTCTTGCATTTCAGGAAAAAAGCTGCAGAATTAAAAAAACATTCAGAATAAAAAGCTGTCATTTTTCCTTCAAATCAAAGACAAATAATGAGATCATCAAAACATGGCATTTTGATAGTATCACACTATTTCATTTCAAGAGCCATTTTGATTGGCTTTGTATTAGGTTAAAAAGTTTTTTTACCCACTGTCACTCAAACACATACATTCATGCATACCAAATAAATTGCTCTGAGTAATTATGTGTAATTTCTGAGTAATTACTCAGTAAAATACTCTGAGTAAATCTCTTCTGAGTTTCTGTGTCTTCAAACCGAAAGTGAATAGGTTCCTAACTTGCGCATGTGGACAAATTTATAGATATCCACATTAAATTTCAGTTTATTGACATGCAAAGGTTATGCTGACATGCCATTAATACAGTTTAAAGATTCTCTAAATGCAAAATTTTATACATTTCAGAGGTCTAAAATTCAACAGATGTAACTCCAGCTTTTGAAATATTTTTAACAGCAGGGGCTTTTTAACGGAAAACTGTTTCTTCCAAAATGCCTATAATCTCTGACTATGCTTAACAAGAAGTTGTTGAATGTTTGATTGAAGTCCACAGATTTTGCTGACTTGGATTTTTTCAAGTTCATTTTACGTAAGGTAAAAATGCTAAAACAATGCAGATGTTCCTAAGAGATTTAGGAACCAAATCCGCTTGAAAAGAACACGGGAACTCCACTAAGCAAATACACCAAAGCAAACAAAATTCTACCCTGCAAGCTAAAAGGCTACAAATGAAATGGTAAACATCCATCTTATAAACAAACAATACTTTTGTGATAAAAACATGGGACCATTAAGTACAGCTGCATTGGAAAGTGTAATGTAAAACTATTAACTGCAGTCAGTAGAAGGAATCTTCAAAAAGGGTCATGCTTTATGTTGATAGCTTTTCTATGTTTTCTATGAAAATTAATATTTGCTTTAGCAAAATA
The DNA here is from genome assembly GCF_028500815.1 of Rissa tridactyla. Taxonomy (NCBI): domain Eukaryota; kingdom Metazoa; phylum Chordata; class Aves; order Charadriiformes; family Laridae; genus Rissa; species Rissa tridactyla. The sequence continues at coordinate 74,596,948 of NC_071470.1, forward strand.
TGGATGTGTGGAGGGAATCTTATTGTGCAACTGTAACTGTTCTATTTTTAGCATAAAGATCTGGAATTAGGAATGTGATTTGTACTGTAAGTGAAAGAAGAAACATGAAAAGCACATATGTAACCTTCCACCTCCATGTGACCCACACTGTACATTGGCACAGGCCAATAACTCAAACTATCTTGAAAGTCTGCCAAAGTAAGATTTCTTGAATCTCTCTTCATTCCCCCAAGAGCTGAAATCCTGAGAAAGAGTATCTGCCTTAAATATGACATGTTAGAAAGAAACTTATGCAAGCGCAGAATTCTCAATATAATCAGCCGGATCCGCGATCCACAGAAAATCAAAATCAGAAGGAAAAAAAAAATGCACTTTAATTGTCAGTATATATCCTCCGAAATTCTTGTGAAGACCATTCTTTGTTCTAACCTTTGGTCATACGACAGGGCCATGGATCGGATTCCAGCATCACACCCCGGGTAAGCAAAAAGCCGCTTGAGGTCCCACATTTGCCAGACCATGACAACTCCGTTGTCTCCACCTGTAAGCAGATACTGTCCATCTCGACTCAGCTGAATGGCCTAAGGGGAAATCACATGGATATTTGTCAGATAAATACGTGTTGCTCTTACTTCCCCCTCTTTTATACTTTCATAAGAGGTTTCATATTGACAGCTGAATGTCTAGGGAGACTTGGTATCGATACAAGCTTTTCAGAAGCAACATTATTGTTATGTTATTCTACCCAGCAACAGAATTAATGTTATTATGCACAAATCTCTTTAATACATTAGATGTCACTGGTTAACTTTTACCTCACCTGTAATTTATTTCATATTCCAAAGATCTAATATGAGGTCAGATAAAGAAATTTACTGTTCTAATTAGCGAGATTTACAAGATCCAGCAACACTGGCATTAAAATATAGTACCTGGCATTCCCCCAAGGGTCTTTAATACTAGCTTAGCAGAAGTTATCCTCCTTTTCTCTCTGGCAAAAGGCTGAATGATGGAGGGAACCGAAATGTTATACAAATCACTAGAATTAATTTAGATGAGCGTTTTTAGATTCCTGCTCTGGATTAATAAGATAATGACCCAGCCCTCTTCACCGAGACTGTGTTTCCTTTCATCATCTATCCTGAAACTACCTGTGACAAATTCAATGGCTTACACCCTGATTTTGCATGCATCATGGGGACTGATGGCAAATTACATTTGAAATCTTTATTTGGGATCCAGATCATGGAGAAAGATGGGATTTCATTGGTTTTCACAGTGAAGACTTCTTGAAACAGGAGTCTTCCATCTATTTTGATATTTCTTGTGTGCTCTTGGAAAAATCATGATACATACTGAGCACCTGGAAAAACAGCAACTTTCCTCAGTTACCTGATGACTGATGACCAGATGATACTATCAGATATTAAGATGCCTGGAAGCATGAGAAATATTTCTTAAAGAGGGATTTTGCTAGTTTAAATAAGCCAAAATGTGGTTTAAGAGAACTGAACTTGAAATTTTACTAAAATAAGTGATACCCTAACGGGGTCAGAGAGACCATGATCCATCTAGCCCAGTATTGTATCAGCACAGTGACAGAAGGAGATGCTGTGAGGCTGGCCATGCGACAGTCCCTTCCCCTTGTGCTCCCCAGCACCCACAATCACTGGAACAGGAATATCAGAAAGTATATCTCTGTCCTGTCATGCAGAGAAGAAATTTAAGCAGTAGAGGACACCAGGGCCCTGATTTTATAGCCTCATCCCCCAGTTATCTGGGAAAACTGAAGCATTTGTAGGGTTTTCCCAAAAAACAAAACCAAAAAGTTGAATGAATTCTGTCATGTGGAATGACATCAGCACAAGCTACAAGCAAGATCGAGACCCTTAAAACTACAGTTTGGACAATTATTAATAACTCCTCTAAGGCCTAACCTTTTCCTAGGCTCTCGTTCTGTTTCCAGATGCCTCTTCTCAGTTCTCTTTCTGACTTTTGCTCCCCAGCTTGACTTCTGTTCTTTTCCTTCTCTGCTCTCTACTTCTCTTTTTGTATGCAATCCTCGGCACAGCAGCAGCCTACCATCCTCTTCATTTGAGCACATGGAAGGGGGAGAAACAACTTTCCTCGTTGTTTGCTAGATGATCTGCTGTTATCAAAAGGAAAATAAGGAACTTTGCTACTATGAAGCACTATTACCTACTATTAAACTCCTGCTCCTACCTAATCCTTCACTCCATTGCTGCTACTTACAATTCCCTTTTTTCCTTCACTCCTTTCTGCCTCGGTCTTCTCCCAGTCTCTGACAAGTTTCTACATTTGCATCTCTACTTCTCTGTTCCTGTCGCTCTTGCAAACATCTCGTTTCATTCTGTCCTTGGTTCTATCCTGGATTCTGCTCTTCTTTCTCCTCTGCTTCCCCATCAGTCCTTCTCCTGCCTCGTCCAGGATCACCTCATCACGTTTCTTGCCACAGCATTTTTGCGCACCTCGCTGTAGGGGATGATTGGTTGCAGGGGAAAACTTTGCATCCCTGGGCTCCAGATGTTCCGTACAGAATGTAGATGCTAAGCATTATCTACTGAATGCATTTAACCTGTGATTTGTGAATCAGCCTAATTTGGGCAGCTTTTCAACAAAATACACACCCTTCACACAAGGACTAATTCATGATAAATTTCAGCTCCCTGACCCAAGGTATAGAGCCACAAAACTTTTCAATGGAATAATGTAAGAATGGAGGATACTGAGAGCAATGGCTTTTAAATTCCAAACACACACATTCTACAAATAGATTGATCCACTTAACTAAAAAATTTGTCACTGGAAGGCAAGGAGATTGCCTCAAGATGATAGTCTCCAAGCAAAATTCCAGCTCAGAGATTTAAATTTAGGAAACAGTGGAAAAAACTGACGACAGGATCTTGCAAGCATATCTCTCTCTGCTGAAGTCTGCAAGTATTCTGGCACTTGCAATCTCTGCTTCTACAGTTTTTCAATATGCAAAACTTGTAACAGACTGTGATTTTAAATTCCTCAGGAAAAGGAAGTTGTTGCTTTTTAATATACAGAATTTATAGTGTATGCACCACAAAAATGAGAGAAACTGAAACACAAAAATGTTACGTTCATGCAACATTAAAGTGTTTATACAGACTGCTGACAAGCCTAGAAACCAAAATATACAGTGTACATAAGATACTGCTTCGTGAATGGCAATAATTGAAGTCAGACACAGTGCCCATCTGTATTTTTTGCATCGCTGTACTCTAGTACTATGATGCCAAATATATCCTTTAATATCACATTAATATAGGGTTTCTACATTATATTATAAATTTTGAGTGTTTATTGCAACAACTCCCAAGTAATAAGAATGCATCACATTGCTAAAATTTTATTTCACACAATAACTTTAAAATGAATGTAACTGAAATACAAATGTATACTGTAAGCAAAATATAGCACTGGAAAAAAACCCCAGATGATAAACCCATTCCAGCTGTGTTTTGAATTAAGAAGACAACAAGTACATGTAAATTTAGACAGAAGAAAGCAGAATATGTGGAGGTTTTTTCCAGCCATATCTCAGTCTGGAAAATTGAATACTAACCAAGGTTAGAAGTGAGTATTCTGAGCTGAGGCTCCTCCCACAAAAACCCAAATGTTCCAACCATAAATTGCTTCTGTGATTGTTTCTACCAGCCCACAAAAATATGCTCAGCACCTCCCAAAGCCCAGCCCCAAGGAGCTTGAAAACTCATTCAGAGACCCTCTTAGAAGAGCGTAGTAACTCAGTAAGAAAAGGGTAGAAAACAAACCGAGATAAGACTGTGAAAATTATCTAGAACTTGCATGCACTGAGTAGATGATCATGACCACCCACAATTATTAAAAAGATTATTCATTAGAAGCAAAAATCAATATCGGGTGGTTTTCTTCTCTATAGCAATGGCAGTCTCCTAAGGGTATTTTCAAATTGCAATGAAGACCGTGACAAATAATTATTTGCTACACTTATAAAATTCAGCTGATGAAAATCCATTAACCTTATGGTCACGGTTCACTTGAATTTTATACTTGAGGCTTTTACTGAAGAAATGCTATACTAAAAGGCAAATTAAAGCCATTAATCTTTAACTCTTCCGCTACCTGCAAAAGGCAGTGGGTTTTGTGATCTTTTGATTAAATAAAGTATAGGCTTTGAACCCTTACTAATACCTATGCAATTTTATTAAGTCATTGGCTTGTCACGAAGACAAGATGTTGATTTATTTATTTTTGTTGTTTATTAATAAATTTCTCAGCCACTTCTCTCTCTCTCTATATATATATATGAATGAAGGAATGAATGGAAGAAAAAGGTCATCCTGTCAACGTTTCAGTTTCATGACATGCCCTTCAAGATTTAACAAACGAAAGGATGCTTTTACTCCCAAGTACTCCAACTGGTGTAGAAGACGATATGAATCAATTTTACTGTTCTGCTTTTCCCCAGCGTAGTTTATCTACGATTCTGCGAGGTATGAAACTGAAACAACTCTGCAACTAATCTTTCTCACAACGTGAGCTTCAGACTCTCAAATAATCCCCGAAGCGCACAATTTCAGCAACGTTCTAAAAGCTGCATTCTGACTTGTATTTCCTTGGAAAGTCTCAAAACTTTGCACAAATCCCTTTTAACGTCTCAGATTTTTGAAAGGCAGCGCTTTGTAAAAAGGCAGAGCCGACACGGTGACAGCCCTGGCTTACAGCAGCAGGAGTCTTGTGGGCACTTCCACATTTCAAAACAGACTCAGGAAAGGAAAATAAATTGGTTCCTCTGGGTGAAACAGCATACAGCCTTTGTTTAGGGTAAAATAACTTTACTTCTCAGAACAAGCAGACTATTTAGAGTTAAGTTATTCATTAAGATATCTAAACATTTCGTGGTAGATGTACTGCGATATGCCTAAGCTCCACTGAGCAATACGGTATTTAAAACAAAAACAGGTGGAAGGCATTGATTAGACTTTGAATTTCCCCAGAGCGCCTGAATTTTTTCTAGCAGTTTTCAAGTACAAGAACACAAGAAAGAAAATCAGAAGTCTGTCCCAAACATCACTATTGAAAACCGCTAGTTTTGTCAATAACGTTCTGAAATAGCGGTCCGCAATGACATAGGAAAATAGAAACTAGGATGTTACACAACAGAGCCAACACTTATGACCACAGGAAAATAGAAACTAGAATTTTACATTACAGATTCAACATTTATGACCTTTTCCTTCCCTTTCTATCCTTGTCGAGCAAAAAGCAATGAAAGGTGTTTGTCAGCACAGCCCATGGGTAGGTACTATTCATTTTAAATGCCCCTACTTTAATCACACAGTTGCCACTTGCCTTATAATATGATATAGTGCAGAAGCACTTGGAAAGACGCTGTAGGTTGTTTAAGCGTAAAGCCCAACTGGGACCACTGGGAGAGAAAGAAAACAAAACAAAACAAAATAAAACCCAAACCCCTGTACATATGTAATTCTGGCCCACAGAGAGCGGAACTTCCATTGCCTCTAGCAACATTCCTAAAGCTGTGGGTACTGACTGAAACACTACAGAAATTGTTTTAGCCAGCAAGGGATTTCTAGATATTTTACAGATTTGCCGGCCTAGCTGACAACCTAATCACAACTGAAAGTGACAGATTATCAACATTATTATTGTAAAAAGAGAAAACACTGTGATATGTACTCGTTTTATGGAAAGAACCAAGAACCAGGATGAAGGGCAGGCTGAAAATCTCAAAAGCATTTGTACAAGGACAGCCAAAGGTGCAATTTCAGGGAATTGAAGACAGACTAAAAATTGAAGCAAGAATCTCCATTAATTTGGGAAAATGGCTTGGGACATAAATATACACATTCCTTCTTTCTTTCCCCAGCCTCAAGTCCGCACTCGGGGCTGCCACAGCATCCAAAGATCAAATGCCCTCTCCCCGCTGCAGACAGCGCTCTCACTATGGAAAAGAGACCTACACAGAGAGTTATTTCTGCATATTCCGCCATCGACGTACCTGACAGTTTGAAACGCAGGCATGCTGGATCAACAGAGTATAGTACACAACAGAGCTGCAGAAGGTTTTAAGTGGAATATACCGAACTACACAGGAGACTTCTGTGGTAATGGAGCATTCACTGTTCCATGTAAGTTATAAAGTGGATATAATGACAATCGAAAATTCTTTCAAATATATTAACAGATTCCTCGATCTTAAGAATTAATATGAATAGAGTCAGAGAAGAAGAGGTGAAAATTTAAAAATGCTCACAATTTTGCACAACATCTGAAAGAATTTCCATAATTCTGTAAAACGAACATGAGGGCAAAGAGGCCTTTATTTCCTGAAACATCTAATCTAAGTAAAGGAAAAAGGTTTGAAAGAAAAACTTTCTCAACTCAAGAGAACGCTGGAAATCCCAGCAGCTGAGTTGCTGGGCTCTTCCATCAGATTATGAAAGTCAGCTTGGAGGTGTAGTACTGCCAAATGCTTACCACAACAAAAGCCGCCTCTTGCTGATTTTAAATAGTTAAACTGGTTTTATATAGGAAGCGCTTCTTTACTGTGGGGATGAGCAAGCACTGGCAAAAGAACGTCTAGAGAGGCTGTAGAATCTCCGTCCTTGGAGATATTCAAAAGCCATCTGGACATGGTCCTGGGCAAGTGGCTCTAGATGGCCCTCCTTGAGCAGGGGGGCTGCACCAGATGATCTTCAGGGGCCCCTTCCAGCCTCAACCATTCTGTGATTCTGTGCCTCTCAGAACTTGACTACTGGCACAGAGACCGTAACTTCAGATAATTCAGGTAGCCTGAATGCTGACCCAACAACGTGATTTTGCTTCGTGTCTCTGCTGCATTCCGTAACTTTCTACCAGATTTGGCAATGCTTGTTCATTTTTTTACCTTCCCTTTCCTTTCTTTCTCATTCAAGGAAAAAGTGGGAATATTTTTAATTCAAAGAAAGTATTCTTTTGACATTTCTGCTTCACTGCAGTATAGCTGGTGGGTTCTGCTCTGCTTCACAGGTACTATTTCATAGGAACTGTCAAAAGACCTGCATTTTGTATTATCAAATAATTTCCATAAATCCATAAGCTTAAAATGCCTCCTGCATAGTTTTGGACTTGCTCCATGTCTCTTGCAGCTAAAGATGTGGAACCTAGCTGCCTGCTCAGCAAATGCCAAAGGGGCTGAAGAGTTGAAATATAGACATATGTCTATAAACTTCCTGAAGCTCAGCACAACACACATCTCAAGCTAAGATGAAGGAATGTAGACAGAAATGCCAAAAAAGGGAAAGCCAACAACCAAACCAGCATGTCCAATGACCTCCTGCCTTCAGACTCAAAAGTAAAGAAGTAGCCCAGCTTCTCCTGGTCAGCAATTAGTAATATTTGTATTCTCCAGTTCAAGGAAATGCCTACAGAATATTCCTTACTATATGAAGAGAGTTATTCTAAAAGTAAAAACGGTACTATGAGGAGTACAGGGTCCCCTTAACTACAGTATTGTCAGAATGTTGCTGTTGTTGTCTAGTACAATGTATTTCTATGGCCTGGCTATAGAAAGAGTCTCCACACAACTCCAACATTGACAGCTTTTCCCGATACTGGAACTGACAGTCCGTAGCACACATTTGAGTACACTCACCTTTATCTTGTCATCGGTTTCCATAGTGGCTTGAAGTCTCCCATTCACACTGAATACACAGAAGAGGCCATTTTCATAATATATGACACAGTGGCCTTCTCTTGAAGCTTGAATAAGTTTTGGTCTCAGGCAGTTTTCAGGACCTTCTAACGTTACAGGACCTTCTAATGTCCTCAGCAGATCTCCATTCATAGAATGTATGAGACATGGTCCTTCTAATGAGACAGAATAAAATCTCTAGTTATTGATTTACATGCTCATTTAAAGACATCATATATCAAATAATAAGTAATGACTTCTACTTAGGTAATCGCTTTTATAATACATTATAAGGATTTTTACCATGTTGAAGTGGGAAGCCTATGACTTTAAGTGAGTAACATGAACGGCTTATCCCTTAAAAGCTTTGTGTTAAGGTATTTTAGAGCACCTATCAAAACTTCCCTTTCTGAGAAGTTATCCATAACAAACATTCTTCACCATCCTGGCAGTCAAGAACTGTATCCAACTGTACGCTATGTGCAATTACACACTGGATAAACAAGCAAAAAGAAATAGTAATCAGCAGGCTATAACAGGGAAATTGATGTTCAAACCGATGTGGAAACTGGTTGCCTCTTCTTGTACGTGTCTAAATAATCCTCAGTTTTACTGTGTTTAAAAAGAGGTTTCAAATTCCAGGGCAACTAAAACAAGGTTAGAAATAAAACCATCATAAAGTTAATAAATTCTGCCACCTGAGACTATATTCCTCTTTGCGTTAGGATTATAGCTTCATGAACAGAAAGAAATGACAACAGCAACCTTACCTTTTGAACCACTTATTACCAGGCCAAGTTCAGCACAAATGGTAGCACAGGTGATCTCATAGTCATGTCCTGTCAAAATAGCTCGAGGAGTTGCAAAATCACCTTCAGTGAAAAAACAATAAAAGCAGTCCTTGGTTACAATCTATTTCTAAAATCACTGCTTTCAATCACTGAAGCGTCTTCAGTTTCCTTGCGGTTTGAGTTCATGTTCCCTACAAATCACTTCTATGCTACTGTTTGCATATGGGTGTTCTGTACTCATATCTACATACTGCAGCAGCACTATACTATAGGAATTCAGCCTGCACATTTGCTAACATGTTAATATAAAAATCAGGTGTGTAGTAAAACCAAAAACAAGTTGGAGCACACAGATTTGCTTTTTCCCCTCCTTCCATCTCCCCCTCTATTTTATTTTTTTTTGTGTGTGTGTAGGAAGAGATCGAAGTCAATTACTACCTTTTCCTATAACAAGCGTACGTAAACAGCAGTGTTGCTATGACAGGTACTGAGAGGAGACGCCTACAGTGCCCAAAGATGAAGTAAAACATCCATGGACTGATTTTATGTTAACCTAGTCGCAATGTTGAAACCTCAGCCTGATGTCTAGTTCCTTGTAAAATGTGGAGTTCGAACCACAATCAGTATGAATTTCAGATGAGTTCGCAAAATCAAAACACCCAAACCCAACATTAATTACCACTGCTCCTATTAGACATTTCCCTGCAACAAGAATGAATAAGACTGTATTTTTTGGAGACACTCTTTTTAATCAAACATATGTGGATACCACAAAAAAAAGCAATTGTACAACAGGGATATTTAAAGGAAAATAAAATTATTCTCCAGGTCAAGACACAGAAAGGGTAAGCAAATGCTATAACGCTCTTAAAATAGTTTTATAACTTCACTCCCAGGTGATTCGCTGGACCACCCTCTTCAGGAGTGCTAGCATTTCATGGAAATCACAATATTATTTCTGTATTACCGTACAATTGGTTTATTCATAGCATTTTAAAAAGCATTTAAACTCCAAATAATGTATGTTTAGGCAATATTATCATGTAGTTTCAAAAAGGATTAGACGAGTTTTTAAGCAGCAGGGAATAATTTCACTTCATGATGATATGTGAGATACCAACAAGGCAGTAAAGCAGAGGTAAAATCAAACTTTTTTTACTTCAAAAGCAGGAGAAGGTTTTGCAGAAGAGACAGAGTAATAATAGGGACAACTGAATCCATCGGTTACTAAGGTAGCATCATTCAAATTACATTTGGGGTTGTAACTTCAAAAGATAAAACCAGCAAAATGTCATTAGTTTGTCCATGTAGAGCCCTAACAGTACCAGCAATACTGGTACCGGGTCTTATTATTAATATATTATTACATTAGAACAGGTAGCTACCCAGACCCTGCACATGTACGGTGAGAGACTTCTGTGGAAAAGAAGCGTAGGTCTGGGCTTGCATAAATAAAAGCTTAGCTCACTCTCCATACATTACATTTTTCTTGCTCTCCCAGAGTGTCCATGTAGCTGCCACATTCAAATGGCTTTTTAGAAAAAGTCATAAGCTATGACAAAGTATCAAATCAAGGATTTTGACCTTTCAAAACTTGATTTATTCCGCAGTTACTGTTACAATCTATAATTTATATCCACAATACAAAATCTTGAAAAGTAAATAAATATTTTTCTTCTTAGATATATATCTTTTATATATATATATACACACACACACTCTTATACATTTGTGTGCACATATACACACACATATGCACGTATGTTATCAGCATTTTAAATCTGAAAATGCTTTGGAGCAACTTGCTGAATTGTCCCTAATCTCTTAATAAATAATCATTAAAAGCTATTGCTTTTGTTGCCTATAGTGTTCGGCAAAACACGCTCAAACCCAGGAAGTATGGCAGACAGTTCAGAAGCAAAGGAAAAACTCCCAACAAATTAAAAGCGTAAGGGTAGACTTAATGACCTCCAGGTACTTCTCAGGTGGTTGAGCCTACGAACGCTCACAAACCTTTTAGAGAAAGTCTGCTCCATTGAACTTTCCTCACATAAACATGGGTCAGGCACCTTAGAAGATTCGTAAACGAACAGTGTGTAGACAAACCACAATTTTGCAGTTTTAGGGGAAAATATAACAGCAACCATAACAGTCTTACTATTCAGTAACAATTTAATTCTGTTGACCCAATTCTTTCTCCCTGTTGTCCCCAAGCCATAAAAGAGGAGGCAGCTTTGTGCATTTAAAGCTCTTGTTAATTTGTTTTCTTTTAACGAGTTGCCTACATTAGCAAAATTCTAGAATTCGGATTTTATTACTTTATTTGCTATCTTTTGCTTTCAGAAATTGCAATTAACACATACTCGCATGGATCAGCAGGGAATTAATCTAATATATACCACACATGTCAACGCAACTTTTGAAATCAGAGAAGTTTTAAATGTATAACATTGTAGTGCAGGTAATGAATAGAAGATGTTGAAGTTAGAATGACTTATAAGAAGCAAAGTCTGAATTATTAGGACGGGCAGATAAATAAAATCCTTATAGTAAACTTATTGCTCGCAGCAACTACGCTACTGTAGGCTTTGCCTACGTTAGGCTGTCAGCAACTACATACATAAAATGTAGGAGATAAGATTGTTAAAACAAGTAGAAACTGAGCATATATATTTATCACAGTCCACAGAAAAGTAAAATTGCATAAGTAACGCTCGCAGGCTTTTTAGAATTTGGACTTGACTTCAAACATAACAGAATATAAATCTACAGGTGGCAGGATGAGTGTTTCATAAATTATATCAGCTGTTTACTAAAATACATTTCTTTAAAGAAACACTTTAATGCAAAAAAGAAACACAAGAAATCTGAAGAGTATCTTTAAAGAAATCAGGACTTGAATAAATACTGTAAAAGAGGAGTCCTGTGAAAAGTCAGGCTGACTCCTTTGATAAGAATGTCAAGTATTTAGGGGTTTCCAAGCCTCTGATTTTCCAAATAATGGGGTCAACTTAAAAGCTGGTCGTAGAGCAGAACAGATTTCTTTAAAAGCTTTTAAACTGTTATTGCTTCAGAAGATTGTCATGGTTTTCAATAATGCAAAGAGAAAATTTTATTTTGTTGCTGGTTTAAGGGGCACCACTTCAAACTTTTCTAAATTGTTTTAGGGGAACCGGCTTGCAGACCTTTTGAAAAGCTGGGGAAGTGACTTCAAAGGGAAAAGAGTCTTTGTCCGCTAAGCAGGTTTACGACCACTGATGCAAACCCTAACTAAGGACTGAAAAGAATACTCAGTGCATCTTTATGGAGATCCTTAAGGAAGATGAACAAGTCAAATGAGATTAAAGATCGTTCAAATCCTAGCACTAATAACCAAGACACAACAGTTTTACAGATGTGCTTTTCTCAGCATGGTACTTATATAATAATATCCTTAGTCTATACCATTGCTGGATTGCTACTTGAAGTTGAATGCTGTGAGAGTCTTAATGCCACGTTCACGTTGCAACAAATGTCCTCAATGATTTATTTAAGTCACAGGAGGCATACGTAAAATTATTTTCCAGTAACGGACAGAATACTTTACCTATACAGTAACCATTCAAAATATTTCAAAAGAACTCTCCTACATTCCGACAAATAATTTCTGCAAAGCTGTTTTCCCATAGAAAATTGTATAAAATATCGCTCTTCCTTAAGTGACTAAAGTACATTTTAAATCATAAAATTCAGGCTTCGGAAGATAAAAGAAGAGCACATGATATTATGTCATCTTATGGCGATATTTCAGTGGAAAAATGTTAGGCGTTTGGAAACTACGATTAAAAAGGAACAGCAGGATTATAGCAAAGGCAAAACTTTCTTCTAGTTTAATGGCATCCAGAAGAAGATACGCCTTACTGGATAACAAGAAATTGGTTTGTATTGCTGGGTCTTTCTCCGCTATTTTTTCAGCTTTGCTGATGTTACAAAACAAAACAGGATCGTGACATTTTAAAGCCATCAGTACATTCCTAAAAAGAGCACTTTCTGTATTTGCAGCGCTAAGCCGTAAGAGCTGAGCCAAACATAGGCACTCATTTAAAGAAAAATCTCTCCCTAAAAAGAAATCAAACTAGAGAAATATGAGATGCACTTCCTACTATTTCTGTGTGAGATAATATTAGGCAACACATTAAAATATAAAATATTTGAGTATGCTCCTTTTTATGTTTTATGCTGAGAAGACAGTTAATTATGATATGTCACAGACAGCCAAACAGTCATTTCTAAATTATTATTCTATGATTGCTGAGGCTGTAGGGCACTTTTAAATGGCAAATTAATTATGTGATTTTATGTCAATATAAAATCCAAATGAAATGAAGCATCAGTTAATCTAACTATCTTTTTACCTACTTCTTGCAAAAAGAAGTCCTTGAGTACTTTCTCAGAAGGATACATCAACCAAACCAAATTATCTATGTACGAAAAGCCTTCTAAAAATCATTTTACAGATTTCACAATTTTGAAGTTGCTTCATATGATAAAAATTGAGGAAAACAAGAAAAGGTTTGAAATCAATTTGAGAAATACAAATGTACTTACAGAATATATGACATTTGGACAAAAGTGCTTTCAGCAAAACATAAGTAAATCAAGAAAACTCATTTGCTGCTAGGCTTCTAGGTTGATTATATAGCAAGTTTCAGAGTTTAATTACATCAAAGTGATGACTCTCAATTATTATATAAACTCTGTATATTAACATTATTTACAGATCCCACACGGTGAACATTTAAATAACAGCCAACTGGTTAAAAGCTCATTTCCCCAGCGCAGAAAGGCTAGGTCTTTGACGGATGCGAGATCTCACTAAAGTGACAGCACACAATATTACTGAAGAATTCCTAAAACTTCAGTTTGAAGAATCCTTCCTTTGTAAATATGTATTTTAATGTAACAATGTAATCTTTTCATATTATATAGGAACTTCATTGTTGTCTGGTTCTTCACATGACACTCCATCAGCATTTCCTCTAATTCCTTCAAACTACTTCCCATCTGTTCAGACTTTTTTTACCACAAAAAGTACAACCTTATGCCTAGATGCAAGTTTGTTTTTGCAAAAACCACTTCAACCGTACATTTTCTGAAAAAGGAACGATACCTTTGAATGACATATCATTCTACCCATAAGCAAAATCTAAAAAGGTAAAACACAGAAGATGCTATAATGCTGTTAAGATTACTCAGTAAAGAGAAAAAAAATTAGATTCATCTTGGAGAATTCGTTTCAGCAAACGTAACACAGGAAAGGCTTACATGTATTCCTTCCCGCAGTCTGTGCAGCGACTAACATTTATTCAGTACTAATACAAGATTTTTCATACACATTGTGTCTAGAGAATGGGCTCGCTGTGTTTCCAAAATAATCGCAGTAAAGAAAAAGATTTAACAGGCCTTCCTGAATTGGATATTACAATTCCGATTTCGAAAGGCAATAATCCCCAGCCTCTTAACTCCTACACCATGTGCACTGCGAAGCTTTCTGGAACGAGTTCGCCCTTACTGGGGATTCATCTGCTGGAAGTCCTGGAAGTCATTCAGCAGGACTCCTCCCACTGAATACAGACCTTTTTGAAGCCCCTGGAAAGTATCTGCAGGTGAATATTCAGGGTCAGTGTACACTAATATTTTAATATTTGCACCATCCCGACTTCATAAACTGCTACTTAAACATCAGCTTTGAAGTTTTAAAACACCGTCATTTTTGTTTGAGATTGTTCTAGAACAGCTGTATGAAGGGGCTTTTTTTGTTTATGCTAAAAAAATAATCTATTTTCTTCATATTTCTCTCTTGTGGTTTATAGTATAACTATTCCATTACGTAGCAAGTCCAAGAAAAAAAACAAACAACAAACCTCAACAGAAAAGGAAAAAACCCATCAAGCAATTAGATGAAAAAACCCATCAAGCAGTCAGAAATAGCACCTACTGCAGGATTGTTGTAAGATAAAAGACATCTTACAACATGCTGAAACTCACCACTAGTTGACACTTAATGTAATATTTCATACCTTGAGCAGAAAATAATCTGAGGTGAGAGGTTTTACATGGGAATTCAGACCAATTTGGCAGGTTTTGATTTTTTTTTTTTTTTTGCTATTAAAATACTATCTTAAAATCATTTATTTTCATTTAAAATAAGAAAAATGCATCGCTGCAAAATAATACTGTTCCGTAACAGCATGTATAAAAGTCTGTGCTTTAGCTATTGGATGGCCTTTGCAAAGTTAATTTCAAACCAATGCACCAGCAGTATATTGCACTAGATAGGTGCTTGCCACCTTTACATGTCGATGTAACTGGGAATACTGACAGCGTACGCCAAGTTCAGAGCGTGCATAAATTAGCTGTCTTTTTAAAAGTAACTGTTTTAAAACAGATATTTTTTTCAATGAAGCGGACCGTACCCTTGCACTCAGTGGAGTAATGCTTACCTCTGTGATGCTACTGTTAATAGAATTTAGATCTAGAAACACTTAAAAATAATTTCCTACTTGAGTCAGGATTATTGTATTGACCAAATAATTTTTACAACATTTAAGTTGGTAATTTTATTCTAGACTATAAATTATTACATCTTCTGCATTACTCAGTTCTGTCTTACACGGTACAGGCTTTGAACTGAACAGTTATTTTTCCCAGCAACCAAACAAGGTAAATAAATGTGATATATTAGTGCATCATCCCACCACTATGCATATGGTGCACATTAAGGTTGTATTCATTTACCATATGAATATAATTCCTTTTACCACATCAACTATTAGTTACAAGTTGTAAATATAGCATTGTTTTTCCTGGAACTCAAAGGTCTGCATTACATCATGAAGCACTAAATATCCTTATCCTTCTGGAGAATTTCATGCGTGTAGTTGTAGTGACACCTCATGCTGGATACTGCCAAAAAATCAGCATCCAAGCGCTTTCTCTGTTTCCAGTCTCGAAATACATACGACCTTCACTTGTGTCTGGACCGTGCCTCAAAACTTGCTCTACTGTGCTACTTGCAATTACTTCCTCTGATTGACAAATCCTGAAACACAATCTCTCTTAGCCAGTTGAAAACAAGGATGATAAAGATGCTGCGCTTAACACCAAACAAAACAGCCAAACCAAATATTTATAGCACACAAACTTACGTGCTCATCAGTACCAAACCATCAGTGAATGCTACTGCAAGTTCTTTTCAGTGAAGAGCTTTTCCTCATACGTCTCTATGACGTGACTTCCTTGGCATTATATAAATACAAAATTATACTTCTTATGCAGCATCATTGCAGATTTCCAGATATACCAGAATTCATCCACCTGTTATACCTCATCTTTTTTCAGTTTAAATATTTGGAGGCTAGAACCATCATTTATATGTGATTTATAGACTACTTGGAGGAATGAGGCCTCAACCTCTTTGAGGTATCAATGTGTTACGGTTTAAAAACGAAACGACAGTGACCTTTTGTAGCTGTATAATTTAAGGCTCTGTTCTAGATTCATGCAGATAGTCCCAGTACTTGCTGCGCTGGCTACAGCGGTGTCCTGGGAAGATACGGGGAACTGCAGGACCAATTACGGCATTCGGGCCTCTGAGCACTAAGCTTTCACGAGGCTTTCAAGACTAACATCAAATAATGCAATAAATGTTAGGTAGAAGAATATTTAGTGGTTGCTACCCTTTTCAAAACACGTTATGGATACTTTTCTAAAATAAATTAAATTTCTGAAATAAATGTTCTGAAATAAATTTTACCTGAATTTGACTTACAACAGGAATAGAAAAAATTTAATATTGCACCTGCTAAAGCTCTAGTAAAAAAACCCAAAGCATTTCATTTTGGTTTACAGTCGCACTTAACAAAAAACTCCCGATCTATTTCTATTTAAGTTCATATGTTACCCTTAAATTCATATTGTATTTTCTGACTATAATTTGAATTAAAAAGATAAAAATTATACAACAAATCACATCGATTTCTTTGCACCATATATGTGAAAATATCTATCTTTTAAATATTTTACCAGGCAATGCTTTGGAGAGTCGGTCCCAAGATCAGCTTTCAAAGCAATGCCAGCAGATGGTGCTAAAGGATTCTTGCTTTATATACAATACTGTGCTACTCTGTCCAGCCATTTTTGAGAAACAAAGAATATTTGTTGTGTCTTCAGTTAAACAGCGTTAAAATAATACTGAATTATTCACTGGCTTTTTTTGAAGAAGGACTCACACAACAATATAATGTGCGGGGGGTAAAAAATAAAGGTGCTATTGAACACCGAAAGGAGATATTTTTAAACTCTCAGTGCTGGCCTATCATAGAGCAACACTTTTCTTAACAGACTGCCGTGAACGGCATCTATTGCCTTAATAGCTGCAGCAATTCCAAACATATTTTACTATTTGGAGGCTCTGCAAATTTTTACCTGTTATGGTAGACCACCATTTGACAGAAATTAACAGTAAGAACAGAATTTCTGTTACTAACTAACATGATTACTGATTTATGGACATTTTGATAAATGCAAAAGGGAAAACGGACAGAAGAGATTTTTACAACTACTTCCCAATTAATTTTTTTAAGAAAATAAGCTGTTATGCAAACTACTTCCAAAACTATTTTTTTTTTTTTTAAGGAAATAATCATTAAAATTCTAAGTAAATATTTATGCTACAAACATTCTTTAGAAACATGGAACCTTATCTTCTCTATTATCATTGGTTTTGAAACTGAAAATAAAAGTGCAGATCATGCAGAAACTTGGGAACCAAGATGTAGGTTAATTCAAGACGAAGATAAGGACGGGGGAAGAAGGTGAAGAGGGGTTTTTTTTGCTGTTAACAGCAGACGTACGACCTGCTTGAAATCAGTGTGACTACTGACTGTGTACATGTGTTTGAGTACAAAGAAATTATTACCTGTGACATTACTCTTTAATCAACCAACATAGAGATGCTCATCAGGTCGTATTTTCAAAGTTTATATCGCCTGCATTATCTACTTAAATAATTAATTATCAAGCATTCGCTTATGAAGAGTTAAAATGTTCAAACCGAAAAATGTAGGTAGCAGTTGATGAAATACAGATGTTTTATCTTTTGCTATGATTACTGATACAATTAAAACTAATGATTTCTCTAGTCTCAATACCATAGCTTTAACTTAATAATAACATTAACGGATAAAAAAATCAAAATTCAAATACTTATTTAGGAATTGTGACTATAAAAAACCAAAAAAAATACAGTTTCTTTTAAAAGTAGCTTGGATAGTAGCTAGACTGTTCTTTGGAAAGACAGGAAACTGGTGATTAAATTTGGAATCCTTTGGGAGATATCATGTTTTATAAATTGAAGAGATTATGTATTTTTAAAAATTTGTATTGGAGGAGGGTATTCTACATGTTAGCAATAACAAAAGTGTTCAATGAATCCTCTCAAGTACATCTCAGTTAAATCCAGTAATTGGCTTTAAGTACGAAAACGTGCTTATTTTCACACATGTCCTGCTACACAGCTACGCTACTAAAAGCATTTAATTTCTCTAACACCCTTTGGAAAACCTGAATATAGTACCTTCTAAAAATATAAAGCCATGCAATGGAAGCACCCCCATAATCCTCGTGATGCAAATGTGATACATACAGAGAGTAACATTTTCTAGTTTTACGAGCTAGCGTAAAAGAGGTCATATAATCTGGTTTATTCACATATGTGTGGAAGATCAATGCAATAATTCAGAAGAGATCACATCAGTATTAGTCGTAGTAATACACTTATACACAGACTCCACATTTCATTAGTACTGAATACTTTTATCGGTTAAGCCTTAATTTCATTAAGCAAAGCAAATTTCTAAATTAGATATCTTTTTGTTTTTCACAACCCAAAATAATTATGAACAGATCTGTAAAAATTTTGAAAGCAACGGAACGGTCTCTTCATATTCTATGAATAAAGTGCAAGAATAGCAGAAAAGCACTTTATCTTCACTTTGACTGTGGAAATGCCTACCATTTTATAAACACGAACCATTTTATAACCATGAACAACATTAAGACAATTAAATTCACCACTGTAAACCTCCCCTCCAAGAACGTACATCCAAAGAAAAAAACAAAAACTTTGAAGTATTTTGGGAAGATGGATTTCAATAGATAGAGAACATTTGCCTGTAAGATCTCATGGGAAGTTACATCTACAGAAAAACAAAGGAAAAAGTAATAAGGATACTAGCAAAAACCGCTCCAATGCAGCAGAAGGATAAGACAGACAAGAAAATACCAGGTGGCACAACTGGAAGTTCTCCAGCAACTGTAAACACGCGGAAAGTCAGGCAGAAAGATCAAAATAAGTGAGATTCTTCTGAACCAGGCTAAGAGACAAGGTATGAGCAAGCAGGGACAAAACCAGGACAGCGAAGCATAGATGAGATGCAACTAACAATGACTTCAGGAATAACAGTCATTTCATAAACACAAAAATGTTTCCATGAGAAGCCAGTCTGTTATTAAGAGCAAACAATACCAATAGATTATGCCACACATTTAGAAGTATTTCAGTAGAAGTCTTCAATAAAAAGGCCAACAGCAGTCAGGCAGCAAACGTAAGTAAAAGCAACAATGAGAACCGCTGTCTCAATTAGAGAATACCGAAATGAGGTAAATGTCTGGAACTCAATTGGCCTGATATAAATACTGATTTGAGGATACTGTGAAAATGAAACTACATAATCCCAGAGTTGTAACTGTTGTTTTATGGACACTGGGTGAGGTTCTGCAAGACCAAAAGAAGTCTTGTATTGTTTAAGAAGCAGGAAAAGGAAAACTGAGAAATGAGAGAGTAGTCTGCTTAATCCCAACAAACAGAAAAATTACTGGCAGAACATTTATATTTATATATACACACACAATTTCCTAGAAGAAAACAAGGAGATGAGTAACAGCTGATTTGGATTTGTTATGAACAGATCACATTAAAGCGATTTTTTTTCCTGCAACGGCAGAGTAACAGGACTTGTGCTCAGGGAGACATCATGTATTTTGACTTCAGTAAAGACTCTGGCACTGTTTCACATGGGCAATTTCTTAAGGAAAATGGGGAAGCACGTGTTTAGAAGATGCTGCTATAGCTCAGATGAAAAGCCTGTTGGAAAGCTATATTCAGAAAGGCATTCATTGTAAAAATGGTACATTTATTGATGGGTATTCCTGAACTGTATACTGTCTAATATTTTCTTTAATGACCAATTTGATAGAATAAGACTGCACATTACATTTGCAGACATGAGTTACTGCGAGTCTGCTGGAGGACAGGAGGAGAATTCAAAATGAGTTTGACAAAACGGAGAAACAGTTTAAAAAGAATACAATTCAGAAAGTTTAAAGACAAGGTTCCGCAAACTATACAGAGGAGGAGAAACAACTGAGTAGACAGTGGTTCTTCATAAAAGACTGCAATTTATATTGGCTCATACACTTAAAGAATTAACTCTGTCACGCTGTTTTGAAACAAACAGATAGCCCATGGGGATGTGAAAAGTACTGGTCTGTAAAACAGCTTGTTTTCTAATTATTACTGGGAAGGCTTCAACTGCATTGTTGGGTCTGCTTTGAGGAAGACAGGCAACTGAAGAGGAGAGGAACTCAAAAAAAATCAGAGATCTAGAAAAACATGACTTATGGCAAAAGACAGAACGAATTGAGTTATTAAATCTAGAAGCAAAGAATTGCAGGTCATGGTAATCCAAATCACTGGAAACTGTTGCGAAGAGGAAATAAATAATCTGTTCTCTACACAAAGAATAAATATATTAGAAATGATAGAATGCAACTGCTGCAAAAAAAGAACTGGATACTAGGCTGAACACTCGGAAAAGACTGCTAATTATGGGGCTCCTAAGGCCCAAAAATATATTTGCCCAAGTTTTTAACGGAAGGTCGGACAAACATCAGTCGAGAATGGTTTTGGTGTAGTTAAACCTCCTTTGGAAAAAAAAGAATAGATCAGGTGACCAAAACTCCTGCCCGCCCTGTTTCCTATGGGTCTGTGATTACAAAGTAAAATGCAATCCCTCAACCTGGGAAATGTCCAAACACCAAGAGTTGCCACTTGAGCTTCAAAGCGAGAGTGGGATCTGAAAGTGATGCACACCATTTGTATGCAAATGAAGTCTCTTATCTCTTTTCTCCAGCCATCACACTGAGTTCCCCCCTCGATCCCCACTTCTTGCCTCCCCTCCACCTGCCTCCCCTCCACCTCCATCGCTTTAGGCTGGGCAAGTGCAAAACATGGCAACTTTCTGCAAGTACACAGCCCTCTCCCAGCAACCTCCACACATTCCACCACCCTATTCACGAACACAAGTCCCGAAGCATAATGTCACGTCCCCATGTGGCACCTGGCCATTAGATCGGAGCCTTTACATATGCAAGAGCCAACCTTGTGACACAGATCACACGTGGGCTTCAAGGGTCACCAAAAGGAGGGTTACATCCTCTCCCTCCTACCTCCCCACCTCCCCAAAGCAAGCCACGTGCCAAGGAGGGAAAAATAAAAGCCCCTTACACTATCCAAAGTGACTTTGCATCTCCACAGTAAATTACGCTAATTAATGTGAACTCAAAATGGCTCAGGGCTATTCTAAAGGATGCAACTAGTTCAGACCCTCTGCTCTGTTCTGAATTATCCCTAGGCTTGGTCAGAAATTGTCCACAGAAACATTTCTGCATCAGAAAAGGCCTGTGCACCAAAGTGAAGTACTGCCACGCTTCTACATTTTCAAAATCAATTAATTTAGAAAGAAAAAAACCACATTTGATCAAAGAGCATGGTGAAATATTTTTTGAATTTCAGGTTTTAATTTGAGAAGGAAAAAAGGACTTAACCCAAATGTAATCAAGCTGTTTTGTGAAGAATAAAAATAGTTTCCAGCAGATGTGTCCCAAGAAGGAATTTCATATCTTAGAGATTTAAATTCATCAAACTTGGTTTATATTGATCAATGCATTTGAGAGTTATTAGGGAGAAACTAAACAGTGAGACTGCATAGGTGTAATTTCTTTAACAAGTCAGCTTAAAAGTTAAAAATTAAAGAATATAAATAATGAATATTTCAGTAACATATTTCTCCCGTTAAACCAAAAACTTAAAAGAATTTTCCCATACAGTCCAGTTGGCCAGAAAATTGTCCTTGATACAGAATATCAAACAAAACACTTATTTATCACGTATGCCATAGCCCACCTGGCTTGTCAGCTTGAGTTAAGTACCATTCTAAAACATGAATATATGCAGCCGGAGATCAAGAGCTCAGTGCTTCCTAGAGTAACTAAACCAGACAAAGGAACCTAAATAAAATGTAACTGGTGGAGTAATGGGTGCCCAATGGGATAGTATTTAGGGTAGCTTGATCATACTAGTCTGCTGACTGATGTGTATCAGAGGCAACAGGTACTATGAAAGGAGGAAAGAAATGCTCCCGGTTTAGATTATTTTTTTTAAACTACTCTGGCATCATGATTTGGTACAGTGCCATTGGATGCATGTTGCTGTGAAGTCATTTTAAGATGGAAATTAGAGATAATTAAAGAGAGAAAAAAATAGGAAAGAAGTATCAACTTTGAGAGTATCTAAAATTCCAATGAAGAGCGCTCATTGAAAGCATGAATAAACTGTATTTTGAGGTAAAAAGTCATAAGCTTCAAATATAAAAAGACATCAGACAAGTTAAATATCTAGCATCCCACAAATGGATGGAAGTTACAGTTGCAGTAACAGGGCTCAAAACCCAACAAGTCTGCTGGTGCTTTCCATTTCTGACAAAATCAGAACTAAGCAGAAACAGCTCTTTTTATTTGCCTTTTCAAAAAAAAAAAAAAAACCAAAAAAAAAACCAACAAAAAAACCTTGACTGAACAGAGATGCCTATAGAAAGCGATTTCTGGGAAAAATTAAACCCCCCAGATTACCATCTCTTTGAAGAAGAAACTGTCTCCTACTATACACATGTCTAGGCCTTGTACAGTGCCATGAGATTCCAATTCATAACAAAGGCTTCCAGGCATGGTATATCACAAAAAAAAGCTACACAATGGCAACTAGTAAACACAGGAGCCACTGCATGTGCCTAGAAGTACAAGTTTAATAGGACTGCAAACAAAGAGACTTATTGGGTAGCTATTGTTTGATTTTAAGCGGTAGTTAAAATAGCCTAGTATTAACTTTGAAAACTGTAAAATTTTAATACATTAGAAATTTGCATTAGTGAAGACAGTCAATAGATTTTAACAAAGTCTACCTATTCTAGTTAGATACTAGCTACAAAATCTCAGCATGCGATCTCTTAAGGTCATAAATGAGCCTATAGCCTCAAGGGCTTGTTCACAAAGCAGGCAAACCTGGCAAACACTCAGCAAGAAGAACTTCTCAGGACAGGCCTAGGAATCTGCAAAGATGGGCTGCACTTGCAGGCCTTGAAAACACTATCAGGAGATACCTACACATGTTCTTTGCTTCACACCAGTAAAATATTTAGGGTTTTCTCCTCAAAAGGGCAGTTTTGCTCTTAAGGATTTAAAAGCTCACTTGACTGTCAAGCTCTTCACTTCCTTTCACAGACTTTTTGGAGTTTCCAAGTTTACAAGCTCTGCAAAAATACTGCAGAGTTTGCATTTTCTTTGAAACAACAGATTACAAAATATGTATAAAGTATTCACAGAGATTTTGTCCCTCAACCAAAACCGTATTTATTTAAAGATGCTCATAAAATTCTGCTAGCCACATCCCAGAGAAGCTCCCATCTCTTGAATCAGACTGTCGGAAGCATAAGGGGGATAGTTTGCTCTCATCCTCTGCCTAAAGATTCTGGAACTGTACGAACGGAACTTCTGTATCTTGAATAGTTTTCATAGTCAACATCAAATAATTTGCAAGTTAACTTCAGATATTCATTCTGATATTAATTAGTTCTGCTTCTTCAAAATAGTTCACAGGATGCAACTTCAGTCAACCCACCCCTTTTTTTCATATTCAAATAATTCCAGTTGAGCAACCGATTGAGTATGGAACACACAACTTCACCAAACTGATTAATTTGGAAAATGTCAGATATTGTTTACATTATGTAAAATTGTATGCCAGTTATAATTGCAATATATGCCGGATTTAACAACACTTCTTGTTTTCCAGAAGTCCATTTTGTCCTCTGCAGACAGCAGGTATGTTTTTACTAGCATTTAAACAGGGTCAGAGAAGACCTTAAGTGTACAGCAGAAAACCTAACAAACACACTTCTGAAGACAGGCAGAATATGCTGCTTCTCACCCCTTCTCTTCTCTCAGGCATTTTCCTTTTTGGCCGAACAGGGAGAACACAACCACTGTTTGGCTATGAAGTGCCCTTCTATTCTCCTATGTAAGCTCCCACTAGCTGTCTCAAAAGGCTCTTACTCCTGTGAACTGGCTCACTCAGGCTTTCTGTCAAGCTGCACGTCCACCGCCTTCTTTGCTTTGGGCATCAGGAATTAATTTTTTTCTGTAGAGTGAAACTGGCATAATAACAAGATCACTTTCTACCTTTCCTGTTATACAATACAGGCACAAGCAGGGCTGAACAGTCACAGCGTTTCATTGCTTTCCACATAAAATTATGAGCTAAAAAGAGAGAATCTTCATGAGTGAAAAGATCTAGGATTTCCTGGGAAACTGTGCAAGACGGAAGAGATTAAGTTCTTTGGGAAGCGCAGGGTGAGTTTGGGTGGGGAGGGGTTAAAACTGAATTAGGCCGAAGTGGGGTTACTCTGACTTATTAGTTTGGTTATATGGTATGAGCCCCGTTGCTTGCACTGGAACCAATTAAAATGCCTAGTACGTGAGAGTGAGCATTAGGCACGTAGCACCCTACCAAAGTGTTAAATGCAAAAAGTTTTAAGCTTGCTTCTTTAATCTGTCCCACGTGTCTGTCCTTCTTTTGCCTAAGTGTCCTGCTCAGGCCATTACACAACTCGGTACAATGACCTCGGCCTACGTTAAAATTCACCGTCTGTGTAACTCTATTGATAGCTAAGGTACCGCTGTGAGAACCTCCATGCATAACATCACAGTTACATAGAATACAGCCTGCACTGCAGCCACGTACAGTCTTTTTAGTTTTAAATGACTCAAATGCAGGTATTTAATGAAATCATCATGCCGAGAGAAAAAGATTTACTCAGATTGAACAGGAAATACAAAAAAGAAGTTGCCTTCTCTCACCCTTGGAGCCACTCCTTTGTAATGTGTACTTGTAATATTCAGTATCCTCTAACTTTAAAAATGAGTTTTACTTGTGCTACAAAGCAAGCAGTTTACCCTCAATTTATGAAACTAGAACCGATCACAACTACAAAAAAGAAACACTGTACTTTGACATTAATGTTACCTAAAACTTTGTCATGCAAAGCGTTCACTCGAGCCATTTTTAGGCAATATCCTTATAAAACAGGTTTTTCTGGTTTTGCTTACCTCTCGGGTTATCACCAACGATGTTGGTTTTGCCATTCCAGTACCAGAGCAGCAATGTTGCATCACGCGATCCTGAGAGAATGTAACAATTTCCTCCGATATAGGACTCGGAACGGGCAAGACAGGTTACGACATCCCAGTGTCCAAATATTACTTGTATCAGTTTACCTGAAACACGTAAAATTGACTGTTTTAAAACTGCGCTTTTATTCTTCTCTAAGGCAAATTAAATACATTATAAAGTATTTTAGAAATATATTCTTTTTTAAAAAAAAGGTTCCAAAAAGAAATACAGGGGAGAGTAGTAATTTTTTTCCTTGATTTGGTGGAAACTTATTTAAAAGTGCAGTAGTCCATACAGTCCATACGAAAAATATCTACAGTCCATACATATTATACTTTATTCAAAGGCCAATCATGCCAGGAGGTTTTTTTAATTCTATACGTTTACATTCGCTTTACAGACAGGAAACATGATGGGATTCTCTTTTAAGGCAAGTTTAAGGTAAGCTTATTGATGAAGGTAGACAGTAAAAATGGAAATCTGATGATGATGTGAGAAACAGAATCAGAAGAAGACACAGAACATTTAGAACCCAGAAGAAATTGGTAGTGTGAGAGCATATATGTGCATATAGCACATGCAGCTTTTGAACATCTCCTTGAACAGAGGAAACGAGATTTAGATGAAAAATTACTCTTGTGCCCAGGTTTTTCCATCACCATTTAAACACTTGCCAATTATTTCAACCAGCATCTTTCCCTTTTAAGAATTCCGGTAATGTTCAAAAAGCCACAGAAGACAGACCTGGAAAAAACCCTCTTACCAACTGCATACAGGCCTAACGCTTGTACCGCTGATAGAGACAGAAATGTTAAATAGAAAGGAAAGACTTGGCAGTAAAAAATGTGCCTTTCAAGAGTCTGTGTAAACATGAATATGACTATTACCTTTTAACCTTAACTAAAGAGGACAATATTTTCAGAAAAATGTAAATGTGGATGCTCATGCAGAGCAGATTTGCACGTGGGAGAGGAAACACCTGTAAGGTCACCCACAGCAGACCTCTGCCAGACCGCCCTGCCAGAGGCCGGCTCCTACGCAGCAAACATGTCATGAGTCCTGCCGGCTTCTGGATCTGCCAGCAGCATGCGTGACCCTAGGAAATGAGAATGTAAGGACTAAAATCCATCTCATCGGATTTGCTGAAGCCTAGCAACCGCAGATCCTGTAGAGACAGGACCAAAGATACGCACACACACAATTCTCAGGCGCCTACCATTCAGGTAACATGGGCCAGGCCAAATTCTGCATCCAACGACACAAGTGTGATGTGTGATGCTATTAATGTGTGACCTCAGATTCCTCAGCCCAAACGACCATGCATCCATTTGTGCTTTGGGCTGAATAAAGAATGCGGAAGAATAGAGGGGGAAAAGAGGGATAGTTTTGGAAGGATTACCAACACAGGCCAAAAAAAGAAACAGGAAATGCAAACTGCTGTCCCTGAAATAAAATGTTCTGAAAAGTGTTTAAAACTAGTAACTAATAACATGACAAGCAGCAACACAAATCTGTGTTGGGACTCAAATTAAGTACATCTTAATGAAATATTTTTGTTCATGAATTAAAATGATTAGTCAATCATATAATATGGCTAGTAGGACACATTTCATAGCCCTCTTTCTGTACACTACAACGGCATCGTATTCATATCCACTAAATAACACTAATGGTAACAAAAGACTTAAGGGAGTGGTTATGGGGAAAGAATAAAAATAATGTGAACAGCCTGATTTATAACAGAAAATCAAAAAGGTAATTGCATTAAAGTGGGGAAAACCAGAAAAAAAAAATCACAAACCAAAAACAAAAACCAAAAAGCCAAAAGAAAGGTATGAATATCTATGGGAAAAAATAGAATAACATGATGCAATTTAAAGGAAACCTGTACATCAGATTTAAGATATAACACTGAAAAACTTATTAGGCAGGTAGAGTCCTCCAAGAGAAACTGTGAAATGAAGTACTATCACACGAGCCTTTTCCGACTGGAAGGGGCAAACCCCTAGCAGGTACATTTACTGTGCAGATTTACCTTGTACGGGAAGGGAGAGTAACTGAGGGACTAAGTCTTTCACTCGCCTCTGTGAGTCTGCAATAGCATTCCACAGTGGTCCCTTACGCACACTAGGGCTCTAATTTCTGCCACAGGGCCACCTAACTGGCTCAGACGCTGACCAGTCAACAGATTTAGTCAGAAAAAGTTCACAGCTAGGAGCAGTGAAACGCTCACAGACTATGTAACCTCATTTTAGCGCACACAAAAACATCTTACCGAGTGTACGCTTTTCCCTGAAAACTCAAATTGTCAATTACATGGTTTATATTTGAGAATAATTTAATTATGCGATATATTTTTCAGTTGTACAGTAGGGATTCAACTACCTGAGGTGATTTATACTTCTAGAACAGAAGTTTATGCTATAAACATTACTGCATTATAGAGATCTCTCTTTCAGCTATATTCTATGTTTATAGGATCTGTTCTAGAAAACAAATATTTTTCAAGGCTATTTGTTTGACAGTTGCTCGTGTAGTTGCACTGCCTTGTTAGTTTGTCTTTGTAACTGTGCAGCTAAGGTTCAGCCAATTCCATCAAAACAAGAAACGAGCTTTTGCTCTTTCGTATTAATAAAAAAAAATTAAATCGTTAATCTTATAAGAATTCCTCAACTTTTTTATTTCCTTCCTTCACTGTGAGTTGTCCTCTCTATACAGTAATATCAAACCTTTACCATATGCACTCAGATATCCCTTTGTGACAGAACAAATTCTCTAGTTAATGTTTTATTTGACAGCTGTGCTGCGAATAATTAAAAGAAAAATAAGACTCAAGTCTGCACTACTGAATCTAAAATGCTGTCTAGAAATCATTCCCACTGCTGGAGGAAGGTTTTATTGTGTTTCTGCTATACGAGCTGTGCTGAGAACCCGTGATTTATGTGAAAAGTACTTCCTGTTAAAAAAAACCCCAAACAAACAACAAACCAACCAACCCAAAATCTAATAGGAAAAAGGTTCCCTTTTTGTGTGAGTGCTAAAATATAATTGAATTCAACACTTGTGATCACTTGCCATTATGCATTACTGATCACATCATCTTTTTCCCTTGCTGTTCTCTCAATCTCAGACTAAGTAGTTCATGACTATGTTCCCATTTTAATTCAAAGCAACAAAAACTACGTCTGAATTCACTTGATTTAAGCTAGAGCTAGAGCTGCTATATTGACAAACAGGAGACACACAAAAGACACAAATCTTCTGCAACTTTTTTGACACCTGGATTTTGGTTTATACCCTAATTAGCTACGGTGGTAACGAGATGCCTGATGTATCTGACTTACACACAGAGGACATAACTTAATGAGGTATTTGTAGTTCAGATTGATACAGGATAAAGCTACCAAAATCATACAAGTTTCTTCCATAGACGTAAAGTAAAATATATCCATTGGCATAAAAGAATTAGTTCTCTATTCATAGAAATCGAGAATACAGACTGAATATTTATTACTGGTAGCTAACTTTTCTAAAGATCTCCTTTAAATTCACAGCTTTATGTAAATTTATTTTCATCAAAGAGAAAATTAAACTATGAAGGGTCTAACAAGATGTCTGTATAATGAATTGTAGGCAGTCAATATGAAGTAAATTGAACGTCTCCTTTATACTTAAGGCTTTAATATTGCAAAAATGACAGATATGCTAAAATATGCCCTGAGATCTAGTCTTAACAGATTTTCATTAAAGACCATCCTGTTTTGTTAAACATTTTGGTTTGCCAAGTGTGAAAAACACTATTAACTAATATATTTAAGAAATGATGACAAACATGTAGGATATTCCCTAGGGATTAATAACCTACTGGAAAGCTTGATGGCACACACACATTAACCACACCGGGTCATTAATCCCAAAGAAGTACTTTGCAGTGAGGTCACTATTCCTATCATAAGATAATGAAAGGGAAAAAATCATACCTTTTTTTTTTCTGGGGCTCCATGGCTTTTGAATTCCTCTAGCTCTTACACTGAAGGATTCTTTTCTATTTAGCATGACACATGCATGACTTCAACGGTTTGGATACATGCCAGCTGACAGACTAATTTAACTGCTGCCCGTTCTATCGATCAGTTTATGTTATATGAAAGAATTCAGTGGCTCCGAATCAATTTTTCTATTATAGCATAGTTTTCAAAGGCTTTCATAAGTATTCTTTCACCAGATTTCAAGACTTCACTTCTTATTCTGTGGTGTTTGCCTATATTTACTCAAACAAAATATTCTCTGGTGCTGAAAAACAACCAGAGTTCAATTCTAGTACGCACTTCAAGACCAATTAATTCTCGGGGTACGCAAAGCTTCAAAAAAACTCATTTACTTGTGGAAACTGCAGTGTAAGAACAGGCATGCCTGTCATATAGATTTGAAGTGTGATACTATGGTTAAACAAGGGCTCCTTCTCTCTTACATTTGCCATCATTCCGCAAAAATGATGGCATACAATACACAGCAGCAGTAGGTAAGAAAGGATTTGACAAATATTATTAATAGGAGAATAAATACATACTCAGCTTTCTCCCTCCACCCTCCCCCATTCTTTCTTTAGCTGAAACAGTAGGTGGACGATGAACAGGAAAAACCTTTTAGGCTATTCCCGTATTTTAAAAATACATTACCTGAGTCGGTAGAATAAACTCGGAAACTCTTGTCCCAGAAGCCACAGACCAAGATGTAGCGATTATCAGAGGTGATGACAAAACACTGGGAATGTACCTGAATGCTTTGGTCTAAAAGGTCAGTGATTTGCCTTCTGTGCATACCTGTATTGCTGGCTGAACAGAAAGACACACAAATGAAAAAATTTTAGCGTCCACGTTCACAGAACAGAAGCACATTTTAGAAACTGACATTGACACCAAAACTATTCCTCACTGCTGTTACTTGGTTTTTTGTGGCAGGGACATTTTCCTTCTACTTTTACTATAAAATTCTCATTACACTTCTGGGAACATTGCTAATCCCTTGTAGTATATATTCTAAAATAGAAGAAATACCTTCTTTAAGTCAAATGTAACTGACAAATATAAATGAAAGATTGCAAAAAGGAATGATACGTAAAAATGTAATAAGCTTCCTTTCCCCCTTCTTCTAGTATAGGAAATTAAAAATAAAGAAACAAATGAAGGGAATGTAATTATAAAACAGCAAATATACAGATACGCTATATAGTGACTCAAATGCAGCAGACAACAGAATTATGATTTCAAAATCATACACAAGTTGTATTTCACTGCAAGCATTGTAATTTTAAAAAAGAATAACTGCAGTAAACATCACTACCATTTCACACTTTTTTGAGCATTGCACAAAAATTAACCAGCTTATCTCCACAATCTCCTTTTGAGTTGAGAGAAAGTATCTACCCTACTTTGATCCCCTGCTGTTTTATTTCCCCAGATAATCTTGCATTGTGCACCCATAGAATGGATGGGAATCAATTAACGAACTAATTTTTCATATTGGATTTTGTCCTTATTAATTGATGTGTATGCATATATATATATGGATCCCTATAAATATACGTCATGAAAATCCTACGCTGTGGGAAGAACTTTTAACGTGCTTTGTTCCCGAAGGAACCTGACTCCCACCCCAGGCAAGTAAGTTCTCCTGCTCCTGGGTTTGTCTGCCGACTGCTCGGAGCACCGCTGCTGCCATTCCAGGTGGTCCGCCGGGCCTGTCTCTGTCCTGGTCTTGTGCTTTTCTTTTCTCTTTGTTCTTTACCTTCTTTCCATTCTCACAGGCTAGCTAAGCCCTAAACCTTGGGCTTACTCCATTTACTTTATATCAAATCCTTAATTCATTTATGCTTTCACTATGTTCAAAATGTTGACGCTGTCCTGTCTATATGGGTAGCAAATAATTTAGCAAGGTATTGCCACTTGTTCTGCGGGTAACACGTAACGGGGCCTTGACCGCTGTTGGGACCAATTAAAGAGTAACAACAACGCATTATAAATGGACAGTGAAGCATTCTGTATGACAACATAGTGGCAAATAAATCCCCCAAAAAACATGCAGATTGACACATTCAGGGTGGATAAGACCTTCAAAAGGCTTCACCTCAAAAAGAGGTCTAGGATCTATGTCGCATCAGACATTGCTGGTTTACATCTTCCTATGCAACTGGAAAATGAGGACAGCAGGAATCCCTCCTTATGACTAAGACAGCAACAAGATTCCTGCTATAACCATAAAAGTCTAATTTTGTGGTCCTCCTAGGTGCCATTTCTAGGTAAATGTGTCTAGCCACAATTAAAAACCTTTAATATTATCTACATAATTACTTGCTTGTACCCAATGATGCTACTTAACAGTGACAAAGAAACCCTTAAGCCTTTCAAACTATGTCCAATGTAATCACAAGGCTGACTTGAGATCTACAGTATGAAGAGAATATTAAACCATTTTTCAGAACTGTGAACACTGATTTTAAAAGTGTTTATACCAAACAAAAGTCAAAGTATTTTGTAAATTAAAGGCAAGCCTGCAAATAGTATTATAATTTTAAAATTATGAAAAATGCAAATGAAAATTAAAATTTTATTTCCTTCCTAATGTTCTTCACAATATGTAGAAAAATCATCAGACAGGAACAATGTGATTTTGGTTTTTTTGCTGTGATATTTATTTGTATTTTTAAGATCCACTTGATAGCAGGTTTTCAAGCAGAATACACATTTCCTGCTCCAAACATTTTTTGGATAAAATCTGTTTCGGGAAGGAAAGGAGAGTTACAGCACACGTCCTCCTTCTTATAAATTATCAGTATTGCATTATTCAGATGAGAATTGATTTTAAAAACTTTGGAAAAACATGTTCATTTTATCAGCTCTATAAAATGGTTTAATATGCCCACACTGTTCCTGATTTAATTATCATCGAGCTTACCCAACAAAATGGCTACACAGCAACAGTCTGCATCTACAGACCAATACGCTGCAATTCCTACTGTGATATGCATATTAGTTTTGAAATTAATTCTCACTGGCCGACAGACCTGTCATTCTAACCTATCCAGGCAAGCTCATTTTTGGTCCTGTGAACTGTCCTACAACTAGTTTGTATTTTAGGGTTAGGTTGCTTGAGTTTTTCTTTTTTGTTCACATTTAAGGTTCCCTTTGCCGTGCCACAGGCTCCTGAACTACAGTCCAAGCACGCGCTCCCCAAAGTTGTGTCTGTAATGAAAGAATTCACCAAACTCCAACCATGCTAATAGAAAAATCAGCTCTATATAAACTAATAAACCTCTATAATAAAAAGTCATGGATTGAATCTATTACACTGAGTCATTAAATGAGAGAGACATTTCTCCACCCCTTTTTAATAAAAGAAAAACATACACAAATTTAACTAGCGATGCTGATCAAAAGATGCAATACCCTTGAAAAATGAATACTAATACCTCAATACTAAAATGAAGTGGGCAATATATTTCAACTTTGAAACCGCTTTGCAATTACACATTAATCCCCTCAGCCTGAACAGCAGGTCTATGAAGAAAGGATTGATCTCCTTTAATGATGAAACCCTGGCACCATGGTTTTATTTTTCACAACACAGTGCAGTTAAGAACCCCACTGTTATTATGAAAATTTCCTCAGCAAAGGAGCTCCATCACATTACCAGTGCACCAATTCATCACAACGTGCCTCGCTCCTGCTCATCAACAAGTCTGAGTGATGAAAAGATCCAATATTATCCTGACAGTACTTCATGCACATTCTCAATCACACATTATTACAGCATCCATATTAATTTTCACTGACACGCGTCCTAGGCCTGTTCAAATTAGGCAAACCAACGAGGGGGAGTTGATGAAATACCAGCATAGCCACAGCTCATTGCATTCCAATTTGCATGCAAATGGTTTATCAGGAAAATTCCATTCCCAGCAACCAGCAAGTGAAAAACAACCGTAATCTACACTTCAGGGCCACCATACAGAGCTTAATGAATCGCAAAGAGAGAAGGAAGTGACAGACCTATGAGAGGATCGATTTCCACTGGCAGCTGGTAAGGCTGGTCTTGTACAGCACCTTGATGAGCTGGAATTCAGGAAAGAAGATTTTAAAACTCTGCATTTTTTTAATCCGTGAAGCCACATACATTTTATAAATCAAAGCTGTGTCCTTTTTTTTCTAACTGTTCAAGATTCTTCTGCATTAAATGAATTAAAAAAAAAAAAAATCCAGGTGCTTTCGTGGGCTGCTTATTAAACATTTATTTTAGATTAGTGCTATTCTGAATGTATGCCATCAGCAGCAGCTCCGGTCTTGAGCCATAAGCTCTAGCAGATGCTTTACTGGCAACCTCTCCTGTCGCAACAAAACAAAATTAAGTGGTAAAGAGCACTGAAAACAAAATGTGACAACCATCTGCTGACTGTAGCAAATACTATTTTCCTCTTTACTTTTTAAAGCACTGCTTTGAACAAGTGAAGCACAAAGGACATTTTTTAAAAAAAAGTCAGTTCACGATGCAGACAGGGAAATCTCGTAGTTATCCAGTATTTAAGGATTCATCCATCACCAAGACCCATTTATTTGCAAGTTTGCATAGAAGTTAATATATAATTCTGCAGACCTACATTTCATCTGGGCACCTGGCATACTGGTGAAATGTTTACCTCCTGAATTTTCCTTCAGCGTTAAGAAAAAAGCCTTTTTCTCCCACAGCCTCACTAAAAACAAACAAGCAGACAAGGAAACTTTCCCCCCAAAAAGCCCGCAAGACATTCTTGGAAGCAGAACAAAAAATAATGGCTGAATACTAACGCCTATGATTTTTCTACCTGCTGTCCATAGCTTTATAAAAATTACTATCAATAGAAGGGCTTCGTAAGTAGCTGGGAAGTCAAAGTTCTGCTGCAAGGAAACATTAACACGGAAGAAAACACGAAATCCACATGACAAAATGGAGGCACCCTGGTAGGTACCAGTGCCGTTAGCTGTCAGCAAAGCCACCCAACTCAGATACAAAAGCAGGAATGAGATTTTTAATTACACATGAGTGACAACTGGTCACTTGGCAACTTAACTGTTTTATCATGATGCCTCATTAGTAAAGACAATGCTAAGCTCACAGCAGGAGACATGGAGCGGTAACGATACCTGCCCGCTAATCCTAGTGGATCCCATTTTGGTATAAAATTTGAAGGCAACAATAGTAAAGGCTAGTCTCAGGAGTCCATCCGCAGGTATCTGAAGAGTGGCACTCCATTAAAAGCCTGCAGCTGATCAGTGTGCGCTCAAAGAGGTGGGGTGAGGTGGGGTTTTGTTGTTTTTTTGGTTGGTTGGTTGGCTTTTGTTTGTCTTGAACCATAGGTTTTCTAGAGCTCTTTGTGAAGGCAAGACAACTGTAAAATGCCTCTAAATTAAAAAAAAAAAGTGAGTCAAAAGCACAGCTTACTGTTCTCCCTTTCTGAGGTGAGGGAAAACAAAATCTGAAAGTTTTGTTCAACTCAAAACAGTTGATTACTACTCTCAACAATTGGTTGCGTGCTCACAAATCATCACCCTACGAGGAAATCAAAATCCACTCCTACCATTTAAGAACCTCTTCTTTTCCCATGACTGTTGTATGTCCGCAAAGGCTATTTTTTAAAAGCCTTGAATATTATATGCCCAAGGTCACACATCCAAGGTATGAGAGGATATTGCCATCCTCCTTTCAAACAGACGTCAAGAGCCCTGTAAATAGTTCTTGCTCACAACTTGTTATCTAGACAAGCCTCCCTTGCCCCCTTCCTTCCCACCTTTCTTTTAATCATTTCTTGGGTGGGTGAAATAATACATAGATGTTTCTATGTGTACAATGTTGAGAGGTAATTTGTAAGAATTAGGAAAAAGTGTGGGAGTCATCTGGCTTTTTTCAAAATGTAATCAAGGACCACAGGTCCAGGTTTCTTAGTAGGAATTTCAGCGATGTGTTACTCTGGTGCAACTATCTTCTATTTAAGTTATTTGAGCGGAAGCCCCTTCTCCCCTTTCTTGGAAAGCCTTTGACCAGATTTCCTGCATAGCACTGAAATAAACTACCTTTCACGGCTTAGGCTTGAGACTGTCATAATCAGGGAACAGAGGATGAGGGCCTTTAAGATTAGAGAACATTAGAACAGAAAACAGAACGACTATATTCTCAAGTCCAACACATTTTTTTAAAGGAAAATTAGTTTGTTTGGTTGCTATGCAAATGGGTATGTTGTTTTCCTTTCATATTGACAAATACCTAAGAACCTAATAACTTTGGGATGTTTAAGTTACAGAAGATACAGACTTCCCATATATTTTGTCTTCTAATTCTCGTTGAGTGGCTTTAACATCAGAATATTGTGTTCATAATCAGCTAGAAAAAAAAAAACAAACAGTAGAAAAGGCTTCAGGCAATTTCTACGTGCTTTAAAACTTGTCTTACACGGTTCAAGCTTCCATCTGACTGAAAAACAAATTCAAGAGGAAGAGTGTAACTTTATTACGATCAAATAGGGATATACTGATTTTGTCTTCTTGCATAGTGCCTGGAAAGCAATACGCTGTTGCTACAAACCTTTCGTGTGCCACACACCTTACTACACAATAGTTGAGATTACTTTTTTAAGGAGGAACTAAGTCCACATGCGAAGAGCATGCTGTGTCAATGAACTGGATTTGTTCTTCACATGTTAAATTGCTGCTCTTCTGCAGCAAATTTTCAAAATTTTCAAAAGCAGGCAACAGAAGTACTGCTTGACGGCAGTGGTTTCTTTGGCTACTTACTTTAATTTACTTACCAGGAAGATTATGCCACTTGTTTACAGCAAATAGCCTATTTGCAGTAACTGTGATCACAGCAGGAGTGGCCAGACCAGGCTGGGTGTTGGCTGCTACATGAGTGACAGGGGAGTTGGATGGGAACTTGAGAACCATGATAACGTCCTGTTGAGCTTGGTCTGTGAACATCAACGGACTCTGCAGGAGGAGATACTGTTGAGTGCACACAACAAGAACCCAAATACACAGGAAAAGAAAACATGGGGAGGAAAAAAGAAGACAGGACAAGAGAAGGAAGATTGGATTAAAACATGCAAGATCCAACAGCAGCTGCAGTGAAAAGCAAATGCAGTAATAGGGGACAGGCTTGCGGAAACAACCATTTTAGGTAGAAAAACCTTCATGTACACTATTAACTTGAGCGCCTTGTTGAACGCAGGGTGTCTGTATACAAACTTTGCTACAGATCACAGCAGACTAAACTAAAAGTTTCCAATCACCTATCTCTGCCAAAAGAATTCTCCTGCATATCTGCATATCTGCCAAACTAGGAGGGAACAAAAAAAAAAAAAATTAAAAAAAAAAGTGAGCAAAAGAAATTCCTGCTCCCAGAGATTGTCTCAAGTTGCATTAAATTGGCAGACTGCAATTCTTTACAAGCCAGATGAGAACATGAAAGCACATTAAAATAAACAGATACACACATACACTAGATATATGTTCTGTATATATTTCTGGTGTACAAAAATAAGATTTATGAATGCAAAGTAGAAGACTTCACTGCAAATGTGTTTCAAAGGACAAACGTAATTAAATGCAGTTGTAAAGAATATAAAGTGGACGTGATTACAGACACTATCCTGCATTGTTTCTAGAAATACTGAAGGGAGGGCATGAATCCAGGCTCTCATTTTCAACACAATATTTTTAGGTTTTGGTTTATTAATTTAATAAGTTGAAAAGTTTAATAACTTTTTAACTAAGCTCTCTGACAATACTGCAAATGTAGAAACAAAATATTGAGGACCTTAGATCCACATAGCAGACATACGGAGTAAAAGCAGAACTTGATGGGTCTGTGATTGTGTGGTTTACCTCAGAAAGAGAACTCCATTGAGATGTAGAAACACGGCCATCCCAGTCACCAGTAGCCATATTGCTCTAGTATTTGTAATTTTCTAATAACTGAATTAGAACACTAATGAAGTGTTCTTGGCTATTTTCCACTTGCAATATTTCATTACATATATGTGTATGTAAGCGCATACATTTAATGTATATTTATACAGAACTAATAAAAAAATTAAATACATTTGCATTTTTATTATCACTCCTTTTTAAAAAGTTATTAAGAGTACTTAGAAAAACATATTGCTCTATGAATTCCTATTTACAGTCTTCGCATAAAGGTGTAAATAAAAGCAACTAATAAGCTACCCAGACACCCTTCTGAGCAAGTGGCTAAAAGCCAATCAATATTATGAGTTAATCCTCCCTGGATGCTCATTCAATTAAAGGTGTCAGTAATGCCTCATCTGATGTGGCCTCAATTAAATCCAGCTATCTGATGGTTGAAAACACAAGGGGATACAGCAACAGCAGCAAAACCAGACAAATAGGCAGCCTTCGTGTGACTGCTAATTACTACACCTGGTGTATATTATGGCTTGTGCACTTAACACAGCACGTGGTAGCCTTCAATTCGGCTGTATTCATGCATACATGCACACACACACACACGAAAACAGAGAACTCAGTAAATAGTACAACTAGAAATAATTCAAAATTGTGACAGGAAAAAGATCCTTATTGTATTTCAGCTCCAGGAATATTACTTTTAAAAACACTTAATATAGTGCTATTATAAAATCATGTATTAATAACCATAAAACTGCTCAAAGCCAGTGACGAACTAAAGGGTTTTTTTCTGTGCGTACCTCAGCTCCAAAAAAGCCCAGGAGTTAGAAACAGTTAGCTTCGTAGAATTTAACTTCTTCCGTTACACACTAAATCTTTAGTAATTCACCGTCACAAAAAATATTATGATAAAACCACACAAACTGCTTCCAGGCATCAAATTTATTTATATAACAATGGGTCTGACAAACATGTCAACAATCAGCTTCTCGAGTTCCTCCTCTTCCTGAAACAAATCCCTCTAAATTAGGGCAAGTGCCTAATGCATGGCACCATGACAGATGGACACACGTATGGAGTGTAGCTGTACGATGAGGGCACTTGGGCTTCCCAACATCCCTGTTAAGAGGGCTCTTCTGAGAGACAGAGCCCCGAGGGTTGCACACACAAGTCACTGCAGTGGTCTGCAGCCCTGGGATCCTACGTGGGAGGTCCCACAATCAGCTCTGTCCATCCAGTACGTGGGATCCCAGGGCAGGAGCATACCTACAGCACAGCTACCCACGTGTAGTATGTACTGGCTGCAGAACGGGTGGTGGGGATGGGGGGACGCTCAGCTGAGCAAGTCTCTCATACAACACACGGCATATTTGAGAAAGGCTAGTGGCTCAATTTGACAAGAAAGTGTGCATTTCTTAGACTCCTACGTCACAAGGTTTCTAAGCTACTGTGGAAACATTTCAGACCTTTGTGTAATCTTTCTAAAACCTTTTGCACTTCAGATACATTTTTACTCTAATAACACTAGTCTGCTTGGGTAGGACATACATCCTACAGAACATGCAAGAAGAAACCGCCTCTTTTATATTTCAGTGTAAAATGTTCATCTTAACAATAAGGGAATGTAACCTTCTGAAAAACTTGTGAATTAGCAGACCATTTGCTCCACTTGTCAGAGTATCACTTAACATACTTAGTTCTGGATCTATGACAACACAAATGATATTTTAGACCCAAGGACTGCACACAACATGATATGGAAAGTAATCAGTAATAAAATAATAGTTTGTATAATAAAATTATATTAGACACAGTAGAGGTAAAAGGGAAAGCATGTTAATGCTCGCTGCCTGGATTTTATCACCCTAGCTTTACTGCAAAACACATTTAGTCACATTCTTTGCTATGTAAGTTTCAGCTCATGAATTCCTAGTAATCCTGGGTTTAGGGGAAAACCTATGCCTAGGGGAAAAGACAAGGAAGTTCCACCTCCTAAATCCATGCTTCTTGGGGAATCTGCCAAAGATTAACTAAATTGTCTCCACGATGACGGGCTCTCACCTGTACAGGTATGGTATTAACAAAATCAACTGATGAAGTGTTCTCAGATTACACTGACAAAAAAAGGTCTGTACTAGAAATCAATACAATTGATTTCAGCAATAAATAAAATAATAGTTAAGCACCGCATACACTCCCAGTCCTACAAAATCGTAACTCATCTGCTGTTTTTAATAACACTATTGCACGACCACATAAAAGCAAAGCGAAGTGGCCAGTTCTGTAACCTTAAGATAGCAAAGGAAGTGAACAAAATGGCAGGTCACAAAGAGTTAACGTGGTACTTACCACCTGCATGGCAGAACTTCTTGGAGGATGTGGTTCTATGAGCAGTTGGGAAGGGGTCTGTCCAAAACTTCGTATTTGAGCTTCAACAGCCTGGAAAAGGCACAGGCAGGTTTGCATGTTAAGAGGTGCTAATTACAGGCAATAGAACCATAACTGTCACCTGAAAATGTCATTCCACACTTCTGGCTTGTTTCATGTTGAAAATCAACCCCGTGTGTTCACTGTGGGGCTAAGTGCTTGGCACTGGTACTAAGAATGAGGTAATCATTTTAGTACTGTGGATGCTATTTCCATGAGAAACTCTGCAAAACCTCATCCTGCTCAATGATATTAAACAGAAACCAGCTATTATAATCAGAAACCCTCTTTATTGGCTCCATTTTTCCTTTCTAACACTGGCTTATCCTGTTTGTACCATAACTCAGAACAAAAGTTAATTTTTAAAAAGTTTCTACAGGTATTAAGAGCGTTCTACTTTCTATTTAAACTCCATTGATTCGTTTTACAACAATAATTACAATGAAAGCGATACAAAGCTTTTTTCTTATTTTCATTTTTATTCAAAAAGAGCAACAACTTTAGGATGCATTAAACTACCGACAGCAAGACTAAGATGGAACGCAGCTAAAGGAGAACGTGAAGATATAATGCAACAATTTTTTTAAAAAAGTTTCTCTGTATCTTCAGCAACATGCTTTACCACTTTCTTCACAGG
The DNA here is from genome assembly GCF_028500815.1 of Rissa tridactyla. NCBI lineage: Eukaryota > Metazoa > Chordata > Aves > Charadriiformes > Laridae > Rissa > Rissa tridactyla. The sequence goes on from NC_071470.1 coordinate 74,637,086, forward strand.
GCATGTATGAAAATACCATCACATGCTTAGTGGTTTCTTAAAAATATTTACTATGAAATGTGTGAACTTATGCCAACTAGTTTTCCATGTTGCCACCTATGGGCCCATTGGCTTAAAGATAAAATCAAGTAGCCAAAATTCAACAAGTTATTTCTTGTCAGGCAGGCCCCTGCCACAGAAATAGGCTAATACTACAGAGAATCTTAAATCATTCATCATAGATTAAATCTCTTTCACAGTGTTTTAAATGGGATACTCAGATGCTAAAACACAAAGCCACGAGCTGCTTCTTAGCTATAGGAACATGATATTTTTCTCTCAGAGATTGTTCTAGTTGATGGTTCAATGTACCTTGAGGCTCCTTACACTTATACTTCCTGTTGTACCAACCATTCAAATTTTTGAGACAATGGAATAACACTTATGTTGATCTTATCCTTACAAACAACTATTTTTACATAATAATAAAGGTTTTACATACATAATAAAGGTTGTTACTAGGACACACAATGTTCTCCTGTTACAGAAATAACAAAACCAAAAGTAGAATGCACCTGAGGCCTTAAGATCATCAAAAATAATCATCCTCTGATAGGAAACATGTCATCCAAAACACTTGACCTTATTACGTTTGGCAGGGCTTTTGAAACAGCTGAACTCACCAGAATAGTTGTGATTACTCTATGGACAGATTCTAACACTCTTGCCCACTCTGGGAAGCACCCTAATCTTCAAAGAACTGGTGAATAAAAAACTTTATCAAAAAGCTGGCTGAAATCTGACATACAAACACTGCGATTCAATGAGTACTTTTTGAGGAACAGCAATACGAGATTCGTGAAACGCTAAAGCTCAGTAAGACCATCAGAGTCCCCCTCCTAGCGATGAGACATGCTACATTAAAATTCAAATCTGGGGTTTTATGACTCGAGATATCAAGGGAATCACAAGGGCATAGAATTTGAGGTCCCTTAAGCCATGAGCATTAACAAAGCAACAGCATACTGGTCAGCAGCTCTACTCTCTCCACAGAAAGCTGTTACTTTTGAAACAACCGGATTAAAAACATTTGCCTACATTTACTTGCAGATTGAGTGGAATATTTTTACTAGCAAATGGGAATTCGGCATTGCATTGAGGGTAGAACCAGAAGAACACAGGAGGAGCAGAATGCAGACAGTCCTGGATGTCGGTTATTCTGTGCTTGTTAAAATCTTCAGGGCAAACCTACAGTCTACAGGATCTACTATTTATTTCCTATAAAATATATAGCCAATATATTATTCAAAATTAATAAAATATTCTTGAAGCACAACCCCCATGCATTTCTTTTTGAGCTGAAAATAGAATAGATAAAATGAGGAAATAATAAGCTTCAGATTTGTTATCTTCTTTGTATATCGACTTATGATCAATATAGAAACCCCCATTCCCAAATAGCCCACATTCAGCATTTAAAGGGAGTCAGAAATTTTTCTTAGCCCTGAAATCTGCTATGTCCTTTAATTCCCAATGCTACCTCCACAAACTATACTCTCTTACATAGCGCCAGTACTAAGAAGGGAAAAATTAAACACAAGGTATCACATGCTGATGCAGAGAGTTTCAAATATATTCACGATAACAGCCGCCCAAACTGATGTAGAACAAAAATCAGATGTTATAATTGCTTTAATCAATGAAAGATCAGCAATCAGAATGCTACTTTCCACAGTCCAGATCTCAGAGGAACTCACAACCTTCCAGGAACATAAAAACTGGAAGAGACACAGTTATTCCACTGCTTACTCACATACACGATGCTCATCATTATCACACTCCTAGACCACACAACAGCAGCAGCGGAACAGCTATTTGTCTCCCACCCACCCTCAGTGCAGAAGAGAATCCCCCTGGGATATTAAAAACAAGTATAAAATATTCTCCTCAACCCGCAAGTAGATAGTCACTGCCTGTTTTCCCATAGTGTTCTGTCAGAACTGATGAAACTGCTGACCAATGGGACAATGATTTTGCCAAAGCCTGCCTTAGAGGACCACAAATTCTCCGTTTTCAGTCTTTAACAGACAGTTTCTACATCAATGTTTACGATCTAGCTTGAGTTTGGGATTTACTGTTCCGGCACAAACAAGTCTTTTAGACTCATTAGGTTCCATCTGGTCCTTCAAAAAAATATAAGAGCCTACATTTCCAGAATTACAACAGCCCCCTGACACAATCTTTCCCTTTTAGCCAACAGAACCGGCAAAAATCTACATTCAGATCGTGTCCTACAACAGCTAACAAGGTTTCATAAAACATCAAAACAGTACATAGAGTAAAGGCACAGATCTTGGTATCTGTATGTCCTCTTTACTGACATCTTCAGAGATTCAAGAGAAACTTGAAAAACTGTTGAGTAAAGGCAACAACACTTGGACAATTACATCTAGACATAGTGGTTAGGCTTCAGCATAAAACTCCTTTGCATTCCTTTTAATTAGCAAGAAAAAAGTAAAGATGCTTCAACATTTCTTAACTGCTACCAAAAGTGTACTAGCAGCCCCAAATGATTCCTTCCTTTTCCTAGATTGTATTCAAAGTCAATCCAGATGTCAACTCCATGTTCTGATGATCACATACAGAAGGATGCAAGATGACCTCCCTCTCTCAGGAGAAACATGTGATGGTGGAGCTAGAATCAATCCCCCTTCTCCCAATTTACATAACAATAGAAAGAGAAATACAGGGCATTTTAGCCACCAGATGTCTCTCAGACTTTTGTTCAACCTGTCAAAGAAAAGCAGCTAGGAGCAAGGATTCTTTTCCTCAGAGAGATAATTAGTATCTCCTTTGAAGAAAACAACCTACCACTTACCTGAGAATATACGGTAAAATGACCATCAATCAAGAAGTCATCAATTCACTTTCTAACAAATTATAGCTCAACTTCTAACTTAATTTTCTTGAAAAATTTATCATTAGCATCAGTTGGTCTTACTAAGAGAGATGGCCAGCTTCTTCTCGTGGCAGAGGAAGGGCATGTGCTCTCACATTGCTGAATCCCTCTGGAGCACACAACCATTTAGTTTATGGTAGGCAGAAATATTTAAAGGCCATATATGACTGGAAAGGAATAACCTTTGTTTGAAAGGGATCTTTAGTTCCACAAACTCTTATCTCTGCAAGCATGCTACATACCATAAAATAAAAGATAATACCATTCAACATTTTGTTTCACTGCTTCTCAAATATCTCAATAAAATAACCTTCTTCCTGTTAATCCTCTACAAAACCAAAACTTTGGTAAGGCCAGAATTGTTCCAGATGCTACAACAAGAAGTAATAAAATGAAACAAGGTAACTAACCCTTTACAATAATCCACACAGTATGCATCTCAAACCACATACTTATATGATAAACGTGGTATTTTGAATGTTAATTAAATTGTAAGTATGAAAGCCTTAAGCAAATTTCACAAGTTAACATTTATCCGATTATCACAACAACCTGTTCCCAAAAGAGTCTCCTGATCACCTCCTCTTTTCTTGGGGGGTGGGAAGGGAAGGGGAACAGGGAAGTACATTAGAAGAGGAAGAGTGAAAAACTTGAAAACTTGGCTTAGCTATAATGTAGCTTTTGGCCACTGCTTACTATGGATATTTTCAGTCTCTGAACTTACCCTCTAATCTAACTGTGAAGAAAGTTAATTCAACAGCATGCAGTACCCACCAAATACGGCTGTAAATTTTTTGGGAAGGAGGGTGATGGGGAGGTTGAACATATGGATGCAGTTAAGGTAAAAACAGATGTTTGTTACTTTTCTTTGCAGCAACACTCAGAAACTAAGTCAAAATTGCTTTTTTTTCATGTTTATGTCTGAAAGAACTATAAAATTAAATATGAGGGAGGGCGGGTGGAGGGGGAACTGCAGTGAGTGTCACAGAGAAAGAATGAAACGGTCTCCAGTTTTGAACTCGAATCCTGAAAAGAAGGCCCATATAGTTAAAAGGCAAGACATACGCCATTTAACTCCAGACTTAAAGACCCTTAAAGAGACTAGCTCAGAGTTGCTTTCATCATGCCTGCCCAGACACAAAACACCAAATTGTCTGAAGAGTCTAACATTACAGCATACCCATGAAAACGCACGACAAGCTACAACCTTACCCTTCGCTGCGAAGAGGCTACTTTCAGTCAACGTGCCTTTTACAGATCTACACTGAAGTCTTTCCAGTTACTTCTCAAATCTGTAAGATTTATTCGCCAAACATTTGAAAACCCAGGTGAAATAACATCATGCATTGTAATACTTATTTCTTTCAGCGTACGTGTTAGGGACAGAAAATGTTATGGGTTCATCCTCCATCTTTCTACCCAGTATTTATGTCCAGAAAATAACAGCCCATGCAAAAATAATTACTTTGGCTCTCTGCCGCTCCTACCTCACTTTTCAATATTCAAAAAGGTTTACACACATGTTCCTCAGTGATTTCTATTGGCTTGAGCGATATGTAATTATGATTACTTGCTTTCCCACTCCTTCCACCCAGATGTTGCTTTACAGCACCAGAGAACGTAGAATATTTGACAGGTTTCCCCTCAGACAGCAAAGTTGAATGGCTTAGCAGCCAACTGACGAGCTCCTTTCCCCATGGGACAGTGATTAAAATCAAGCTCTGATAACAAGTGATCAGAAAACCTCTTCTGACCAGATAGTCACTTACAGTCCTATGCTAAGATTCTTAGTTAAATTCCTCATGGACTACAGAGACACAGATAACGCTAGCCAGAGACCAAGCACGATTCATAACAATTAGATAAAATTGCTGAAAACAGGTTAAAGATTATAGAAGAGAAGCTCTTTGCAGCATCATCTCCCCTTGTTTCATAGCAATCCCCGCTAGATCAAGATTGTGAAAAATGGGCAAAATGCTTTTCTGACACAGGCAATGTATATGCTCGCTGACTGTACACCTGCCCTGGGGATATTGCACTACACTTGACCCAGGGAAAAAATACAGCACTCAAATGTTAGTACCATAAATTCACACACTCACATCCGCTGTTTTAAAAATAAAATGAGCAGCCTAATTTCTTCACGCCGAACCAGAAAAATCTCTCTCTTGTTTCGACTTCACAAATCAACCCCTTTATATTGAATCACTTCAATTTTTTGTTTTATCATTGTACTGTTCACTTATCATACGGGTTTAAAGAAAATTGCCTACACTGGCTTTGAATTCTAACAAATGGCATGGGAGGGAAGGGAGCAAGGAGAGAAGAAATACTAAAGAGAAGATACCACAAGACCAAGAGTTACATACTGTTCTCTAGGTATCATTAAACACGCCTGCAAATTGCTTGTGATATACCCTCTGCTAACCAAGCGGAGTGTAAAAGATGCCCGTTGCAGCCCACTAACGCAGTTACTACTTCAACTCACGTAACACAGGTTTATGGCTTCAGACCTGAAGCATGAGCAGAAATACTGTCAACAACCTGCAGAGGGGGACATTACTAGAGTACGCTGGCAAGTTGGTATGAAGTAGGAAGTGCACAACCTTTGCCTGCTGCAATGCATTAGGGATATGTGTAACAAAACTCAGTATGCCTCATTACACAAGAAAGCAACATAAAAGTGTAGAAATAAAAGCCATCAAATATAAATGAAACACAGGGGTGTTTTTTTCTTCCTTCCTTGTAGCTTCCTTGCAAGAAACACATCTGTTGTATATTTTTTTTTATTATTATTATTATTATTTTCCACCCCTAATTTCAGTTCCTTCTGTCTGCTCAAAATACCACAGTTGTCTGTTTGGAAGTTGGTTACTAGTCTAATCACTCATATTTATTAAATCCAAACTACTATAGATACCTGGAAGGGGGAGGGGTTACCCTACACAGGATTTTTTTTCCTCAAGCTATTTGCGATTCAATATATGAATAATACTTTCTTCTGTTCGCATCACAGGCAAGTGTAGAAGGGAACACAGCACAGGATACCTCCCACCACACCTTTAAAAACAAAACCACTAACCCATTAACTACATTAAGAAATTTTCTGTGAGAATAAAGAAGAAAAGAAGAAAAACGAAGTCTTTTTGTCCAGACAAATCAGTAGGACAATTACATGGCAGTCATTAAAGTAAAACAGGAAGTAATCACGGTTTGTGAGAATACAAATAGATCCCCCTCAGGGCCATGCAAGTTGCTCCAATCTGAATATATACATTCCAGGCATATTAAACAGAGGCATAGCACGGCCTGGCTGCAATCTCCAGTTCATGCAGCTGTCCGTCTACTGCAGCGTAATCCCAGCTGCCAATCTGAAAGAAACCAGTTAGTCAGAGCAGACACAACCAACAGAAACAAATGTCACTCAATAATGTTCAGAGGCACTGGGTTCATGGATAATTTCAAACAGTATCTCTGTCTGGAGCACTGATGTGCTCATTCAAAACACCTAAATCTTTGGCTACTGGAAAGAAGCAGATAAAAACACTAAACTAGAAAAACAGGTCTGGTAATACTTCAAAGAGACTGACAAAATAAAAAGGGAGAACAGTCTAAAAAGAAAGTTAAGATGAATTTAAAGACCCGCATATAAAAATGGATTCAGTACAAGCAAAACCCTAAGCAGCTCTACGCCTGGTTTTAAAAATATAACAGTCTCAATTTTATTTGAGCACCGAAACCAAAATGGCTTCATGTCTCTCTTCACTATGGCAGCTGAAGATTTCAAGAGAGCAACTCATTGCTTTCATTTAATCACATAGAAAGCAGTGGCATTGCAATGTGCAATACCTTGAAACAATTTCTGGCATTATTCATTCACTCCTCTAAGTACCTAAACGTAATCTTTAAAATTTGCTACCTTCACACAGTCTACTTGCTACTTAGCTGGCTCCAAATTTTCTGACATAAAACTTTTTCCTCTGGAAAAAAGCACTCAGTTCCAATCCGTTAGTGTTCCATGGAATTTCTTCAACTTTGATGCCATCTTTACTTATTAAATAAAAAAAACTTCATTAAAAGAAAACTTTTCACTCTGCAGGAGGTTAATACACTGATGTAAAAATCCAATATTTAAAGGTCTTTAAACTGGCACGTGTGATCACCTTTCAGAGTCTGCAACAATTGTGAAACAGAAACACATAACTCATTTTGCTAAGCTAAGAAATAAATTTCTATCAACTAAGTCACAGCTATTACCTGCAAGATCAGACCAGCTCTTGTCAAGGGGTGGGTACAATATTACCTCAGATTCTTCTACTGCAATGAATGAACTTTTTGTTATCACTTTGTAATGTTTACCTGAGCTTTGATTTTTAGACACTACTTGACGAAAAGCACCTTCGGCACGACCTCAAACTTTCTCACTCAAGAAGCAGCTACTGTTCAAATATAACTAATAACGAATATAATACAGTTTGGTAGGTAAATACCACACCATATCCGCAAACACAGTGGGAACATTAACAAGCCAGACACCCAAGGCTGCAATGAGCAAATACAATGAAAACACACCAAACAAAAATTTTTATTTTCCTAACTACTGTGAAAGCCACTACAGATATTGTTTGGACTGCATAAAGAGCCTGCAAATAACTGAAGCATGCTGATGACGCAAAATATAATGAAATTTTTGTAGCCTGTTCACTCGCATATTTGATTCCAGGCTAGATGACTTAGTGTATGATAACCGTAGCTATTATACACTAGTATATCTCATCCTTTCCACATATGGAAAAGAAAAAAAAAAACCAACAGAAATACTTTCTATTCAGAAAAGTTATTTTTGAAGGATTATGAACATCACTTTTTTCCATCCCTTGTTTAACTTTTGATTACTCTTTCTTATTTCATGCCGGCCAACAAATATGTCAGCTATCTCAGACTGACCAGCCAGGCACGAATGAAAATGTAAAGAGCCCAGGGGGTCTCAAGGCCTCTCTGCCTCTGATAGATCCACAAGACAGGTCAAGCAAGAAGAGGTGAGGGAACTGACTGCGCTGAAAATTTCTATCCTTTGAATTTCAATCAGGGGCTGGGGGGGGGGGGGAAAGCACTCGGAGCTGAAGAACTAATTTACATGAGTTACCTCCTTCCAAAAAGCTTTACTACCTCCAGACAAAGCAGTTGTTTGATTTTTATTTTTTTAATCCTTATACATCAGGCATCTCAGTCCTACTTTAATGAACTCTAAAATATCATTCTTTTTCCTGCAGGATAGAGAGGCAGAAGCACCAGCTAAGATTAGAAACTATCCTGTAACGAAGAACAAAAGAGAACACTTGGGTCAAACATTTTTCTGGATCGAAACCTAGATGAATACTTTTATGTCTGTTTCTAAGAACTGTAGTAAATACGTAGGTTAAGACAAAGGGCAATAAACTCCCATTTGTCATGTCAAACTCTGGGATGAATGGAATCAAAGAAGGGCCACAAATACCAGATATCACAGCAAACACGTGCTTATGCTCATTTTGCCTGTTTACTCCACCACCACAGAGAGGTCACAGTGTGAGCCGAGATGTGAGAATTAATAGGTAAATGATACGAACTGGTCACAGGAATGGCGCTCCTGTTCTTTTAACGCTCCTTTTACCAGAAGCAAACACTCATCTTTTCACGGGAAAGCCCTGATGCCCAGACAAGCAGATTTCACACAGTAGTGGTACCTGCCCGCCCACAACAGCATCGGAGGCCCTGGCTTCGCGACGCGATTCTGCTCTGCACACCTTCCCAGCAAAAAAAACAGGGCACCAGTTTGGTTGCAGTTGACAAGTGCACCTCTCATTAGCGGTGAAATCAGTGGGCTTCCTTTAAATATATTCTTAATTCTGGTTCCGTATAAGGGAATAACACAGATTTGCAATCCAAACTAGACCAATCCTTAACACTTATTTGGCTTTTCACACTGTGCTGTACAACGTCAAGCATGCCATCTGTGCAACACACTTCTGGCCAGAGAGGATTCAGAGATTGTTTCTACAGTACTTTGAATTTTGCCTGCGTGAATTCATTACTTACTGAATTCAGCACATCTAAATTTACTGCTCTGTGACAGTATTTTATAATCACTTTATCCCGCTTTTTAAAACTCATCGCAGCCACAACAAAGACTGTTGCCCAACCTGCTAAAAACAGACTGATCGTTTTCCCAACTATTTAGTAAATGTTAACTATGCTATAAATACAAATCGTGTTTATACTTTGTGAAAGATTCACTGCTGTCAGAGTTCTCCAGCTGAGTTAGAGCTGAAATATGCTATTAACTCCCACCATGAACGCAGCTAAAAGAGAGGCCAAAAATGCTTTCTCTGGGATAAGATATCAGATCTGCTACTGCTGTCATGGAACTGGGGTCATGTAAACTAAACATCCTTGTAACTTCTTTTGGAAAGCACAGAAGTCTCTCAAACTGTAAATATTTAAAAATAAAATTAGACTCATAAGAGATAGGTCTAAGATGCATAAAACTTACCCAGAGATATTAATCTCGGGCAACATTTAAAAGCTATTACCCATAAAATAATTTATCCCATATGCCTTAAAACTGAAAATAAAAGAATTATTTCCTCTCTTTATATAATCAGAAGTGGCACATTCAAATAACATACCAAATGCTATGTCCAAGCTGATTCTTCACAATTTTTGAAACTCCTCTGTTCATATGGAAATAAAACACAACAGTAGAAAGAAAGGTGCCGATAGAATGGAGAAAGCTGTGCTTCCTAATGTTAAACAGACTACCTTCATGTAACAAAAAGGCACCTTCTCTTCAAAGGAAGAAGCACAAAACAACTGAATCTTCTAAGGCTGAAAGCAAATCACTTAATCAAAGTATGCGGGGTATTAACTGGATGGGACATCTTCTCGTATTTTTGGAACCATTATTGCTAATTTTCAAATCATCAGTCTTCCTTAATTACTGCCTACAAAGATCATATCAGATGATATTTTTAAAATTATTTGAAAAATATAGTTAGATGCTTTTGGATAAGCACAGTACAAAATTTAGTACGCTTCTTGAGGTTCAGGGGTTCCTGTAGTAAATCAATGACATATTCTCCAAGTAATATTTTGCCCTCCTGCTGTTAACTTCATCTGTTTTCTTTATGCTTATCCAGTATTTACGTTAGCTATGTAGGGGTATCAGAGAAGAAATGGAACTCCGAGTGCATCCCAGATTCTTGATCATCCTTTGTTACACTATGTTAGAGACAATAGGAATTTCTGTTCTTCTGATCAAAACACTAATGGAATACGCACAAATCAGTCCAAGATACGAATTATTTTCTACGGATTGTGCTTTGCTTTTTAATCAGTTGCTTGTCTGAATGGCTTAGATCTAAGTCTACTTTTTTTTCTTTTTTTTTCCATTCTTGGACAGCCATTGCGAAAAGAGAGCAGAATTTGTGATAAGAAGGTCCTGTGAATTCTCTCCAGCACGGTTGGATGACATTTATCTATGCTCCTGTGACTCCTTGCCTCTTCCATACAGGCAACAAAAAAGCCCTTCCGTGGCAGATCTTGTGACTGGGAGTTCCACAGATCAAAACATCGTGTTTAAGAATGAGTCAACAGAAGGTAATCATATAGCACACCTCTGCTGGCAAATACCATATTTTCCACCAGAAAGAGATGTGATATTTACTGCTTGTCAACTGAGCAGCAACCTCCCTCTGCAGTTGTAACCTCCTTTAGCAAGACACACAAGTACAAGGATCCGAGTCAATGACAATGCTCCTAAAATGGCTCAAGGAAAGAAGAGGAGGATGAAGGCATGGTCTCTGCAGGGACGAGCAGTGCAGAGATATGCCAGCAGCTATACAGGATCTCTTGCTCTGCTTCTCCTGGTTGCAGTTCCCTTCCCCCACTGGCTGTGGCTCAGACCCTGCTCCCTTGATCTACTCCCCTCCTCCTGAGATTTGCCTTTGAATTATGCAAGCTTTGCACTCCCCAGGGTTTATCTGCCAAAAGGTAGCATGTGGCCCATGGTTTGCATTTTAGTTTAAAATTTTCTATTATGGCAGTCAGGTCCTTTCAAAATACTTTACTTCCTTTATTCCCATAGGCAGAAAGAATGGCAGGAAAAAATTGTTCACAGGAGTATGAGAGGATGTAAAAGTTCTACATTTTCAGTTTAAAAAAAAAGAAAGGTGGAATATGGTTTTAATCAAGTAGTTTTCCTTCCTAGACGAGTGCTTCCTTCTTGTAATATATATAACCTGACTGCCTATAAAAATAAAGGTGCCAGTTGGAGCCATTTAGGAGACCTAAGGAAATTCTGCATTAACCTAAACCCCTCCACTCCGCAGTTCCTTCCACTATTATTCTGTGTGTGGCCTCTCCTGATGAGTTAGGTCACCTATATCCATACATATATCTGTGAAGATACTTCAGAAACATGTGCATCAGAGGCTTCTCATTACCGATGCGGTCCAGACTTAGCATAGGCCATCTACGTGGAGAAACTGCCCTGGTTTAAGCATATGCTATTACTTCCATATGATACCTAAAAGCTTCAGTAACTTGCAATTCTCACAGTATACAGAAGATTCTCCTTATTTTAGGTTGGAAAATAAAAATATACTCTCTGCTACAACTGTCAAGGTTTAAAGACCCAAACCCTGAACCTTATCGAGAGGGGAAAGCCAAACGCATCCTCTTTGAAACCAAGAAATCAAGAGTAAAATTTCTGGTTTAATAGTTGCCTAATAAACAGATACTAAATCTGAGGTGTCCTGCCTGCCTAAAAATACTGTTAATCGTCCAGATCAGAAACTCATTTGGCCTCTAACCAGGAATTTGGTGGAGAAAAGAAGTAATATTTCCTGCCAAGCTGACTGAAGGAGAAAAATAAATGCTGATTGAAGCTGCTCAGCAGTACAGAACGTTAGCGCGGGTCCTCAGGGAGATGGATTAGTAAGCAGGAAGAAGGTGAGGCTGTCAAAGGTGCATGATAAATTCATTTAGCACATGGATATAGAATGAGTATGCACATAGATATACACACAAACAGATTTTTTATTACTTTCATCTCTACTCATAAGTAAAAACAGAATAACTCACCATTGGTGATGATAGTCGTTAAATCTCTGCACTGTCAATATCATATCAGAGCTGATCATATGGACCATTTCAAATTATATACACACATTTGCATCATACAAAATTATGCTTTACAAAATAGACGTAAATAGCAAGGGATACCTAATGAAAGAGGAATGTTTTTACTGTTTTACTGACCTGCTTAAAAATACTAAATAAAAATATTCCATTGGACCAATCTTCAAGTAACTCAGAACGGAAGTGCCCCAAGATACCATTCATTCTGCTGCCTGCATTCATCAGCATGTATTTTTGACACCATCAGTAGCATTTCAAAATTCTGCTGCTGCTAAGCTACTCCATTATTACCAACTCAACAACACTGCTATCTATTCTCCCTCTCCTTTTTTCATTTTTATACGCCACTCACTTCAGGGAGCATAGAACAATCCAAAAATAAGAAACATTGTAGTGAAGTACAATAAAAACACAACAAATTCCAAAGATTTGGTAACAAAATAGATTAATGTATTTATAGAAGTACGAAGTGAATGCCTCTCTAACTGAGATGATCCACACTTCCTGACAGATTTGTAACTTCCCTGGTCTTAAATTACTTTTCTTCAGGCTACAACACAAGTGGAACAAATCACAGTTAAACTGATAATAGAACTATTCTAGAAAAATTAAAAACTACATAAAAACTGTGTGTGGCAGACTGCTCTTTTGATTAGTATTCAATTATGAGTTTCATAAACAATAGTTCAACAATGGTTCATTTAATACCAAAATTAAGAACAAACTGCACACAATGCCTAGTCTATTTTTCAGCTCATGCTTAAGCCTAGCACTTCAAGAGTATAATAAATACTCTTACAAGGAAGAATATTTCCTTGTCCGTGTAGAGTGGACAAACATTACCAATGAAATGAAAACATGCCAGGTGAACATCTAGTACTATTGGGTCATAACTGTTTCAAACTCAGATGAGGACATTTTTCTTAAAAGCCAAGTATCTCTTCTCTTAGCTCAATTAAATGTATTTATGTGCAACATCTATATTTAAGCTCAAAGCAGTCCAAGATGCAATCTGCAGACTGACGGCAACCCATGTAATGACAACATCCAGCCATCACTCTTGGGACTTAAGCCAGTTTTTGTGTACCCCTACATGCCCTGCACACCCCCCAACCCTTCCCACTGCACCCACAAGCCAGCTACAACCCATAATGTTGATGTGACTTTCTCTACAGGGGCTGTCATGGTGCCCCAAACAGTCAGATGGCCAGTACATACAGAGAAAAAAAAAAAGTCTTATTTAAAATAATAATTGCTTATCTCAGACTTTCTTTCAATAAGCAATAAATAACAAATACTTCAACCAGGATTAGCCCAGAATTCTAGTGAACCTCAAACCTAATATTTGTAAGGAGAAATGTCTTCCTTCTTGTTTTCTTTCAGGTTACACAAATATTCCCTGTTGGTATACACCTAGCCACCCTTTTAAATAAAATTTTTGGTAGCATTCATGTTACTTTGTTCTCAGAGACTCGGAATATTTAAAACAAAGTACCAGTTACATTTATTCTATAATTAATATACTTTCAGCTATACTTGATACCAATATATTGCCTGAACAGAGGATGTAATCCAATCAAAAATCTGTTTTAAACACCCGCCATGCCTCCCCTTTTTTAAAAAATACAGCTGTTTAGATGGAGGAGGGAGGAGCCTTTAAGCCCACAGTGTCCTAAGGGATACTTTAGCAAATAGATTTTTCTGAACGATCCTGCGTCTGAGTGAGACTACTGATCTTTCCAATGTTTAAATATTTATTTTTGCGTATGAAAAATATAGGACAAGTTATTATTAACTTGATAGCAAGCCAAATAAAAATAATGGAAGCGACAAAACTATGGTGTTTGACGTGTACTACGTATGCAGAATTGTATTAAAAGGAAGTTGTTAAAACTGCAAAAGTAAATTCAAAAGCGCAAGCCTAATCAAGGTGGCTCACTGTCTTCTGCCATTAAGATCCAGTATTAGTGAACAAAATGACTGCCCTCGGCAACCGAAGCAATCCTTGAACATTTAGTTTTATATTGCCACCCAGGTTGTGCTGAATCCAGGTGCACGAAGTTTAAGAACAACTTGCATGCTTGTTCTCTTAATTTTGCACGCTGTGACGACTCGTTCGGGCACCTTGCGTTTGACTGGCCTGTAGCCAAACCACAAGAGAACACAAAGATTTGAACAACGTGGAGTCTTTACACTTTCAACACCGCAGCGGTTAACAAAGATTTTTCCTTTCCTATATTTAAAGTACAGACTTACCTCTCTCAATACGGGATCCGTTATTGAACTTAAATTAACAGCTCCTTCATAAGTCAAATAGTAGAATACGTTCAGGGACCTAACAGCCTCTGGCCCTTGCTGTTTGTAGCCAAAAATCAGGTCAATCCACTGGTGAAGCTGGCAGGAAACAAACTCACTTTCTAATGCCTGTAAAAAAAACACACACAAAATATATAAATTTGAGTTTGCCAGAAAATATATGAACTTGAGTTTGTCATCACTTAGTGGTAGTCGGAGCATTTTTTGAAGAGTGCACAAAATTACCTTAAAAAGTCTAAGTAGAGAATTGATAATAGCATTTTAGACATTCTACCCAAAAGAAAGGTGGGTCCTGCGATAGACGCCAGTGTTTCATGCCCTGCTCTACTTCCCGCTGACCAGAAGACCTGGCTTTTTCACCTATAATAGCGGGAATAACAGAAAAAGCAGTTCTGCATTTATGGACAGCCGGGCTATGTGTTTATGAACTCTCAAGATGAAATTGTGCTTTTCTGTGTGATCTGCATGGCGAATAATAAGAGCATGATAATCTGATTCTGACAGACAGAGAAGATTGATAGACTCGGAGAAACTGAACTAACTAGGGATGTTAGGGTAGAAATTATTTAACGTGCTGGAATATCAACTTGCTATGAATTTTGTGCATTTCTTGTATATAACTCTTATACAACCTATACAGAAACAGTACTATGCTGAATGATTAAGCCACTTTTCTGAAGATGTTATCCAGTTACAACCCAATCCCCAAGACAAAAGCATCCAAACAATAATGAATCTCTCCATAACGGTATTAGATGCAGTACAAATACAGTAAAAGATAACTTAAAAGTCATTGTCATCTAAAGAGTTAATTCATCTAGATTCAATCACTAGCAGAATTTGCTTTCTCTGTTTTATACAGAGGATCTAATGTATTTCTTATTCGAATGAGCAAATGAAACAACATAACAAAGTCTGATACCCTCTCCATCTAACCAAACAAATGGCATTTTCCTTGTAAAGGAAATTCCTAATTTTGAGCGGAGGAAGTTAAAATTAATCTGAAAACCGAGGAAATCACTCTGCAATTTGCACACAAAAATGATGGGTTTGTTTCATTAACCGATGCCTGAAAACAACATTTAAATTGACACATAAAAACAGCAATTGTCTTAATTTGTGTGGTGCACTCCACACAAAAGCCCTAAATATGTTCAAATTAGAGCAAGCTGCTTGATTGTCACTGCAGTCTCATGTCATATTAATGCATGACAAACATTAAACCATACACTTAAATGGCAATTTATATCATTTAAATGTTTACTGCCACACCAGATCATCACTCATTTAAATGTGACTTTCTGACAGCTAATTTCAGTTAATTTTCCTCGATTCACTTAATTAGAACTTTCAATCAAGAAAAGACCTGTACATATCTTCAACATAATATCATTCTTTTTTTATTATTATTTTTATCAGGAATCCCAGCTAAGGAATTGTTGAAAGCATTCTTTAAAATGAATTACGACACAGTATAGTACCTCTTTGGATGATCATATGGAAAGACCTTAGAACATATATGCTTAGACAGGATTTTTCCTTTCTTACTTTTTTCTTTTTTTTTTTTTTTTAAATTAAAAGAAACCAACAAACCAACATTTAGACACAGACACACAATTAAAACTATAAAAAACCACAAGCAGGCCAATTAAAAATTAATGATTTCAAAATTGTTTAATAAGATAAAACCAGTCAGGAGTCTCATGAGTGTCCATAATACTACAATGTGCAGCCATAAAATTCTACAGGGCTCAGCAAATGACAATGATAGGAATTAATTTTCTTGCTATCCTGCAAAAAAAAATTTAACCCTAGAATATACTTACTGTTATCATTACAACTATTTAATGTCAGGGAAAATAGTGTTAGGAACTGGTGATTTTATATATATATATATATATATATATATATTTAGTAGGTGCAGAGGCTGTTCACATTTCGCTTTTCTTCAAAAGCTAGATTTCCAGTGGGTCATACTACCCTCACAAAGCATTTGGACATGAATTACCAAAGGAATATCACTCTGCAATCTCCTCAGATTAAGAGATATATTAATCTGACTTTTTCTTAAAAAAGCAAAACTAAAACACACTCTTTGCCTTTTCATGGAATGGGTGGGAGCCATCCTGAATTTACTTCTCTTTTTCAAGTTTAAAATTATTTATACTTGTAATTTATACAGATTGAAAAGTACATAATTTTCTTCTTCTTCCCCCCCCGCATTAGGCCATTTATATTTTCTTTCCTATTTGCCAAATCACAAATAAAAGGGCTAAATGAAAAAAGACTACAGTCAGCACCAACACCCCAGACCCTGAAGGACAGACCAAACGTGGCACACAAATTCAAAGGCGAAGTAAGCTTGCCTGTCATTTCAGGTTCACAGTTAAGCTCTTGGTTGGAGGGAAGTGCTTACGCTATGACACAATCGATGGAGGAAGAATAGTTAACAGTCTGCTTAATGATTAAAAAATAAAGTAGACTTTCAAGGAAAACAATAGAATGCACCAGCACGTTTGACGCACGTTACAGCCACACTGGTACAAACTATTTAAGTATGGGTACTCCTTAAAAAAAATATCTTAGAAGTGAAAAAGTTCCAATTTGCATAACTACCCAGTTCTAAAAAGCAAGGTTGGTTTTTTTTATTAAAAAATGTTACTGCTAGCATTTACCTCTTGCAAAACTAAACCAAGTGTATCGAATGCTAAGCGTTTAGGATTACTTAAGCATCTAGGACAGCCAGTGCTCATTAAGGCTCAAGTTAAATACGGCATGCAGCGATGGGATACTAACATCCTCCCCATGCTGCTCTTAAAGCAAACCAATCAATTGTTAGCACTCCCGCAGCAGAGCAAGTACATCATTTACTGCCTGCTCTGAGGAAAATGTGCAAAACAAGAAAATCCTCTAAAATGTCCAGCATAATACAGTAATATTCAATCCTATTGAGTTATTGTAAAATAAATCAGTGACTAATGCCCAATTGTTAAAGGATCAAACAAGACCGTGAAAAGACCGTCACGTGAAGCCACACACAAATTGTCAATTCTGTCCGCGGGGACTCATATTAACTTTGACAAACTGTCTTGGGGCTGATATCTGTTTCTTTAATGAGATCTATTAGGCAGAGACTAAAGCACTTGAGATATGCTAAAAAGTACAGTATACAGATGTCAAACACAAACACCTATTAGTAACTTTCATTTCTCCATTCCCGAGGTAGAAACGCTTCAGACACGTCAACAAATTGAAGCTTTGCTTTTACAAGGAAATGTTAGTTTATTCACAAATATTTTTCAAACGCACAATCTGATGTCACTAAACATGAGCAACCAAAACCACTTCAGGAAGGACTCTGAAATTCCTTATTTTATGTGCATCTTTTTCTGTTTTGTTTTCTGAAAGGAATGAACGGAGACTAATTTCCTGCTAGCAACCAAAAACTATTATCAGTCTAATACCGATACAAATGATTTGGTAAAACATAGTGGGAACAACAAAAACATAAAACTAGCAGGTTAGGAAAGATTTTTCCTTTTTCCAGTATAAATACTCTATCCACTTATTGTGATATATTTTTCCCAAACAAGATTATACCCTTGGAATCAAGATTTGTATCTTTAAAGTGACTACTATTGGCTTTTACCCTCTACTTTTCTCTCTGGTTTAGATTATGTAATGACATATAGCATAAGAAATTATGTCTATTAAAAAGGAATATATACCGTGCTTGAGATTGGGATGTTCAAATGCTGAAATCAGATGAAAAGATTAACTGTATTTCCTTTCACCAGCATAGATATTTATTCTTTATCAGGCTATTCAGAAATAGACCACAGACTTGCTTGCCTTATTCCTACGCTGATTAAAGCAATCTTTGAAGCACAGCATAAAGCGTGCCTGTAACTCCTATCGGCAAGACACAAAAGAAGTCCAATGTATACAAAATGTGTTTCGTATAGTTAAAAGGAAAGTAGAAAGTTTGATGAGAAACCAAAACTGCTTCTCCTACATGAATAATCTTTCCCATTCACTCAATTAAAAAAAACCAAACCAAAACAAAAAAAACCAAAAAACAAAACCCACCAAGGAATATACTACACTGGCAAGTAAGAAATTACAAATCTCAAGTACAAATAGTTGCCTATTACCTTTAATGGGCCAAATATTTTAATTCCTCTTTGAAGTAAGTAATTTCCTTTGAAACACTTCAAGTAATTAAGTCTCTTTTTTTACATACCATTTCAAAAACATTTATGTATGAGCAGAAAGGCATGAATTAGGATTTCACCCACTTTTAGCACAAACACAAACTCAACGTGAAAAATACTCCTCTTGAACACAACGAAGCACCCGCATAACTGCAGTACCAGGTAGCTACTTTAAACTAAGCACATATTTGGGCTGGGAAGTATTGCGTGCACATACATTTAAAAAAAAAAACAAAACAAAACAAAAAAACCCCCAACAAAAACCAAGAGAACCAAACAACTGGAATTATGTTTGCATGTGCAGGCTTTCAGACACAAGTTGGTAATGCTGCTTTAACATTGATATATGACCTTTTTAAGTTACAATGAAGAAGGCTGGTTTTTTCAGCCTAATTAGAACTGTTTCAAATTTTCCTGCTAAATATATGATAGAAAGTCCTTTCAACTTTTTTTTTTTTTATTCTAGAGTTTCTTTCCATGTCAACCTTGTTCCAATCAAAATATGTTTTGAATTAAATTATTTTGATTCAATATGTGGATCACATTTCACTTCTAAGATTTAAAGTCCAAAAAGGAAAAGTTTAGGCTGTTCAAACAAAGCAAAAGCAGCCACTTTGCGGAAAGCTATTCACATTTACCAAGACTGACAAATTGTTTGTGTGCACCATTAGGTCTAGTTTCTGCAATAGTTGCCAGATTTCCTGTCCTCCTAATAACATATTAACTCTTGAAGTGCTGGCTTTATCTTTTGAGGTTTCTCAGTAACCACCAGTATTTAAAAGTAAATTACTAAACACACTTTCACCGGCAACACTATTTGATCACATGGGTAGACATCTGAGAAAGAAAAAAAAAAAGTATAGAAAGCTATTCGAAAGATATTGAACTCAAGCCTGCCTTGAAGATAGCAGGAGGAGGAGGAGGAGGAGGACAGCGGACGTACTAAGGAGAAAACTCCTGAGTTCTGCATGAGGTAATGCAAATTTCAAAAAGACGAAATGGACATCAAAATTGTTTACATGCTTGGTGGTTTCTAATTTGCTAAATAAATGTTCCAAGCAAATGCATATAGTTTTATTTACTGTATTTTGCAATTTGTCTTAAACATGAAATACTTCAGAAAGTGTTACAGTTACTTTACAGCTTACGTTATAAGAACTATCTCATTTTTCCTTTGTTTGTCTGTGTTCCAGAAGTGCATTGCCAGTGTATTCTTCATTACTGTTATAACCAAAGTTAGCATTTTACTTTATTTCTCTACTCGGTTACCAATACCAGGATAAAATAGAGAAAGAACTCTGGAAAATATAATCTTAATAAAAAGATTTAACTCAGATGGTTTGCTGAAGATGTCTGATCTTATAGAACAAAGGGTATCAACAATCTGAGAAGAAGCTCAGACAAAGGAGATCTCTGGAAGATAAACTTCCCTTCCTCTGCTCCTTCGACTTCTCTGTATCTAACACTAAGTAATGACAAAAGAGAAAATTTGTGTAATGGTGTAACTTAATGAAAAAGAATCTTGTGGCAAGGTAAATTCTACCTAAGCAGCACATGAACAACAAAAACTATTTTGGAATCTAGTGACTCAAACTTCTACCTGAATTTATGCACTTATGACCAAAATAAGCGTGAGTTAGTAGCATGTTTCACTAAAAATCTAGAGCACTCTTGCGTCTTTTGGTGATTTCTATATTCACTCTGCAACTGTTTTTTTGTAGTTTAAACGGGTAAGTCAGACAGCTGTTATGTATTTTATAAAATGAAAGCTACATTTCCTTTGAAATTCGGCTTTAATCTCAACTGAAATGTCTATCATTAGGTGCCAGGAATAAAAGATTTAGGTGAATATGGAAACTTGCCTTGAAGAGTTTTCTTATGGAAAGCTACTCCTTCCATAAAGGGCAGTGATCACCCTTAAAAAAAAATTTCTTAGTATATCCATGATAATCTGCAAATTTGCGAGCAATATTTTAAGGCAAAATTGCTGCAATTTTCCATGTACAGGATACGGATAAACAGACCAAATGTTGCATTTTTGTCATTTAGTTTCAAAGTTTAGACATCTAGCTTAGGTGCCAACAGTGAAGACATTTACACAGATGTTTATCTTTACTCCTGTGAGCAATTCCACAGCCTTCATAGTAGAACAACCCAGGAAGGTGAAGTAAAGCACTCTGGCTTTCAGGCTTAGAAGACAACCCAAGCATACGGCTGTTAGAACATTTGGAGAGCTAAACTTAAAAACACAAACTTCCAAAGATGACACTACAGTGCAGAGAAACTGAAAACAGGTTAAATAAAGCCAACACGGGTCCCAGAGCAGTGTAGTTACAATGTCACGCACTGAATAGGGGCTGATTTGCCCACAGTGAATGTAATTGGCATATCCTTTTCCTCGAGCGTGCACACCAGCACTCAACAGTTAATGAACTACAAATTCACATGTTGGCTTACCTCACTTGCTCATATAGTCCACCCGTCATGGTTGTGACAATACTAACTTCCCCATTGAAAAAAAAGAGTGGGCAAAACCTGTCTCAGCCAACTAGCTCCACGAACCAACAGATGCTTTTCAAAAGGCATACCAAGAATGGCCCCTTCCTAATTGTTTGATTTCTTCTCAGAAGAATTGTGATAGGAACAAAAATGATCAGGAGGTCTCTATTAAATTCCCCTACATGAAAAATAATACATAAAAGCCATAATTAATTACAGTTGCGGAACCACACAAATGGCTATCATTACCCATAACTGTAATAATACTGATGTATGTGACTTGTATTTGTCCTTCCCTGGAGACACACAGAAAATCTAACCACGACTGGTTAAACCATAACCATTTATTACTACAGATATGGCTAAAAGCAAGTATTTATAACACCACAAGGTGTGCTGATTTCTCCGCCATTTCCACCTCCTCCCACTCCACTCTTCTCCATTTTTTGTCCACGTTTAAAATGTCTGCTAGGTTGTTAAAGGATTCTCTTCTCCAGAAGAGTCAGCAACATCCCGAGGCCAAGACAGTGAATGAAAATCCCTTTTGAAAATCCTCAGACACAGCAGCAAAAGGAGGCAGGAAGCTCCCTCCTCCCTCAAATTCAACAATTCCTCTCCCAGTTCTTCCAGCACTTGTTTGCATGAAGACTGACAGCCTGGATCTGGAATCTATTACCCATGGAAGCACAGGCTGTTAACCACACAGCTGACAGTTGGCTCAGTCAAATTAGTTTAAATGAAGCTTTGTGTTAAAAAAAACCCAAAACAAAACAAAAAAAAAACACTAAACACACAAATCCCCCAAGATACGACTGTATTTCACGCTGCAGTGTTGTGCGCTGATGGAGCTGACTGAGCTGGCAGGGAAGCTGTGCCATCGTGTCAGCATCCCGTGCTGTCAAGCTAACGTAACTTTCCTCTCAGAAGGTTAATGCAGGTCTACTGCTTCTAACACTACAGCTAACTTGCATACTTCCAGCCGAGGGACTTCTGCGTGGCATCTCCTTGAGCCTTGTCAACACGATGAGCGTTGCTTCCGAATGTCAAGTATTAGCCAAAGACAAACGGAAAGGTACTACACACTTCCGAAAGGGCATTTGTCATGGTAAACAGTGATTCACATTTTCATGTTACAGATTCCTTCCTGTTAAGAGAGAAGTGCAAAACACACACTACAAAACTTTAAACCATGTAAAATTTGCTTTGCGGTTGAATAAGCTTTTTCACTAAAGCTAGAAACAGGCCAAACTCTGAAATTCAGGGAAGTGTTATGATTAGAGTACATGTACCCAGTGATGGGGTTTTAGCTTGCTTACACTAAATGAATACATAATTGTACTGTAACGTATGGCAAAACTTAGTGAATGCAGTGTAGGTCATGAAGTTTTAGAAAATATCTGCTACATTAACTGAACTTGCATGATCAAAATGCAAAAAACATTCATGTGAACACAGACAAAACTATACTTGAAACGGCTCTCATATTAAGTTTCAGGCTGGGTACCACCATCCCATTTAATCCTCAAGTTAAAGTTTAAGCCTACGTATAGTGTCTGGTTCATGACAGCCCAATACACCAAACTGGGAGAAACTCATGATTTTTTTAACATATTTTACACCTAAATTGCAGTTACATTTCTTCCTTCTGATTTACTCTGTAAGCCCCAAAAGTCAACTGTTGCTTTATTTTTGCACTCCGTTTCAACAGCTTGCAGCATTTATACTGTGCTTTGATGTGTCAGTCGTATCTGCAATTCACAAGAACTGTGATGATCAACAAGTATTAGTATGCATGTAAGAGGAGACAGAAATGGTTGCAAACACATGGTCTTCAAATCACTGCAAACAGCACAAGCAAACATCTTAGAAGAGTTGTAGAGACTAATCTAATTTGTCTTTGAAGCCAGTTCTGGGAAAAAAATGTTCTAGAAAAATTTGTTTAAGATTAGGAAATGGTATGACAAAAGGTCAAGGAATTTAAAATTTAAAACACACTTTAGATGCAAGTCAGGCAGACAAGTCATTTCAATCTTGTCGTTTGACTTGCCTGCTAATTCACAGAATAGGAAGCAGTCAAGAGCTTTTGGAGAACAGAACACAAGATTTACAAAGGCAATTAGGGTACCACATCTGAATAAATCAAACAGTTACAAAAATAGGAAACAGCACTATATCATCACGTGGCACAAATGTGCAACCCACTCTGGGGCTAACACGCACAGATAAGCCTGAATTTGCTTCCCTGCCATGATTATGAACAGTGAAGCCCTGATCTTTTAGAAAGACATTCTGAGTGGTTGCTTAGGATGACAATACAAGGTATGTTTGGCAAGGACATCAGGCTCCTTAAAACTGGCATTTAACTGGAATGACAAAGATCATTATTTGACTTTAAAAATGACAGAGAAAGGAAGAAGTTGTGCATCAAAGACGTTATCAGCTTCTATATTCAACATTTAAGAGAAAAATCAGATTTGTGGGAGATACCATTGGGAAAACGAAATGCTCTTTTGCAAACTTGCCCAAACACAGCAGATTCTCATTTAACATCTTGTTCTGGCACACTTGGTAAGCAAGCTACCAGGAAGTCAGAATCCAGACGAACTGGTGCTCAGGGCGGCTCACCTTCTATCAAATACCCCAGGACAAGAACTTCCACAGCCTCCTGATTAAGGAGAACACTGCCCTACTCTTGACTGTTTGTCATGCCCTGTCCCAGTGGATCTCCTGGGCTGCCTCCCGCTCCCTGGCAGTAGTTTGGCTAGTGCTGGAATTTGTAACAGAACAGAGAGCTCTTAGGAGTCTGGTTGAATGCTTGAAAGAAATCAAACGGAAAATGGACTATATCTGTAAATTACTTCTTAAAATGTCCATCCTTAGAAAATGCAAAATCTCTCTTTTTTATTCTAATTTCATCAAGCATTGCATGTTGAGTTTCAACTAGTTTTGCTCATAACGCTTTCTTGTAGATAGTGTAATGTCTTCTAGATTTTATTCCTTTCTTTCACCTAAACTGCTTCAAATTTCCACTATGACAGCTGTACACAGAAAGACAAGTGATATATTGAGTATATTGAGCATGGTCAGGAAATCGAGGCGTAAACACCTCCAAGTGCAACAGACATCCTGTAGCCAGTTGAGAGCAAACTTTTCATAACCTTTATATTACTCTGCCGTGAACCGTGTTAGTGGGAAGGGCGTAGGAGATGGATAGTATTAACATTCAGAAGTTATATGCTGAAAAAGCATATGGTCAGTTATTAACATTTTAATGATTTTTTTTTTCCATTTATAAGCTAAATAAGATGCTAGAAAACCCTAGAATTTTCCCTTATATCAACAATATTATTTTTTTCTTTAAAGAACACGGCCTAAAACCCCCCAACATTTAGAAATAAAATAAAAATATACTGCAATGAAACAGTATTTAACTTCCATGTTCCAAATAACCATTTAATTCAGAGGCTGAAGTCCCAGAGACAGCACTTGCTCTTTCCAGGGCAAACAAGCAAGCAACTATCTATGACTTCACTTCCCAGTATGGAAAAATAACAAGTTTAAAAAAAAATACAACCCCCAAAACAAACACAACGTTGTGCAATGTTTTTAAGTAGTAATAACCGAATTACAAGGTTTTAATCAAATAACATTCGAATAAAAATACATAGGCTGACCAAGAGTAAAACTAATGGTGGTGTGTGTATGGTTGGACTCGATGATCTCAAAGGTCCTTTCCAACCATGAAGATTCTAATAGTTGGGTTTTTTTAAAATAAAAATCCCATACCTAGGGCCTGCAAGCTTTCTTACCCAGAGTAAGGTGAGCACAAGGACACTATCAAGTCCTTGCCTCAAAGTCAGGGCTGTTGAGAACCACACTGGCCTGACCCTACCCAGGAAAGCTACAGGTCCCCAGAGTTCCTCACCATCACCACCACACAACGGAGCAGTTAACTGCAAGCAAGGGCTTTACATACCTAGCCCAAGCGATATAACCTAAGCCTGAAGTTCACCCATCGGCACAGCATAAGGCAAATTTACACCACTTTTAAAAAGAAGTCTGGATTTTCAACTCTGGCCTTTAGTGTGGAGGACAAGCTGCTTTTTTTTTTGGGGGGGGGGGGGGGGGGGGGGGGTGGTGGTTTGGGGGGGTTTTTTGGTGGTTTTTCGGTTGGGTTTTTTTTGTGTGTTTTTTTTTTTTCTTTAATGCCAGTTATATGCCAAACAGCAAAGCAACCTTTTTTTTTTTTTGTAGGATTTGGAAAGGAAAGAGGAGGGAAAAAAAAAAAAAAGGCGCATTAAGCACACAACCGGCCTGATGCCGAGATACAGGCCAGGGGCCAGCCCCATCCCTTCCCTCGCCGAGCAGCCCTGGGGGGGACGGGACGGGACGGGACGGGCAGCCCCGGGGAGGGGGGGGATGTTCCCGCAGCGGGAGAGCCCCGCAGAACATCGCTGCCGCAACCGCTCGTTCCTTGCAAGAAACAAAAACAAACAAACAAACAAAAAATAAAGCGCTTTTTCAGCACCCCGCGGAACCCTCTTGGGTTTCCTCAAGGAGCCGGAGGCGGCCGCCAGGCGCCCGCAGACGGCGGCCGCCCCCAGCCGCTCCTTCCCCCCTCCGCGCAAGCAAAAGGCAAGCAGCAAGGCAAGAGTTAATTGGGGCGGGAGGAGGGGAGGGGGCACGGGGAGTTAATCAGGGAGCATATCCACAGCCAGGCATGGAGGGGCCTCGCTAATGAGCCTCAAGTACCCTGCAGTGGCTTTCAAACCTAACTGGCTTCAAACGATGCCACCCCGTGACAGAGTACTGCTGGCCATACGAAGAGGGTGATTAGAATAAATGACTGGAGTAATTAACTCTGATTGGAAACCACCTGACTGGAAAGAGAAGCTAGGAGCTGTTTAGCCGATGGTCTTCTGGTAGAAAAAGGAAGCTTTCCTTTACTCCAGTGTTTGTATGTGCTAAAAGAGCTCTTCCTTTCAAATAGGTATGTGGTGGCACTAATGAAAAGCAGCTTTCATTCAAGGGCCTCCCCATTCATTCTGAAAGGGGGAGAAAAAAAAAGCTTCAAAGTAGAACTAATTTACTTCATCCAAACCCCACTTTGGGGAGCCTGTAGTACGTATTAACACCAGAACAAAATATTGGTTAAAAGAAGAAGACTTTTCATAGGATGTTAAACATTTTTAAAGACACCTGCAAGTTATCGGTTTCTTGTTTTGTTTTGGGTTTTTTTTGTTGGTTTGTTTTGTTTCTTTTTTTTTTTTTAAATGCAACTATTAAGGCCTTCATAAAGAAATCCAGCCTTTGCATTTTCTATTTTTCATGCCCGTGTTGGCAAATTTTCCGAAGCGTGGACGCGGTTCATTCCCTCTAGCGGTGGGAACTTCGGTTTTTGCGCTATGGAAAACAGCAACAATTTTACTTTTTTTTTTTTTTGGAAATGGGATTGGCAATCTCCAGCAGCCCTTAGGCAGGAAACATATTCGCTGCACACTGGCTTCCTCTGCCACGCTATCTTGCCACTTTATTTTACAAAGCAGAATTACAAAGAGTGAGGGCATTACTACCTGCTGTTTTACAAGCAATCAGCAATTCATTGTACCAGTGTTGTCCTGTACCTGCTGAGTAAATGCTTTAAAAAAGTTCCACTAACTGCCCAGTAACAACTACAGTATGGTAGCAAAAGCAATTCACCAAATGTTTATACCGAGCCTCTGATTTATTTGACAGCTTTACACCTTCAAGACATGATATAATTAAATGTTTTGACAATGAAACAAAAATTGTATAAATTAGAAAGTCGTTAAAGATGTACAGTATCTAAAATTAAAATGTAGTTCGGGTATAAAATATGACTTCTGAAATGCTCCTATAAAATAGATAAAATGTATTTAACTTTTGAGGAGTGATTTTTTTTATCCTTGGAGTTTCTGCTACTGTAGTAAACTGTTATAAGTCTAAAAAATCCCTAATTTAATCACTGTACGAATGCAGTTCAAGAAGATTAAAAATGCAATTCTATGTTATTTTTAAAAGGCGATCAAATCATGACTTAAGCAAAAATAGCGGACCTAAAATATTAGGGGACTGTTTAAAAGTTAAAATACTAAGCGGTATCTTAATTTATTGGGTCAACTGTTGTTATTTTGATTGTTTCAAAACATAAATCAACAGCTGCCACGATGGCTTAGGGGACAGCTTACAGGCTATGATGTTAATCCTACCCCTCCAAGGCACACTAGTTCAAGCCTCAGACAACCCTTTGTGCCTGCGCGGACCAGCGAGATGCGAGCTGGCACTTTGTATCGTAGAGAAAAGGGCACACAATGCCCAAGGAACGCTGAAAACAGGGTTCAGAAGGAGAAAAAGTTGCTGCTGACCATGTCTGTGTTCAGGGGGCGACCAAGGAGAATGGCAGGAATCACTATTCGTGCTCAAAATGAAAACGAGCCTGTTAAAAACTAAATTTTAAAATTGAAATAAATGTCCCTAAACTATCGTTGCTCACTCTAAGTAAGGTCAGCTCATATCTTTAACATGCAGTTTCATTATCATTTTTGGTAGTATGTGTATAAAAAGTGAGCTTATTGCTAGACTTAAAAGCTAATTGTTTAAACAATGTATAATTATATAACCATTATTTAAACATTAAAGCCCTTAAGCAACTATGCGAAAACATTTAGAATCGACTTTGTAATGCAGCTGAAGAGCACTGTTGTTCTAAAGGAAACTGTAATCCAGCAAAAGGTAACAATGACCAGCTGTTTATAAAAACCACTGAAATGTTTGGGAACTAGTTCACATTCTCATGCTATGTTTATGTTTCCATTTATCATCCTTCTCCTTGAGAAGATAGCTCAAAAGGAAGAAAGACTAGAGAACAAAATTTTGTTTAAATTACACATGCAGACGTCAGGTAATTTAACAAATCGAGACAAAAAAGGGATGCCTGTGTATAGCTAAAATCATTATTGCATTAAATCATTTTCTCCTCTCTCTCTCTCTCTCTGTCCTGCTCTCTGAAGGACCCATCCTTGCAGTGTGGTTTATATTTATTTTGTATATTCAGCTTTGCCAAGAACTTCTAGCTCACAAGTAAAGAAAAGGAACCAGAAATACAATCAAAATGTAAGAGTATACTATGTATAAATGTTACTGCAGTCTTGTTAATCAAAGAAGAGACCCGATGTTTGCTTAAAATGTGTATCTTAATGATTGACTCACACTCTCTTCACAATTCTCTTCCACCGTATTGTAACAAAATACAACACAATATAATATTATGCCCGTATAAAATAAATTGGCGGTGATGGGACAATTTCAGGACTGGTATAGCGGGCAAATGGAAAACAGTTATTCATCAAACCATTCATTAGGAAGATTATACGCCTCGGTTACTTATGACTGTGGCGGACTGTATTTCTGAATAGAAATGTCTTTTTTTGCCCTACGCTCAAAAATCACCAAAGCCACATATGTTTCCATAATGATGTATGGGATAACTGAATGGAGATCGTTTTTCCTTACACCTTCGTTGAAGAAGGTTCAGGAAGTTACCATTTTATTTAATCAAACGTTTGGGTTTCGATTCCAGATTCAGTTACACGTTTGCCCTCCAACTACAGTCGGGTTTGAAATAAATGATTTAGAAAACTGTGAGAATCAAAAAATAGGTAGCGCTCCTCGGAAAGAACCTTACCTTAGTCTTATTCTCTACTTCATTATTGTTACAAGAAACACCTGCAATGACCGCAAATAGTCACATCTGAAAAAAGTTTTTTTCTGTGACAAGCTGACGAGCGAGTTCTTGCCCCACGATGATTAGACAGGGTATGCTTGCCTAGGACAAAACGATCCAAAGCAAAATGAACTTCTCTAGCTGGTCCTCCTGAGTTATTGCCGAATTTACTTCAGGGAGTGCCACAGAGGGCGAGTAGTGCTGGTTGAGTACATCAACCTTAATGCAGAATATTCCAAATGCTTATTAATGTAACACTAGCAACCATTTATTAATCCCGCAGCTTACAATGCCCTCAATTCTCCAAATACTCTTTTTTCCCCCCAGGATGTCAGTAAATTCAAGTGAACATTTTATAATTAAAACATCAAAGTAATGGGCGTTTATGCAGCCACCCGATGCAGGTGGATTTTTTTTAATGAAATGTAATAATAGATTGTGTTCTACTACTACTCTTAGCATGCACACACACATACTAAAATCTGTTTGGAAACATTGTTCTATATTAACATAAATCTTGCTCCGCTCCACTCTAGGTCACTCCACCTAGAAAATGTTGCAAATTGCTTTATAAAACAACTCACTGCGAAGTTTTAGATTAAAAAAACCCCTTTCCTTTCTCTCTCAAAACAAACTTCTATTATAGCAATACTGAGAGTCTATACCAGCGATCAAGTGCCACGGAAATACACACATGGAAAAATCCCATCTAACTCAGAAATCTTTTAGACAAAGTCGGGATTCACCACTTGTCCTAATGCATACAATCCGCTAGACAATAACCTGCACTATCCACAACCGTTTTGACGTTACAAATGAAAGCACACAGGACGCTGGACTGGAATCACCATGAGCTATATTTAGTATTCCCCTTCTTACAAAAACTAAAAACCCAGTTAAATTTGGTTTGCATACATGAACATATACAGAGGAATCTGGAAACACTGCTTAACTGCTCCTGAAAGCGTAGTCAAGGAAAACTTTCAGTGTCTTTATGTAACAGCCTTGCCACTGAGATGATAGAATTTGCTAGGTGTATAATTTAATGTAATTCATGCCTTAAATTCTTGTAAATCAGCTACATTAATCCCAACTTTTATTGAAACAACCACCCTCTCCAGTTTCCTCACGTGCAGGCAAACAATAAAATGTCCAGTGCCTTTCCACAGGCAAGAAAAGACTTAGAGAAAGGTTTCTCCATTTCTACATTTCATTCATATGTGGTCTGTATTCATCTTTTAATTGTGGCAATGTTGATGTTATTTTATTAATGAAATATTTTTGGAAAATTGCAATGAGAAGAACAAACATATCAAACGACCCTATGCCCTAACTCATAAGGAAATGAAAACTAGAAATACTGAAGTATCATAACCTGCAGTGTTAATGGAAATGATAGGCAGAAATTCTGCTTCCTAAAACCTTCCTCAAATTTTAAAGCATTTAAATAAATCCCGTTCGCTAACTTAAAAAAAAAAAAAATTCACAACTAAATAGCCACTGTGAAAATTAACACAGTTAATCATAAAAATCTGAGAATTTATACCAGAACAATCAGAATTACAAACGCGTGTATCTGAAAAAGTTCTATTGCATGCTTTTTTGAAAATTCATTTTAGCTGGGGCAAGCTCCCCTCTTGTTGTTTACATACTAAATATATACATGATATAGTGTAAAATCTAAAACTTCAATACCTCCTTTAAAATGTACATTCGTAAAATCCCCAGGCATGTAATCACAGGAACTTCTCATACAAGACAGTAAGCACCATAGAAGGCTTTACATATTTATGTCACTCATGCACTGCACATATACTAAACAAGCCATTTAGTTTTCTTTTTTACAAAAATACACCAGGCCACATATACGAAGATTTAGCATAGCACTACAGAAATAAGGGAAATGTGCTGTGATTTATTAGCCAATTAAATGCATAATTACTCATTTATCCTTCAAATTACATATGAAAAGCCCTATTGTTGTGAGCTGAAATGAAATTTTTAGTGTATGATTATTGGCAATACTAAAAACTTGCAAAGAAAATGTTCAGCTTAGTGTGTACACACACACACAGAGATAGAGAGGAAGATAAAAATTTTTAGCTGCAAAAATGAAAGTGCGTAAGTGGGAGAAATCATGATTATCAAGACACGACGACAGTTAAAAACGTATGGTTTCCTATTTGACAAAATTGAAAGTTAAAATGTTGATAACATATTTTCCTGGACGTTGGAAGATTAGAAATACTAAAATACAAAAGGTTCTTAAAATCAACTTGTAGTAATTTTTTTTTTAAGTATTGCAATTATCTTATTGGTCCTGAGAAAAGTACGTATGTAAGAAATTCAGTATCGCATTCTATGCACAAAAATAAAAATAAAGGTGCTTGCAGAAAAGAGATTCCTTAAAAGTTTGGGACTCAGTTATGGACAGAAACTTCATCAGCTGCCTTGTGTTTCAGTGTTTGTTTTCCAGTTATTTCATTGCCACTAGATAATAACATTACAGTGTAATGCTTATTACTTATTTCTGCCCCAAACTTTTGTGGGCAATACAAAAGCCCGCAGCAAAAAGCCTTCAAATGAGGCAGACTAGGAACTTGCAGAATTACGAGGGACAGAAGGCGATGGTGTCTGCCTAACTGGGTAAATCCAGCAGAACATGGTATCCTCTGTCAGGCACAAATCCCGTCTGACCAGTA
Source organism: Rissa tridactyla (assembly GCF_028500815.1). Taxonomy (NCBI): domain Eukaryota; kingdom Metazoa; phylum Chordata; class Aves; order Charadriiformes; family Laridae; genus Rissa; species Rissa tridactyla. The sequence goes on from NC_071470.1 coordinate 74,668,679, forward strand.
ACTGCGATCTCGGGAGCGGGGAAGAGGGAGGAAGAGAAGACAGAGCCCTTTGTGCCTTCAGTCAGTTCACACAAGGAAACCAGAAGCAGGAAGGAGAGGGGCTACACTGCCAGCCCCCCAAAGCCACAATTCATTCTTTCCAGTTATGCAAGAGGTAAGAGTTGAAAATCATTATCAAAAATTTTGGACCTCAAAATATGGTGTAATTTTTATTTGCCTAGGAAGATTTGAGGCTTCAGAGTTCACATTTTCAACCTTTTATGCACAGAATTAGAAAATTGCTTTAGAAACTAATAAATGATAAAAGCTTAGGCTCCTGCTAACTAACAATTTCAAGAGCGACAGCTTAAGGAAAAACACAAACTATGGCAAAATTTAAAGTGAGAAAGTCTGGTTTATTGGAGATTAAAAATGGAAAAACCTCAAAGAAAAAGTTTACTGGAAACTACAAGTAAAAAGGGATTGTAGACTAACTTCACTATATAACCTAAAGATCCTTCTACATAAAACAGTGGGGGGTTCACGTTATATTGAGTGAGACGTACACTAACGAACATTTTCAAAGGCCTTACAGCTGCTAGACCACTCAAGGGAAACAAACTGTTTAATACACCTAGTAAAAAGCACATAATTAATAAAAATATGAAAACAAGCAACTAAGTTTACATTAAGCCTTACGTTAATCTCAGCACACACAGGGGTATTAAATGCAAACATTACCAATAGTTAGAATTCAAAAAACTTGTTTCTGTTATAAAGGACTTCATTAATTCCATACGTACAGCAAGCCTCTCCTGTTTTAATATCTAAATCCCAAAGACTTCCCCTTTAGAAAATTCCTAAGTTTGGACTTTGGCAAAACCAAATCAAAACCATGCCATGCAGTCTTTTTTTTCCAACTGCACACAATAACTCCACATCCCTCTGATTAGACACATCATAATGACTAATTCACGTCAGGAGCAAAATTACTGTAAGAAACTATATAGTTTACACACAAACAAAAATGTCCATAATACCCATCATACCAGTAAAAAAATCAATTAAGAAACAAACAAATAAAATCGACAAAGAAAGATTCAAGTACTGGTACAAATCCAGTTGTAAAACTCCTGAGAATGATGGTTTGAAGCTTGTGTGCTGTGTTCAGCTTATGTAGGGACCATAAGGGCTTAAAATACCGAATTCAGATTTGATTTTTAGCTCTGTTCCCTAAGAAAATAAGTCTTAAGCGCTAAGCTCCTTGTCAGTTCACCTGTTTGTCCATTCCTCCTAGCAACATGGAGATCTGGCTTATTTCAAGCAGATTTGAAAGATGGGTAAAAGTCTCAAAGATAATTCCATTTGTACAGCTTTTCAGAAAATCCGTAGTCAGATACAGGCAAGAGGGATGAACAGATACCCCCGCCAAGGGCAAGGCAGGCAGTACGTATCCTTAATATCCGTTTGGTTGTATCTGGCGAGGCAGCACACACACACTGGCTAGGTCATTGGCAGCCACCAAAAGCAGTGGTGCTTCTGCAGTTGTGGTGTGATAAGGAATTCTGGGGAGAAGCTGAAGTTACTGCTAAGGGACGAAGGGTAAGAAGCAAAGGTTTCAGCAATCCCGCTGCTCACTGAACAACCGGTTGCTTTCTCCAGGTGAGTGCTACAAAGACGAACTGCCGTAATGAAACAGATGTTATCTTAGAAAGAAGTTACAACAATCATTCCCAATTCTATTTTGAGAAAAGTATGAGATGTTGGAGATCGTCAAAACACATACTCAGCAGGAGGAAGCCCTTTTAAAGTTGCTTATAAAATATATATATATATATATATACCCATTTCTTTAGTACTTCGTTTACATACTTAATCATATAAAATAATTTTTAGTGTCTTTTTAAATGTACTTCATACAGATGTCCCTTATTCTGACTTATAAAAAAGAACGTAAATTGAGTTCAAACCAAGAAATTACACGCAAGTGTTAATACTAGAGTTAGCAAAATACACTGACATATTTTATAGCTTACCGTGTATTACAGCTTTCACCTTCCTAACTAGCTACATAAACTGAAAATGTGCGATATTTTTAATTAAGTAAAAAGAATATGGCCATAAATGCTAAAATCATAGACTTTTAAAAAACACGATGATTCAAGGATTTTGGTAGGTAAAACTAAACTATGGAAAAAATCTTTACGTCTTCCTTTGAACGCTGAGCAGAAATCAACTTTCTCTCTCTGCATTCTCACAGCCCACATGTGTCACTTCAAATTCCAAATCCAGATTTTGGAGAGAACGTGCATGTTTTTAGGACCGCTACAGTACGCTAGGAAGCTACTGTTCTTCTGTATACTTAATATGAACCAGTCCCTGAAACACTAACTGAACATAAATTAAAAATCTTGTCATTAATTTTATTTCAACTCTGGAATCTCCATTATTGAGAACAATGGGGTACAAAGCAGAAATCCACTACACATTCTTACGTTGCTTTGTGAAATTTGGCATCCGTCAGTGTCATATAAAACACATTAAAAAAGCAGCACTACCAGTTTTAGCACAAATATTTAAAGCAGTTCAGTATAAACTTTATGTCCAAATAAAGTCTACTAATATCCAGCAAGCAGTGGTGCAGCTGCATTAGCTCATGTAATGTTTCGCACATGGAAACCAAGATGCAAGATTACCTCATTTATGGTAACACTCATAAACTACACAGTACACAGTAAACATGTCTACCCAGCAAATTAAAATATCACTGCACTATGCAGCAGCTGAAGCTATCCAGAACCTGTTTATAATCCAATAGAAACAGAAATTTGTCTTCAGTTCTAGAAACAGGGGGGAGGGGGGGAATCAAAGTCTAAGTAAAATAAACTGCACTGCAAGTGTCACTTGCCCCAAGACTTCCTGCTTCCCACAAAAGACATGCACCCATTCTGGAGATCAAAGGTCATAGCTTTACAATAGAATACATTGTAAATAGGTTTAAAATAATTGAATACAACTGCAAACCAAGGACTCATTTATAGCTTGCTAGGAAAAAAAAATATAGCTGTTTTAAGTCATTCCAGTATATGAACTGAAACCTGCATTATAAAACTGCATCTGCTTCAAAACTACCAGATCACCACCTGCATACCAGTTGGATTTGGTCATTCCACAGCCATCTAAATAATGAAATGCTTTTGAGTAAATTACATGCCACCACTGTTTTGATTATCCTCCGCAATGTCTGGAGGAGCACTAAAAATGGCCATACCTGCCGCCAAGGGGCTGGGTGCTCAGCAGCTCTCCAAGGACCCAAAGAAGTAACAACCACTTATTCTTTCTGCAACAGTAAGCACTGTAAATATTCACCTGTGAGATGATTTATTTCTCGTGCCGTACTAATCAAACTGAGCTTACTTCTTACACAGCTGTCTCGTGGCTCGGTGCCTGGGACGGTGACTGCCTAACCAGGGGGGATGGCACAACACGCTCTTCCATTCTGATGGCTTCCAAGAGCCAGGTTGACATGCCTCAATCTCAACGTTTGCTAAAGGAGTAAAGCTATCAAACATAGACGCAACCACATGTTCCTCTCCAATTTGACAAACTCATTTTTATTCAGTGACAGAAAAGGCCTCACTTCTGGGCTGAAACAACTCAAAAATTGTTTGGGAAATGAACACGCACAACACATACTTTACAATTTATTATAGCTATTTTTGCAGACCACAGGCTCATTCACAATTTACAATCAGCACTATTTTTCAACCAACCAAAGCAACTATGTCATACAGGTCCACATTCAGTATCAACAAGTAAAATCTTTAGAATTATGATGGTTAATAAAAGCTCCTATAGGCCTTTACATGTCCAAAACCCTGCACAAATTTAACGGGATAATCCTGTGAAAACACACTATCACCTGAAAGTTATGTTTACTAGGGCTTATCTGGCATGCAATCTGTCACGTATTAGTAAAGCTCAAATACCCTCCTTCAGGGCATAATAAATTTGGAGGTTTGTTGGGATTTGTTAATATATTTGCTATCTCGCCAGGATTAAAGGCAGGAAATAATTCCATGATATTTACTTATCTCTGCTGTTAACCTTAGCTACCTCTATTAGACTAGCAATTATACCACTACAAAACCATAATCGCCAGTCACAGCAAAAAGACAGTTCATCACAAGACTGAATTGATGCTCATTTTAACAATGACACAGGGACAATTAACTACTGCCACTTCCTTAAATCAGTGGTTTTCAACCTGTGGTTTGCAGATGCCTTTGGTCTACAGACTACTGCTAAGAGACCACAAAGGGTAATTAAGAAAAGTCTTGGCTTACTGTCAGTCGGCTTAAATTCGCTATACAGGAAAATGTACCTTCAATGGAAAATTTTATGGGGTCCCAGAAAAAAACTGCTGGAAGTCACTGCCACAGATCTTTTCTTACGCAGCAGAAACAGACCTTGGAATTTTTACAATAGTTTTGACCTCTCAGCTGCTGCAGGTGAAGAGTTTTCTCAACAAAACTGAAAGTCTGAAACGATCAGGAATTTCAGGGTAATGTGATTTCTGGTGGAACATTCACCTTTGTAGGTAGGGTCTGGCAGATTCATTATCTTTTTTCAGTTCCTCTCTCCTGGCAGTGTTTGTGGCCGTTAATAGAAGCCTACAGAATACTTCTACGCAATAAAATAGATTTCATCCAAGAAAACACGTAACTGACAGCATAAGTCGCAGAGTACCCTCTTTTGCCCTGTTGCATATTACTTACTCTGATTGATAAATTCCAGATTTTTCTTGGAAAAATCAAAATCCTCACGTAGACTACAACAAAACAACCATCCACTCTCACCTAAGAGGAATTTCTGGTCCCTCTTGAAATTTCTGAAAACACGTAACCAATTCTTTCCCACTGTATTCCATCAAAACAACCCAACCTCATATACTCTGCAAGAAAAAAAATAAATCTACCAAGCCATATGTTTTCTTGTAACCCGTTATGGAAAAAGGGTAAGTATATTGAGTACTTCACCGTAATTTAAGAGCAAGACACAGGAAATGTCGTATCTAAGAGAAAATACGACTTTCAAATCCTCAGAAATACAGTATCTTCGCCCATTTTTTGACAATGCACTTTTTTAGCACATCGGCCTTCATAGCCATCTTCCCTTTCCCTATCATTTCACGGAATGCCAAATAAGCATACTGGATATAGATAAACGAATCAGCATCTTCATGTAAACAAGGCATAAATAATATTGAAAATAAAGAGTCTATTTATTTGCATCATGGAAAGACTGGTAAGAGCTATATCAGAGCCCCTCAGTCTTTTGCACATTGGGACCCCATAAAACAACAGAACAGAGTTTCACGTCTCCTTGTCCACAAAGAGAGTGGTTACATTATTTTTCAAAACATTTAAAAGAGAAAAGACTTTTGCATTGAACTCAACTCTTCCCACAAAGCTGGATTTCATCCCTGCTATAGGGCTGCCGTCTAATTCTAAGTTAACTATACCAACCTTTTTGCAAGTACTCATTAGTCAATCTATATTTTCGGTGGTATCTAATTTGCTACAAAGGTTTCTCAAACTCCGATTAGTTCCGTGATTATTTTCGCTGTATTTCATGGTCAAGGTAAGATGTGCTGAGATTTCAGCTGTGATACTGACTTAGGCAGTTTCTGCCCTGTCACACTATTTCTAGCCACCCATTCTTGATACCCAGTTATACAAACACAACTATTTGTTGGGCTGAATGGCAAATCAAAGGAGAACTGACTCAAATTAGAAACAACATTTTGTGTTTTCTGTCAGAATTTACAGAACGCTTAACATGCTGAAAAAATGTCACCTCCTAATACTTTCAAAATAGACCCCCATAATTAGTAGGGATGATAGATCATCATCGTTTTTAGCCCCCTCTGCATTTATAAAACAGAAATAATACAATTTCCTTCATCACATGAAGGTCATGTAAAGCTAAACTTATTAATGTTTGTGGACGATTCAGATACTACAGAGTGAATATCAAAGAAAAGGCCATGCCTTCTTGGATGCCGTTTTCAGAATAGGATTCAAACAGTATGCAATAAATAGGGTTTGAAGCTATAGGAATGTAACAGTATGGAGAATAAAAACACTGAGTAACTTATTACATGAGCCCTGTTCATCTTGTAGACTGAATGCAGCCAGCAGAAAAATAACACAGCATGCGATCACTTAACTTAGAGGCTACCTGCTAAGGCATAAGCTAAAGAGAAATGTATCCATGGGATACAGGTATAGTTTTACTTTTGTTCTTCAAGTACTTTAAGTCCATGAACTTATTCCATAAACCCTACAAAGAGAGAAAAAAGGACCACTTTAGTTGTACGACATAGTGTATGAATACGTCTCTCTGCAATCTGCAGTTGATTTCTAAACTCACTAAAAAACACAAAGCAGTAGGCGGTGTAGAATCATAGTTCTGAAAGAATTCACAACCAAAATACACGTTCTTAATGTTTTCCTATTGCTGGCTTTGTAGAAAGGCCCTTCAGCTACCAAAGCAAACAACTGAATGATGTGAATTCAGACATGTAATGACTGTAAGGTCAGCACATGACCGCTAAGCATTCATGACCCCAAATTAAGAGGTATTACCCTCTATCTACTAATCCTTGGGTCACAAATGTACAGCCTACTCCAAGAACATTAAAAATTCCTGAAATTTGCTTACACCCCACTGCTTGGAAGATAGAAAGCTAACATGCATGAAGTGATCAGATAAGTGAAAGGGGCAATTCTGTTCTCAAACACCATATTAAAAATGCCATGTCTTTCAGTCACCTTTTCTGTTAATTTAAGTCCACTATGATTTTACGTTAAAGTACTATAGAAATACCACCGTCTTCTGAAAATAAGAATTCTAATTTCTCAGATCCTAACATTTCAAATCCAAAAGAAAATTTTAAAGGACAATGAAAAAAGAGGCTATATTCGTCTTAGTAGTATATGCATTCAGAAGGTGTTACTAGTATAAACACACTACATGGGATCCACAAATCAAGTTCTACATTTTGGCAGGGTGGCTTTAGTTTTTAAACTATAAGACTATATGTTCATCATTTTTAACTATAAGACCATATGTTCATCACTTTTAGTGTTTTCACATCATGTAGAACATGTAAGAGGCTGCAACAGTGATTCTGTTGGTAAGATTGCATAAAGGTTTTTACTGTGAATAAAATCGCAGCTTTTTATGCCATCATGACACATTTTCTGTCCAAAACGTACTTGTTAAAATTAATAGCAGCATCTACATTTCCCATACTTCTTAGAAAAATTGCACATTTTTTAATTTACTTCAGGAATAAGTCCTTTGTGGAGACCAAAGGAGTTGTGTTAATCTTCTAGCTGACACTAGATCTCACTACAAAGTTCATACCTAATATATGAACTTAAGATTTCAGGAAGATATCAAATAGATTTGATTTTAGGTTCCTGAATTAGGATCTCCATGTAATCACCGGAGACTTGAAAGCCGTCTTCGTTTATCAATCCCTCCCATACCCCTGTCTTTTTTGTATTTAGAGATAGGAACCCAAAAAGCCCCAGAAGAACTGAACAGATCTGGCCACTCTGTTGATTCCTCAGTGTAGTTTCTCTTTAGTTTTTTGTGAAATTCTCTGCTTCTCTGCCTGTATCACAGCTTTCTGCCACTAAGCTCTTCTTTCGCTATTCATGTGCCACCAGCCTCTCTAGTCTCTTGGCAGAAAGGGATTTTTAGACTTGAAAACCCCGATATGTACTATTTCATTGCAGGTCACAACTGGCCCCTGGCAAACATAAAGTCTGGAGACTACTTTAGCTGTTTTTTTAACTTCCTTACTCTCTCGCGTCTCATAGCATCCCAAATCTCATGATAAAAAAAAAGCAGGAAAAAGGGGAATCTTTCAGTCAAAGACGTGTGATTAAGAAAGAAGTATCCATCTCTAGGAAATCCCGTGGCTCACTTCCAGGAATACCAATGGAATACATTCCTTACCTTCCTCCTGCACTGGGACTTACTTTTGTTAGGGAAGTGAGAAAACTGACATATAACAGAGATGGCCATCTGGCAGACCACGGCGAGACCCAGCTTGCCAGGCGGTTTGATCTGATCCTCTAGCATGCCTGCCCATCACCACCAGCTCAACCAAATTGAGGATAATGTTTATATATGCTGCAGCAGAAAGGTGTATAAATCAAATCAAAATCAGCAGGATTTATAGTATCGGATATGAAATTGAGCTAACATGACTGTGTGGATCTAGCCGGAAACAAAAACTGACCCCCGAGTACATGAATTTACGCATTTCTAGTGCACAGCCCAGCTCAGGGCAGTTTTCTACAGAACCACAATATCGAAGTGGTAGCTAAAACAACACAAGTCAGTACACTACTTACATCTTGGGTACAAGGGCCCATAAATGGGTCATAATCAGGTTAGATGACGTGTCCCATGGGAGGAATCTCAACATGAAGAAAAATTTTCCATTAAGTGGTCACCCGTGATAACAACAACAAAACAGGAACTTCTTGCTATATTTGGGAGAGAAATATCCGAACGCAAAAGAATTAATCTGATTATTGCTCTCTTCTAAACGTATTCTAAATCACCAATGTATACAGGGCAAACTGCAACCGGGAGAGAGTTCAATAAACACGTGTAAAGCCAGAGAGGAACACAATCTGCTAAAAATCTGAGAACGGCTCAGAGCTGTCCCCACCAGCAGTAAAACTGGGCTTAAAAAAGCTCTGGATGTGAGCTATGTTTATATGCAGCTTTGGAATGGATTTTAATCATAGCTTAATGCTGGCGTACACACAGCCCAAGGGTGTGCCTGCATGATGTGCTTGCATCAGTCTGAAGGGAGGATATTGACAGTGCAGACGTTCGAGTCCACCGCAGTGCAGCCAGTTCACGTGCTTTTAGTATCTTAAAGAAAGGTTTAATAAATTAACTGACTATAAATAAAATAGCCCTATCAGAATACGCAGCAAAATTTAATTCTTAGTTTGCTTATATTTGTTTAGGCAAAATATATTAAAACCCTATTATTAAAAAAGTTATTCTGTGATTTCTTATGAAAGCAGAGAATGCTCCAGCAACTCTTGGAGCATGCTCTCACCATCTTCCATTCCTAATCCTCATTATGAAGTTCTTATTCTGCCTCAGAAAGCAGATGGCAAGAGATAATGTCAGCAACAATTAGGAGGCTTCACTGCCCTTAAGGACTCTTCTGCTATACACTTGTAATAATTTTTTTCAGAGATTTTTAGAAACAGGATGCTTTGCACTATTTCATTCTAAGTATACTGTTTGGATCACCCCCAAAACAATTACACAAGTTTTGTTTTGTTGTTTTTTTTTTCCTTTAAACAATAGAGAATGTTATTTTTTTAGACATTTTTATATAATCGAAATTAAAGACATTATAAATGAAATGTCCAACATTACCTTCACTCTACACATTACAAAACTAAAACCACTTGAGTTTCCTAGTATTTTTAATCAACTTCCTCTAAACTACTTGCATGCTGCTGAACCTTTCATGTTTTTACGAGCCCAGTTCAACTCTCACTAACAACTAACTTGGATCAGATCCAAAATTTCTTCTTAAACTGTGGCTTAGAGAAATCCTACCCATTTGGACAAGGAAAAACACAAAGAACCTCACAAGAGTATATATTATGTCACTTTATGCAGAATGTTGTCTGTTTATGACCTATTTGAATGACAATTATATTTTTGCTGTTATTAATATCTTTAATTTTGCTTAACAAGCTGGTGCTTTGTATTAATAATACTAGCCTACCTAAATAGAATCCAAAGAGGAAATAAAACTTCAGAATGAAAAGGAAAAAAAATGCTGAAGGATAGATGGATTTCACATAATTAATATGTTGGAGATTCATTTTGAAACTTTAGTATTGAAGAGGAAGAAAAGAAAATTACTTCCAAAAGAAATATGCCAGGAATAGCTTGATTCTAGAGCATTCTTTGAGTTACCCTAAACCTTATCTTTCTATAGAGATACTGTCCAACACCCTCCTAGAAAGCAGCTACATTAATGGAAGATCTACCTGCCCTCTGTTGCTCATTAAAGCTCCCCTCTGCCAAAACCTACTAAGTCTCAGATCTGCTACATACACTAGCAAATGAGGACTCCCTGATGTATTTCAGTCAAACTGAGCCAAGCTAGAGAGCTAAAACATTTTTTACTATTTAAACTAACCTGGAAAGGGTCAGGCAAGCACAAGCACGAAAAATTCTAGCTCTGGTGTTTTTACTAACAGTCCTCTACTTCAGAGGGAACGTTCATGCTTCAAAAGCAGAACAATTATGTTGGTTTAAATTGCAGAGTATACGGTATTTGTAGCTATTAGAGAATGAAATAAGGAAATTAAAACTGGTCTTTTATTGGATTTGTTTCTGCAGTTGACTATACCTCACAGATTTTACTAATGTAGTTCAATAGATCAGCAAGTAAGTACTTAAAGGGGTACCTTGCAGCTGTACACCCTTTTAACTAATAAAGATTGAGGGTAAAAATTACAACCCAATAGATTTGGGTTTCCTTGAATTGCTTCAAAAAGAGAAACTGGAAAAGGAATTCACAGACCTTGATTATTTAAGGGTAGACCAACCATCCGACCAAAGGAACCGACTGCCCAGTACGTTTATTGCTCGGGCGAGCATGACCTTGATCGTCAAAAGCCTGCATTTGTTTTGCTAAATACCTTCTCCTACTTGAGTGATGGGCTATAGTTTGGCCTCTCCTGAAACCAAAAGGGCTGCACCTGAACTTCCAATTAAAGGGTAACAACTGGCAGATGTGTGGGAACATCTAGCAGGAGGCTGATGCTGAGCAGATGGGCTAGGGTGCAGCAACCTTTTCCATCAGTTTCCACCCACTGCTTTTGCAAAAGCACATAGCCATCACGAGCCTGACACTACACTTCCTCGAGCAGCCACGCGATACTCCCTGCAGAGCGCTGTGCTGCTGTAGTCAAACTAATATCAGAAGCACAGCTAACTAGAGCTTGTCTAGCTCTACAAGTCCGCACTGCTGACTGCAGTTTAATGAGATACCAGCTTTGACAGAGAAAACAGTTTAAGCAGCTTCCACTCTGAAATGTTTGTACTTGCACCGCGCCGCAGCTAACTGTGCTGTTATTTGTGCCAATGCCACCACCGGTAGAACAGTATTGTAAATTGGGTCACTAAAATAATAACCTGTGATAGGAATAAGGCTTTTTCATATCATTTCAGTGATCTAGTTTAAAGTACAGCCTGACAAACATTTGTTTCTGAACAAAGACACAGACAGGGAAATGTGGTGAGGGATAGGAAGAAGAGATGGGGGGCTTACCTTAGCTACCCCCCTGGAAGTCCCCTATGTTTGGAACTATGTCTTTAGATTTTCCTTTCTATAAAGCCAGAAGATCAAAGGAGGACTAAAGCATTGTTAATTTGATACGGTCAAGAAAAATACGCTTCTATTTATTAGAACAAGAAGAGGTTTACTGTTTCTCTCATGAAACTCTCATATATTCCTCTAGGGCTTGTCCTAACCACTGAATGTAAGATCTTATATTTCGTATTACATGGTTTGTACCGCCTAACAAACTAGATATCTTTTTAGTTGTGTAAATGTCGACAGTCCCTTTCTGTTTCCTGTTGTTACTCTTAATGTTCCTGAGTCTAATTACACAGTCTTTGAAAAACATTACCTTGGAGCAAATTTTAATTTTTCATTTCATGAACAACCTTTACACCCTCATGTTATGCAACAGAGAATGTGATTTCCTGATGCATCTTCTCAGCACTAGTCATTATTCTGTATGCTTTTATTACGCTCGCTCTTATTCTTCTCTCTTCTAGGAAGAAGAAATTCTTTCCTCATATGAGAGTTTTCCCGACCTCCATACCATTGTCATGAGCTTTCTCTGTACCCCAGATGGTTTCAGCAACATTACTGTTCCTCATCCCAGGCTTTCAAAAAGTGGAGTCTTGCCAGGGAAAAGCACTGAAAGCAAAGCCTCAGCTGACTTTTTTTGTATCCTTCCATGTAGGGCACAGATGGCCATGTTTTCTCAGCCCCTCCCCTACTTCAGCTGAAGACCACAAATTCTCAGTTTATTTCTCCACAGCTCCATGTATGCAAATTTTATCAGAATCTCACTTGCTTTTCCAACACTTAGAACGGAAACTTCTCTACATTCTGACTATATTACAAATACTTTATTCAGAACAAACGACCCATCACATTCAAATTTAGCGGCATATTTTCGCATAGGATATATAAATAAACTTCAGACAACACTGAAACAGATTGAACGCCACCATATCCTACAGTACGTTCTGTTGAATGGAAGTCCTGACTGTCATTAGTTCACCTTACAGGAGGAACAAGTTGCAATATTTCTTTGCAAAGCAACTTCCAATCACAGACTGTAACTCTTAGTAAATTAAGAAACTGCCGTCGCTTTCAAACTTTTTTTCTCCCTTACCTATACTGAGCTTGTGATGCAATTTTTCCACGCTAATAAAAATTTTTAATACATTTTCAACAGTATCCCTCAGAACAGCCATTTACAGGGAGTGCCCAGGCACAGCTTTCGGAGAACAGACAAACAGAAGACAGACAGATTTAGCGAACACCTGTTAAATGGGGCAATGGCTCCAGCACAATTGTTTCCCACTTCATTTCACACAGTAATAACTTTAATGTCCTCCATGGACTCGCTTTCAAACACCAGTTCTACAACACCACACAAAAAAAAGAGATGAAAGCAAATGTAATTGTCTAGATTGCTTCCCATCAACTTTTTTGGATAAAAGCAAATTTACCTATCTTAGGGTTTTTTAAATTTTTTTTAAACTGTATATGCGCAAACTGTGTTATCATTTGGCTTTTTATAATCTTTCCCAACTGCATATCATTCTCCTCCATGTTTTAATATTTTTTTACCTATTTATTATTTACTTTATTTCTTCACATCATCAAATTTTGTTCTAACTTTGCCCTACAAGTGCACCTCTCCAGTATATTCTACTATATATACTATCCAAACCCCATCTTCCAATATTAGCATATTTTGATGTGTTATGAAATAAAAAAATGAATGCCTTCAGCATTCTTAAGACAAGTTTTATTCAAAAACATGACTCGAGTTCACTTTTCATTACCTCCCTCATATTACTGAATATATTTGATTTTCTTTGTACAGTAGTCTCCTTTACAAATTAAATCAATAAAAATTCTTACCTGAAAATTAGTAAAACCAATATTCCAGCAGAATTGGATTTAAATAAATGTGAATTTCTGGCCATGTTTCTTAGATGGCACTTCAATAAAAATAAGTTATTCTTATACACAGAGAGTCAACTGTACACGCAGAAAAATTAGCCTACCCTTGTTTATTCCTAGATTTTCAGCATCTTTTCTAATAGGCCATATATCACATTGCTTTAGAAATATTTCTTCTCTACTTTTCAAAAATGCCTTATATTGAACGATCCTTTTATTTTCCCTCTAGAATACCCACGTATTAGCTTTCCACTTGTGCTGATTTCACCTAAGTGCAGTTATCCTGGCATTACTACTGTTATTCTAGACTTATCTTCATATGAGATCTGAATAAGGTGCTTAAAAATATGTAATGAAGGTCTGATTCCCCTCCCTTTCTATGCTAATAATCAGTTCTGTATATGATATAATTAAATCAAAAGACTGCTTTCAATAATCCAGTATTTCTTGATTCTAGCCTACACACAAGTATTTCTGTGTGAAAAGCAACAAATGTTGTAACTTTCAGGACGTAACTCTAACGGCACAAAAAATACTGCAGTGACAAATTCAGATGATGAAATTGTTATACATGTGGCTGAACTGGTAGGAAATGAGTGTAAGTGGTACAGTAACACAATTATACCAAAACACCTCTTAGCTCAGGTACAAAACAAACGAGTTTAAACCAATGTTGGTATTCTACATGGACAAAGTGAAAGGGAAAACCAGACAATCAGTAGAACTGCACACTGCAGTCATGGGAGCACTTTTTGAGGAACAAAGGAATCCTGCTGCTTAAATTTACACACCATCCTACATTTCTTCAACTCTTTAAGAGACTTTCTGTGCTCCTCTGCCTGGTAAGTACCCACATGGTGCAGCCCCTGTGCTTCCCAGAACTGCTTTCTTTCCATAGATGAGGATAAAAAATACGTTAAACAATAACAAACTTCTAAATACATGAAGTCCAATATGCCAGCATGCTGGAGCTTTCACATCCAACTTTGCTGAAGAATAATATTCCTGACAACTTTCTGGATTAGACTGTTAAGTTTCTGAGACTTCTATGAACGGAAATGTTTGTTTTGCCTGATACAAGGAACCTTACCTCCTGCATAAACTTTTTTTCCATAGTCACAGCTTGAAAGCAACATAAAATGAATGCAGCATGGTGTTTTAAGATGCATTGTCAATAGTTATGTTTAAATATATACCTATTTTAAATGCATTAGACAGACATGTGGCATAGAAATACAAGTATTTGCCAGGAAAAGCAAAGTTATAGATTACCTTCTGCAAAGATTACCTTCCAACATACTTTTTCTTTTATAAACGTATGAAAGTGATTTTTTCTGAAAATTAAAATGCTTGTAGCGTTAATAGATACCCTCCTTTCAGAGGATATTGTATAACTCTTATATTGTGTATAGATTATAATTTCCAAAGAAAAGCCACAAGAAATCACCAAACATCAGAAATACAAATGGAAGTAACACTTCAATCGCATATATATTTGATGAAGTAAAGAGTCTGAAAGAACTGGTATAAAAATTCTTCTCCTTTTTCACCATGATCCATCACTTGTTTTCTAGATGAACAGATATCTAACACGCCAACGGAACCATCCAGAAGAGCCCGAGTTGAGCGAAGCCATCACAGATCTGTGATTTCCTATCTCCTCTATTCTACACTCAAATACCCTAAACATTTCAGATGGGCTGGGATTGCCAGAAGCATCTTCGTCTCACAGCGTACACAGGCCAATCTGCATTCTACCTTTTGAACTCTACATCCAATCCTGCTTAAACAAGAATTTCAAAGTAGGTGCTGCCCAGGTAACAATTCTGATGTTGCTAGTTAACTCCGTTTTCATTTTAGCCTCTTTCCCGCTCTCTAATGTTTTTAACACATGTAACGAGTAAGCTATTACCAGGAATATATGACTAATAATCTAGTAATCTATTACTAGTAATCTGCACTTGTGAGTCTTAATTCATACAGTTCATATCCACGTGATTTGCTACAGCACTTGCTGTAACACCTTTGTAAATACACATCTGTGGGACCAGGAAAAATACCATGGAGAGATTTTTCCAAGATAATACAAAAAATCCAGCACATTCCAAGTGACAGGCACTGCCTTAACTGCTGCTTCAATATCTTTACTTGACTATTAGCAATAGTTCTAATAGACTGAAAGCAGCATAATGTTCTTGAAGCCAACTTTTGGGTTTTTTCACCTGTTCGCTTTCCATGGATAGGAGAGTGTGAAGATTCACAAAACCGCAATTCTGAGTACTGTTGGTGTGTTAGTTGGCAGAGAATGTTGCTTTTTCAGTGGTTTCTGGTGTAAGATGGAGTAGCCTGTCTAAAGAGTAATGCACCATATTGACAGATAACGATCCTCTAATTCTCACTGTAGCTCTTTCTTACTATCCGGTGGCTCTTAATACTGATTCATTTTGCTCCACTAAAATTCGTATTAGGGTAAACGGCTGGCCCACCCTTCCCCTCCATTTTACTTATCATGCCAGGATAAATTTTATGTATAGCATACCTTTATGTATTTAAGTATTTCATTTGTTTCGAAAGCATCCTAGCTTCCAATCACTACGTTTTCAATTATTTGAAAATTGCATTTCAAAACTTTCAATCCAGCACAGTAATCTCATCACTTTTCTAATTTGTCTTGCATTTTCCCCAGCATTGAATCAAGTGGATAAACCACTAATCATGAAAGGACTAACTCTGCAATAAAGCACTGAAATACTTAAATTGAGATATATTGTGGAACGCTGTCTTGACAGACCTCGACAACTTTATTATCATTGAAACAATCTAATTCTCAAAAAGCTGAGGCTCTTCAAAGCTGTGTGAAGTTTAGTTAATAGAAGTTGATTAATAGTTTTAAATGAATTCTTACCTATTCGGATATCCCACCTTCAATGACAGGACAAAATAGACTACTTTGCTTGTTTAGAACAGACAGAAGTGTCTTTTGGGGATTTTTAGCTATTCCTAACTACCAGTGGGGGGTATGGGACTTTTCCTTGGGTTGCACCTGGTCTTTGTGAATATCTATACTTTGCCGTGCATGATACCAAGGGTATTTAAAATTTCTATAAGCTTTAATGGAGTGACTATCACAAACTCCAACAAGTGAATTTAAATTTCTGAAACAGGAAACTATTCTAAGGGAGGGGAGCTAACATAACTAAGAATGTGAAGGCAACAAAAGACCCCAGAAAAATCTAAGTTTAAAAGGATATGTCTATTGCAGTGTCTGACAACTACTGCTATAGTTTTTAAGATTTCTGTAGCCAGACAACATCTGAACATCTCTCTCTTTATACTCTTCCCTTCCTAATTTACTTCCCTTTTTTTTTTCCCTATAGGTCTCTCAGAAGCATGGGAGAACCAAAACATTGCTGTGTATTTTCTTTTTATGAGATATCAGATCAAGTTAGCATTCTCCCCTTTGCTCACATACTAATGCCCTAAAGATATCATAACTTTGAAATAATAAAGTAAGGATGCAACAGTATCTTGCATTTGAGATGTTTCTGTTTCGTTGGGGGGAGGAATTACAATTTTCTCATCTACAAGTCTGTGGGGTTTTTACTTTTATTAAGCTAATACTATAATTCTTATTACACACACATATATTAAAAATGATGGAATTATACAATAATACAATTATTGTCAACCGCATCTGTGTAAACTGAAAAATATTTTCAGAAAAGACATCTTAGCAGTTATTCTATGGCACTAAATATAATAAGGTTTCAGAATGGTAAAAACCCAGTCACTTTTTTCAATCAAACTGTAGACTGTCTCAGAGAAAAATATCCTATCCCCCCTCCAACTGATTTGTACTATTATAAAATATTGTGCTAACACAAACTAATACAAAGTACCAACCACATGCAGAAGCAAACACATGCATTTTGCACTTCTTTGTATTGCTTAGAATGACATCCTGATGCTATCATTTAGCTCATCATGACATTCCATCAATCAAAACGCAGTTTTAATTATACTCTAATTCTGCTTTTTTTCTCTGAGCAAACACGGAGGACATGCAACAATCCATTTCAACTAAAATACATACTTTATAGAATTAAAAATAGGTGGAGAATCACTTTTAAATCAGCTATCAGCCTGTCAATTAATGTTCTGAACCCCCGCTATTGACCCAGTACTGTACAAGCTGTTATTATGCACTGTCCTACATATCATCTGTTCCCCGTGCTGGTCTGTTCCAGAAAGACAGACAGCTGCAACAGTATATCCCTGTTCAACCTGAGGACCATCTGACTTTAATTGTAGCACACAGCTTGATGTGGGTCTGGTTATGAGAAGCCAAAGTATCACACTGTAATAATCTGGAAAAGCAGAAACCTGCCAACACAAGGCTGCAAACAGGGGCTTGGGCTGTCTGGCTGCCTGACGGGCTGCAAGAAATATGATTAATGAGCAAGGTATAATGATATCAGGAACCCGATTAGCACCACAAAAAGGTCACAGATCAAAGTAGTATGCATTTCATGAGCTCCAATCATTGTATAAGATCTGTGGACTTAAAGAGGTAAACTGAAATGCAAAGGGAAAAAATATCTCTGTGTGATAGCTTACAAAATGAGCACTTAAAATGCTATAATCACTGTTCTGTCTGAACCAGGAAGCAGTACGGAAATATTAACTGAACGATCAGCCCATGCCACATTGTAGCAAGCTTCTTTTGATAGTATTTGTGAGGAACTGAGCTTTAAGCTTTCTTCCGAAACACGCCTATTCTACTTAAAAATGAAACAATGCCGATTTGATACTGATGGTATCCAATCCACTAAGTACTAACAAGAAAAAAGCAATTTAATATTTGCATGTAATTGTCTCAGTTTTATTCCGCTGCAGAAACAGCAGATTACAGAGGGCATCATCCATACCAGCACTACCAGGGCCACCACCACCACGATAAGGTCAACTATGTCACACAGAAGCAGTTAACGCAATTCATTTGCACAGAGGTTTAGATTTAACACTACCAGGCTGACCAAAATTTCCTATCAGAATTACAGCAACAGTATCGGGGACCTACAATGTCACCCGAAGTGATGATGTCTGACACACTTTAATATACCATCACTTGGCAAATTATTTCTTAATTTCATAATTAACTTGAGCCTTAAAAAAAATTTCTGTTCTTTCCAATTGTGCGATACTTGAAAATTGCATGTTCCTGTAAAAGTTCTTTCTTTTGAAACAGTCTAGTTTATGGCAACTTTCGCACGTTCTTTCAATACACCATTTGACAAGCGGTACTGCAAGATCTACTTTCCCAGCAAAAGTTATGAAGCCAAGCAGATTACTAAGAAAGCCTTTTTGATTAAAATAGCTTCAAAAGTCACAATCACTAATGAATAATTGCTTGGGGGAAAAAAGTATACGAGATGAAAAAACTAATTATATTTCGATAATAAATATGATCTTTCAGATTCATAAGAAATGCTGAGTGAAACTAAGGAAATAAAGTCATTTTAATCTTCAGCATTCATATATACAAAAGTTAAGATACTGTTTTCAGATTACTTTTCTTGAAACAAAAGTTTTGGATATGTAACAAGCACTTCCCTCAATCTAGAGTGCTCTGAACTGCTTTTTTTCAAGATTTAACAAAATAAAGACACACTTGTAGATTTTACACAAAAAGAAAAAACTACATTTGAAATATGGCATGAGATCATTACTCTTTAAGAGTACGGCTTTAAAGGGATTTTACATTTTGTGCCCTGGACTTTAACAGTAATAACTGAAAAGCAGGCGCTTCGTGCTGATGAAGCACTCCATCCTGGGAATATAACACAAGTGAGAGATACCAAAGAGAGCTGCAAGAAAGGCAGGCACAAGTAGCAAAGGCTTTGGGAAATGATGCAAGAATGAGGGAAGGGTAGGTTGGAGCACACGGAGAGGTGAGGGTGAGAAAAACCTGGCGCTAAGGCTAGAAATGAGGCAAAGAAAACGAAGAGCTAAAATCTTAGAAGAGGAGATGGAGAATAACTTCACAGTGGTGAAAGCCAGATCCGTAATTAATAGAATGAGAACTATATTTTATGCAAAAGCTCAAATACCACAGTCAGGAGAGATCAAGGCCACAGGCTGCCTTTGACAAGTCTGCTTAAGAACACAGCTTTTCATTTCTCAGGTTATCCTGAATCACCAAGGCGTGCCAACTCAAAAAGGTGTCAGGCTACCTCCCTAACCTATTACCTATCAGCACAACTGTAAGATCAAAAGTTGCGTTTGAATACGGCTTGCCAAGTAGTCCTGCTAAACGTTAGTGTATTTCATACCTCCTTTAAATAAAATTTGCACATACATGTGCATGAAGCAAAACACTAAATTCATCTAACACAATTTGTGATTATTATGGTGCACCCTGCAACTCCCTGCAGAAATCTAGGCCAAATAACGCTTCTGAAGACCATGGTATCATGTCACCAGTAAAAGTGCAGTGTAAAGCATTCTGATAACTTATAAATCACAGATTTCTTCTCATGTGGCTGTTCTGAAATTTTATGAATATGAGGTCTGATGTTCTGCCGACAGAATTTTTTCAATTCCCATTTTTAAACTAAGGAGTATCAGGACGTTATCAAGTCTAAGCCTGGTATCAGAAGAGTTTTTGAGACTTTCCATGCCTTAATTCAGTATTTCCCAGTTAGCTGACTACCACATGAAAATTGCAGCCTCATTTTTCAAGAATAATTTTTAAAAAAAGCTTCTCTAATTTATTAATTTTAGAGTGCCACTGATGCAGAATCCTTTCATTTTGAGAAGAGCCTAATGTAACAGCTTTGAGAATGTGCTGAAACACCAACAATGATACCGTAACAGCTATTCTGTGATTCATTACACTGCCTGGGGGGCACAGTGAAGACAGGCAGTGCCAGCAACAGGATTTTCCAAAACAGGGAAGAGAAGAGTAATATAGGTTTGGGGAACGAAGCAGGCAAAGCAGAATTTAGTTTTATTTTCTTGTAAAAACCGCTTTGAAAAATATCAATATAATGGAAGAAATGGAAGAGGTGGCAGAAGATTGAAAACGCAACCTTCTTTCCTGAGGCATTCACTGATCTTTGGAGTTAAATGGATACTAAAATTAAAACCCCCTGAAATTACATCACGGTAATCAGAGTGACAAATATTTCTATGATTAAACAAGCTTCTTCAAGTCTTCTGTATCGTGATGATTTTATTAGCTCTTTAGAACCACAAGAGCTGACATACAAATGGGATAAGATCTCCTGCGTGTTTGGACCACCGTCAAACTTTTTTTTAGCTATTCTAAAGAATGAGACTTTTTCCTTCCTAAACTTGTAAATCTAACATTTCTTCAGATTATTTCAGCCATAGTCCTACGGAAATTATAAACAGATAAATATTGCAAGCAAAGATCCAAACTACTTCAGAAGAATCTTGCAAGACAAATGTTACTTGACAGACAATAGAAGATAGCCATCTTACCAGTCTGTTTATGCGAACAAATTCTTCTGGGGTTTTGGCCCATGGTGGAAGTTCAACATCAGACACAACTGTTCCATCATCCATCACTCCCAGATTGTAATTGTTGCTGTTGACAAATATCTCTGGGAGGTAATAGAATTCAGGAATCAATTCCTGTAGATAAATGAAAAACAATGCCATGTTATAAATTCTGTCAGAGGATGCACTTTGTCATGTTAAAAAAATAATTATCAGAATGGCATTAGGCAAAGAGAATATACAAAATCTTCCCACAGACATCACCACCTCCTCCCAGGAGGGGGAAATCCCCTCTTTCATACTTTCTAAAATTTAAACCTTTAGATACAATAAATCCTTATCATGCTTTTAACATGGCAAAGGACTAAGAGACAACAGGATCTAAAACAAACAAAAAATCAGAACACTGGTTTTGATTGCGTATTATGTGCAGAGAAACTTAGAAAACTAAAGTAATGAACATCACGTGGTACAAATAATATTTAGTGGAAAGCAACAGACAACCAAGGATGTTAACAAGTTGAGGAAAACTGCTTATTTCACATTTTAATACATCCACTTTTAAGGTACAAATGGCAGTCTGTAGTTTGGGTGAAAGCGGTGCAATATATGTTAATTGCAAAGGTGTAAACCCCAGTTATATTCTTATTCTCTCTATCATAAAGGGTCTAAGAACGTAATATTTAGGCTATTGTCTAAGATTGCTCAATGCCTAGAAATATTTTTTTTTTGTAAATTCTAAAACGCCTGGAGTTCTACCACATGTTCAGAAAAAAATCCAAAACCCACAGTCAAAGCTGAGTCACTCAATATTTTTCTTTCATGGAAAGGTCATTAACTCAATTATGTGTCCAGTCTGTAATTAGAGGGAAGAATCATGCATAATTTCACACACACACACAGAAAAGAGGAAAAAAGGAAGGAATTTTGCATGGTTACAAGGTCTGTGTATATGCTAAATTCCTTGTCAGGATCATCACCACTTTAAACAAGTGTCTTCTACAAGCCTGTGCTGAACAGGACTGGAACGCAGCATTTAACACCTCCATGGCTGGCCCACCCTGGCACTTCTGCAGGCACCGCGGCCAAGGAAAAAATGCAAGCACGTACAGCAAAGGAATTGTAATTTCCAAGTCTCACGAGAAAAACAAAGTAATGCTAATAGCCAAACAAAGAAATTTTTAAAGCAGAGGATGGTACATTCTAGTGCAGAATTGAACACAACATGCTAGGAAGCATAATTAAGCTCAAAACCATACGTATTTTCTCTAGGATAAATGGAGTGTTTCCCTGTTTTGCAAACAGACATGCAACTTCATAAGTTGCCATTTATTTCATAAAATATGCACTAGGATATACATAAACATATCTAAGTTAATGTGGTTAGAACCTTATTTACACACTTTCATAAATGTCTGCAAAGTCCTGGCATAACACTTAATAGAAAAAGCCTATTGAGACATAACATATATATTGCCGTCCTTAATATATTTTAAAGGTGCTTTGCTTTTTTTTTTTTTTCTGTGGAACTTGATGTTGAGACTTAAATACACCCAATGAACCTGGCAATTTGATGG
This sequence comes from Rissa tridactyla, assembly GCF_028500815.1. Taxonomy (NCBI): domain Eukaryota; kingdom Metazoa; phylum Chordata; class Aves; order Charadriiformes; family Laridae; genus Rissa; species Rissa tridactyla. Next base: position 74,691,104 of record NC_071470.1, read on the forward strand.
ATTTAGAAAAATTGAGTCACTAAATTAGAGAATTTACTTCCTTTGTAAAGAAAGGAACAATACGCGTAATTGCTCCAGGAAGTGTATTTTCATAGCAAATGACTGGTGTAAAATTGGTCTTCCATACAGCAAGAGCAAACTGCATGCCACTTAAGAAGTAGGGGGAAAGGAAAAAAATCAGACTGCCCCACTGGCTTTGTCTACAGTGGGTGTAGTATGTAGCTATGTCAGAAGCTCAGCAGATCAGATCTGAAACCCATTCTTGACATGGGTCAATGGATCAGTGGTCTCCCAGATAGCCCCTCAGGGCCAGCTATGGCATGAGCAGCTTTCCAAATGGCTGAGTGCAATAGGGAGGTCATCAGATTGCGGAGAAGGTCAATCCGAAGTAGCCAGGGCAAAGACAGGAAAGATCAAGCAGGAATTAAGCTATTATCACCTCCATCCTTGTGTGAAACACTGCTTGGCTTTGAATTGTACATCTTTTTGTTTACAGTCACCTTAATTAACCAGGCAGGGTAAAAACACGCTTCTGTACCAAGTGCTTGATAAGTACTTGATAAAAAGAGATTTGAAACTATTTCATTGGATAAGTGAAAGAAAAAGAATGTAGCAAGGATAAACATTTGTGAAAAAGAAAGTACTCCAACACTGAAGTTTCTGTGGTTTTTATCATCACGGGCAGAAACTAGCAAAGAAAAAGCAGAGACACTGGACCATTAATTCGATAGCAGCATGCACCACAAATATGAAACCACACCATGATTCCGAATAGTTAAAACATAAGCTCATTACATATGTTACTGATGTTTTGGGGTTCTTTTTTTATATATATCTGTACAGCTATTCATTAGTTTCTTTCAAGATCAGAAAACATTTGGCTTTCTAGAAGACACATTGTTTTCATTAGATTACACAGGAACAATATGCTGCCTGGAAACTTAAAAATTATCAGTAACTTCTGTTAGTTTGACCATTAGAAACTTTTCTAAAATGTTATTTCATTACTCCAGAAATGAGTTTTCAGAAAGTTTTTCACTGTCACCACAATGATACATTTTTACAAAAGGAGCTTCTTTGTAATGTGATTTTCTTATCCTGGCCATGTGCTAGCGTTTACACCTGGGAAAAAGGAGTGCAAATAGATACACTGAGCTATTCTAACTGAATAGTTCTTAGCACCAATTTCCAATGTCTTTATACAGGTGAAAACGATAACATTAGTTAAAGCCCAATAGCTTTTCCTAAAATAAACTTGATAATAAAATATTTTTTTTTATCAAGTTTATGAATATTCTTCACGTATTTGGTATCTGCAGTCTGTAACAGGCCTTCTCAAACCTATTTGTGGAGGTCGTCTTTTTTTCTTAAAATAATCACATCACATGCACAGATTGACCCTAAGACAGCCCATGCTGACTTATGTGTAAAAATCCATTAATAATGGAACTTTTCGGACACTTGAGAACATTAAAAAGATTAATTAATGAACTTTTTGCTTGTTTTCTTGAGAGGGGGGAGAAAGGAATTACTTGTGGTTTCACACAAATACCACATGAAGATGCAGGACCAGCCATGAGGGGCCAGACTGAAGGACCATTTAGTATCTCACCTAGAACAGTGACAAGGACTGGAAGACTTACCCACAGCAAATACAGTCTTTCCATGGATATTCTGTCAGCTTCTTACAGTTAAATGGCTTTGAACTAATCTGTGCTTCCGATTTTTAAAATAATTAATCATGGGTTCCACACTGCAGTTTCGTCTACAAAGATTTTTTCCTTTGGCTATTCTAAAACTGCTTCCTAACAGTCCAGTGGATGGACTAGTGCCCATATTGTGAAAACCAGTAAGTATTAATTCCTTACTCACTCTTCTATATGCCCTTCTAGATACTACAGACTTACATCATCACATTCTTCCTCAGTGGTCTCTTTTTGCAAGCTAAAGGATTTAGATTTGCTCCCTCAGGAGGTCTTCCCTTCTGACTAACCATTTTGGTTTCCATCATACGTTTTCTAATTCTACTGAATCCCTTCTGAAATTTTACGTACTCAGCACACAGACAGAAACAGTAAAATTGTCTCACGTTGCTTTTGTTTATATGATTTCACCGAAAACCAAAAACATCCGTATAATTTGTTGAAGCCCTTGTTTTAGCACAATTGTATTGAAAATTAGTTTCAGAAATTCCTCTGTTGGAATTCACCAGTTCTATAGGGTAGAGACAGATATCCTTATGATAAGCAAAACTTCACTCCTTCTGCCATGTTTTTGATTTCATTCCAACTGATGAAGGAGCTCACAGTGAATGTCAACATGAATCTAAACACACAGTATTTATAGTGGTATACATTTTTCAAGAAGATTTAAAGATAAAATTTGCTGTATCAGGAGTCTTATTAAAATGTTTATAAATTCCGCATATAATTAAAATACAATTTCTCTCTAACAAAAAACTGCCTTCTACCACATGGAAACAATGATGCCTAAGGAAACTTCACTAAAAATATTTTTTTTACAAACAAGTAATATCAACAGAATGTAACTTTAACACTGGTAGTTTATTTTCATGTTTCCACCCCACATAACAAAATCTATACATGGTATTTTGTTCCTTTAATGCAATGAAATGTTATTTTATACTTTTCTTTTGTTTAGAAAATATTAGACAGATGCATCATGAAGCAGAGTTATATGATCTGCAAAGATGTCTAGAAACAGTGACACAGATTCCCTAACCACATTAAAATATTTATAAGATACCAGATTTTCAAACTAAATTATTTGACAATCACATTAAGCAATATTAAGCCTATATATAACCTGTCAAACAGAATAATAAAAATGCACATTAGAGGCCTAAGCTTTTATTCATATTGCCACACTTTACTTCCCCTGTTAGGGGACTTAAATGACATTCAAAAATATATATTAATATATTAAATTAATTCAAATTTCATTTTTTCATCACAGTTCAATGTAATCATTTTCATGACTGTGGGAAAGTGTAATTTCTAAGTACCCATGAGTTTCCCTCTATCTGCTATTATGTGTGTTATTTCTCGCAGAACTAAGACATTGCCTCAAGACATTGCCTGAAATTCTCCCCACTTATACGGAAAATACTTCAGCATGTTTCCATTAAAATTCTAAATTGGATTAATGAATAAATTAATTATGTCAATGTCTATCATCCTGTTAAAGTTCTAAGAGATTATATTTCAAATATTTCCTTCTTTAAGAAAAATATTAAAATTGTCATTCATTTATAATTAAGGAAAGAAAATTATAAAAAAATCCAGATGTTTATTTAGTAGATTAATGAAATATATGATAATCAATAAGTAGATTTTATTAAGTCAATACTTTATTGCATAAAACAATACATCTTTAAGGCACTTTGAATCCTGTTAGTCAATACATGGATTATATATACACAAAATTATTTAAATCTTTACTGAGGATATATGTAGAAGTATGCAATGGTATTTATTGACCATATTTATACACTATGTAATACGTAGTTCCAGTTAATTTGACAAAGAAAGAGGAAAAAAGTTGTATATATAAATAAATTCCTTTCCTCCATTTTTTTTTCAATTAACTGGGGGCGAAAAGGACTTTATTGAATCATAAAAAGGTCTAGATGAAACCTTGAAAGGTCACCTTCTTCACCTTTCTATTCACAGACAATTATAATCAGCTATTCTTGAAAGACGTTTCTCTGCCTCGTTCTCTTAAAATTTTCAGTGATGGGGATCTTATGAATTTCTGGTGTTCATCTGTTCACGCCACTAGAAGATCTAACAGTTAGTCTGCTTTTGCTGCAGCTGGAGCCCATTTCTTGTCCTATTCAGACTGAATACAAGCAGCAGTTGCCCCTTTTTACATGCCCGAATGTGTAGGAGGGGCTTTCACTTCAGGGACAGCGAGATCCATTCCCACCAGCACTTCCTGACCAATATTCCTCTCCTGACCACCAACACTTTCCGACCACTATTCCCCTTCAGCAGCAAGGCTTGCACGGAGGCATGCTCAACAGGAAGCATACCGCAGAATTCATCTCGATAGAAAAGAAATTGTTTACAGTGAGAATTATCGTTCACTGGAACGACCTCCCCAGTGATGTGGGAGAGTCCCCATCACTGGAGATTTTCAAGATGGGATTGGCCAAGTTGCTAGGTAATCTAATCTAGGCTCCCTTTCCCACGGGAAGTTGGACCAGATGATCTTTCAAGGTCCCTTCAGCCTGGGCTGTTCTGTGATTTCATGAAATGAAGCGCACTGTGCCTGCCAGCCAAAATGCCTAGCAGGGTAAAAACATTAAAAATGTCACTGTCAAAACATTCTACATTTTTGTCCTTGTTCCGCTTTTCTCCAAAGTAAACAACCTAAAACCTTCAACTTTATATCACTGGTCCCATTTTCTAGATCTCTGTTCCTTCTCCTTTGGACTTTAGCAAACTTGTCCATAATTTACTCGAAGTTTATTTTTTCAACAGCTACACAAAAAGTTTGGAGCAGATATTAAAAGTATTTGCTTCATTTTAAATACAATTATAGCTGGGTATAAAAGAAGTAGACCATAGATATTAGATGGAATGGTCTGATCCATTCACCCAGATGTCTATATTTTTAACTACTGCAATTCCCACAGATACATGGACCTGACTGACTTTAGAATTTTGGGGTTTTTTACTCAGAAAAGTATTTTCCTGTTATGGATCTTGGCACAATTTTACAGAAAAACAAACCTTTCATGAAAACCAAAGATCTGCTAAATATGTTAAAAGTTTTGCTACTCCAGACATACAGTTTACGATTAAAAATCTGAATTACTATGTACCCGCTTCTGAATTTTGCTAGTCATTGCTTTTGGACATCTTTGACCTTGCTACTAATATGACATGCGACATGAAGTTTCTCCTATACAAAGGTAATGTTGCCAGTTTGGCAGCAAATTTATTCCTTGTAACTTTTGAAACTCCCGTCTATTAGATGGAGAAGTATAAAACAATGCAAAGCATATGTAGGAAAGCTTATCAGGTTACAGGGTGTCTTAGGCATGCTTATGTTAGGCAGCCTGTTTCAATAAGCATGAGTTGCCATCTTGCAGAGCTTCAACTTGTTTTTTTAATACATATTTTAAAGAAAGTCACGAAATTTGTCATCCTCCAGTTTCTGAATGTTCCAGCAGCTTGGAACTCTAGAGTTTCTTGCCTCTAGTACCCAGGTCTTGAAGACTTGAGGAATCCCATGCTTGAAGGAAAAAATTCATATTGAAAACATGTGACCCAATAATGACTTGATAATCCACACAACAGTCAGAAACTAAGCAGCATCTGTGACTGCAGGTAGCACTGCCAGTATTTTAATTTTGTGATATATTCTATTTATATTTGGTTACAGATCTAACTTGTCTACCATAACAAAGATTTCTGCACAGAGTTTGTGGTTGTTTGGATAAAATATATCAGGACCCATAAAGAGGAGCAGGTTTAACACTCTAATAAAAAGAGGACCCCATAATTCCTGTGGATACTCAAAACTTCCCCTGGATGTGCTCCTTTCAGTAAAAGTATGTGAAAAAACATGTGAAAGAAAAAGAGGTAAGATGTTGCTTCACTTTTGACAAAGACCTCTGAGACTGTCTCAGCCTCCCATGACATTCTTATAAGCAGAGTAGAGAAATGGAGATGAGATTAGGTCACAATAATGTGGGTGTACCCAGACTGGAAATCCATACTCCAAAAGCAGTCATCAATAGCTCACTGGCCAACTGGGAGGACATGGTAATGGGTCTGCCCTGCTCCTAATACCAGTCAATAATCTCATTAATGACCTGGCATAGAAGGTGCAGTAATAAAACTCCAGATGACACTACGAAGGCAACATAGCTGTTCGGAGGACAGCATAAGAATTTCAAATGACCCTGAAAAACTGTATATATGGTATTAAAAAAAATCAGTAAAGTACTATACTTGGAAAAGAGAAAATACATGCAAAGAGCAACATGTGTAGCAATTATGCTGTTGTAAATACAATGATAAATAAATTTATTGCAACAAGTTAGCCATCAAACCAGAAATATAAACTGCTTCTGAACAACTATGTGCAAATCTTCTCATTCATCAAGGAAAAACAGCAACACAAAAGAACAGGCAGGCTTAACTTCTGTATTCCAGACCTTACTCCAAGCCCCTAACTGAACTGTATTTCTGTTAAACACTGCCAAGCTACCCATGTTTGCTGTTTATACAGTACTAACAAAACTAACCAGGACTGTTTGCACTAGCAATGTAAACTAAGAAGTAACTGAGTTAATGAGCATGCCTGTCTAGTACTTTAAAGGTACTAAGTGGTACTCTCACAGAATTGAAATACACTTAATAGTCTTCAGTGCAGAAGATTTAACTTAAAAACACATGGTTAATCATTTAAAGGCAACAGTGCTGAGGTAATTGGGGAAAAAACAATGCCAGAGTGGTAGTGAGACACTAGCAAACTTCCAAAGGATTTTTAATTTGAATTGTTTAAATAAATGGATAGGGGAGAACTAGGAAATTAAATTTTATGCAACATATCACCTCTTGAAATCAAAATGTGAAAAGTTCAACCAAAGGTTATACTACAGTGCAGCATTAGTTTCCTGCTTTGATCATTGATCCAAGGCTTTCACAGGATATTGACAAAGATTGGTTGTGACCACACATATGCTTTAGCTTTCTCTGTTGAAGTGATACCGGCCAACAAGAGTTGCTTCCAAAGCTAGCTCCTGTTAGTCCTCCTGGTAACACGTGATGCCTCCAACTAAGATTAACAATAATCTTACGACAGCAAGCATCAATAACTACATACATTCTCTTCACATGAGAAGCAAGGAGAAATAATTTCCTGTAATCAGCTCAACGGTTCTAAAAATTAACATTTTTTTTCATCTGGAATAGGAATAAACCCTTCTTTTTCCTTTCTGCCCCCTATTCGCTTTGGCCTCCCACTTTCGAGGTCTTAAAAGTGGCTTCCCAAATCCTTTGTACTTCTATAAATCCATGCATTAAACTGCTAGGTTTTCATCAGTTGCAGAAGTATCAGCAGGAATCCAGACAGCTTATGGTCAAAAAAATCCTAATATTTTTTAATCAGCCACAATAGCCAACTACGTTTACATTCTCAGCCCATCAGAAACGCAAGGTAAAACTTAAAACCCTTTGACTTGTTGAGAAAAATGTGTTTGCCATGGATTGAATGGTATGGACAGTCATATACCACAGCAAAATCATTTCCAAGTCCATCTATACCTACGTTTTTGAGAGATTTCTCCCTCAAGTCATTCAATCTATCTTAAGTCCTTAACTAACTAGTGACTCCTCTGAAATAAATTTTGTTCTCCACATCTCACTTATGAAGACATCTTTTATAGCTAAAATAATTTTCTTGTTCATAAGGCTGCTCCCAGAGTGAATCTACTGGTGAACACAAACAAGCTCTACATTGTCTTTAAAAAGGCCACGTGTTTTTTGTGCTTACGTGGCAGCCTCCCCATCACAGCTAGAACTGCATTCATCTTTGAAGGAGTCAGCTGCTTCAGAACAAGCGCACAAGAAAAAATTCAAAGTTGAAATAAAAAAATGGATTAACATTTCAAATTAAGTTTGAAATTAGACTTCTGTCTTTTGTCAGAATACTCATCCACAGTACATATATAGTTTGACTATTAAACCATATAGTGAGACATTCTTCTTAATTACATATTGCTCAACCTCAAACGGATCACAATGAACATAATAATACCTTAACACAAGTAGATTTTTTCACCTTTAAAAACATTTAATATTCAGACCAAAAAGCAATATATCAACCCCACCTGAAACACTGGAAAGGGATGCAGAAAGATTGAAGAATTTAGTTAACGAATCTGGTAAAAATACGAGACAGAACAGTAAAATGTAACCTACCTATGAAATAAAAAAGGGAAAATCCTAATTATTTTAACGCATTTAAATGTTTCATCACTCAGTCAAACTGACTGGCCCGCTGCACAAACAACATTCAGGATGTATCTCATAATTCTGTCAAAGATAGAAAACTGTTTCCTGTGGAGGTGATAGGTTAGAACATAACGTAGAGATCTCTGTATGAAGACTTTCTAGAAGATCATTTTTTACTTAAATGCTCTTATTATTTGCTCGATACTATTATTTTTTATCTCAGCTCTGCATAATTTCCATGTAAATGTAAAAATGAAAATTGTTTTCAAAACAAAACATCTTTTCCAGTATGCCAGTTGCATTCAGTTAGGATTGGATTCTAATAAGCATACTGAAGATGTAGGTTTAAAAATATGTAATAAACACATTGTAACACACGACAATGTCTCTTCAATGAGAATCCAAGAAAATACATTCCTTATTAAACATTTTGTGAAAAAAGTAAAGTCCCCGCTCAAGAGCTGAATTTTCTTGAAAAGGATGTGAGATAAAATCTTAATTTTGCATGCAACTGCATAGTCTTCACTGACAGGCATGAGCTCTGCTCACACAATACATTCTTACACACAATGGAGCTAAGAGGAAAAACACATATTGTTTTGGACAAAATCTTGGACAAAATTAAGACAGTCCAAAAACATGTTGATATTAGAAAAGAATGAATAAATCAGATGTCAAAGGCTTTTGAATAACCTTTGAATAATCATTAACGTATTAGTGTTTGCAAATTGCAAACTTCAAGGAAATCCTAGCTCTTGCCAGTAAGCAGCACCTTCCAAGTTCTGAAAACAATCAAAAGAACATACGGCTATCTATTTTTAAGAATGTTTGTTTTGCTAACATCAAGTATTTCTAGTACATTACCATACAAGATGGTTAAAATGTAACTTCTAGGGTTTTAATCTATTGAAAAGGAGGTGGATACAAACTAGACAGCTTTTCTATTCACAATTTCTTTATTAATGTATAATTTAGAAATGTTAAGACTTCCATAAACGACAGTAGTTGACATGGGCTTTCTTTCCTTTCCTTTAATTTTATAGACATCATCCCATTGACTCTAGTGATGCAGAAAGCAGTTGTCCAGTCCGGAATTATAAGGAAATAATTTCAGAATTCAACTTGAACCAGAAACTGGCATTTGCTTGACTACAATATTGTATGCTAAGGTGCAAATGATGTGCACTCAGTCCTTTCAGAACAGACCATGAGAAAGTACTATCATAAAATGATTACAGAGAATCATACTCCAAGATTACAGGGAATAATTCTAAAATTTATGGGTGTCGTGTTCCATAATATTTGTTGGCTGTAAAGTAAGTGGGAAAGGAACTCTAAAGGAACAATAAACATTGAAAACCCGTGATTTCCCCTAGCGGGGACCAAAATCAGAGGGATCTGTATTCATTTAACTCCTTCCCTGTCTTCCTCCTCCTTCCTTCCCGAATACACACATGCATGTGAACATGTACATACATTGTGCAAGATAGGTAAAGAAAACATTCTAGCCGGCCATGGAAGTTACTACGCATGAAGATGTATGCAAACAGACATATGAAAACAGTAAAACAAAGCATACCATTTAAGTAAGACTTCCGTCATTAATTTCATGACAGCAACATCTAATTTAATTTTCTTAATTAGTTAGTAAATAATTCTATTTACAAGTCTATGTACACAGTAGGATGTTACTATTAACTACAGGAGCACATAATAATCTACTTTATTCACGCTCTTTGGTGCTTTTGTCAACTAAACACATTCAAGCACTAGTAAGCTAACACGTTGCAATTCTACATGTAGAAGACTTCTAGAGGCATATGGGACACTTCAGCCACGCATTTCACAAACACTTGCAAGGTAGAGCAGAACAGAGTATCAGGAAACTTAGCTTTCACTGCCATAGAGAAATATTGGGGATATAGGTATTTCCAACAAAGATGGTTCTGTGCCTTTTCAAACTTTTTCTTTCCTAATTCTTTTAACATGTCCTGTGGGAAACCTATCTCCTCCCCCTTCCTGGCTGCTCATCCAGTCTCATGAACAGACTCCTCTAATTAATCTCAATACTCACTCAGATGATTCACGGCAGTATAATGTATTTCATGGCAATTCACAGAGTCAGAAAGCTGCAAGCAACTTCAAGAGGCCATCCATAACAGTAGGGACGCCTCTAAAGGCAGCACCAGCTTGCACATACATCATTTCCAAAAGATATCTAAGTGTTTCTGGAAAACCCTCGCTACACTAATTGCCAGGGAAGCATTCATTGGTTTTATTTGTTCTTTTAGAAAGGTTACTTTCACATCTAATCGAAATCTCCCTCATATTTAAGTCCATTCATTCTTATTCTATCCAGCATGGGCAGCAGAGGTTTTTCCTTTCTTTCTTGCAGCAGTCCCTATGTAATAGAAGACTCTTCAATCTTCTCTTCTTTAGAAGAAAATCAAGCATAGCTACTCAATCTTTCATTGACTTTTATTTTCAAGACGTTGCATTGTTATCATTATTCCGGTGTCCATCCTCTCTAACTAGGCCACAATTATGGATGTAATACTCCAGATAAGACTTTATCAAAGCTGGGCAAAGCTCAAGATTTATTTCATACATTTTGAAAGTTAAACTATGTCCTTCCTGTTGATGTATCTTCTACAAAATGCTATTCACCTTTAGTTATACCACAATATTGTTAATTCACAGGCACCGGTGATGTACTACAACCGCACATATTTTTTTTTGCACAGTAGATTGTTCCTTGTGTTATATTTGTACCTAATTGTATGAGAATCTGCATTAAAATTACAATTCTTACTTTGCCCCAATAAACTTAATCTAAACTTTTCTCAAACAATTTTACCTTTCTGCAAGAAGTGCTTCCAATTCCACTACACTTCCAGTACCTTCCAACCCAATATCAAGGGAAACTGAGGCCTAACCTGTTATTATCAAGAAGAATTCCACTCAATACATCTTCCAATTTTAATAACGAACTACTGGTAACTATTCTTCAAATACAGCGGATTCTTTTAGACCAAGTTTTCCTAGCTCACTCATGAGACATCAAAAACTAAGATCATCATCTGCTGCCTCTCTCTTTATAAGGTCTGTTACTTTTTCTCATCAGAAACTGTAATTGCTTTGACATAATCTCTTCTTGATAAATATGTGTTTCATTTGCTTGTCTCCTTGTTATCTTCCTAGTACTTAAACATAGTCTGATTATTTGTGTAAGTATGTTTCTGTGAACTGCAGTTAAACTCATCTCATAATATCTTGGTTCTCTTTTTTTTCCTCTTTAAAAACTACATACTTCATTTGTCCACCACTGCTACCTTTCTCCTCCTCCATTTCTCAAAAAAAAAAAATGCACTCTGAAATTTTGTCTGCCGGTCTTCTAGGTACAAGAGAATGAAACTTATAATGACCAGTCAATTTGAAAAAATCTAATGTGTTTGTATTTTCTAAACTGTTGTTTCCCAATTTGATATGGACATTGTATCTTTTTATAAGTGGTATTAAATCCACTAGTCACTGATTGCCATTGATTCTTTTGGTGGAGGCTCACAGATGCAAGAACAACGTTACTTTTTAGCACTATTAGTTGACAATTTTCTCATTCCATTAATCTGCAAATCAACCCTTTCCTTAATTGTATTCTCACTATGAATATAGTTATACAATGATTTCACATTACTTATGTCTCTTGCTAGTTACATCACATTCTTGAGTTAGCCTCTGATTTTCTTCACATTATACTTGTCCACCCTCCCTTCCATTAAAAAAAAACCCAGACAATTCTAATATTACTCATTCTTCTTGGATTTGAGGTCAACAAAGCTTTCCCACCACTGCCAGCATCCTTGTCTCCTTTGTTCTCCTCCCCAGTTCAAAATATTCCTCAGATCCCAGATTCTATTTGTTTACCTCATTCCTTCCTTCAATGGCTACCTACCTCAACCTCTGCCCATTGGCATTTTTATGTGATCCTGCCTTACTTCTTGACCCACTTAATTCTAGGTCTCCTTCTATACAATGACTAATTACCAGATTAATTTATCTTCTATTCCCACCTACTTCTTGTTTCCTTGCCAGTTTCCAGACCCAGTGCCGCTGTTAAGATATGTTCAATATCATGCTAAATTCTGTGTTTCATCTTAGTATCCTCAGACACTGGCTTTCTGTAGCCCTCTGTTTCTCTATGCAGGATACAGTCTTTCCGGCAACTGCTTCCAGATTTCCCTCTCAGCTCTTTAACCCTTGTCTACATCATAAGACTAGTTTTTGCCCCTTCGGCACCTGTTAGCACAGCCTCCTGCTCCTGCTTGTCATAGTCAAACAAGGAAATAGGCCACTGCAGAAACTGCCCAAATCTGAGGCTGGATGCCTAGAGTCAAAATTACATAAAGTAATATGAATATTAACTGCAAATTTCTTATCTGAGTGGAGCAGAAGCATGAACAGAGTATAAAACTTAGCGGTTAAAAATCTATACCAGTTTCTACTGACTTTTCAAAGACGTAAAACTTGTGCAGACAAACAAAAAGGGGAACACATACCTGTAGCACAAAGGCCAATTTTGCCTTATTTCAGTCTCAGGCCTAAAAATGTTTGCTAAAGTTTTAGAAAAGAATTCACTGAAATACTCTAACGGAAGTAAAGCCATGTGTTATCTCCCTTGCATCTTTTGGTAGGATACGGTAGGATAACTCCCAATGTTCTCCCATCCTTTTTTCATAACCTGTGGTCCTATGATCACAACTACAATAAAGGCAGATGCAGTATAAAATATGTTAACACCTTTCAGCGAAGTTTTTACCTTGATATCGGAAGTGTCGCGCTGACTATTGCGCCATGCTCTTGAAACAGATGAAAAAGTTCTATCTGCATGATCAAACTTCCCACCTTGTAGATTTAAGAAAAGCGTTGTAAAGGGTTCCTAAATGGATATAAAAAGATTAATTAAAAACAGCAATGCATTTCTTTAGGAATTTCAGGGGAAAAAAAGGGATTTATTATTATTTTGAAGTGTGGTTATTAATGATGCTATTCTTCTAGCAGACACAATTAATTGCAAAGGGTTAACTCTATTATCCAAGAATGAGAAATACAAACTGATGCTTATTTGTTCAATACATGCTTTTAATTCCTACTCCATGCATATATATTCAAATAAAGAAAAGGAAACAAAAACAAAAGAAAATATTTACAGGCTGGAGGAGAAGCTACAGTCAGTTGTGACACCAATTGCTCTTGAAAACATGAAAAAGCTCAATATTTTTACTTTAGATATTTTTTAAACTAGCATGTAACAAATATAACACAAGCATTTTATTTTGTTTGAGGTAATCTATTAATATAAAAGGTAGCATTCGATACCGATAGCTTCGTGATTGTTATTGTTTAATATGTAATTTATGATTTAGGAAAGAAAAATGTTTGAAAGATTTAAAAGCCTCCTCTTAGTTAAAGAACACTTAAGCACATATTAGTGGATAATTGCTTGAAATTAGCTAAGCGCTATAAATTACTTCAAGGATTTATGTATGCTTGTACATTCTAACAAGCTTTAATTAATGATGTGCTGCTAATGCTTTCCCAAAGAAATTGCTTTCTATGAGATAAATCGCCTTTCAGTTTTATACAAAAATGCATTGTTTAACCAATATATTATCAATATGTAGCATCTCCAAAGTTACTTCCATATAAATTGCAGCAGATTTTAAAAAATTAATTATTTACATCACAGAATTTCATGATCATGAGAAACCAACTCATTTACACTCATCAGGAGGTGAAAATTGAATACATTCAGTAAGAACCACAAATGTTCAGTACATGGCCAAGCCAAAATACGCAAGGAAGGAAAGTTAACCACGTTTAAAGTAGTATAAGAATGTACACTAAAAAGCAATTTTTAAGGAGAAAAAGTTTTACTGATTTGAAAAGGACGTAGCATAAAAATTAAAACCTTCTGCTCTAATTTTGGACTACATTTATCCTACGCTACTGATTACAGTTACTAGAACTTTTTGAGTACTCTGCTGTGCTATTAAGTTTTAGTTTATGCATTCCTAGCTATTTAAAGGAAAAGCGTTTTTAAAAGATATACTTACAATTCTTAATAACCACGTGAGTGCAAAACTTGCAGTTGAATAATGTGTGCCATAGTGAAATTTTGGAACCTGATCATCTTCCCATGATTCGTATCTCTCAGCAAAGAAGGCTGCTCTCTTTGGGTTCAAAGCTCCAATAGGCTATAAGGTTTGTAAAAAATAAATACATTAAGTAAATAAAGATAACATAACCTATTATCACATCATGCTCCCCCTGCTTTTTGGGGTAACCAGAATTATCAGCATGCCTGGAGAAGACTGGGTTTGGTGTTTTGCAAAAGCTGATGTTGGATTCTGTAAGCACCTGAACAGACCTGTGTATTTCAAACCGTGTACACGCCCACGGCTGGTTGGGAAAAAAAGTCTCTTCCGCATTCATACAGGCTTCATTTCTGTTTCCTACTGATTCAAGTCAACGACTGAAAACCACTTCCCAGTGGAATGTCTTGGAGAAAGAGTTGTTAACTTGTGTGCCTGTGGATATGTGTGCGTGTTGAATACACTATCAAGCAAATGGCAGGTAGCAACGAGAAACATCTTTGGATATATTTTGGGGAAAAATAGTCACCAATAGGGTGGAAGAATATTAACAGTGCACTTGGAATTTTGATATTACTTTTCTTGTTTTTGTGCTTTCCAAGACAAGTTTACTTAATGGATAAAACTTGAAACTTTGAAACACAAATAAAATAGCAGAATTCCTATATAAAAACATTGATATAAAATAAATAAATAACATATGCATGACGAAAAAAGCCTGTCACACTTTCACCAACATTGTTATTCTTTGTTCAGTGCTTACCTAGGGCATAAACACCCAGGGACTTATTTAAATGTAAGAAATATAATATTTCGTTATCTGTAGCCATATGTATGTATAGTTGTATATCCATATCTTCAGCAGACTTTTACACAAAGGATTTCAAAAAATGAATATAGGTCCCATAAATCACGGAGAAACACAAAAGTGAATTTAGCCATTCCACGTGTAAAATGTTGTAAGAGGTCTAAAATATCTTTGTATATACATGTAAAACATATACACAGTACAATTTTCTATAGACATGGGGGCACGCTGTTTGTATGTTATTAATGTAAATGATGCCCATCTGTACAGACAATGGATGCATTCAAGTATAACTGAAGAACAAACATGCAAAAATATTTTCTTCTTTCTGTTCTGCAAGAATAAACATACTTCCGAATACACTACAAGGTAAGGAAAAACTTTAAAAGAAAAGTCCTTGAACAAAAGTATCCGTAACCTAGTCATTAATTCAAGCACAGTTCAAGTGAAAAAGTATGTCTGCTCTTCAGATTATTAGTATTCAAGTACCTGCTTCTTTGCAGCTCACGTGAAATTTGGCACACAAGCTTCAAAGTATTTTCTCTTCTAGATTAGATCTATGAATGACCCAGGACCTAATCTTACATTTTTTACTTAGAGTGGCTTTCACATTGCAGTAGGATAAAAAAACATTTTAGGTTAATTACTATTTTTGCAGTTCACTAATTTGAAATATAACCCTTTAAAAGAAGTGGTTCCTGTATAAAAGGATTTTTATCTGATTTAGCAAATTTATTCCAGGGAAGAATGAAACTGACTCCAAGTCGTCTCTTTGTTGCAAGAACCATTTTGGAATCTCCATCTGTACCGATTTTCCCTAAAGACTCAGCTACGCTTGAGGGAAAAAAGAAGAAAGAAGGTCATTGGTAGACAAATTATATAAATTAAAAATAGAAAGAGTGTTGTGCTGCATGGTTCTGTGACATTTTATGTATTATCTTTATCTGTCCCTATTTTTATTACTCTCCAAATGAGTATAGCCCAGATCAATAGTTATAGAATTACATTCCTTGAATATAAAGCTAAACCCAATTAGAATTGATTTCACTCTCTTTTCAAAAAAAAAAAAATAAATATGGTATCATGCAGAGATCCATATAGCCAGAATCCACAGTATTGATTTTGGCTGTTATTGTTACAGTTGGTTTCTGAAGCCTGCAACAGGACAACTATCAAGACATGTCACATTTATTTGCAAGCAAATAAAAAAAGTCCCCAAATGAAAGAAAGCTTAGGGAGAAAAAAAGAACCGTGGAGCTGTGCACTGACAATGATACACTATCAGCTTACTCAGAGAAGTTACAGTGGGAATACACACATTGAATTATACATTACACGAATGCACTGATTTATTGTGGTAATAACATCCACCTCATTAAAAGATTCTGCTTTGCTGCAGTTGGAGGGCTACATATTGTTTACTGCTATAAATTAATGGCAGCGCACAGAAGACTGTAGAACCCTTCTAACAATAGATCTGTAATGACAGTGCTGTATATCACAGCTTCCCCAGCAGCTTCATAATAAAATGGAGACAATGTATTGGGCTAATACATTCTACCAGGCAGGCCCATATTTTTCTGACAACTGCTTCTAAGGATGAGGTGATTCTACTGTGTTACACTGCGCTGTGAACAGTTAACTACGCTTGAGCTACAGAATAAAGCACATACAAGGAATATTCAAATACCCTCTGACTTTCAGTTCAGTAAACAAATTAATTGAAATTCTGTAGTTATTTCATATTTCAAAATTACCAGGGAAACATGATTACGTATTGGATTCCCTCCCTTGTAGGTAAACGCCAAGGGAAAAGGAATAACTCCAAACTAAGCTATACTAGAGGTAGCTGCGAGACCACAAATTTACACTACTCAACATGGTTTCCCTATGGCTACAGACCACTACGGAAGAACAAGCTGAAAAGCTTTAATATCCAGAAAATCCAGAATATATTTTCTTTGCAGTAGCTTTTCAGAGAGGAAAGTTAGTTCACCAATTAAAAATACTCATTTAGCGGGGGGAGGGGGAGGGGGGGAGAGGGAAGAAAAGTAGAGATAGAACGATTTCAAGTAGCAAAAACAATGGATGAGATTACAGGAGTCAAGATGAAAAAAATAAATCACTTATGGCTCCTAAGTTTTCAAACTGTATTGAAAAATGAATAACGCATATGGTTTTCAAGTCAGAGTTCATTCAAAAAAGGGTCCAAACTGGAAGAATTAAGAATAAGGAAGTTTTTGTTTTCTCTTTTCCAAAGGCATGATCACCTGGTTTTTGCCCCGCAGTGGTTGTTATAACAACATGTGCTACAAATAAGAAAGTTACAAACTACTCTTACAAAAAACCAAACTCATTTGATATGAATTTTTCAAGTGCTGTCAAATCTAGGAATACCTCATAATAAATAAACCTCACATTTTGACCAAGAACTGAATATAGTAAATCTCAATCTTTGGACCAAGCTTACTTGCTTTCTTTGAGACATGACAAAAAAAAAAAAAAAAAATGGTTTGTTGAAAAATAACTGAGGAAACACACTGACTCTCACCATCTACTGCTGTTAAATATGTCCAGACACTGTGGTGTACAGTTCTATTTGTTGGGTCTTAATCTTACTTTGTGCCAGACATTGGAACAGCGGTCCGTCTTGCCTCCATTTTCAGAAGAGGCCCTGCTGCCCCCAACAGAAGAAAGCAGAATGGTCCCTGCTCCTCTACATAGGGCAGAATCTCTCCTGGATTCTGGCGCTCGTGTACAGGAATACCTACACGTTTTGGAAAATTGCTAATGACCTAACATAAGCAGACCAAAGTCTTATAAAGAAAGAATTACAATATGTTTATTTATAGTTACACATTTAAGAGAAAAAGAGGTGCTTTTTATTCCTATCTAATGTGTTTTCGTTTTTTTAAATAGTGTTACTCCAAATAAACAAACATACCCTGTTCTTACCCTCGCTGCCTTTTGTTATTGGCTTTTACGCAGGCTTCTGCTGTTAAAACAAACATTGCCACTTTTACTGTCTCCTATCCATTGTAATACTAGGAAGAATTTTTAACTCATTAATATTCAAAATCCATGAAAGACTACAGTACTAGGGCAGTAAAGTGCATTTAATAACTGCAAAAAATAAATAGTCAGGATACCATAGTTTCGTCTTCACCGTTAACTGTTACCTCTTTTGGTGAAGACGGCAATCTTAACAATTACTACTGTAAATCAGGAGATCTGTGCCAGTGCCTGTACGTTCTGAACAGCAGGCAGCTCCAGAAACGAGGTCCATGCTGACCAGTGCAAACAGAAAGATTTAAAACTTAATGAAAATACTATTCTCTGAAATTCGTATTCAGAACTTCTTCACCATGAAAAAAAGAAAAAAAGGAAGGAAAGAAAATGCATAAAAAAAGAAAAAAGACCAAAAAAATGGGGGAAAAAAAAGAAAAATGCTTTTTTCTTGTAATTTCTTACACTGTTTTGTTACCCACATCTAACCAGGTATTTGGATTCCTGTGTATACAATTGTCTGCATCATTGAATTATGTTTTGTAGCATCCTTGCCAAGTATGAAGTTTGTTTTTCATACGTTTTATTTTCAAGATGACTATCTGGTTTTCATTACTGGTATTTTTAATATATTCATTGGGCTTAAAGGACCAGGGGGACCATTAGGTCATCTCATCTAGCCTTGTGTTTGTATGACAAGCTATTAAATGCCTTTCCATTACATGATTTTGAGCCCAACTGTTTATACTTGCTTATAGCATGAGCTGTATTTGGCCCATCTGCTTTCCAGAAAGGCATCTGACTCTTGAGTACATGGACAATCTGCTATTTTTCTTGGAAGTTTTTTCTACTGATAATTGTGATCCTCATTCTAAAAAATACATACTTCAGTTTGGTTATGAATTTACCGGTGTGTTACCAAAGAAATCCTACTATGCTTCTCTCTGACATATCACAGAGTCTCTACTTACCCAGTATTTTCTGTATATAAAGATACTCACAGACTATAATTAGACTTTTTAATAATCAAAAGAAATTACGGTCTTCCATTTTAAAGGCATTTCTTCCAGCCATAAGATTTCTCTGCAGTCTGCCCACTTACCAACGTATTCTAATATACAGATATCTGAAATGTGGTCAGTGTTCCAGCGTTAGTCTTTTCACTCTCATAAATATGCCAAGTGCTGTATACTCTGCTGCAATCTAACCACAACTGCATTTTTTGAGGATTGCTTGTCTAATTACTTTAGGTATAACTAACACATAATTAACTCCCAAACTAGCCAATCCTTGTAATATTGTCGGTGGGACTTCCTGATCATCTGAGTAAAACTTCTTTTTCCCAGACAGAGATATAAAGACAAGACGCAAGGGTTTAATTATACCCAAACTTTATTAACGTAGGTCAACTGGGAAATATCTGGGAATAAACTCATATAACGTAGATCACTACTCTTTCATCTGTCATTTTTGTGTTTGAGAACAGCCGCAAAATGCCATACGCTCCTCTGAACATATTCTCACTCACTGTTAGAACTCACCATTCTTCTTCCCAAAAAACTGAATACTGCTGTCTTAAAAATTAGGTCCCACAACTCCCCACCTTCTTCAGAGGGCATCTTACCTTTAATCAAATTCAACTCAAATTCATTAGAGAACTGTATCCCAAAGAAAACAACAAATGCAATTATCTGCTGAACTGTTTGAACTGCCCTCATTGATCTAAACTGGTCCTTGAGCTGCTCCGGGAAAGATTTAAAAAAATGGAAACAATCTACCAAGGAGAAAAACAATCCTTACCAATTCGTTCCCAAAAGCACTGGTTTCACAGCAGACACCCAAATCCTACATCAAAGACTAGGCTATGGGGGGGAACTATGAATTTGAATATCAAAAACTGGCTGAAGCCAAAGGGACAGAACTTTTGTATTCTTACCCAGTGAGCATTTAGGTGATACACAATAAGTTATGCTCTGAATCTAAACTGATTTGCTATTTTTTACTATTAATTGTAAATCATATTTTAGTCACTTGTAACACTCAGGTTTTGAGAACTTCAGCACAAGCAGCTACTTGAATTTCATGTGGTTTCTTAGCAACTACGGAATCCTATGGTCAAACACTTTTTGTATATGCAATGCCGAAACTGTGCAATAATTCTGAATACTAGTGAGTGTACTCTACCGATTTTGACATCAAAATATGACATCAGAAAAATTCATATAGCTATATATGAATACATATTTACACAAACATATATATGAATATATATATATATATAGTCAACACACATGTCTGGTGAATTTGTTGAGTAGACATCCTCTGGATAGTTGTTAATGTTCCATCTAGTTAAGTTTTTTCCCCTTTAGAATTGGCAGGTCATTATGCTCATAGTTATAATTCTAATCCATTATTCTGAATATAAGTATTTCAAATAATTATGATACTTGAAAATTTGTACAGAGAAGGGAAACGAATGGGACGATAATGTAAAGCAAGTTCTGAAGAATACTTCCTGTTCTTTTTATGTCAACCTAAAACTAAAATCATTTTCAAGTATAGATAAGAGCTGCAAGCAAACAAGACTTCATATGGTTCACAGAGAACAAACAAACCAAAAAAGTGCCATGATTACCCTAGTTACAAAGCAAAGCAAATTATACTTTCTCATATAATCAAGTTGCTAGACTCGTTGCTTCAGGGAGCAATGAAGAACAAATACAAATAGGTTTTAAAAAAATAATGGAAAGACAACTAGACCACCAGTCCATCAGTGACCACTAAGCATGACTGTCTAAATGATTTCTCCAGTTCACAAAGTAGTTAAACTTCTGGTTGCCAAACCTGTGAGGTTATCTGAAGGGAAGGACAATGCTTTACATGCCCTCTTTCTTTTCCTTTTTCAGTAGGCTCATGCCACTGGCTGTTCAGAGAGGCAAGATCTTGAGCTAGATGAGCTTCTGGACTAGCTCCTCTCTTACAACTTTATATTAAATGACTCAGCATCTTCCCACATATATAGGCTGGTGCACATGATACAATAAAAGCCAGTCAAGAGCACTCCATTACAACAAACTTGCAGTTACTTCTACATGCAAATAATTTCTTTGCTTAGATATATCTTTTTATTTACACTAGTGAAGAAACACAAATAAATGGCTACCAGCCACCTTATTAAATACTTGCAGGCACAGCTTAGGGTGCAGACAACTGCTTCCCAGCAGCTCCTTTAACTAAGTGACAAGTATAAACAGCTGACTGTGATCAGCATTTTTATCAAATGTAGGATCCCTGGGCACTTCCCGATGCACTGCATATGGAATGAAATTCCACAATCCTCTTATGTCAATATTTTCTAAAATAAATTTAATGTAATCTATACATACTAAAACCACTGAGCTTTTTTGTGTAAAAATGCTTTTTAAAATAGTTTTAAGTCCTTACAAGCTTTCTTTGAAAAGACTCTATTTACCAGAAATCACATAATGAAATTTCCCAGATCACATTATGTTATAAAAAAATTTTAAAAGCTCAATTTTCTATTCTAGGGAAACTGAGAATTCAATAGAGTGTTGAAATAAAAGCAGACAACAGTTCTGTCCACGCAAGTTAAATTAATAGTATTTGTACATATGGTTTATCATTAAGATTTTTTTAAGAGCTCACACATTCCATTGAGACAATAGGAACAGTCAGGAAAAACTGATTTAAAGGTGGTCTAATAACTAGAATATCTGAACATGTCCATATAAATAATATTTAATGGTGGAAAACACAGAAGAGTCCCGAAGTCCACAGTTCAAAAATGGATCATAAACTAAACTTATGCATAAAAAATGAAGAAAAACTATGTTTGGCAATATTAGCGATGTTTTAGCAATATATTAGTGACAGGATAATCCTCAGCTCACCTAAAATCTTGGAAGAATTTGAATTTAGAGGAAAAATCTCCATGCCTTCATATTACTAACAGTACTATCAAATGCTATTACCACCATCTATAGCAGACTCCAAAACAGTGCACTGCTGAACTGCAAACTTTCAAACTAATTAAGCACACAGACACTTTTACATAAGGTTTAATCAAGTGTTCAGCACACCTGAATATGTTGCACACTGTGTATTTGAGGTATTACTACAGCTTAATACTACTGGGAAGGCAACCTGAGGAGAGCTGCTATGTGTTCCATAAGGTCAGAGAGAAAGCAAGGTGCATGTCCCTGGGAATCATGAGGAGAAATCAAGCTGCTTGCAGATGGTGAGGAGGGTATGGCATTGTAGTTGCTTTACTTAGAAAATAACCCTGCCAGCCAAAAGCAACCATTTGCATATACTATCCATAACATGATCCGTCAAGTGAAAGAAGTCCCTGCATCAACATTCACTTATTTAAAAAACAATAATAATAAAAAAAAATCCTTTTCTGGATTTCGAGAAACAGGATTTAGTGAGAAGCTGCATGCACTTGAATCAGAGCAGGAGACGAAAACATTCTCTCTCTGCCCTCCTTTCACAGACCATGCTCCTCTGTCAACACAAGCTGCTGTCACAGAAAAGAGCAGCCATTATACCTAACACTAGGTCTATATAAGACAATCAGAACTAAAACCATAATCCCTTCAGCTTGTATAACAGCACTGGACTTCAAGCTAAAAGCTGATACAAACTTGCATCTTCTGCAGATTAAACACTGTCAGGGCATACAAAATATACATTATTGTGTATCATGTGTAAGCACCAAGTCCAACA
Source organism: Rissa tridactyla (assembly GCF_028500815.1). NCBI lineage: Eukaryota > Metazoa > Chordata > Aves > Charadriiformes > Laridae > Rissa > Rissa tridactyla. The sequence continues at coordinate 74,713,810 of NC_071470.1, forward strand.
AAAAGAGCAGCAGCAGGCTAGAGAGGTGCACTTGGGAAAGTATAAAGAGTTTTTTACTGTGATCTGTACTACTTCACAGAACTATTGCAATCGGATTATATCAATCCTGAATATAAATAGTCAGCTAAGAGCCCATCAATGTATATTTTTTCACACATGCTTCGCTCCTATCTAAGGTGAATTCATCCATCATTTTATTACCTATTTCATAAGGTCTCCTGATTAGTCAACCATCATCTTCAATACCATCGACAGATTAGTGCTGTCAGAAAATTTTATCAGCTCCCTTTTCATCTTCTTTTTCAAATTACCCTATATGCTCAACAGTATAAAGTATAGAAAAGATCTTTGGAATGCCTGTGACTACCCCGCTTTGGAAACTAACCTTGTGTTTCTGATATTGGGGCAGTTTCAAGTGATTGGCTGGATATTATATGTAAATTATTTTTTCTTAGTCTCATACCGTCTTCGCCTAGTGATCTTTTTCTATTGAATTCCTTCATTTGATCCACACTTTCATCTGCTGATATTTGAGTTTGAGACAGATCATCTGATGTGTCCAACAAAGTAAAGCCACAGTCTGAGAATGACCTTAAACTCCTCCTTATACAAAGATAATCATTATTATTATTTTACCATGCTCTCATTTTCTCTGAGCACTATTTTTATACCTGGATTGTCCTTTGACCCCAACAGGCTTCCTGCTCCTAGGAGTTTGATCAACTTAGTTTTAGAAAGCTCCAGTTAGGTGAGATAAATCCCATCCTCATTTCCAGTACGAGTGCAATTTTCAACTTAGCCACCATCATGCCTGTTCAGAAATCTGAATTACACAGATGTGTGCTGTAGCAGCTCATAAGCTGCTGGAGTTCAAATGTATGAATATAAAAAGAAACAGAGACTGTATCAAGAGAATAACATTCATTTTACATTAGGAAGACAGAAAACACACACTTAAAATGTCTATGGCCCAAGACATGTGTGTGAAATTACTTTATTTTGATTGCTAGTACATTTTATGACCAGACATGCGCCCCATGGTTTCTTGTGATCATTTAAAAGGTCATGAACCTCCCTCAGTTCATTTCCAATTAGAAGATGACATATGTTCAGAGCAACTCAAATTGAAACAAGAGCAGGATGGACAATAACATCAGATACAAAGTAAGAATAGCATTTTGAACATTCACTGTTAATTCTGACTTTTTTTTTTCTTGTCTTTGAGTATTTCTGCATTCCAAACAATACTCCTCCTGGAGGCAGGGGAAGATTAAGATTATTAGGCTCATTACCACAATGATTCTTATTGATCCTGTAAACTTGGCTTTTGCTCTAATACCTAAATAATAAAAAAAAAAAGATTGCTTGAAAAGAACTAAGTGATCCTAGAAACTGCTCTTGCATCTGAAGTGCAAAGAGCATGCTTCTTGTGACTTCAAAAAATAAACTTCTGGTGGGAAAAGAAGAGAACAGAGAAGTGAATGTAAGAATGGTCGCAAGATGCGCTCTATCATCCACTTATATGTTCTTTAGAGAAGACGGTTTGACACAGAGAATATCCAACTAATGACAAGGAAAAAAAGACAAAGATATAAAAGGATGGTTATATCACTGTAATAGAACAATGGAAATTCCCAGAATATTTTAAAAATTCTATCTAGACTACAAGCAGGATTTTCTGATAAATCATCTCAGAGATATATTTGGGTGAAGTTTCAGTCTCAGCAGGTCTCTATAAGAGTTGTGGAGGAAAAGGCAGCTAAATATGCATGGAAATCACATGTTTATTCTGAAAAAGGTCCTGGGATAGATGCTGCGTGAAGCTCAAGCCAACACAGCAGCACAAAAATCTCTGTCTTTGAAAGTGAAACAAGCGGGTATCAAGCAGAGATTGATACTAAAATCCAACAGAGCATAGAATTGTTTCAGACACAGCATTTTAGTGTCTCTAAGGATCATATCTAAGTCGGTCTTGAAAATCCAATAACTACTTAATTTAAATAAGCAAGTTTTGCCCGTGACTATGTTCTGGCTTTTCAACGGAACCGCTCGAACTTGGCTCGGGGGGGGGGGGACGATCCTGTCCATGGTCCTGAACCACCCAAGCCCAGGCTGGCAGACGGGAGGACTCTCTCCGGGCGCGTACCTGACCATGGTGCTGCAAAAACAAGCTTGGGACCTGGAAAACAGAGACTGTAGCCGATCGGTCACAGACCCATGGGACCATTTGCAGCTTTGTCTCCTAATTTTGGCAAATGTGCTAAAGGAAATGATATAACAGATCGACTCACTGCCAGAGCAATTTTATCACTCACAAAAGTCACTGACAGAATGTGTCTAAGCATTCCTGGCATTTGAGACTCACAAAATCACTTCCCCCTCATTTAGAAAAACTTACGTTCTTAAACCAAAACTTTTTATGGCAATAAAATAGTCTACTCAGCACTTTAGTTGGTACAATTTGTAATTCCACAGTACATGTTCTAGTCCAAACAAAGTCCATAATAGTCCTAAAATTATAGCACTGTCCTGGGATGTGAACAAGAGAACTTCAAGCTCTTGCACAGCTTTCTTCAAAGAGGGACTTGACTTTTGAGTTCTCATATCACAAGCAAGGACCCCCATCACAATTACAATTACTTCCCCTCCCATCCGTTTTTAGCTGCCTCTCTTTATATTCAGAGGACAGATTGGGAAGAAAGGGTCTTTGTTCTCTCAGCTAGATTTTGCTTTTTTATGGTTTCCTCAGTGGTATCTACATATGCATCCCTAAAAATCAAGGTACTGCTCAGAATATTGCCTCCTGTTTGAACGCTTCCTTTGTCCTAAAAGCTGCTTTTAACATGATTATTTCTAATGTTCAGATCTGTCCATCCCTTTGCACAAACCAGGTGTGGAGATCAAATGTACGTCTACAGCAAGGTGATAAACCAGTTTCCATAATAATTTCTCTCAAGTGTTCCCTATTCTGCATATAATTTTAGAGGAGTGTCCCTCTCCTTGAAGAAGCAAGTTGCGTTTAACAAAGAAAGCATGATAACGTTACCTGACAATGAGGAGAATCTGATAAATATACTTTATACTAAAAATATCAAAATCCATAACAGACTAACAAATGAATAATGAAAAACATGCCTTCTTTTCAGATATCACTGCTTCAGGCTGACTGCAGAAGGGGACTAGTCTTGATATCTTTACCACTGTTTCCTGAGATGATCCAAAATTCTAGAAAATCTACTGGATCTTTTCTCAACTGCCAGGGATTCTAATAGAAAGTTTGAAATATTTTATTTCCTGTACTGTCTTGTTTTAAGCAGGGATTAATGTGAACTGCCCTGAAAGGAAAAATATTTGTACCTTCCTTTCAAGTTTACCCTGTCTGGCTTTGCAATGCTTTTTAATTAAGTGGTACCTTTTGTCAGACGACAAATTTACTGCCTGAAATTCCAGTGACAAGGTAACCAGGGCAGATGCTGAGCCCAGCAGTGTGAAGCACCATAGGTTTCAGTGCCTAAATTCCAGATGTAATTGCCTATCAAAGTAAGTCATCACCACTGCACCCACTATTGTTAGTTCTCACACTGTTCCTCTCATCTTCTTTTAGTGTCCAATTTCGGAACATGCTTTATGCTTAGAAGGACACTTCTGGTGGGTTTATCAGTTTTAACCGGTAGTAACCTGCATTGATTTTGTGTTGGAGCATGAGCTGAATAAAGTATAATTTTCATCTCCTACATGAAAAGCACTGCTTCACAGAATGCCTGTACAATTTTTAATGCCTCTCTAAACAAAAAGATTTCTTTTTAAAAATTGCAAAAGTATAACAGGTGCACATCAAAAGATTTGTTACTTTCTTTCTCTTTGCCAAGGTGTAACAAGAGATAACTAAGCAAATGTCATGCCCATCCCACTCTGTTTCCTCGCAGGGGAAAATGCAGCACAAGTTGTATGTTCAGTGAATTTGTGCTCCTGAAATGGGCACCCTGCAACAGAATTCAGGCTGGCACACTGAAGAACAGTCAAAGTGACGTTTACATTAGAACAACAAAACTAGTCTAATTTGTCATAGTAAAAAAATCTATTATTTCTCTTCCGTCAAAGTGTATTTGATATCAGTGGCTCCCACATACCAATTAAACACTTCACTTCACTGAAGGTGAGTGCCATTTGTTGCTTTTGTACACTTGACTGGAAAAGAAGTCATTACATACGTAACAGTCACTATAAAATTGATGATGATTTAGCAAATATTGCATGAAAATGATAAAAATATTATTATGTACACACGTAGCTATAGTGAAGACAAAAGAAGATTTAAGAATGGCATAATTTTCTTCTAGTAGTGTCAGTTTATGATTTTACAGAAATTTTGTGCCTTATGGAAGAAAAATTATCAACAGCTACTTGATACAGCGAGATTTTGTAACAAACTTTTGAGAGTATAAAATCATGCTTTGGTATTTCAGTATTTTCCATGTATTTTTACTTCTATTTTTTTTTCTTATCCAAGTCCAGAAACACAATGCAATTTATTGCTTCCACTGAATAAAGAAAAAGAAAAAAATGTGCTCTTGAATAGTATAAGTAATGCAGAAAATGGGACACGTTCTGGTGGGAAACTGTGTCTGTTGTATAAATAAAATAGATGCAGCTATAAATATAATATGTAATACTCATTCCAAACCATAGTTACCTCTTAAGAAATAAACACTCCAGTCAAAGCAGGGTAACAGATTGGCAGTGCACTCCTGGCATTTGTCAGGAGCATTCGTCAGGCTGACAGTAATATTAACCACAAGCCATTTCAGTTGCTTTGGTTTATCATTGTGTGACTGATGTTCAAAACAATGCCATAAGAAGCTGCTTAAATAAAGTGTTGGTTTAACCTATACACTGCAGTTGTTTAAATCTGTACTAACTGTGGACTTCTAGCTAATATATTAACAAAACTCTTATTCATATTTGACACTTTAAAATACCTAACCTTAACTAGCATTTTCTTAAAAAAATAATAAAAAAAACCCAAAACCAAAACCTTCCATTTAAATTTTCATAGGTACCAAAAAGAGTAAAAATATTGACCTGACATCCTTTCTGCTAGACCAAAATAAAAGTTTTCTTTTTCTTTACTCATTGGGAGCACTAAATTGTGATACATTTCCGGACGTGGATAAGGAAAAGAAATAAAGTAAAAGACTGTTAAAAGTTAAATGAAATATCTTTAAATATTTTTAAAACCTTTAGTAGTACAAAAACATAGACATGCTACAATACATAATTAGCACTAATTTTGAAGCACTACCCCCAAAATAACAGTACTACAATGAAAATATCACAATATACATGACATTCAAACATTTTCATAGCTGAATATTAACAGGGTTTTTCAGATGTTTGCCATTAATTCATCATCTGACACAAAGTTTAACACCTAAACTCCGTAGAGTTGATACTGCTAGAAATGCCTAAACAGTAGCCAAAACTCGAACTGCTGTATCTGAGACAGGTATGGCATAAAGACTTTCATTGTGTATGTGGGAAGGGAAGGACTGGCATTCATCCAGAACAGCAGGTACATTTTCAGAGATCAAGACACACTGTCTGATGAACTGCATGTAACGGAACGTAAGGGAAATATATTTTAAATATACATATATATATAAAAAGATTCACTATTCCCTAACAACAGGGGCAATTCTCTGCCGATCACCTGTTGAAGATTAAAAGCTCCCGAGAATATCACGTTACAGGCTTAAATAATATTAATGAAACTCCTTCTACACATAATACAGTATGACTGACATCTAATATTGTAATAATTATTTCCCGTATTAAGGTCATAGTTTTCAAACATATGATTGAGAAGGTTAAGTATACATATAGACAAAACCTAAGTAATGTCCACTTGGTAATATTCCTAAGTAATGTCCTCTCTCAGCAATAGCAATGGAAAGATTCCCTCAGAACTTAGTAATCCTCAAAGACTACTTTCATGAACAGAGAAATCCATATAACCAGTCACTGTTAATAAAGAAACGCATAGAAAAAGAGTGGGTTTGCCATCCAATTTCTTAATGGAGGCAAGATTGGTACCTAACCTAAAATGAGGAAAAATTGCTCTACGCTGCACTTAGTTGCAGTGGTGGAGGAAGAAAGACTAGGACTATAGCGCTGATTGAACTGACTAGTTTACAAATTAAAATACAACTAAAAGGAGATGCCGCAGAAGTATAGCAGCTGGAGAATCCTTTTTTTTTTTGTCTTGAATTATTTTAGCAATGACATGATATATGCAGAAGTGTCGTTTAACAAAAGTTAATGGAAAATGAGGTTGCAAAAATCATGTCATAATCAAGACCGTTATTAATGACTAATACATTTAATTTATGTACTAATTCAAGCTATAGAGAGATGATGTTACTCATAAGTTTCCATTTTCACGTAAGCGTAATTCACAAGTGTAGTCTAGGTTGGTGATAGGTATTTTTAGTTGTAAACTACCTTCAGATATTTTTTGGCCTGGAGATTATTAAGAAAGCCTTTATTAAATTCCACAACCAGAAATTATTTTAAAATATTATTTAGCTTTGAAAGATTTGTTAAAATATAAAATATGTGTAGGTTACCAATGAATATGGATTTGTGTCAGTCAGATATTCTGAGAAAGCACAGAGTTCATGACTTATTCAAATTAAATAACAATATTAGAAAATGCTACAATGACAGTACTTCAGTATATCTCTGCTTTGGACTTAAAAATGTTATTTTTATTCGTACATACATATACACAAAAGGTATGGTATAGTCTTCAAATATATATACATATAAGTATATATACATATCCATATATATATATGCAGGTATATTTGATGACTATACAGTACCTTTTTTAAGGTTAAAAACCGAAATCTGTTGTAAAAAAAAAATTACTTTTCTGGAGATTTTCACAGACCTACGTTTAGCTTAATCCATTGCAAATTGAAAGCAAGAACTTTTAAAAGCCACCTTACTTCTTTGGGGTTTTTCAATTTGTATGGAAGACTTTCGTAAAAAACCAAGCTGTAATTAGAATATTTTCTTTACCTTTTCCATAAATTAACTATTGCTCCATGTGCCAATCATTTCCCATAATAGCCAGCTTTAAGAAAAAGATCCTGTTTGATGATCAGTGCACCTAGTCTTTGTAAAGAAAATGAGAGATGCTTCTATGTTGTAAAATGAAATATTCCTCTCTTGGAAAAGATTGAAAGAAAATAATCGCATTCTATAAAGCTTAAACAGGATGTATAACATTGCCTCTGCATATATTTGCTTGGGCAAAAATCTTAGAAAAACAAGGCTACTCTGACAGAAAGGAGTTGTTTGGAAAACATTGTTAAAAACTAACAATGTTTACCTGACAAATGACAACAGTATTACTTGAGTGTACCTGAAGGGGATACACAGAGGAAATGAAAAAATAAAGTTTCTACTTACAGGAATAAGGGCAATGATTTAAGAGTACTTAAAACATAATGGTATTGCAGGCTTTGCTACTAAAAAAGCACAATTCTCATCAGAAAAAGAGAAAATTATTTGGCTAATTTTTAATCTTTAGCAGCCTCAGCATTCCTAACTTCATTAAAATTGGAAATTAAATGTGGCACATAAGCTCCAACTAAGAGCACCTTCCAGTAACAGTTATTAAATTGATACAATCAGAAGCATTTTTCTGAATTCAGAATCAACGATGCATTTTTCCACAATTTGATCCCTATTATCAGTGTGTGCATATAGAAATGAAACACTGTTAATGGTTGTGCATTTAACAACGTACCAAACGCAGTAGAAAACATTAACAAGACTCAAAGCTACTGTGATAAATGCTGGAGAGAAAAAAAGGTGTATCTAATGACCAATACCTTTGACAAATCCCTGAAGTTGCTAGGAAGTGTAAGGTCCAACTCCTCTGATTCATAGTTGGTGATAACCCAAGGGAAGACAGGGTACTGATTTAAATCATTGTAAGTTCGACCTGACAAACAACAACAAAAAAACCCTGGCGTGAGTTAATAGAGTTATATTTAACTAAAATACCAACTTCTAAAGATACAACAATATAACTTTACCAGCTCTTCAAAAGAACTGTAATTTATTTCAGATCCTGTATCATTACAATATTCTACTTTGCTTTAGTGAAAAGGAAAATGAAAAAGTTCACAAATTGCTGGTATTTATTTTAAAACATTGCAGCCCATTTCACTTTAATTGTAAACTCTTTTGCAGTAAGAGTGACAGTTAAATCCGTTCATTTTCTATGCATTTCCCCTTTCCTTGTTTATGTCAGGTTGTCTTCTGTTTCTTTATGGTGAAACACTTCAAAAAATGGAGCGGCAAAGACTTTTTCTTGATGCTAAAAATCAAAGCAATATTTTTACGTACCGTATGAAATTAAATATGGGAAAACAGGATGAAGCTGCTTAGGATTTTAGATTGAGAAATTATGTAAGTAAAAACCATTTAATCTAGACAATTCACTTTGAGGGGAATTCTTCCTTAACCACTGACCAATTACGGATACGCCAACATTTACCAGAGCAGAAAATCTGTTCTGGTTTCAGGATCACACGTGCACCTTCATGCATCTCTAAGATGGAAATAATATCCTTCTTCCAGTAAAACCAAAATATTCAATTAGAATAATCACATACCATACATACACATACACCACATACCCTGGTTTATAATTTTAAAATGCATAATTTTTACACGGATCCTGTCTCTTTTTTTTGACGTTGTTGCAGAAGCTCATTCATTCGCATCACCTCCAATAGGTATGTTCTCAGATTTTGTCTAGCCTGGTATTAAAAGTCTCAAAGGCCAGGTTTTTACTTCTTCCCCAAAAATGTTACTTCACAACCCAATCTATCAGGTTGTCAGAAAACACTTTCTGAAACTCCAGCTAAGTTCTTCTTTTTCCAGTTTTCTTGTACCATTCAGTATTTTTCCATCCTGGTTTGCAGAATTTTTAAATGGCATAATCAGATCCCTTCTTTTCCTTATCAGTTGGTTATGTTGCACATTATCTCTTCAGGATTAAGGCTACTTACATGACACTGTGATATCTGTCTTTATTTGTTTCAAATTGATAGTCATCATGACAATGTTTTAACTCCTCATCATGGGTGAGTAAACTTTCCATTTTTCCATAATGTTATCTTTTTGTTCCTTTTAACCTCAAATACCAAGTAGGTAAGAATTCACTTTATTATTTCAGTAATACATTAAAGCTGAAAAGGATCATTCACTAGAGCCACAGAAAACAGTGTCATGATCTTCCCTCATTCCACTTTGGCAGTAAAGGCGCAAGCAGATCTACCCCAACTTTTACAAAATCTGCCAGCATCCTGGCATCTCTGACTTAATGACTGATTACAGAAACTAGCAAAACTGACCATTTGTATAAAACGTAATTAGTGTGAGCAAAGGCATTTGTTACATCAACCCTGGTAGCAAGAGTCAAGTCTGAAAGGGAATTAACAGACCTTTCAACACTGTCAATACCATAGAAAAGAGCTGAAAATTGAAAAATTTTCTAAGTTGCTCTGAGAGCAAAATATGTTGGAAAATAAAAGAGAAGTCATGAGACCTAACAATTAGCCTCCATTTACTAAACTGAGGTCACGTTGGTTAATGATGGGTTAAATGAAATATAGCTCAGCATTTACAGAATGAGGGGTCAGGACAACCATACAGGGGTATGAATTAGGATTTGGGAATGGGTGGTGTCCTGGCACAGCACCGCTGGTGATCCTGGCACAAGACTCTTTTCCGAGGACAACCATACATCTTGTAACAGTCATGTTTATTGGCTCCAGCTCCCCAGCTGAGACTTCCCAGAGGGTTTCAGCCCTACAGAGAACTTGTTGCATCAGCCGTATTTAGGGAGGATAGTACTTATGAATATTAAAACTTAGAATACTAAGGGATAAAGAAGTTACTATTTCCGAGCCTCTCCTAAACAGTAGACAGTCCACGTAGATCGTGTCCTCCCACAACAGTCATGATGTTTTGACCTTAGAGATGTATTTCAAGTGCAGTTCAGTACAGCATTATGAATTGTGTGCCTCTCTATTACATAAACATTAAAATAATTATGAATAAAGTACATTTAGGAGGATTTTTTGAAGTTGTTCTTCAGGAGAAAATTGTACATAGAAAAAGCTATGTATTAAAATGGCAAAATCTAGCAGTGCCCCCATTAACTCCTTTTCTGAGTCATTATAGTAATTTTTGTTACCTGCTATAGTGTTTAGAAACATCAGGTATTCAAAGTTGGAAATTTCCCGGTGTTGCCATCGCTGGGTCATATTGGAAGCTTTGAAAATCTGTCGTGGACTAGCCAAAGAAATGCGTCTGAAAAAAAAAAAATCGGAAAAAATAAAGAGAAAACCTGGTGGGTCTTTCTTTCTACCTATCTGAATTTTAGTTGCAGTTGTACATATTCTTTTTACTAGTTCTATGCTAGATTTCTCTGGAGATCAAATTGCTGTTTTGGATACTTGAAGTTTTATAATCTAATAAGAACAAAGACTTAAAACATCTGACAGCTGGATATGTCAAGATTTGAGAGCTTTCAAACAGAAACCTTTACAGCTGTGCAAATTCAGCTGTTCCATGAAGGCTTGATGTATTACAGAAATATGTTACCAGTGATTTAGAGAGATGGCAGACCATTAAATAAGAAAATTACACAACTTTTAGAATTTCACATAAGAATAAAGCCATGTTTTAGGAGAGGTTTTTAAATCCCTCAAGAACAAAGGAAAACAATGATAAGATGATAGAACTTCATTATGAAGACCATCCTCTTGAGATTTAAATTCTGGGCAGCGTTGGGGAGGTAGTCATAAATAACTCAATTAAACTTTTAGAATTTGATGCCAGATTTCTTAATGTTTGTGAAAGATGACTACAGAGTCATTCCTTGGAGTGATAAATCAAGCAGAGAACTTATCATAAAATTCCCAAGACTGTTTTGTTCGTACTAAAAACATCTGTAAATACCAGAACCACATCACTTAGGGGTAAAAAAAAAAATTAGATATTGCTTTAGTTAACAAATCTTTACAGGTATTACTAAACAACTGAAGAAAACAGTTACAGTAACTGAATATTTTTTATTTTAATAAACTGCGTTATATTGTAAACAAATTTATCAGTACAAACGGATGTGAAATTTTGAACAAATATGTTCTATACTTTCATGTATATTTTAAAAAATTCACACAAAATTTGCTGCTGTAAATAGAAATGCTTACGTTCTAACAGAGTGGCCATAACTGCAATTCAAGAAAGTTTTTTCTGGACTTGATTAAAAAAAAAGGTAAACTACAAAACACAACAAAAAACATCCCCAACTATTTTAATGCCATTTCTGCACACAGAAATCTTTAAAAAATAAAAATTTAAACAACAATCAAGATACTCCTTAAGGGTTACTGCTTCTTTGAAAAATTTAGAAATTACTCTACTTAAAAATAGTTTATAATTCGTTAAAATACAAGAGGTAACCAATCCAACTAAAGATGAGATAATGAGGTATACCTCAAAACTGTCTACTTCCATCAGCCTCGGTGCACGTTAAACTGTGCTGCTGTGTTTCATCCAGAGCATATCTGGTAATCAAGCCCTAATCTTCTGCTAAAAAAGAGGTAGCAGACTGAATCATATTCTTCAGTTTCAGGATCCAAACACACATTGTAATGCCAATTTCTCACTATGTAAAATTTGCACAATGTCGTCCAGAGCTAAAAGACACCATACCAATCTTTCATATGCTATTCAGCTTATATTGTTCCACACATCACTATAATATTCTTCTGATGAGGAACTATCATTTTCATCTATGTTTAAATACTACAGAGGATTCAAGGATGTTACAGTCAAGATAATATAATTGAACGCTGCCATAAAAGCTAATCAGTCCTACAACCAGTCTTAAATCAGTCTTAAATTTTAGTGATGTGGCAAGCATGAAGAAACCTATTTTCCTTAAGCAGGGTAAGTGACTGAGTCTCACTGCCAAAAAGAAGCTATCTTCCCTATAACAGACAAACCACACAAAAAATCTTAAATCCAAAAGTTTTGATTATACGAACACATTGCAAATAGCATGCAGAAGTGACAAAACAAGGAAGTGCATGTTTTGTAAACCAGCAGGTGTAAATGCTTCAAACCACGTAGGCTGGTTTGATGAAAAAAGAACTCTTAGAACCGACAGATGAAATTAAGTCAAATTGTAAAATACCTGGTCTGGGGTAGTCCAAAGATAGTACCAATACCGACCCGAGGCAGACAGTTAACCACTTTCTTTACTGTTGCTTGGTCAGGAAAGTTGAACATGACACCCACTGTGAACACAAGAGTTGAAACAGGCCATGATTTTACACCTTTTATTTAAGGCTTTCTAGCCCAATAAAATTTAACACTAGGCTTAGGTGTTGAACAGGTAAAAGATTAGACATGTTTCCTTCAGGTTACTATAGGTGTATTTTTTTATGATTTCCAGAACTGCTTTTATTCACCACTAAGAGGAATTTCAACAGAAGTTGTCACTGTTACAAATCTTACAAGATATACATTTATTTTCCTTTCTGAATAGCAGTTAAACCTATATGCTCAGATTGACCGCCTAGAACTGATTAAAAGCAAGTTTATATATTAATTGGATCACACATTTACTAGTTTACTTTCTAGGTATTTTCAAGAAATATTCTTCAAAATATTATCTTCATATTTTGTTTGAAACATTCAATGACACTTATGAAATAGCAACCTAAAAATCTAAATAACCATCTAATTACAGTATCACCAGTCGACATTTATGACTTCACAGAGTACAACTACAAGCTCCAAAACAGGAAAGCGTTTATGATTAATTGGTCTGGTTGGACAATATGCACTTCAGATATGCGCAACAATGCTCTGTGAGATATACTTACCAGCCACGTTCAAAATTAGAGACCATTTTAAGCTTAGGCAAAACCTTTTTGACTGGAATACTAACTGCATAATGTATCTTATCCTATGACACATTTACTAATTTCAGGACAACAATGTTTTTTATTGCTACCAAAACAATGTTTTGCATTTTAAAAGTGTCATCTTCAGATCCGTTTCATTTGGTGTCTTTGTATAGTTTTCAAAAATTTTTTTTCATAATTTCGTTATTAGTATAAACACACTAAAAGCACCCCCCAAAGAATCTTAGTTTAAACTGCAAAGACATCATATAACCTGGTTTAAAATAAAATTTAAGAGGAAAAAATAGCAGAAGAAATTTCTCCAAGTCTCAACATGCTATATTTTGAGTGACTTGTTACAGTATGTATGTGTATCTGAAAAAGGCACTGAAGAAAGGGGAGTGTAAAAAAAAAGGTTCATAAACAAGGTAAATTCACATTTATTTCTTAGAGTTGCACTAGGGTCTAACTGAAAGAAATTATTAATAGAAATAAAGCATGAAGGTATACCAATCACTAGTCTAATCCGGTAGTGAAGTTCTTTCATTACGTTGCTCTTGGTGTGTATAACTAACAACTACTTACTCTCCAAAGGGACAAAAAACCCCTTCATGCATAACAGATCAGAGGGAGGCATGCCTTAAGCAAGAATTTCCAGAGAATGCCAAATAAATGTGGATATAAATGAAAGTGCGACATTGCTAATTTCCAGTTTTCATTGAAGAAAAAAAAGGAGAAACTGTTACAAAAATATACTAATTTAAATATTGAGACACTTAATCCAAGCCCTTCTGCTACCTACACAAATCCATACCAAAAAAGACATAACTAAACAGCCAAACAGAATGCACATGTCCCCAAACCAACACTTGCCATTCCTCTAAACTCACTTTACCTCTATTTGCCATGAATATCTCCAGTGCTGTATTTTGCAAAAGATAACGTCGAGAAAAGATAGATCGAATCTCTGAAAAGAGCCATTTTCCATGGAGTCCTTCTGTATATGCCAGAATCTAGAAGAAAGAGAAAGAGAGAGAATGTTTTAAATATGTTGTCAATATAGGTAGTATCTTGTAAAAGAGAAACTGTTTGACCCCCAAACATGGATTCTACCCTTACCTGCAAAACCTGCATCAAAGTTAAAATATGCTCAAACTTCAAATTGTGCTACGAATCTATAATGGATTTTTTTGAAGTCCTAAATTCAACTACTCATGTCAAGGATTTTAAAAATTTGCTTGTATTTTTTCCTTTAAAGACAATTGCTTATTTTCCATTCCGATTAATTCCATTTCAGAAACATTACGAAATGTTTGGCACTTCAGCAAAGCATATAAACATATTCTGAAATGTATTCCTAGTGCCATTAGATATATCTGCACTTGTTTTAGCATTGTAATAACAGGCCTGTAACAAACAAGCAAGAAAAAAATGTCTTTAAAGAAAAAAATGTTCCTTACGTTTATCGTTAAGGCAACATTCATTAATTCTGGAACTATAAAGGTTGGCTGTATAAGAGGTTAAGTATCATTTTGTCAGCTAAGGTTAAACACAAACCTGCAAATGAACTCAGCATAATCTCTCTATGGAGTAAGCGGTTGTCAAAGTAACTTGTTACAATTCCTGTCATCCCATCTGACAGACACAGATGCTTAGTCTGCCTTCACAATTCAAACTAATCCCATTTTCAGTCCTCAGCCACTTTGTTTCTTTGTTGCTTCGCTTTTTCCTTTTAATTTCAAAGCTTAATTATGTAAGTGTTAAGGGACAGCGAGACTGGAAACTTCTCTCCCTCAGATTAACAAACCATAAGAGCAAAGGAAAATCTGAGATTTGTCAATTTTAGCAAACACAACAGAAATCCATCATAGAAAAAGAGATTCAGATATAATCCTAGTTAAACATCACTCTTACTACAATTTCACTTGAGCAATATATCATGTATAAAAAAGTGGAATTCAAGCCTTTAACATAACAAAGACTGTTAATGAACCCAATCATTTGTTTATAGATTTTTAACAAAGGAGGATTTTGCCTCACGTGTAGCATATATTCACGAATAACCTGCACTTTTGTAGCACAGACAGCAGAAGCATCATTACAAAAGCACTACACGATACAATACAAAATACTGTACCACCTTTGTGAATTCAAAGCAAACAAGACTGGCAAACCAAAAGCAGAGAGCACAGAAAATCAGAACGTACTAAGCAAATCATCTCCCACACCTTCTTGCTTTTCACTTAATCCCTCATCTTCCTCTCAATACAAGTGCCACAGACAACTTCTCCCCCAACACACACAGAGAAAGAAAAAAATGAATAATTATTCCAATACAACATTTTAGAAATGCGACAAAAGGACCAGAGATCATCAATGGTTGCTAATCATTTCTGGAACTGGGGAACTAACAGACTCGGGCCATGCTGACGCTTTCCATACCACATCCATAACCCATCCACACTAATTGGCAGATTTGTATAATTCTATGGTGCTATTCAGAACCGCCACGGTTGGCTTTTGTCACATGCATATAAATATCCTTTAAAGAGCACAACATCTAAAGAGATGAAAGGAGACAAAGTTGCGGTACTTGTGTACAAAAATCTCTTAGTGCTTTTGCTGGTATTCATCACCTTACGATCTTTAAGTTGGAGCTTATAATTTCAATTGATTAGTTTTTGAGACAGGCAGGAATGTGATGACCTCTGCTTTTCTGTGGTAACAATTAGAACACAACAGCCTGCTTGTCACTATCAGTCTGTGCGTTCTAAATTCAAACACTTATTACACCGATACTGTGAGTAAAATCAGCAAGTTAAATAACTAACTATTACTTTTACCCTGTGGGGCAAGCATTTTTTGTGACAGTGGAAACCCTGCACATGGTCAAAAGCTTGCTGCACACAACACCCTTCAAAACTGGAAGGAAAAGCACCGACTTGAAAACAGCAGAGGTGGTTTACGTTGTGCACCTTGTACAGCCATAATAAGGTTGCTGAATTCAGTATAACAGGATTTACAGCAGAAACTGGAACTGCACTGCAGAAACGCTACTGGTCACCACTGTAACAATTCTTTAAACCACTCATTAACAGAAGTTATCAGGAGTGGGAAGCAGCTGAGGCCTAGCTGAGCAAGGCCCTCATTTCGAGTTGGAATAGTGTCTGCCTGGTCTGCAGCTTCACTTCAAAGTCTCTGGAGTTCAATTAAAACTGGATTAGGTGGAAGCAGACCTTCTTTGGGACACTCTGTTCTCTGAAACTCCAGGCACACTGACAGCACCCTAGACAGAGGTCTAGCCCGCCAATGAACCGGTTGCTATGGAAACTGCATCATTACCACTGCTCCGCGCTCATCACACCACCTATAGTAGATGAAAGGTCCAGAAGACAAACACGTTTCTTTCATGTGTATTACTAAGTATTCCTTACGAAAATCCGATTCAACCTTTTATTCTCTGTCAAATATCTGATTTTATTCACAGAACCTCCCAGTTGCAGAAACTGACTCATACTTCAAATTAAATTCAGCATTTTCATTCCGGCAAGGGGATTTTTTAATTTTTTTTTTTTTTTAAATCAGTGTTACCACTTTCTGATAACTATCAGAATTACAACTTTGAAAAACTATTTTTGCATTTGCCCATTTTCACCCATAAGCCACACAACACAGAATTCCACTTAGGAATTTAAGAACAACTGTCTTCTTCATACTATTGTACAATATGTTGAGTTTAAAAATGATTCATTTTTTTCTGTCATTTGTCACCATCAGTCTTGGAACAACTTGTGGAGCAAAGACCAGTAAGGGTGTACAGTCTAATTTAATCTGCACAAATAGTACCACCTTCCCCACATAAAAAAGTATTTATAGAATTTCAGGCGATTCAACACATCGGATTGAAGTTTAATGTACCGCACATTTCGTTTACCTCAAAAGATACTGTACCTTACAGGAGGAAAGAAAATTCCATTTCATTTAAAAATACTTAAAATAAACAAATGAGCCCACTGTAAAGTTGTACAGTTCCAAAAATCTCATTAGACAAACTCTTCTGTGATTAGACTTTGGCAACACCAGATGAATGGACGGCATGACAACACTACTAAAAATAAATAATTACTCTCAACTTTGCAGGAGGTCCCTCCTTTACCTCAAGTAATAGAAAAGAAGGTCTAAACCTGTAATTAGTCCTCATACTCATGCTGCAGGCCCTGACGCTGCATGGCTGGAAGAAACTCCCCAAGAAACTAGTAAGCAAAGAATACCCAGCTTCAATTTCTGCTTTGAGGAGACTCTGAAATTACAGTTGAACGAAAACTCAGGTAGCGTAGTGCTGATCACGAATTAAGATCGTACATGAGGTCCTCTCCTCATGATTCATAGGTGTATATCAGCTAATTTCCCAATAACAAAATGCTCACTCGGAAGCTATTCCGTCATTTTACAGTTTTGAAAACAAATGTCCCACCTTGTCTTTTCTCCATAACCCTCCGTGAATGTTGATCATAGCAATGTCCCTTATAAAAGATAACACTCAATAGTTAAAAGATGCCGTCACTACAACTGCCTCCTGAATTAGGAAAGTAGTATTTTACTGAAGCGTAAATGAACATTTTGCTTTACCTTTTAAGCAAACCAATCAGCCATCGTATATTTTATTTTATTTTACAGAAAAGTACTATTGATCTTGAAAATGTGAATAGGCTAGAAGTAATTAAGTCTGCAAATGGGTTATAGAACTGAAACAGTAATTGAATAATTATATTACTTTAATGTGCCAGCCAATTTAACTGCCATGAGTAAAATAAAAACTAAATAGCTTATTTTAAAAGCTGATGCACATTTGTGTATTTCAAAAAAAAAGTTACAATGTACCAGACAAAAAAAAAAAAAACAACAAACCAACCACCAAAACACTAAATGAAAAAATAAAGCATTTAATTTGCATTTAAATTTGATTGCATTTGAGAGATAAAACCCATAAATACACTCTTCTAGCAGCATTCTCTGTCATTTGGGGTCATTTTTGTTCAGGAAGGCAAAATTACAGCACTTGGAGGTTACAAAACCTGACTCGCAGTTCATGAGGAACCTGGATCTCCACCACAATCTCAGCCCTGCAACTGAGGATCCTCAGATCCTACTCTCCAGGCAGCATTTAGTTCCTGGCTGCAGGATTCACAGTCAGAGAGTCTTACTCTGCTCTTTGTTTAAATACGTCCAAGTACAACCAAACTAATACGGAATTAGATCAGGTTATTAATAATTTTAACTATCCAAATGCTCTTAAATAAATCACAGTGCTTATTAGTTTATTTCAGATTTCTCAAGAGAACAACGAATAAGATGTTAATTTTAAATCTCAGATATTTATACCATCAGCCACTAAAATCCACAGGCAAACAGTCATAGTCTCCCATCCGGTCCCTCCTGTGAGCCCGCACAGTCTGCTATACAATCCTGTTCAGCATTTTCATGGGTGACAAACTCAATTAAACATATTCATTACTTTAATGTTCCACTAGACAGTTTTACCCAGCATAAAAAATTTAAATAAATAAATAAATACTCTGTGACCTTTGTATCGATCAGAGCAAAATGGCTTATGCCTGGGTGTGGGTGGTGAAGGGATTGGGGAGGGGGGTGGTAAAAGACTCTTATGTTTTCTCTTCCAATTACTGGAGGAGATGATAAAACCACAGCAAATGATGTATCAGCTCATTTTATCTTATCGCTTTGGGGCTAGGTGACAATGAAGTTCATATTTCACTGGTTCCCATTGAAGATTGTGAAAATTACTTGCCCTTATGACCTGAAATTTCACTGGAAGACAGAAATTTCTCTTCTGCAAAGTAATGCAATTTTTCAGATGTCAACCTTTAGCCCAGCTTTAAAAATTAATTTCATTTATATTAACCAATGATATTGATATTTTCACAGAATGCTCTTTGATACATGAACCACCGACTAGCAAATTGATGTGCTCTAGAAGGATAAAATTATTTTATCTGAAGCTGCTGGGGACAGACAGATTTACCACAAACTGAAATTCCTATTTCACCGTATACTATTTATACTAGCCTTATATACCTTAGGGCCTCTGGACCTGTAAATAGTTTAATCTTTACTTAGGACTTAGTTTTGTTTCTAGATCTATTCAGTTTTGAAATAACTTCTATGTTTGTGATATACAAATAAAAACAACGTTTGTTTGGAAATGAATAAATCTAGCTGTCACAGACCACAGATCAGTTCACACGTGACGACATGAAAAATACTTCCCAGATATTGAAATAGAGGAATGCACAGCTATATTTTCTCTCTTTATCCTGACACGAAAGCTGTATTTCCAAGTGAAAAAAGCATACAATGCAGATTTTCTGAAAGAGGTCTTCTACAAACTACACATAACCTTCTGCCCAATTATCAAGATCTAACTTGGAAAAAATTTATCAGGGGAATCTGTACTCAGGACTCTTTGATTTGAATATGAGGTTCTAAACACCTCACATGGATTAATAAATCTGCAAACAATGTTAGCAAAGTTAGTACCAAATATCTTACTCTCTTCTACTGCATCCAGTATTCCACAAATAATTTTTTCCCCTTTTGATTAACCCTGCTGACTCTTAGAGAGCAGGAGTTCATTACCACTGGCAGACAACACTTAATCAACCCAAAGAAGGAGAAGATCTGACTGCTAAAGATAGGTATGCAAGTTAAACTATGCAGCCTAGAAAGGGGGATTTCGAAAAGAAGAAAATTAATATGGTTTGGGTGGCTGTCCAAGCCCTGTAAGGTTAAGGACAAAAAGTTATGCCTCTCTTTGGAAAATAAGACAGCAGGCTTATTTGTGGTAAAAAGGAGCCAGAATTGCAAGAATTCACAGACTCACGTAGGAGTTGACTGACGTCTTGATTTAGTGAGCCTGTTACGTTCTGATTTAAGAGTTAGTAGGATCAGCTAATCAAGAGGTAGATACAAAAGACTCATCCAGCTGTTTACATCACCTGAGACAGTGTGCCACCCAGGAACTGCAACAATTTACAAATGATTCAGCTCGCGCCTTCTGAAGCAGTGGTTCTTTCCGCTTCTGTGTCCATCCTCAGGTTCTAACACTAACTCAAGAACAGGCTAGCTAAACAGTGATCAACAAGTTGTTCATTGACGTGGGTGAAACAAATTGATAGTCTCCGTGTGTTTCCAACAAACATGCATGCAAATTATAATTATCAATTCCGGAGATGCAAAATGCTACAAACTTAGAATTAGCAATAATTTATTACCAAGACTACCAAGGGCAGCCTTTCTAAAGCAATCTCCCATGATATGTCTCAGACGCACTAAAAAAGCAGCGTGGCTACCAACCCAGCCTGCAAACATGCATGCTACAATTGTCAGTGCAACGCCTGCAAGCAGCAAAAAAATACATAAGAAAACAGAAATTCTGGATGGGTTTTTTTTATGTGGTATTTTAGACAGGCAGCTCTCTAGCAAATCATCCTCTTTTCATTTGCCTCAGTAATTCTTCTTTTATTCATAATACACTTGCAATGCAATTCTGCAAAACAGCGTTGCAAAAAAAACCCACCACACACACCTCTAGATCATATGAAGATCATAAAGAAAAAAGTATATGCATTAACCTGGAAGTTCATTACTCCAACTGTTATTTATTTATTTATGGCAGTGTTTATAATCCATACACACAAAGAAGGAGAATGGCAACAATTTTTATTCTATCGGGGTTACCTGTTTATGCTATTTGCTATAGCATTGATGTTAATACCTACACGGACTTCATACACCTAGTAAGCAAAAAGATACAGACAACAAATCATAACTAAGATATCTTCTAATCATACAGAAATAACTCAGAATAGTCATAAGCATAAATTGTATAAAGGAACCTCTGAGAGGTGCATTGTGCCTACCATATTGAAGGGTGAATCACTTGTTTGTGCCTCGTGAGTGGGTCTGTATGGATCTAGATTTGCTTATAATCTTTGCTTAAATTATCTAAGATTGTAGCTACTCTTATGAAAGTGCATTGGTACACACACATGTACAGTCGCATGTGTGTGTGCATATGTGCATATATTAAAATATGAGTGAGAGACTGCATAAAAGCATAACATAGAATCATAGAACGGTTTGGGTTGGAAGAGACCTTAAAGATCATCTAGTTCCAACCCCCCTGCCATGGGCAGGGACACCTCCCACTGCACAGTGAGTAAATAGAGTATTTGCCCTTTTTTTCCTTCATTAGATCATAAGTTTTAAAATTTGCTTTTAAACCATTCTAGTTAATAAGTACAATTTTGGCTAGTCTTGATGTCCACATAGATTGACGGATTCCATAACCTATTTGTGAACTGCATTAAATTATACAACTTCATGATTTCATGTGTCAATGAATTCTGTCATTTAACATACGCAGTGTAAATACTAAAAACCCTACTTTTGTTGATTTCAATTTGTATACATTGAAAAAATGACATTACCTGCAAAAGCTCAAGAAGAGCTTAAGCGTCACTGAGCAAAATTCAATGACATGATTTCTCACTATGTAGAGGCTGTCAAAGAAGCTGATCACTTTAAGTTGTGGAATTTGGATCAAAAATGCTGAAAAAAAGTATTATTAATATTAAGCCCCTGGGAAAATGCATGGTGCAGTGGTGCATTCCATGCTAGCTACCCTACATGAAACAGAATTTTGGAAAATTATGTGGGGAAACTCCATTTGCCATCGTTTTACCTATGCAATTATGAAGCATACTGTTGGAGGTGTCAGGACCTCTCCAAAAAATTCCTCACAATTCTCTTATTTTGGTGCTAACAACATACCTTCGTATCAGCACAAACGTTGCTACTTTGTTACTTAGCTCACTTTCGAGCTTCTTAATACAGAAAACTAAAAGACAAAGAACAGGAACATTCAGATGTTCCAAATTTTGCCTTTGTGAAAAGTGATCATTTAATTTGTCCTTCTGTCTCCTTGTGAGTTAACAAAAAAGGAAATAAGAATTCAGATTGTGATCATCTGAAAACGATCATTATGGAAATGTTTTATTATTGGAAATGAGGTTATAAAACTCTTTTAAAATGTAACCTCAAAGGTTTTTAACATACTCCCTACCACTGGGCATCACCATTAAGGAAAAAACACGTATGTTTTTGAGGTGCCAAGTATGACCATGATCCAAATTTTGCCAATGTACTTAAGTCATAATCACACAGAAAGCTTCCTAACAGAAGTAAGACAACAAAGGACTCATTCAGCTGCAGTTTATGAGGAAGATACCCAGGTGTGTGTCTCTGAGACAAGTGAGTCAAAAATACTCTTGAAGAATACCAGCAAGGACTGTTTTTAACCATTCTGTGTCTGAACTCTCCAGCACAGGGTACCTTTGACAGGTCTCAAGTTTCTTCCTGGATAGATTTCATACAACCAAGGGTAAAAATTCTTTTTTTTTCCTTGTATAAGACAACTGAAGCAAAATTAGAGAGAGCAAATGGTAGGGATGCAGCCTCATCATCTATGATTAATCACCCATTCTGAGACCAGTTTGAGTTTTCAGTCAGTCTGTTTTTCAGACAATCAAAACTAATTTGTGGGAATTACTGTCTTCTTATTCTCTCCTACACTAGCAGAACTGAATCACTTTGGATGGACTCCTCTTTCCATAATTCTGAGAAAAAAATTCTTTTATAAAATTCCTAGTGCTGAAAAGCCTTGGAGATAATCTTTATCAGACTACCTTGGCTGATCTCTAAGAAATAAAGAGTCTGAAAACTAGGACAATTGCCAGACTAATGACTCACAGCAGTTCATATCCACAGCAGTATAACTAGATATGGTGAAAGGTAATATACAGGAACATGTATCTCAAAAGCAGTGAACAGAAAACAGTGTAGAAGTTGTCTTTGTTTTGCTGTCTCTTAAAGGTATTTAGCCATCCAGGGTGTTTTAAGGAAAAAAAGGTTCGTGTTTGCTGTAACTGCCTCTTCAGAGTCCTATTTTGAGCAGCAAATCAAAAGTCATGTTAGGTTTCCCACCGCTGTGCCCTGCACCTGCCTATTTCACCACTTTCAGGACATGACTTCTCCCACCGGCTGCTTCTCTCTGTATCCAGCAAAGGTCTATCCAGCCAGAACACGTGCAAGTGGAAGCAGCAACTACAAGCAAGAAAGAAGGGAACTAATGCACCTGCAGCACTGGCAGTTGTCCAGTGTCTGCCATTTTCATCTGATCTTGCAGAAGATGGGTGAGAAGAAGAAAGCAAACGGGCAATGAAAAAATAAGTTGCAATGCCAAAAAGAAGGACTTTTTTTTTTTTATTGATAACCTGTAAGCTGACCTTCATATCCCTTCACCAGAAACAAAACAAAAACAAAAAACAGCCCCACACATCTGGCAGGAAGCTAGAATACCAGTCATCATGAAAGACTACATCTGATCAGCTCATTAATGGGAACCAAGCCCATACATAGAAGAACAGATGTGCCTCTTGAAGGCAAAGAGAAAAGTCAGACTCCCCAGAGCTGCCAATCCAGCAGTTTACATTAAAAGATTCTGTGCTATGTTTTATGAGAGATATGGCACAGGAGGTGCAGCTTGCAAAGGGATGGGAATGTAAAAATGGCTTAATGCCACCTTTGTGCTGCACAGACTTTAGACTGCTGCAGGAACCAAATCCCCTTTGAGTAAGCTGGAGCAGCTGCAGGGGCTGCTGTGTAATTACATATAGTTGGCTTCTTTGGGATGCCCGGTGGCTGCCCCATAGCCCAGGACTGTACAGTACTTAATGCTAGAGAAATTTTCCCTCCTGCTCTCAGAAGTTGGGACAGGAGATAGCACAGGGCTGCTAAGAAACCCTCCACTGCTCTAGCGCTTCTCCGCTCACTGCTAGTTCATTTACTGTAAACCAAAGCCGAATACAGGTATGACAACTACGTAGAGAAATTGTTCTTAGTTATCAAAGGACATGTTCCCCACATGCACTTTTTTTAAGAAAGACCCACATGAGTATACCTCATACTCTGGATCTGGATTCTTACATGTATCTTATATTGCTGTAAAAGTAGATTAATTTCTCAGGTAAAGGAACAGACTATCATCGGTCAGTGGAAAAGGTTTTGCTATGGCCTGCAAGGGAGAATCTCTTCTTTCAAGATCACCGACAGAAATAATTTGACCTATTAAAACTTATCACGCATTTGTAAAGAACAAAGAGCAATGTGAAAACAGGGTTTTATACAATAATTGCTGGTTTTCATCTTAGTAGATGGTAAAATAAAGTAATTTAAATTCAGCTTTAATGCATTCCTACAAGTACAGACCCTTTTCCGAGGTTAAACAACCCGTGGGCATAGCTAATGTGAGGTCTACAACCACATCTAGGATTCTAGGGTAACAGAACAAGAACATAACCTTAATTTCAGTTTAAAAATGCAATAGGAAATTAAACTGCATTTCTAGTCCAAATGATTGATAAGAAAGGCTTGGAAATGTGATTCAAGTGTAACAGATACCCAGACAGCAGTCTGGGGATAGCTGAACAATTGATCCAACAACATGATTTGCCTTGCCATTCCCCCTGGGGTATTAAATCTAAAACTTGCTACTCCTGAGGGCCCAATAAAAAATAGCCTATCAAAGAATTCTGCAGATGACAGGAGGAGTGAGGGCAGTAAGTCTACGTGAAAATATCAGCTCTTGTGGAGAACTGTAATCTGGGCTGTGTTATGCATTTATCTTACAAATCCACAATGCTGCTTTGCACAACTGGAAGGTTTCCTAAGAGCCAGAAAAAGTCAAATCTAATGTGGGAGTGTTTAGAAAGCACCAGGTTCCAGCCAATATGTAACAGTGTTTCATAAATGCTGAAGTCAAAAGGGAAAAAAGTATTTCAAACTGATTTTTTAGACAAACCTAACCTCATCGCGATATCCTATCCATCCTGCCCAAAGTGCTGCCAAGAACAAACAGTTCCTTGAGAAAATGAATGCAACGATTTATCCTGCTCATGCATATTTCATTTACAAAACTAACTTAAGGCAGGACTTCCATAGGCAACTCTTATCAGGTAAATTAACTGCCTTTGAAGGAATGATGTGGGAGCCCTTCTTAAATCCTTTAAGTGGGAAAAAACCCTAACTGGGTAGCAGCTGCATTTCCAGTCAGCTCCGCATTTTGAAAATGGTGTAAGTTTTTTAAAAAGAGCAGGAAATTGAAGGCATAAGAAAAATTGATTTTGCAGAGGCATTTTCAGTTCTTAAGTGATTTAGTTTGTAACTCAATGTTCTTTTGTAAAAAAAAACAAAACAAAACAAAAACAAAAAAACAAACAGAAAAAAAAGGTGTAGTTTAAGACAGAAGCCCTGTCTTTAGGTTAGTGAGGGTTTTCTCTATGAGTAACTGCAGCTGGAGTACTCGCAAGTAATTTTAACAATTTGGGATCTGGCATGAGTGAAAATCAAAAATACCTGTAATCAATTCTTTCCATAACATCTTAGCAATATAGATATTCAAGTAGGTTAATAATTTTAAGACATGTGCCAGAGGAAAAAAGTACTGCATTTGAGATCTGAAATATAAAAATGTCACACCCTACAAGGAGGAACACGTTTGCAGCTAGAAATTTTTGCAGATTTATCTCTACAAGATAATCAATTGTCTACTCAAGGGGTTTGAAGCTGAAACCTTGTGAAGTTTGATGGCTGAGGCACTTACTCCAGGGCAAGGAAAGCATTCCTTACTTTTCCTTGAGTACACGAAAACTATCTACTCAAATGACCAGGATGCAAAACTTGAGGCAGTAGCACAAAGACTAGAAGTAACTCATCCAGACACATCTACGAGTGTTCCACCAGTGAAGAACTGATCAAGCGATCAACAGAACACTGTTACACCTTGACAAAAGTTGTATTTGTTTGTCCTCATTTAATAATTACACAGGTTATTTAAAATGCGGATTTTAAATGAAAAATAGACTTATCAACTTTAATTTGTTACGTTAATTGTTGAAGCTTCAAATATACAGCAGCATAAAGAAACTACCGAAAAATAACAAAAATTGGCAAGTATCTGCTTCTCAGCATTCCACCCAAACAAAATGCTGGTGTTGATAAAATCTACTTTTTAAAACATGTATCCTTGCAAATCTTAAGTACTGTCATCTCATCTCCCTGTTGGAGTTTGATTGATTACGCCTTTTCCTTATGTTCATTAATTTCATCACCTTATCTTTTACACCACTTCATTTTAGCAGAAAGGCAATAATAAAACCCTCATCCATTATCCTTTTACGCATCTAGTCAAGCGGAAATGGTTAATAACATGCTACAAATTGAACTTCAATCACCTCATTTTCTCCTTTGTCGAATGCACATTAAAGTATATTCCAAAAGTGCAATTTGTTTTACAGGGGAATTTGTGTTATATTGCTACAGACAACTAAAATTAAGTGTTTCTCAGTTTGGTTATTAAATATATCCAACTGTCCTTTTATCTCTGATACTAAAACATTAACTCATTTTATTAGGGTGTAATAATACAAGAGCCTTATCTCCCAGAACACAGGGACATCTAGTCTGCCTAATAGTAAGTGTTATACAATGGGTCATTTATCTTTTTTTTTTTTTTTTTTGAAATATGCTTCTGATAGTTTATGAATTGGTACATTATTGCAGATGAAATGGCTCTCCATTTAAGAAAAGTTAATTTGTTTACATGCAGGCTTATCTTCAAATGCAAGCCCCATTAGAGAAGCGGTCTATAACTGTCAGAGCAAGTGAAGAGGGAAAATAGGTGGATGTAGAAAAATTTAGAGCCCAGTAATTTAACTCTGATCTCCAATTTCCTATTTGAATATTAACATGCACTTTGCAAATATCCTACGATCCTAAAATGATTCTACAGAAATACGAATGGAAATAGAGAGTCCCAGAACTTGTTTTTGTGAACTCTCCTCACCGTTCCCAATACAGGCATATCTTAGTAACCTAACATTAATGACATTTCTCCAAAAAAAAGCCCATCTAGTAAAAAAAAAAAAAAGGTCCCAAATGAGACATGTTTGGAGTTGTTTCTCCCAAAAAATAAAAGGGTGGGTGAAATTCTAGCTCTATTTAATTCAGTGACTATAATCCCTTTTACAGAAGGGGAGCAAGATTTTCTCCACTGTTTTCATATCCCCCCCCACCCCGGAAAAATTTTCACTTGCACTTTGGTTATTATCTCAATGAAATAAGACTAGTTTGACCAGCTCTGCAATAAAATGGCATATTAGGATATATAATGAATATAACCACAAATACCGTGCAACTATTACAGTACAAAAGGTATTTTCACAAGCTTTGTCTCATCTCAATTCTATGGAAACTTAGTGTTAACCTTCTAAGAAGCCTGAGAACATCAAAGTTCCTACCTTTATTCAAAGAAGATTGAATTTGGGAGACCGACATTTTTATTACCAAAAAACTTGCAACAGTTAGTGTTGCAGCATGTGTATACACTAATGATTTAAAAAATGAAGTAACAACTCTCTTTTACATTAAAGCAAAGCAAAGCACAAACACGCAGCTCTAATTAACTTACAAAAAGATGTAAAATCACTCTTACATTTCCCTCAATTTTTCCAAGTCTCTTGTCCATTAAAAGTTTGTCTTATTCCCCAAGCCTTTCAAGCACTACTTCCTCTCTCCTGCTCTGTCATCTTCCATTCAACCTGCAGTTTCACAAGCATTTTTGCAGGTGGCTGCCCAGCTCACGTTGCGCCTCATCTCATCCATCCCCGGTCATTTTCTACTGCTACCCCAAACCCTCTGTTCTAACAGCAGTATGTTTGAGGACATGTGGTAAGTTGGAGTTGGAGAAGTGATTCAGATAGAAAGTAACCTAGGGTGAGGAGAAGGTAAAAAATGAAAGGGTGAAGGAGATGATGAGAATGGTTTTAGTCTGACTCACTTCCCCACTCAAAACACTTTCCCAGAACACCGGGGGAAGGGAGGGGAACAAGGTGATACGACGGTACCTGAGGACTGCTTAAGCCAGTACTATCACTGAAAGGAATGCTTCTGAAACTTTTGTTTAGTAAAATCTTGACTCCAGTCAGACCAGCCTCTACATATGATCAGTTTGGTTTTCAGTCATGCACCTCTCCAGTTTCTTCCATTTCTTTAAGTGTTAAAAAGAAGCCACTCATTGATACCTGAAGCTCTGATGTGCATCTTGTCTAGAAACTGTCTTAAAGAACTCCTTTAATGCCATGCCTCTAAAAGCTTCAACAGTTTACTGACATAGATAGCTGCTGGTTTCATGTTGAAAATTTGTTTCTTGTTTTCTTGTACTTTGGCCAATATGTAGCTATCTGTTGCTTCTGGTTCAACATTTAGAGAGGAAGGGTCTCTGGCCTGTTTGCAAATTATGGTTCTCCGATACTGCCACAGTCCATGACGAGGCTTGTATTGTACCCTAGTAATACAAAAACCATTCTGCTTCTTCAAAGCATCTTCACGCTAATTTGTCTGTGTTCGTGACATGTTCAGCCCTGGAATAAGCAAATACAATTCCTACTGAAATAAATAACGGGACCACTCACTCAAGAATTCAGGCTGCTTCATCTTCATAAAGTCTGAAGTACTCAACTATTTTTTGAGCTAGCCCAAGCTACATTTAATCTCAACTCAAAAATACATAAATTCAATAAATACTCAAAATACTCAAAATAAATACTCAAAAATACATAAACGACTTAATACGCTTGCCATCCACTCAATGCAGAGTCACTGAATTAGACCCAAAACAATATTTGCTAAAACCTGCATGCTTAAACTTCCTTTTCTAGTTTCACATATGAAGACCAAAAATTCTTGTTGGCATCCAAAACTCAAATTTCAGCATGACTTGCACACAGTCAGCCCTTCCGGGTAGCACTTTAAAATAGAAGCATATGAACATAATAAACTTTAAAAATACAAATTTCTAGACTATGTGCATACATAGAATTTGATCTAAATCATCAACTGATTTATTTTTTTCTTTTTGATCATTTTTGTGAAACCTATTTTTCAGAACACTGCTTTAAGTATCCTCTCTTAATAATGTCTCCCTCTTCTGAATGTATGACTGAAGAGGTTTTCTACTTGTTTCCCTTTTGTTATTTAATTTACATTAAAACAGATGTTCAAGAGAGCCTTTTAGGTTCTTTAGGGGAAAGTTTAGTACACAAGTGAAATAAATAGGGAATTAAAGCAAGCCGTAAACCTAAGAAGCTTCCAAATTGCTGTCTGTAGTTTACTGATAGAGGTGCAAGTTTACACAATGTAAGTTCAACCCTTCAGCTGACGCCACACTTTTGCAAAATGTAAATCAGTGATGCTCTAGTACTTCAATGCAGCAACTTATTGCAGAAATAAATGAACAACTGAAGACTAAGCAAGTCAACACGAGTCTTGATTCTAGTCTCTAACCACCATTCCTGTACCACATAACATGTCATCATCCATAAGTAAATGAGTTAATCAATTTAATGAGGATTCAGACAAATCGGCTGCCTAATGAGCACTCAAACTGATGTGGCAAGGGTTATGCTCCAGTGCTGACAAAATCAGTTTGATGAAACTGTGACAAAAGCAGCAAAGCACTATTCCTTCAGCACATTTTCCTGCATCTTATTAACATGAAATTATAATCACTATTTGCAAACTGTATAGGGAAACCACTTACTGTGTAAGTCATGTAAACATATGCTTTGTCTACGCTTCTTTCCATCAAACCTGTGTATATTGTTGGAATTCAGTTTAGTAATTATTCTGTTCTTTTCAAAAATGGCAATGAGATAGAGTTGTTTAAAGTAATTTAGATTGAGTATGCCGAGAGAATTACCAGAGACATTACATTGTATTATTTTTCATTTTATGAACATACACTTTGGCAATAAATATAAAATAAACCAAGCAAAATAAATCAAAATATCCTGCAGCTTTACAAACATTTTAGGAAATTAACACTGGAATCTATTCAGAAGCAAACAAAAAAACACGACTCCAGTTTTTAGATGAACGGTAATGCTCTTACGCTGATTTCCCAACTCCATAATGCTAAAATGCAAAAATCACAGGTCAAGGAATGAAATGAACCTAACTCGTATCTTGACTACTTTATCAAAATCCTTTAACCAGGGCTCCTAGAAGAGTTTTCTAGCAGTACAAACCAGTTACATCTAGTTTCAAAATGCAGGACCAAGGAGTGTCCAGAAGACTTGACAATAATTAAAAATGGAAATCTGTCAAGTAAAAAAAAAAGCCATAATTTAAAAAAGTAAAACTTAACTCTTACTTTCCAAATATTATCTGTCTAGAAAACTTTCCACAGGGAAGGAAAAGCACCTCTGCAGAGGATTGTTTAAATGCAAGAGATACAAAGGTATATCAGAAAAGTTATTACGTTTAATAGCCATAATTAAAAGCAGTTTCTAAATAGCATTGGTGTAGCTGCATCCATGCAGATCATAAAACCCTGCACTAGGGTTACAAGAATAAATTTCTGGATGTGTTCATAGAGCCAGCAACAATTTAATATTTATACACAAATGACTTTCCTTTCTCCAGGGGAAAGTGTCATACCTGTAACATCTGATTGCTATCCTCTGATTGCTATCCTATGAGCACTACAAGGAGGGAGAAAAAATGGTAGAAGTCACAACTTTTGCCCAGGAACATAGGATGAAGCAGCTTTAAAATTACAGCACAAAGTTAGAAGAAACAACTGACTTTTACAGAAGGACACACAACTTCAGGTATCAATGAAATTGGATGCTCTGGAGTAGAAATCTTTGGCTTTGGGATCTGTGTTTGAAAAGCAATCTAGAGACAATGTAAATGATGTTGCATCCAACATATATAGAAGGATGTCAAACTGCCAAAAGAGTAATTAGGAACATTCCCAGAACAAGAAAAACATACGTGTATTTCTAATAAAGACCACATAAATATTTCATTAAAACAACAGCAGAAATCAGTGGCAGTTGACAATACTAACTGGTATATCCTCAAACTACTTTAACACCAGACGCTTTCTCCTCAGAGGACAGTGTTCTTAATAACATGGTGATTTAAGTTTGAGAAAGTTGAACCTTCCACTTCAGTGATTCTTATCACAACACATCCCATATACGTTTCCAACCCATTTAAAGGATCTCGATTAAAATCCCAATTCACCTGTTATAATTCGACTGAGGTCGCAGTCTATGGTTATGTCTCCATGGAAGCTGGCTGCCACTAGGATGGTCTGGCCTGCTCCTGAGTCACCATCCCTAGAGGTATTTAAGAAACGTCTAGATTTGGCACTTCAGGGCGTGCTCTAGTGGCAGAGATTGTAGGTATGGGGAGGTTTTTTTGGGGGTTGGGGTTTTTTTTGTGTGTATGGTTGGACTTGATGATCTCAAACGTCCTTTCCAACCATGAAGATTCTATGATTCTAACCGCATGGTCCCACGCCCTCCTCTTTCTTGCCTCTAATGTTCCTATGGCCCCAGAGATAGTTGGCTCAGGGAACCACCCTTGTTAAAAAAACAGGGAAGAAAAGGTAATTTCCTGTCAGGTCATTTCCCTAGCTTGACTCATCCAGTAAATCCTGCTGATGGCACAGGGTGGGGGGAAAGGACCAGGCAGCCATGAATTGAGTCCAGCGATCCTTTCTGTGCCAGATCCCATTTGCATTGAAGTGGTGGTGGAACCCTCCTCTCAGTTTCAGGGACCATCGCACACTTTCGTGCCTCTGAAAACATCTTGTCATTGCAACTGTACAGGTGTTTTCCATCACGGCTTCTGCCTGCCAGCTGTATGAATGCGCCACAGAAGAAACAACTCAGCTAGTTAGTTTTGCTTGAGTATAACTTCATAACAATTTCCAAGAAACATCCAACTATAAAGACTACACCCCTTTGGGATATAAAAGCCCCTCCAATTAGACAGATTCTAATGTCATAAAATTTGTACTTCAACATAGCTGCGTTCTTTAGTGACAATTAGAAAATAAGTGGCAAATCCAAGTGCCTCTGGATTGCCTATTTTTTACAAAACATTTACATCTACTGAAGTAGGTAATTTCTCTAATGCAGAGAGCATCCATGATTTTACCATAAAGCCACATTTAGATGCAAAACTAAAAGTTTACATTAATTCCAGTACTGTAGCTGAGAATAAGGGCAAATAAATTGGGTATGAAATGTATATAAAGAAAGAGATTGGGAAATTAACACTGAATACAGGGTACCAAGTATCACTTATTTCTGACAGAATCTAGAGGGAAAGAGAATAGATTCATTCACTTTGCTTTCATGCTAAAAAAAAAAGAAAGAAAAAAAAGTTCGCCTCAATCTAACAGAACTTGCAAAACTGTCATATCGTAATAGCTTGTCCAGTAATTTTTGATGTAAATGCCACCATTCTGCATAACTACAAATACAACGAACACGCTGAAAAAACCAAACAAACAAACCAACCCCAACCTGTACTCTTTAATTGTTAGACTCATATTTAGCCCTGCAACACTTAAAACATATAACCGCCCAACTGTACTTAAATTTTTTGCCATGAATATTCTATATCACCACACCTAGAAAAACAAAACCAAAACCTTATGCTGACACAGTGACTCCTACTTGTACTTACACAAAAAGCACTAATTTATCAAAAAAATTCATGGCAGTTTTCTGTCTGCAGCAAATGGATATGAATGTAATTTGTTGAGAAGTCATGAATACTTCCAAAATCTCAGTTATTCAAATATTTTGGTTATACCCCCTAGCAGACAGAATTTGTGATGGCAGTTAATTTTAATTATACTTCAACATACTTAACTATAAGAGGAAAAGCACAAAGTAGATTAAACAGACATTTTGCATGAGGTGTTGGGGAAAAACTAACTAACAAAACCAAAGAAGACTGCTGGCCTAATTCCCCAATACTGAAAGGAAGTACTCAAAACCTAAAGCACCCTGAATGCTTATTTCCAAAAAGTTACCTTCCCTCTCCTTAAAGGATATACTCCTAAAGATATGGATTTGCTTTTCCCAATTAAGGGCTCTCAGGGAAAGATCTGTAAAGGCTGTTGCTTTATATACAATTAACAGTCAAACTGTAACACAAATTACATGTCATCCTTATCAGAGTTTACACATTGAACTCCTGTATCTGTTGCCAGCAGGCAGCCCTCTCTATCTAGGGAATATCACCAT
Source organism: Rissa tridactyla (assembly GCF_028500815.1). Classification (NCBI taxonomy): domain Eukaryota; kingdom Metazoa; phylum Chordata; class Aves; order Charadriiformes; family Laridae; genus Rissa; species Rissa tridactyla. The sequence continues at coordinate 74,747,066 of NC_071470.1, forward strand.
GAATTTGCTCAGTGTCTCAGCACAAAATCTCACGCCGAAAGATGGTTTACTATCCCCTCTGTGTCAAAAGCATATGGAGCTCCATCACACCATTTATTCCGTACAGTCACTGAGCAGGTTTTATGCCCACTGCGCTACAGAAGGACCGTCTGCCATTTCTAGGGGCTTATCGTAGAGCAAACTTCCACGGGGTGCACATGCTGTACCACTCCCACAAAGATGAGAGCTGAGACCTACGTCTTCTCCTTACCATCCTTCCCCGTTTTCAAGGACAATACGTTATTCCTAGCAAAATACTCAGTTGCAAATCTGCTTTAGATATGCAAGACTGTATTAATCACACTTGTTAATTATGTCTTCAAAAATTGCTCTCCAGCACACTAAAGCACAAACCTCATTCCTTCCTGTGACTGTAGGAAAATTAAAACAAACATGAAAAGGATGGTTATGAGGTAATGCAGCGAGACTCAGGAGAGACAGATCACTGCTACAGAAGTTCATTTCAGGAGTCGGGGGGGAGACGTCTAACATGTAAGAGATTTATTCATATAG